>NC_091687.1:111332727-111934545 GCF_041296265.1 Equus caballus | reverse complement strand
CCCCAGCGTGGCTTGATGAGCAGTGTGTAGGTCTGTGGCTGGGATCTGAACCTGTGAACCTCAGGCTGCCAAAGCGGAGCATGAGAACTTAATCACTACGCCACTGGGCTGGCCCTCTTTTCATTTTCTTAATGGTATTTTTTGAAGCATAAAAGCTTTAATTTTGAGGAAGCCAATTTTCTATCAATTTCTTTTTTCTGGGTCATGCTTTTGGTATACAACTAAAAACTCTGTCTAATCCAAAAATCAGAAAGATCTTCTCCTGTATGTTCTTTCAGAATTTTCACAGTTTGGGCTATAGGTCTCTGATCCTGTTGAGTTCATTTTTGCATATCGTGTGAGGTAAAGGTCTAAGTTCCTTCTTTCCATGTGGATATTGTCTCAGCAGCAATGAATTGCTGAAAATCAGTTGACCATAAATATAAAGATTTGTTTCTGAACTCCCAATTATGTTTCATTGATCAACATGCCTATCCTTGTGCCAATACCACAATGTCTTGATTACTGTGGCTTTAGAGTGAGTTTTAAATCTCAATGTAAGTCCTTCAACTTTATTCTTCTACAAAATTGTTTTGGCTATTTCAGGTCCTTTACATTTCCATATAAATTTTAAAATCAGCCTGTTGATTTCTACAAAAAAGCTAGCTGGGATTCTGATAGGGATTGCACTGAATTTGTATATTAATTTGGAGAGAACTACATCTTGTCAATACTGAATCTTCCAATCCATGAAAATGGACTGTTTCTGCCTTTATTTAGGTCTTCTTTAATTTCTCTTGCAATGTTTTGCAGTTTTCAGGGTACAAGCCTTGTGCTTACTTTGCTAAATTTGGATTTTATTCTTGTTGATGAAACTATGAATGGAATTGTTGATTTAGTCCCATTCTTGGATTGTAAATAGAAACAGAATTGGTTTCTGTATATTGATCTATGCTGCAACCTGCTAAAACTGTTTATTAGTTCTAGTATTTTTTTCTTTTTTGTCATGTCATCTATGAGAAAAGACAGTTTTAATTGCTTCACTTTTGCTTTTCCAAGCTGGATATTTGTCCCCTCCTTGCTTCCTACCTATCTATCCGCCTGCCTACCCGTCGCTTTACTGTACTAGCTCGAAACCTCAGCATGATGTTGAAAAAAATGGCAAAAGCAATTGTGTTTGCCTTGGGCGGAGAGCATTCACCTTTCACCATTCAGTGACGTTGGCTGTGAGCTCTCTGCAGATGTCCTGTAGCAGCTGAGGAAGCGTCCTTCCAGTCCTAGGTTCTGGAGGGTTTTTAATCTTGACTGGGCAGGAGCTGCTCAGATGCTCCAAAGCTGCAATTGCTGTTTTCTTTCTTTCTTTTTTCAGCATCCATTGAGATGATATGGGTCTTGTCCTTTATACCACAATACTGTGTATTACATTAATATACTTTCAGATGTATTAACCTTGCATTTACAGAATTAATACTACTTGGTTTAATCATTTTTATGTGCTGCTGGATTCACTTTGCTAATATTCTGAGGATTTTTGTATCTATGTTCATGAGAGATATTAATATATAATTTCCTTTTCTTGTATTATTTTTGTCTGCCTTTGCTAGCAGGCTAATACTGATCTTTGACGACAGAAATTCTCCCCTCACTCAGCCATAGCTGGAAGTCCTGAATAGGATATGTTTTTATAGCTTATAAAAACACGGTTTTTAAGCTATGTTTTATAGTTATAGAATAATAAGTATTATTCTACAAGAAATATTCATTTCAAAATATTTAGAAAAAAGAGAAAAGTACAGTGAAGAAAAATCACCTGTAATTTCATTAACTGTAAGTGACCACTGCCATTTTATAAAACTGAAATGGCTTTAAAGTTTTCTTGGTTTTAAGAAGCAAATTATGCACAGTGTATAATATTCAAATAATACAGAAAAGGAAACAAAATTTTAAAGAAGCAAAAATGACTTATAATCTATAATCTCACACCCACTTAATATTTTTGCATATCTCTTACTCAACTTTATTTTCATAGGTAGGGGGTCACATGACACATACTGATTCATCATCTGGTTTATTTAAGACTATAATTTAAATTTTCAAATATTTATAAAATACTTAAAAATGTCCATGCACATAATAAAGATAGGAATCAATGGCTCACAACTGCAAATCACTTTTATAATACATATTTAAGATTCTGCAGTTTTTTTCCTGTGAGCAATATTCATTCTAATTTCACCCCCCAAAACGCTTATATTCTTTAATAAGCAATTTAACTTCTAGGCTTTTCTCATTTAAAAAAATAGACTTTACATGTAAACAGAAATATATACAAAGTTGTTTAGTATAGTGCAAAGTTAAATAAATCATAAATATCTATTTAATCTCAACAATTAGTTGCAAGAAGAGTAACACCTTGGATATATTTTTTATTTCTGATGCTAAACAAATGAATATTGTAAATTATATTACCACTAACTACATGAAAATACTAGAATAATAGACTATGATTAAGGAAAACACCAAAACAAAAGTGGTTGTTTTAAAGATGACTTTTTTCTTTCACTTGTTTCTTCACTGTTTCTGACTATATATAATCAGGTTAATTAAAAAAAAAAAACTCACAAATACCCAAGAGGTACACCAATTCCAACTTTGAACAACCTCGTTATGGTTTTAAATTGTTGTTTTTCTGATGACTAATGTTGCTGAGCTTCTTTCTTTTTTTTATTTTTAAAGATTTTACTTTTTTTCCTTTTTCTCCCCAAAGCCCCCCGGTACATAGCTATATATTCTTCGTTGTGGGTCCTTCTAGTTGTGGCATGTGGGACGCTGCCTCAGCGTGGTCTGATGAGCAGTGCCATGCCCACGCCCAGGATCCGAACCAACGAAACACTGGGCCGCCTGCAGCGGAGCGCGCGAACTTAACCACTCGGCCACGGGGCCAGCCCCCAACTGAGCTTCTTTCTATGTGCTTATTGGCCTTCTGAATATCTTCTTTTTGGTTTTTCATTTTCTTGAAGAGCAGAAACTTTTAATTTTATCAAAAAGTAAACATTTTTTTTAATTTATTATTTTTTTTTATTAATGTTATGATAGATTACAACCTTGTGAGATTTCAGTTGTACATTTTTGTTAGTCATGTTGTGGGTACACCACTTACCCCTTTGTGCCCTCCCCCAACCCCCCCTTTGCCCTGGTAACCACCGATCAGATCTCCTTGTCAATATATTAACTTCCACCTATGAGTGGAGTCATATAGAGTTCATCTTTCTCTGACTGGCTTATTTCGCTTAACATAATACCCTCGAGCAAAAAGTAAACATTTTGATGAGGTCCCATGTTTTAGTTTTTTCTGCTACTGTTAGGGGGGTTTTGCTGGCCAGCACTATTCTTAAAAGCAAAAGACTGGAAGCAACTCAATGCCCATTAGGAGACTTAGAAAGATATGTTGTGAAGAGAAAAAAACCACAAAATGCAGGATAGAGTATAAAAATGAGGCAAATAAGAATTGAATTTGTATTTATGTGTAAATACATAAAGATACCAGGAAGAGTGGTTACTTATGGTGGGGAGGGGGAAGGGAAGGGAGGAGCAGACAAACGGGAAATAAAGACAGGAAGAAGACTTCACCATATACCTCAAGACACATTCTGGCTTTTACACCATGTTAATGAATTACCTATACAAAAAAGTATATTAAACATTGCTTTGGAAATATGATCATCTGTAACATAACATTTTCACAAATCACTAACCAGTAGTGATAACATACCTGAATAGTTTGTAAAGGATTTTAGGTCCTCTAGACTTATGGGAACTTGTGCACCAGAAATTAATACCTGGAAAAAAAGTTCAATTCATAAAATTTGAGGTAGATTTTAAGAAAGATTTTTCATGTCATGAAACAACTGTCTCCAAGCGTCAGGAAGCAGTGTACCTGAATTTCCTGCTGATCAAACATCCGCAGCCACTCCAGGTTCACCACGTTGGCCAGGCCCTGCCTGAAAGCCAGGCAGTGCTGGCGGATCTGCCTGTTCAGCCTGTAGTCGGCTACGAGGTGGATGTACGCAATCCGATTTGCACTGGTGACAGGGATATCTTTTCCACCAAATTTTAGTTCAACCACCTGTGAATATTAAAATAAGTCTCAAAATTCTCAAAGTATGAGGATAGGGTGAAACAAAAGCAAGAAACAATGATTTCAAGGCAACTTGACTGCGTTGCTTTGTGACAAGAATTTAAGGAGAAAGCAGAGCGACCAGTGCCCACACCAGGACCTGCAGACTTAAAGACGCACCTCCACCGGGATGCTCCAAAGCCTGTCTCATTCACTGCGTAAGGTCATTAACCACCCCCTCTTTCTCCAAAGTACCAAGGAATGATGCAACAATGTAACGTGGCAACTTCATTGTAAAAAATGAGAAGTCACAAAAAGCAAAGATATGAACCAAATGATCAACACAAGTCAGAAGGGGTTTGTTTTGAAGGAAATACAGCTTAAGCAATTAAAGCTATAGTAAAATGATTACTCATATTTGCTCAGATAAGAAGCATACACTCCTCTTTGTATTTCCATAATGTTATTACTACCGTAAAGTACTCTGAATATGATTTAAAGGATAGTGTTAATAATTAGAGATAACTGATCAGTTCATTTCTTATGTATCTCAACAGAAGTAGAACGAACAACTTCTATCTTTACGTAAGCACACGTAACCTGGGGGTCTAGGAGAGGCTCAGGAGCCCCAGAGCGTCAGTGAGAAAGCGCCGCACTAGAAGGGGCCTGGGCTCCGGCCCCCTCTCCCTCACTTTAACTGTGGCCGTAGACAAGTTCCCCATCCCTGGGAACGTCTTTTGTTAATAAAACGGTGGAGTTTGCTTTGTCTGTCTTGGAATCGTGATTCTGTAAACTCATATAAACGAAGTTGACTGACAAGACACCAGAGACAAGCATAAACATTGAAGCCTAATTTACAAGAGTACATTTTTTAAATTCCTTGTTCACTAGTACTTAAACAAAAGAAAAGCATTCTCAGATGCACTGAGAGGAGGTAATCTATGCCAAGGATAAAGAAACATAAAATTAAACCAAAATAAGTGAACAAAGACGTTCCAGCGTGACCAAGTCAAGAGGGGACTACTGCTAGAGGAGCTAAGCCACGTTACCAAACAGGCGTCATGAGCCTGTGTTGGGCTAAAAGCAGAGAGACGCTTAGACTGTGGATTATGGGAAAACTATTAATTACTCCCCTGGTGATTTTCTTCACAGCCTTTGAGTTCTCTTGGTAGTCATCATATTCTAAGCAAAGACACCACCACTTTCTCCGGGCCGTGGCATTCCACCACAATTTTTCAGCACTTTACAGGAAGGCTATTTTAAGACCCGCTGAAGAGTCTGACTTAAGCCGTTCTGTCCTGTGTCTGACGGCTACAAGACCGCCTTACCCGCACGCTACGAGCTTTATCAGCTTTGCCCCTTCTCGCCAGTTCATGCTGTCAGTGCTGGGACCACCAGGCCTAAGGAAGGGCTTTAAGCGCACTGTCTCCACTCTGGGGGGAGGACCAGACCCTCCTGAGCTCACTCTCCGCTGGCAGCCCATCTGTTACTCGCCTTAGGGGCTGGCTGCTCTATTTCAATATATAAAATATCACCCCTTCCTTTAAGTGGATTAACGGAGGGTAATAAATGATGATGTACTGTGTGATTTGGAAGACAAAGGACCCAGGAAGTGGTAAGTTAAAGGACTCCCAAAGCCCCCAATGCCCCTACCTAATCGGCCAGCACTGACATGTGAGTAACTTTAAAGTGGTTATACCATGGTAATTTAAACTCCTCTCTCCGGCTACCCCTAAACAAGGTGAATGTTTAAAGTCATGTCAAAACTGTTCTAAGATTTCAGTTTTGAGGGGCACATTTAGCTCTTTAAACACGGAACCAGAGCAGTTCTTACAGCAAGAGCTATCTTCTCTCTGTCACTTCCGAAGGTCTACACTTCACGGCACTTTCTCAGAAGGCACTGGGCCCTCACATTACTTACTCATGCGAGCTCATTTAATCCTCACAGCAACTCAAGCTCCTTTTGAAGATAAGGAAGGGGTTCTATGACTTGCCCAAGGTCACAAAGCAAAGCTGCAAAACCAGGACTTTGACCAAGGTGTCAGGATTCCAGTTCCATTCTTTGCTATCTAACAGGTGATTATTTACGGGTCCACCTTAAACCCTGAGCATTTTCCTGAAGGGAGATGTGTGTATAAATTAAGAGTCTAAAATTTCATGTTCCTTTCTAAGCAGGCTAACAAACAGCCATATTGATTACACTAAAGAAAACAAATTTGAGAGCAACACCATGATTTTAAAGGGAAGATTAATTAACATAACCTGCCAATATAATGAAGTATTTGCATATTACAAATCTCTAAATCATTATATTTTATAAACTTAAACCTGCGTAGAAGGCTATGTTTTTATATCTATTTCTACAGAAATCCATAAGATCTCCCCTCAAGTTAGGTGCTTTACTAGTGACTGTCTTAATTTTTCTAATTAGACTCTTTAGTATAATTATTCTTATGCATTATCATTTATAATTTCTTTACTCAGTGGGAATTTCTATGAATAATTGGAACATCTTAACTTCACACTTTTGCTTTTAACAGATTCCAATATTATCAGTGGTGCTTTAATGGAACTCTTACATATGCGACATTTCACTATTACCATCTATTTCAGAAGGAAAATGGGAAATCTTCCCATTAGCAAAGGCCTTGCACAGGTCATTATGAAACGGCCCTGAAGCATTCCTCTCATTTTAAACAGCGTCACTAGGTGGCGCGAGGCTGCGCACTCACGCAGCATTACTATCTGTATGTCGACACTTTCCTTGTGACAGCGACAAATCTCAGCTTCAAAAAGAAGTCTGGATTTTGCAATGTTGAAACGTCAGCTTTGTAGTATGGAAGAGGAAGGTGAAACAAAAGCAACTAAATAAGTTGTAACCAAATAAAATATGGCTTTGTTTTCCTCATTCTTATTTTATCTTACAGTACTGACAGAGGCGACCAGGTAGTGAGAAGTAGGAAGCCCAAGGCAGTATTATTTCCCTCATTTCTACTTAGGATTTAACCCATATCTATTTCTGAGATAGACAGTTTAAGATTTTATTTTTCCTTTTTCTTCCCAAAGCCCCCCGGTACCTAGTTGTATTTTCAATTGTAGGTCCTTCTAGTTGTGGCATGTGGGACGCCGCCTCAGCGTGGCCTGACGAGCGGTGCCATGTCCGTGCCCAGGATCCGAACCAGCGAAACCCTGGGCCTCCAAAGCACAGCGTGTGAACTTGACCACTCGGCCACAGGGCTGGTCCCTGAGATAGTTTAAAGGTTAAGAAACAGACTGAAAATTCAACTACCACAAAGATGATCATTTAAAAAATATCCAGAAAGTTTCAATATCAGGATGTGTACACGTTTGTGTGCTTTTTCGTTTCGTTTTTGAAGATCTCACCGTGGTGTACAAACCACGTAACACTTCTGCAGCCTCGAGAGGAAGTCGACAAAAATATACTCGGTTTCTGAATTTTCCTGAGGAGCTCTGTGTACCGCAACAGCATGAGGACACAGTCCGCCACACGCACTAGGACGGCGGTGACTTAGAGAGAGCACAGAAAGCGGAAACAGCAAGTGCTGACGAGGGGGGCAAGTCGGAGCCCTGGCACGCTGCTAACGGGGATGCGAGATGGCGCAGCCCCTGTGGACAACAGCGTGGAGGCTCCTCACAAAGTCAAACACAGGGGCCGGCCCCGCAGCCAAGTGGCTAAGTTGGCACGCTCCGCCGGTGTGGATCCTGGGCGCCGCTCCTCAGGCCACGCTGAGGTGGTGTCCCACACAGCATGACCAGAGGACTGACAACTAGAATAGACAACTGCGTCCTGGGGGGCTTTGTGGAGAAGAAGGACAAATAAATAAATAAATAAAATCTAAAAAAAAAAAATCCTTAAAACAAAAGTTAAAACACAGACTGGCCATATGACCCACAATTCCACTTCTAGGTATATATACAAAAGCAATGAAACCAGGGACTCGAAAAGATAATTATGTAGCAATGTTTATGGCACTGCTATTTATGATAGCCAAAACAACTCTAATGTCCACTGACAGAAGAATAGATAAGCAAATGTGATAGATATGTACAATGGAGTATTAATCAGCCTTAAAAAGGAAGAAACTCTGGCACATGCTACATCGTGGGCGAACTTTGAGGACATGATACTCAGCAAAATAAACCAGTCACAAAAGAGCAAATACTGTACGATCCCACTCACAGGAGATACTAGAGTCATCAAATTCATAGACAGAAAGCAGGATGGTGGCTGTCAGGGGTGTGGCAGAGGGACGGGGAGTTCAGCACAAGTGCGTCGTGCCTGCCCTACCCCCTTTCTGACTCAAAGAAAATCTGCTTAGTTCAAGATACAGATCTATGGAATGTAATTTTAAAAATGAAAATTACAGTTGAAGTCCTATCATTAAAATTTTTTTCATTGCTTAACCCCCAAATTGTGGTTTCTCTGAATTCTGGAACCACCTGACCCGAAGAATACCCAGCCTGCCTCCAGGTCCTCCCTAACTTACAGAATCAAAACCTCAGCCTCCTCTGACAAGGGGCTCAAATATTTTCTTGTTATTCACTTTCCATTTAGCTCTGAAATGCACCTGTTTAGGTTGTCTTACACCGAAGCAGTGAAATACCTCAAATCAGCCATGGACTGAAACACTGGCTCTCTTTCTGAGGCCTAAATGGTTCCACAGATCTCTTGGCATCCAAGAGGAGGTCCAAAGTGGCTCCAAACTCCAGCCACTTCTAAATCTGCTCACCTACCCGGTGAGCTCACCACCACCCATTCGGGGGCTCTTCTAGGTAACCCGCCCTGAGCCACCTGGAGTTGAGCCCTCCTTCTGAGCTACTACTCAGCTACGCACATCTGACCGCACAGATCATATCTGTCTCCCTTGTCAGAATGTGTGAGCTTGTACAGTTTCAAAAACATCTCCTCTGTGTAGCATAACGGCTGCTACACAGAGAGTCATATGGTCTCATGAATGAGTGAAGAAAGAAAGACCAGTCATGGTAGGTCACAGGATACAAAAACGACCAGAACCGTAATAATCCACGCCTGTTCACTGTGTGCGCTCACCAAGACAGAACGCTGGTGCCTGTGACCGGGCCATTCGGTTAAAGAGCACCTGATGGGGGTCAACGCAGTCTCAGCAGAGAATTGGCTGGACACTAAGTATCTATTTAATATGCAATTACTTTTAAGTTGGCAAAGCTGATGATTTTTGAAAGCCTGGATTAGAAGCCTAGTGATAAAAATTCAGAGAAAGAATTACAAAGTTTAAAGATAATATTTTTGTAGTTAAAATCCAACTACTAAATTCAGAAAAGATTATCTACATAAGGATAGCAGAAAAGACGCCTCTTCCTCATGAAAGAGACATACTTGCCTGAAACCCAAATATAAGTAGAAAAGCACAGCTGGTTACTTTAAAATCTAATAAAATGAGAGATGCTAACAGATATGACTTCAAAGGTCCTCAAACAATTTGATCTGTCTATATGCATTAAAAAAAGTGTTGTTAATTATGGGAACATGTGAACATATGCTCGAGTGGACAGAACAGTATGAAGAACCCCACGCCCACCACCAGGCCCAGCAAGCACCAGCTCCTGGCCAGTCCAGGCCATCTGTGCCTTCACCTACTGCCCTGTTCTCCTAATACCGAAGGCAAACCCCTGATGCCATCAATCCATCCATAAACAGTTCAGTATGCTGTACATGAATGTTCACTGCAGCATCACTCATCACAGCCAAAAGTGGACCCGAACACCTACCGAGTGGGCTATTCAAACAATCGACATCATTCGGCCAGAAAAAGGAATCAAGTACTGATGCCTGCAACAAGTGAGCAAGGCCAGTCACAAAAGGCCACATCCCGGGAGACTCCAGTTATGTGAAATGTCCAGAACAGACAACAGCACAGAGACAGAAAGCGGATCAGCGCTTGCCTAGACTGCGGGTGGCAGTGACTTGCTATGGGCACATGGTCTCTTTGGGGTAATGAAAATGTCCTAAATTTAGATGTTAGTGATGGTGGCACAACTCTGTGAATACACTAAACTGTATTGGACACTCTAAAGGGTGGATTTTATGGTATGTATATTATATCTCAATAAAGCTATTATTTAAAAAATTAGTTTTACTCTCTAATATACGTTGTTTTTTTTAAAGGATAAAAGTAACAAGGGCAACCAGATGGACAACAAAGGTCAGAAAAAACACCCCAGTGAGCAGCTTTAGAGCGTCGAGGTCCACTATGAGTAGGTGAGGATGGAGCACTGACCAGCCCCAGGGCTCTGTCGGGTAGGTGCTAACATGCACTGCCGGGAACCAAGAGCAAGACGAGAAACAAGGCGCACCTCACAGCCACGAGACCGTAACTCCCCAGAAGGATGGGGTGAACACGCAGGACAGCGCCTCACTGCGAGGTGCTCAGCTGGACCCAGCTGGTGGCACAACTGAGGCCAGGGCTCAGGAGCTTCAGGGTCCCACCGACCCCCTGATTTCCAATGCTCAGCCACTGGAATTCTTCTAACAAACGTGCAAAAGCGCAAATGATAGAAAGCAACTGTATCTTCACACAGAAAGAAATACGTAGGTGTGTGAATCCTCTGCCTCGTCACCCTGTGAATAAAAGCGGGGCGTCAGGAACAAACGAGACAAGGAAGTGCTCCTCACCTGGGCTTCTCCGAGGTCATTGTTCACCACAGTGAAGTTGAGCCCGAGCTCCTCCACGTCACCTTCATAGCTCTTGAGAAAAAGCAGATTCTTATACACTTCAGGATCTAACGAAGCGAGATGATGAATGTCCACATCTGCACTGGTTCCAAGCAACTTGGACAGAAAAAAGCCGGCAAAGGGCAATTCCACCAGCATATTTTCATAGAGAGCCTTCAAATAAGAACAATGAACAATGATTAGCATTTCGTGGGAATCTTTTTTCATACTTTCTAAAAATAAAAGATGTGTATGTTCATTTGATACTTAGAAGTCTAAGATAGCAGATACTTTTCCTCCATAACAATGACAAGGATGGCGGAAGCTAATGTTTGGTGAGCGTTCACCATGTGCCAGGCCACAGGTTAAGCCTTCAATGCACGCATGCAGTATGTCAAAAATTCGAGAGCAGACTATCAAAGAGTTTTAGGGCTGAAATAGTCAAATGTTAATACCAGTGGGAATTTTTAAGAGTCAAATCCTTCATGGGACAACAGAGGTTGGCAAGCATTTTCTGTGCAGGGCTTTGCGGGTGTATCCATTTCCCGGGCCTGCTGTAACACAGTGCCACCAACGGGGTGGCTTGAAGCCACAGAAACCTAGCGTCTCACAGCTCTGCAGACCGAACCGAGATCAGGGCCATGGGGCCAGGCCCTCGGAAGGCTCGGGAAGGGTCCTTCCTCGTGTTTTCCAGCTTCTGGTGGTGCCAGCAGTCCCTGGGGATCCCCGGCTTGTAGCTGTGTCACTGCAAACTCTGTCCCTTCACATGGCTGCCCTCCCATGTGCGTCTCATCTCCCTCTCCTTTCTCTTCTGAAGATGCCAGTTACTGGATTTGGGGCTACTCTAACCCAGCACAACCTCATCTCAGTTTGATGACACCTGCAAAGACTCTCTCTTCTAATAAGGTCACATTCACAGGTACAGGGTATTAGGACTTGAGTATATTTTTGGGGGGGTCACAATTCAATCTACTATAGCAGGCCAGACTGTCTCAGTCACCACCCCTCCACTCTGCCTTTATAGCACAAAAGTAGCACAGACAACACGTGGAAAGCTGTATATCACAGTTGGATTTCATGAGATTTCCAACTCAAGAAATATTCTTCTTTAGAGTCTTTTTCCAACCATCAAATGGAAAAAGCATCCTTAGCTTACTGACCATACGAAAATAGGTGGCAGGCTGGATTCGGCCCACAGGCTGCAGTCTGCCAACCTCCATTCTAAAACGAAGAAATCAGGCATCAGAATTCTGAGGATCGTCCAGATATTATGAGTTGGTACGTGGCAAAATTGGTATCAAAACCCAGATTCCTGACACCCAAATAAATGTTTTCACTCTAAGTCACTGTCTACCTTTACGTATAAGGATTGCAGTGCATAATTATTTTTGCATTTATCTATATTAAAGTATAATTTATACATAGTAAAAGAAAATGTACAACTTCTTAGTTTGATAAATTATTACATTTGATTACACCGGTGTAAAGACCACTCAAATCAAGACATAGAACATTTACACCCCTCCCCAGGTCGAGTTCGCTCACGCCCTTCAGTCAATACTCTCCCCCAGGTTAACCCCCAGTCTGTTATCACCACAGAGAAGTTCTGCCAGTTCCAGAACTTCATAAATGGGATTACACAGTATGTATTATTTTATATCTGTGTTCTTGCGACACAGTATTTCTGAGATTCCCCTATGCTACTACTCTTTTACTTACTGCTGTGCAACAGCCTTCCCCAGTCACCTGATGACGGACACTGAGCTGTTTCCATTTGGGGGCTATGATTAGGTACAGCTGCTATGAAGAGTCATGGACGAACCTTCCTGTCGATCTGTGCTGACTTCTCCTCAGTATACACTGAAGAGAAGAACTGCTGACAGTGGAAGGATTGGGCCACAAGGTAGTTTAACTCTGTTAGACACTGACACCCTATTTTCCAAGATGCAATGATTTTTTCACCACAACCAGCAATGCTAGAAGTCTGCAATGGTCTCCATCCTCACCAATTATTAGTATTGTCAGTCTTTTAAATTTTAGTTATTCTGGTGCAATGGGGTATCTCACTGTGGTTTTAATTTACATTTCCCTGATGACCAGTGGTATTAGACTAAATTAAGTGTTGGTATTACTATATTAATCACCAGAGATACCCCAGCAAAAGAAAGTGGGACGTAAAATTATGTAAGTTTTCCAACATAATGTCAGGGTTCACCTGGCATGAAAAATGTTCTTATAGTCTAAGGCTGTAAAATGCAACAAGGAATCAGGAATGTTGTATAAAATTTTCAGATGCATTCTTATTATTTTATTCTAACGGAGGACTGACTTGGAAGTCACAACAACTCTTTCTTGTCAAAAATGTTCTAATGAAAATAATAGTCACCACTCAATGAATGCCTGCCACGTGCCAGGTCCTATGCTGAGCACCCGACATCAGTGATCTCATTTCCATCTGGCCTATTTGGAAGGTCTCCTAACTGTAAGGGAAGAGTGATTCTTACATGGGAGTCAAGCGGAAATCTGGATTCCTCTACAACGTCCATTTTTCTTAGAACACATCTAATCTGCAAAGACATGTATTCACTAGAACCCTCTGAGACGCTCCCATGACTGCAGCCTCCCACCTTCCCCGGTGAGAGGGCAGTGGTGTCATTACCCCCACTCGGTGAAGGAGAGCTGGAGGGACCGCAGAAGGACAGACAGAGTGGGCGAGGGCTGGACTAACCTCACTTTAGAAACCAGTGCAATGAGCTATGCTTTGTGGGCTATGTTGTGACACAGTCAGATCTTCTTTAAACCACTGTTTTAGGATTTGAGCGCTATTATGCTACTCAAGGACTACCAAAATAAAAACAAAATTTAATCTAAGGGGTCATCATTCAGCCATGAAACTAACTTCAGAAGTCACTCTTCCAAGAGGCCATTTACCTGATCACATCCATATACACTAAATGTGAAACATGAAGGTTTAAAGACACAGAACTGGGGCTGGCCTGGTGGCGCAGTGGTTAAGTTAGCACACTCTGATTCAGTGGTCCAGGGTTCCCCGGTTTGGATCCTGGGCACAGACCTACACACCACTCATCAAGCCATGCTGTGGCAGAGTCCCACATACAAAACAGAGGAAGATTGGCACAGATGTTAGCTTACCCACAATCTTCCTCAAGCAAAACAAAAATGAAAAGAGGAAGTTGGGCAACAGATGTTAGCTCAGGGCCAATCTTCCTCACCAAAAAAAGAAAGAAAGAAAGAAAGAAAAGGACAGATCTGTGTGAATTAACTAATATGAGCGTAAACAGTTTCTAGAGCACTGGCACTATGCTCCCTCAATCTTCTAGCAGATATGAAATTTTCGGCCTATGTGCCACTGTTCACCTTGGTTCAAGTGAACCCTTTCCTTAGTCATAGCTCCCAGTACAGGTACAGTAATTAATCACCTATTTCCCACATGGCAGTCTATAAAATAACTGGTCCTTAAACAAATACACCTAATTTACACACTCACATGACTACTTTCACTTCTCCTCCTAAACCACCAGAGAATGCTGACACCCCTTGAGATGTACATTTTAAAGTCTCACCCACTAACACGACTGGAGGAAACCAGACAATAGCTATCAGACCTCCATCCATCCAACCATCCAGAGTGCACTGGCTTCGTGTTCCAGAAAGCTCCTGACAGGCATGTGGAACGACATTTTCCCCAAGGCTGGCGTGTCTAAGAAGCTCAGGTTCACCACCTGTTCACTGCAACTTCATAACACCCCCTCCAGCTCAGACCACAGATGCGTTTTGCCAAGGAAACTGAAGTGCTATTTCCCAGAGCTTTTATTTCTGATTTGAAGACTAATGATTACCCAGTTAATTTTGAAAGGATGGCAAAAAAGGACTTCTTAATGAGAGGGTGAGCAACAAAATGGAGACCGGCACTTAAGTCATCCACCGATGGCGTAGAGAGCCGTTGTGAAAAGCCAGTTTGCTCAAAGTTAAGAATGGCTAATACTATTAACCTGGAGCACTTATAAATCCCCTTCCTTCTAAATGAATGATGACTTCAAGCCAAGGAGAACATTCTGCATAAGATGACATGATTGATTCCAGGTGTGGAAGAAAAGCCTCATTTGTACCGTGGACTCTAAAGTAAACTGGAAGTGTAAATCATTTGATGTTCAATATATAAGGTCATTGTTTGCCATTTCTGCATTAGTAACAATAAACCAGTGAAATTCGTTAAATATAGCAGAGCTACCTGAATTTTAAACAGAAATCCCACTGTGACTCATAAAATGTAAATGCATAGGTATAATTTTTTACATAAGGCAGGTTTAAACCTTTAGAGCATTTAATATACAAGGACTAATAAATGATAGCACTAAAAACTATGATTGCATCAGCTAAATGGATTATAAATTAAATTTCCATAATGTATGCAACTTAGATACAAATGTAGGCATAAATCAAGGTATTTTCTAAACACAGGTTAATTATACAACGTCAAAAACTGCCTATTTTTTATGCAAAATAATCCACTTAGCATTTTTCATATTGGCCTTAATTCTAAGTCAGTCGCACCATACTTGTTCCTAGAAGCCTATCAATAACTACTTGTCATGAAAAAATAGCAATAGGTATATGGAAAAAACCTGTAACGTATTTTTCAACTGTCTGTCTTTTATGAGTGTTTATAGCTAGAAATTGTGCCAAAATGATTTGAAATAAAAAGGATTAATTATAGTAGAAGCCTTTTAATATAAGTGAGTGCAGTCTCAATGCAATTAATGCAAATTGTGGCACTATCAGGAGAATAAATGTGAGCCACATCACAGGCCATTTCTGTTTGCTGCCAAATAACTTCAGTAATTTACTACATTAAGAATCAATAAAAAAATAATGCTTTTCAAATGCATCTCTATCAATCTTCAGGTAGTTCTAAAGTGAACATTTATAACTTAATCTAAAAACTATATCAGGGATGTCTTGTTTTAAAGCCACCCTAATTGAGTAAGAAGATAATAATTTTAATTATTTCAGATCATGCTAATCTCGGAGTTTAAAAAAATAAAAAAGAAATGTAAAATAATGGATGCTGATAGTACAAGCTATTTAATAGTCGTGCTTCAGAATTAATAACCGGGAGTTGAAAAACATGGTCTCTGCTGGGACTGCTATTGAGTTTTATGACTACAAGCTCCTGGAGGGCAGGAAACATACCTAACTAATACATGAGTCTGTGTACAACATACGGTGCCCAACCATTTCACAAACATTTAATAAGTACCAGCTGTGTGCTAGGGACCACTTTACACACTGGAATTGGGCACCCATGAATTCGTTTGCAAAAAACCATCTATTCTCTTTTGAGATAGTTTAGGTTGTGCAAAACTACATATACGTCAAGATTCATTTCAAAGCCCTGGTCTTCACAATCCTATTCCAGAGGTCTTTCTACACTGTTCACTCGTTTAACCCTTCGTCTACACAGCTACATGATACTGAGTGTAAAGATCTGCGTCACTGCACTGTATTCTGCGTTTTTGTGTTTCACGTGCACTGCTGCCAGCCAGGACGACAGGCCAGGCCCTCCACCCTTCGCCCCGACACAACCAAATGCTGGGCACACTTCTGGGCAGCCTCCAGTGTTTCTCTGAATATTGATGAAGTTGAAATGAGCTCTGCTCATTCACGATTCAGCAAACGTGCACTAAGTGTGACTAGGCAGGGCCCAGCGATTCTCCTATCTAAAGAAAGGGATCACTGGGAGGCCGGCAGCAGCCATCTGGACGGTGCTTCTGCCTTCCCGGAGTCGACCCTCCTGCCTATGGAGGCTCCAAAGTGCCCATGAGCAGAGCCGCTGCCCCTCACGGGCGCTCCCTCACCCCAATGTTCTTCTTTGAGACCCTCCCTCACATGCCTTCCTGCAACCAGCAGCACAGGATGGTGAGCTGAGGGGCCGTGAGACATAACTGCCCACCAGGCCTGGAAGTGAAGGCTTCGCGAGGCGAGAGTTCTACGTGTTCACTGCAAGTGACAATCTGCACTTACGGTTTCACAGCTTTATTTTTCAGAATAGCTTCTTTACTTCAGAAACCCTTAGGGGATGGGTGGGTGGGTGGGAGATGAAATTTCGCTTCTCACATTCTGTTTCGTTGTTGGATATCCAGAAATCAATCCACACTCTGAGAATCCCTGGAGCAGCTGAGAGTCAATCCCGCACCCTTCTCTCTCCCAGTCCACAGGCCACAAGGAGAAACCGCTGTGCTCCTCCCACCCTGCCACCAAAATACTCCTGAAGACCAAGAACTTACATCTTCATGACCAAACCAACAAACCCACATTCCCGTGTCTACCCACAGCAAGTGAATCTCTGGGAGTTTTAGGGCAGCTGTTTCATCCCTGCTTCTGAACGACATCAGGAGTCTAAAAAAATACTGAGGTCCAGTTAAGGTGCGCCACACAACCAAGAACTATCTTCAATAATCAAAAGCAAACATTTTTCAGGTTTAAAAACTCTACAATACAGGATGAGGATAGAATATTAGACTTCTGAAATCTATCAAACTACCTCCCTTGAAACTTGAGGACACCAATGCCCCCAAGGGCAAATACTCAGTCCTCACTAGGTACTGAGTCCTTTCCCTGAGAAGACTTGATGACCCACATGATTGTTCCGGCTCGTTCTGCTTAGAGCGAGCAGCCCACTCCATCCCACACTGACTTCTCCCTCCTCTAACTCCTGTGACACTGGCTTCATCAAAATTACCACATTACAGCATTACTTTTTTGTAGCAACTTTACTGAGATATAACTCACATATCTTACAATTTACCCATTTAAAGTGAACAACCCAATGGTTCTTTCTTTCACAGAACTGTGCAACCATCACCACAATTAATTTTCAACATTTTTATCCGCCCCCAAAGAAACCCCTTACCCCTAGCTGTCACTCGTCCTTCCGGCCATCCCTTCCAGCCTGGGCAGTCACTGATCTACTGTCTCTATAGATTTCCTTATTTGGGATATTTCACATAAATGGAATCTGATAATGGGGATCTTTTGTGATTTTTTTCACTTAGCATGTTTTTGAGGCTCATCTATGCTGTAGCAGATAGTAGTATTTCATTCCTTTTTATGGTCAAATAATATTGCATTGTGTGGATGTACCACATTTTGTTCATCTATTCATGAGATGATAGACATCTGAGTCATTTCTGCCTTTTGGTTATTATACATAAAGCTACTGTGAACATTTCTGTACAAGTTTTTGTGTGGACAGATGTTGGCTGGGTCAAAAGGTAAGCCTGTTTAACTGTTTGAGGAATGGCCAGGCTGTTTTCCAAAGTGACTACACTTCTTTACATTCCCACAGCAATGTATGGGAGTTCCAACGTCTCCACAACCTCATCAGCACTTGTTATTATGTTTTTTTTTTTTTTGAGGAAGATTAGTCCTGGGCTAACATCCACCGTCAATCCTTTTTTTTTTTTTGCTGAGGAAGATAGGCCCTGAGCTAACATCCGTGCCCATCTGCCTCTACTTTATGTGTGGGATGCCTGCCACAGCATGGCTTGATAAGCAGTGCGTAGGTCCGAGGATCCGAATGGTGAACCCTGGGCCACTGAAGCAGAATGTACGGACTTAACCACTACGTCACTGGCTGGCCCCAGCGGTCTTTTGACTCTCTCCATCCTAGTGGGTGTGGACAGTCTCTCTTTGTGGTTTTGATTTGCATTCCCTAATGACTAATGATGGTGAACATCTCTCCATGTGCTTAACGCTCACTTATTTATGTTCTTTGGAGAAATGTCTATTTAGATCCTTTGCCCATTTTTTAATTAGGCTGTCTTTATTACTGAGTCCTTGATATATTCTAGTACAAGTCCCTCAGCAGACATGATTTACAAATATCTTCTCCATTTTAGTGGGTTGTCCTTTCAGTTTTGTGACACTGTCCTCTGAAGCACGGAAGTTTCTGATGAAGTCCAGTTTATCTGTTTTTTCTTTTGTGCTCCTGGTTTTGTCCCTAAGACACAGCATTATTCCTGACTCCCCTGCAGCACTGAGCACTGAGTGTTTTCAGGACGGGTGTGTGACGCCCTGTGGTCCTCAGCAGCTCTCTCCAACAGCGGCTGTTTGTTCCTTCACACTCTTGTGCCAGTGGGAGCAGAAGTGAGGCAGGGACCCCTCAGTTCCTCACTGGTACTCCAGACCCCCCTCCCCAACAGTCCCTGGCTCTGAACCTCAAGCCATTGGGCCAGAACACCCACTGCAGCCCCTCAGGGTGGCTGCCACCTCCCTGATGCCATCACGGTCTCCAGAATACTGTGATGTCCCTTTTACTTACCACTCTGATCCCTTGCCGTCCTCTCCTCTACCTCAGCCACCTAGTCTTTAGTCCTGTCCTAGGACTGTCATTACAGCGACTTAGTGCCCCTCCATAACCTCACTTTTAGCTACCCCACACTCTGACTCCTTCCTCCTTGAGGGCCAGCACATCCACAACCCCAACCACCACAAAATCCCATTACTGTCTGCTCACCTTCTCAGTGTCCCTGCCCCTCAGGTCCTCATTGATTAATTTCCTCTCTCAACAGCTCAGATGTTGTCATTGCTCCCTTCACTCCCAATTCACCTGCCCCCAATTCACCTGGCAACCACCACCCCGGTGTAACCTAACTCGACACCCTAGTCTGTGTCTGGAGAAGAGTAAGTCCCCGCACCAGCTGGACTCACTTCACTTTATGGTGCTTACCTCAAGCAAGCCCTAGGCTAGCTGGCAGTCCTATGCATTTCCCAGTCCCGCCATCCTCAGATTGTAGTGCGCGTGAGAATCACACGGGGAGCATGCGGAAACAGATTGCTGGTCTTGCCTGCACAGTTTCGATTCAGTAGGACTGGGAACCACACTTTTGAAAACTCCCGCACCTGTTGGCTCTGCATTCCCACCATCTCTCCTCAAGCTTTCTACCCTTCCTCCCCCATCTTCACCCTTGGCTGAAGACTTTGCTTGCTATGTCACCAAGAAAGGAGGAGCACTCGGAATGATCGTCATGTGCTCCCACCTTCTGCAACTGTGCCCACATGATCTCCCCTCCCTGTTTCTTGCACAAACTGCCTACACACCCCCTCTAATTCTGCACAAGACCCCACGCCCTCGTGTCTTCTCTAGGACATTGCTCCAGCAAGTGTTCCCTCTCTCCCACAGCAGTCTCACCAAATTATTTTCAGCAGCATACAAACACGTATTATTTCTCTCATCTTTAAAACAAAAACAAAGCTCTATTAGCCCCACATCCCTTAAGCCATGGCTCAAATTTTCTTTACAGAGACAACCCCAAGAGTTGTCTATCATTGCTTGCCCGATTCTTCTCCTTCCACCCTTCCTTTCATAATCTCCCTTTTGTCAAGTCAACTGCGGTGGCGTGTCCAATCCTAAGTAGCTCCACCAGTTTTCACAAGTGAATCCACTCACAGAAAACACTCAGTGCCTGAAAGAGAAAATTACTAGCATCCCAGACGGCCCCCCCCCCCAGACCCCCTGCCCCCAGTCATTACCCTCCAAAGGTCAAGGGTCCTGATGTCCAACAACATAAATTATTTTTGTCTGTTTTTAACTTATACAAACGGACTCCTACATAATGCCCTCTTTTGTTTCTGGCTTCTTTCACTCAATGTTAGGTCTGTGCCATTCAACAACATTGTTGTGAACAGTGGTAGTCTGTTCATTCAATAGTTCCTGTGAATATCCCACCATTTACTTACCCAGCATATTTCTGAAGGGCATTTAGGAAGTTTCCAGTTTGGGGCTATATAATGTAGCATTACTATAAATATTCTTTGGCATATATTTTGGTGAATATATGTACATATTTCTGTTGGGACACACCTGCAGAGATATAGGATATAGGCCATAATAAGATACTTCTGGAAGACACTGCTTCCATTCTTTTCAACCCATCTGCTGAGGCTTTGGCTCCCACCACTCTAAGAAAGCTGCTTGTCCACACTGCTAAATGAAACGGTCGCTTCTCAGGCCCCGTCTATCTGACCTATGAGCAGAATCCTTTCTCTCTTAACATACTGTCTTTGTTTGATTTCCAAAATACCAGACTTCCCTGGTTTTCTCCCTACCTTCTAGCTCCTTCTCCTTCACTCTCTGAACTCTAAGTCTTGGAATGGCCTGGGACTCATTTCTTCAGTCCACTCTTCAGTCTAGCTACACTTAACTCCCTCGGTGATATCACCCAGTCTCATGACCTGAAGCACAATTTGAATCCTGTTGGTTCAGTCCAGACCTTGCCCCTCAACTCAACACCCACAGATTCAACTGCCTACCTAAATTTCAATATGAATGTCTGACAGACATTTCACACTTAAGGAAAACCAAACATCTCTTCATCCCTCCCCAAATCTGCTCTTGCCCAAATCTTCCCCATCTTAGTCAATGACACCTCCATCCTTCTAGTTCTCAGAACAAAATCCATGCAGTCTGCTTACTGCCTTTCTCTCTCATACTCCAACATCTGATTCATCAGCCAATCCTCTTGGATCCAACTAGTCCTCGCCAACACTATTTCCCAGGATGAAGATACCATGATTACTCAACCTGACTGTGATACCTCCAACTGCTCTCCTTGCTTGAGTTCCTGCTCCTGTTTAAGCTATTTCTAAGACCAGAAGCAAGAAGATCTGTTAAAACAAATTCAGATCCTATCATTCCCCCGCTCAGATCCCTGTTGCTGAAACCAGGAAGCCTAGCCTAGTTTGTCTTACCCAAGAGCTTGAGCTCAACGACCTACTGCTACCTCCCAAACAAAGTTGGTCACAATTTTAGAAACAACAAGAGTAACAATACACATCTTCACTTGGTTTGTTTTTCATGAAGTTAGATTCTAAATGAATGTTTAGATGTTTAAAAGTTATATTTAAACTTTCTTAAAGTCTGGGCTATATTTTGTTGTTAGATATTTATTGTCGTAATTGCACAAAGAAAAGCCAGGCAAAGACAAGCAGTAGACTTTAAGCAGGACCAGCAAAAGTCTGACAATTTGACACGGCTTAGAAGAGGGACAATGGCCTCAATATAATACTGACCTATGTCTAGCCAGTGCTTGGGAGTGCTTAAAAATATGAGAAGGGATATCTCAATGGTAAGCAAAGAGCAGAAAGAATTTTGGTGAGTATCTTGGAGTGGCTAAAACTATAATAATACTTTTAGGCACTGGAATCAACTGAATTCTGGAATACACTTGTCATTTTTACTGTACAATCTAAACCATTTTTATTTCATGTTTAATTTTAAAGGAATAAAATGAACTTACATAGAGAACTATGACCTTAACTGACAGGAAGAATAATCTCCAGATCTAAGAATGTTTTGTTTTTAATGGAAAATGTAAATCCTGATTATTAGAATACTATAAAAGGTACAATCCTCAGAAGGGGTAAGATTCAAACTAAGTAATCATTTGTAAATTATTATGATCTTTGATTTTTCTGCTTCCAAAAAAAGCTGAAGGTCAACAAGAGCAAACTCATAATGAATTGTCCATCTACTGTGGATAATTGGGAGATTCAGAGAAAGCTTGCTTGTGAAATTTGCTGACACCAAAGTATACCATGGATCTTAACACGGATTGGAAGGCTTGTGCTAAGCATAGAATGATCAACTATTTTCTGAATATTACATTTAAAAAATCTAAGGGAAAAGATATATTAACTTTAGAGATCAGAGCACTTAGTCTGATGATAATCAGACGGAGCAGCTCAATTACACTGACCCTTAATAAGTTTGAGAGTTCAAAACAAGATATTATAAAAGAGCAGCTTTGCCATTTAAGGTCCAAGGTAACTTAAATTATTAGTATTCACCTCAATCTACAGTTTAAAAGCCTCAGCAAATTCAGTGAGCATTTTATAAAAGGACTCTAATGATATGGAAGTAAATTTTCCTAACTCTCAAAAGTCTCAGGATAAACTGTTAACTGTCAATATTACACTCCATGATACATTAGGTGCACACTGAGTTCTACTAAAATACAAAATTATAAACTATGCTGAAGTTTCACAATCTAATTAAAATTTTGAAATATATGACCAAGATATTATCAAATAATCTGATTTATAGGCATTCTGTTCCAATTAAATCAATATTGTGAAGCAAGAAAAAAGAAGAGCCATTTTCAAATAGAATTCAAATATGATAAAAGATTTCCTTCAGCAAATATTTTGAACTTAATTGGCTTAAATGGACCTAGGTGCTTCTATTTGTAAAAAAAAGTTCAAGATGACATTACCACATCCTTGAGCTGTTTATTTATTCCCCATCTGGAGCCTGATTTACAGACAATAAAATGCAATCACGACCCACGCCAGAAGCAGGAATCATCTGCTAATGGAACCGTTAATTGAGAAGCGACCAGTGACATGAGGTAATTCTTCCCGTGCAGCACTACTCTTGAAGATCTCTCTGAGCTTCATCACAGTAAACAATCACTAACATATGCATTAAAGAAAATTTAAATACATTATGACCCAATAAATATCATAATCAATCAATATACAATTTTCTTCTCTTAAAGATTTAATGTCCAGATACCACACTATTAGTGCTATTACACTTCACTCACATCTGGACAATTTTTAACACGTCGATACAAAGTTTAACCATTTGTAATCAGATGATAATCAGATTATGTCTGAGAAACTAGTACTCCCTTACAAATTTCCATGCAGAAAATTCTGTAAGTAAAGTCTTAAGTATATGGAATTAAATTAATTACCATCCTCAAATAGCTATAGTTTTGTTATTGGTTTTGTCTAAACTCATTATTTTAAAGAGCTTTATTAAAAAAAATAAAGAGCTTTATTGAGATATAATTTACATAAACTTCATTTTGGGGAGAAAGGTTTAGATCCCAAATTCTCCTCCCTGGCGTCTGACAGAGTGAGAGCAATCTGCTCTCCCTCTCAATCCAGAGGCCTTCACAGTGAGACCGCGTCCTCAGAACACTGCAGGACGAGCAGCACGTCAAAGAACGGAGGAAAAGGCAGTCTGTCCTCACCAGACTTACATCACCATAGTTAGCCAGAAAACTCCAGTGAACCAAGATCATCTAAGTATCTTTTCTCTATATTAATCAAGACTGGACAATTTATACATTCAGGAAGGAAAAGGAAAATTCTAATAAGATTTAATTCATGCAGATCCTGGCTGTGGACATGGCACTGCTCCTCAGGCCACGCTGAGGCAGCGTCCCATATGCCACAACTAGAAGGACCCGCAACTAAAAAAAAAATACAACTATGTACTAAGGGGATGTGGGGGGGAAAAAAAAAGCAGAAAAAAAAGATTTAATTCATGCAAATAAAATTACTCTGTTGTCTGTTACTGCACTGTGTGAGAACTACCAAATTTAAGGAGTATTTCAGGTTAGTCTAGCAAAATAAAGGCTCACCTTCATTATTATTTTTAAATTTATTTTTATTATTATTAATTTATGAGGTTCTTGGGTTCATCTTAACAGAACTACAGCATATAACTTCAAAGATTTTCATGCAATGAGTTATGAAACTTACATCCTCTGGAGGGAGCTAAAGCTGAGTCATAGGAACTACTGAGGGGGAGATGTTACCTCACTGAGAACTGACAGCAAAGCCAGTGCACGGCTCCAGCTGGGAGGGAGATGCTGTATCTTAAAATGAATAAAGTGAGAAAATGATCTGTTTGAAATATATGCTAAGGAATCTAACATCAGGTCAATGTCTGAAATTTGTCATTGAAATGATAAGGTGAGTCTAAAGAAACATACTGTTATAATGGTAAGGTCAAGTTGGAGGCCATTATTAAATGCGAAGAACACAAAATCCATATTATTAAAGTCACAACATTTGGAATCTGAACAAATAATTAATAACTGAGACTGTAACGATGCATCTCAAAGAGATACAAATAAGGGGCATGATTTTTTTTTTTTTTTTTGAGGAAGATTAGCCCTGAGCTAACATCTGCCGCCAATCCTCCTCTTTTTGCTGAGGAAAACGGGCCCTGAGCTAACATCCATGCCCATCTTCCTCTACTGTATATGTGGGACACCTGCCACAGCATGGATTACCAAGCCGTGCCATGTCTGCACCCGGGATCCAAACAGGCAAACCCTGGGCCACCGAAGCAGAACATGTGATCTTAACCGCTGTGCCACTTGGCTGGAGGGGCATGATTTTTTATACCCACAACATACTGATTCCCTCCTACTACCCACCCCTCTGCTTTGTTAGGCCTGAGGTTCCGTTACCATTTGTCATTAATAAACACACACACACACAAAACCTACTACCAAAGCTACAGTAATTATAAGAGTGTTGCACTGGCATAAGACTAGACATACAGATCAATGGAACAGAATTCAGAGTTCAGAAATTAACCCTTTCATTGATGGTCATCTGATTCTCAGCAAGGGTGCCAGGAAAGTCTTTTCAACAAATGGTTCAGGGACAACCAGACATCCACATGCAAAAGAACCAAGTGGGGCTGCTGACACCACCAAAAAAGAAATTAACTCAAAATGGATCAAGACCTAAATGTAAGAGCTAAAACTACAAAACTCTTAGAAGAACATACATGTGTAAATCTTTGTGACCTTGATTTAGGCAATGGTTTCTTAGATAAGACACCAAAGGCAGAGGCAACAAAAAAATAAATAAATACACTAGACTTCATCAAAATTAAAAACTTTTGTGCTTCAAAGGACACCATCAGAGAAAATACTTGCAAATCATATATCTGATAAGGGATTAGAAACTAGAATATAAGACAGACTTAATAATAAAAGACAACTAAATTTAAGAAATGAGCAAGACTTGATAGACATTTCTCCACAGAAGACATGAAGTACACGAAAAGATGCCCAACATCATTAGTCATAAGGGAACTGCAAATCAAAACTACAATGGTATAACTCACACGGCTCAACAACAAAAAACAAACAACCCGATCAAAAAATGGGCAGAGGACATGAACAGACATTCCTCAAAAGAAGATATGAATATGGCCATTAGACACATGAAAAGATGTTCATCATTGCTAATCATCAGGGAAATGCAAATCAAAACTACACTAAGATATCACCTTACACCCGTTAGATTGGCAAAAACATCCAAAACCAAGAGCGACAAATGTTGGAGAGGTTGTGGAGAAAAAGGAACCCTCATACACTGTTGGTGGGAATGCAAACTGGTACAGCCACTATGGAAAACAGTATGGAGATTTCTCAAAAAGTTAAAAATTGAAATACCCTATGACCCAGCTATCCCATTACTAGGTATCTATCCTAAGAACCTAAAATCAGAAACCCCAAGAGTCCCTTGTACCCCTATGTTCATCGCAGCATTATTTACAATAGCCAAGACGTGGAACCAACCTACATGCCCAGAAACTGATGAGTGGATAAAGAAGATGTGGTATATATACACAATGGAATACTACTCAGCCATAAAAAATGACAAAATTGGCCCATTCACAGCAACGTGGATGGACCTCGAGAGTATTATGTTAAGCGAAATAAGCCAGTCAGAGAAAGATGAACTCTATATGACTCCACTCATAGGTGGAAGTTAGTATATTGACAAGGAGATCTGATAGGTGGTTACCAGGGAAAAGGGGGGGTGGGGGGAGGGCACAAAGGGGGAAGTGGTGTACCCACAACATTACTAACAAAAATGTACAACTGAAATCTCACAAGGTTGTAATCTATCATAACATTAATAAAAAAAAAAATCAAAAAAAAAAAAAAAACTACAATGGGATATCACTTCACATCCACTACGATGGTTATAATAAAAAACACAGACACTAAGAAGTGTTGGCAAGAATGTGGAGAAACCAGACCCCTCACACATTGCTGGTGGGATTGTAAAAGTTGCAGATACTTTGATATAGAATTACCATATGACCCAGCACTTCCCAGGCATATATTTCTCTTGGCTAAGAGAAATGAACATACATCTCCACACAGAAACTTGTACACAAATGTTCATAGCAGAGTTATTCATAACAGCCAAAAGGTGGTGGGAACACCCAAATGTCCATCAATGGATGAATGGATAAACAAAATGCAGTATAACCATACAATGGAATATCATTTAGCTATAAAAACGAATGAAGTTCCGACACATGCTGCAACACTGATGAACCTTAAACATCATGCTAAGCCAAAGAAACCAGTCACAAAAAGGCCACATGTTGTATGACTCCATTTATGCAAAATGCCCAGAAAAGACAAATCCACAGAGAGAGGAAGTAGATTAGTGGTGGCCTAGGGCTGGTGGTGCTGGGGCAGGATAGGTAATGACTGCTAAGGAACATGGGCTTTCCTTTCTAGGGTGATGACGTTATTATGAAATAAGGTAGTGGTGACGGCTGTACACCTCAGTGAATATCCTAAAAACCACTGAAACGTACACTTTAAAAGGCTTAATTTTAAGGAACGTGAATTATATTTCAAAAAAGCTGGTATTTTAAAAAAAAGTTACAAGAGCAGAGTCTGCTTGGCAGGCAGTGATTTTTAATTAAGCCGCTTCTCAAATGGGCAACTCCATATACTGTGCTGCAAGGTGAACAGTGGCAGGTCTGTTTAACATGGACTACAGAGAACAGAACTACAAATATGATAGATAAAGGAATTTTAATATACAGTTGAAAAGGGTTATAGTTCCGATTCTTACAGAAAATAATTACAATACCAACATTTCTTAATTATTCATTTAAAGATGATAAAGCTAGTTAATAATCGTCCCTGAACACTGAGCTCTAAGCAGAGCATGCATTCAATTTACTACCCGGCTCAATGCACTGCAGTGGGCAGAGGTGCGTCCCTCACAGTTCCCATCTTCTGGACCTCACAGCAGCCTTAAACACACCATTCACCTCTCTTTCTTCCCTTCCAAGACCTTTTCTTTGATCTTCCTCCCCAAGTGGCCACTCCCCAAGGTGTTTCTGGATGCCAAAGCGCCGAGGGCTGAATCCTTAGGCCACTCTCCAACCTGCCACCAGCTGGGCAACCCTGCCAGTTGACGGCCCACCTGCTCACCTTCCTCACCCAGTTCACACAGACAGACCCTCTGGCCCCCCTCTCTTGTTCACGCTGCTGAAGCCAACCCCTTCACCTGTGCCCCAGAGCTGCTCAACACCACAGCCACTAGCCAGAAGTGGCTGCTTACATCCAAAGTGATGAAAATTACATCACAAATTTGATTCCTTGCAACAGCCCCATGTCAGCTAGAGAACATCTGCACCATCACAGGAAATTCCCTTGGAGAGCATGGCTCTGGGTCTTACGTGCTCATCAGTTCTTTGGTGTGTCTTTCCCAATATCCTAAACCACCCCTCTTAGGCGGTTCTTTATCATGGACATTTTACCTACACAAAGCTACCCTATCTTTGAAAATCAACCAACCAACCCACCCACCCATTATTTTCTGGACTGTTTTCTTTCTTCACGGGTCCTCTTTCTCCTTCCCTGCAGAGCCAAGTCTTCTGAAAAGGCCACCGACACTCTTCCATTTTTATACTTTCCACTTCCTCTTCCCTACCCCAAAGCAAACTCATTTTTATCACATCACTTCACTAAAAACATCACCAAGGACAACCCACATATGCATCAACTGATGAACAGATAAATAAATGTGGTTCTCATAGAATGGAATATTACTTGGCAATAAAGGGGAATGAAGGGCCCGGCCCTGAAACTGAGTGGCTAAAAGTTCTGCGTGCTCCACCTAGGGTCGCGGGTGTGGGCCTGCTCCACTTACCAGCCATGCGAGGGTATTGTCCCACTTAGAAAAAAAAAAGAGAAGGATTGGTACAGATAGTAGCTCAGGGCGAATCATCCTCAGAGAAAAAAATGAAGTACTGATACATGTTACAACTTGGATGATCCTTGAAAACACTACGCTAAGTGAAAGAAGCCAGTCACAAAAGGCCACAATATTGTATGATTCAATTTACAGGAAACGTCCAGAATAGGACACTCTATAGAGACAGAAAGTAGATTAGCGTTTGCCTAGGGTTTGGGGTGCAGGGAAAGGAAGAGTACTTGTTAATGGATATGGGTGATGAAAATGTTCTAAATTTGATTGTGGTGATGGTCCCACAACTCTGTGAATATACTAAAACCACTGAATCACACACTTTAAATGGGTGAACTGCATGGTATGTGAATTATATCTCAATAAAGCTGTTATAAGAAAAAACCATGAAGGAAACAAAAACTCGCTGGTAAATCTAGTGGTTCCCTTTCAGTCCTCAGCTTACTTGAGCCTACAGCACGACACTACTATAATTCAGGCCACCATCACTTAGGACCAAGATCACTGTCCTAGATTCTTGACTCTTCTACTTTGAGTCTTATCCTCCAAAATCCATTCTCATGGTGACCATAATGGCTACCATGGTTATTTAAAAATGGTTGCCTTCTTAACCATTTTTAAAGAATTAAAAATGCATTAAGTTGATCATCTCAGCCATTTGCTTCAAACAATGATTTTCCATGATGCACAGGATGAAGATCAAACTTTTTATCATGGAATATAAAGGCCCTTTATGATCTGGCTCTTGGCTTAGTCCTACAGTAGGGTCAGCACTCATCCTGGAAAGCACCCAAGAGCATATACTTTAGGTTTCGTTCAACTCCGTCGTTGTAGGGAAAGCAGCCACAGAAAGTATATAAATGATCAGGCTGGCTGTACTTCAATAAAACCTTCTTTTTTCTTAATAACAAAAAAAACAGGTGGGTGGACTTAGCAAGAGGCTGTAGTTCACCGCCCTCAGTTCCAGAATGTCACCTCTGGTCACACCTTTGACTTGCAGAAGCCATACAGATTACAATCCAATGTCTCGAAAAATGTGCAAATGTGTTGGACAGTAAATGTTAGATACCAGGCTTTCCTATTCCACTATTTTAAATAGGGGAAATAAAAATGCATTCCCATACCATCCAAAAACCCTAACAAATTTCCCCCAAATATCATGAAAAACATTTACCTACCTCTATAACAACACACCAAGGATTCTTGAATAAAATAAAACATGAACTTTAATAATAATCTTAAAAGTGGACATGTTGTGTGCACTACGCAATGATACTTTACAGACTCAGATATAAGTTACATCTTTTTTCTATACTGCAAGAAACATCCCCAATAACAAAAACAAACAAGCAAGTTATCTTCTGAACTGGACCCTGGGTGCCTGGTAGAAGCCGATGCTGGGAACCATGAAGGGCATCGCTGATGAGACAACAGGAAGATGCTGCCTCATTCAGACAAGGCGAGCCAGCAGGGGAACCACTGAGACTTGACCTCAGCATTCTCTCTGGCCTTTCGCCTCGACTTGCAAGATATTACAACAGGCTTCTGATTCAGATAGTGAATTTGCGGTAAAACGTTTTAACTGTCATTATAGTCAATATTTGGTAGTGAGAGTTTGAACATTGAGGAATTCTTGTACACTTCCCCAAACGTACCACGTTCTATCATATAGTTAGAATTGGTAGAATGGAATCCATTCATTCAAAGAAAAAATCAAGAATCATTAATTTGTGACTTCCAATGGAATAACCCAGATGATTTTCTGCCTCATTTAGAATATCTTAGGTATAAGTTTCAATTACTGATTTCACCGGGATATTTGCCAGCTACATCTTGCTAGGATTAGCAACTGTCAACATTAAATCTATTTCAAGTGCAAAGAAGTAAAAAATAAAACAAACTCAGCCAGAAATATAACCTTGTATGTAAACGTTCCTCACTTTAAAATGTTAGTAATCAATTAAAAAGGAAAAAAAAAACCAACGCTTCTTTTTGGACTGGATTTGACCTGTGGGGCAGCAGTTAGCCACTCCTGATGTAAATGGCGTCTCATCTCCTTCTGTTTCCAACTACGGCACACCCACAGGCCGTGCTACAGTCTGAATGTTCTGCTCCCCAAAATTCCTATGTTGAAGTCCTAACCCCAGTGTGATAGGATTAGGAGGCGGGGCCTCATGAATGGGATTAGTGTCTTTAAGAGACCCCAGAGAGCTTCCTCACCCCTTTCCACCATGTGAGGACACAGTGAGAAGGCACTGGTCACGAACTAGGAAGAGGGCTCCCACCAAACAAGACCATGTGGCACCCTGATCTTGGACTTCTGGCCTCTAGAACTGTTAGAAATAAATTTCTGCTGTTCATAAGCCACCAAGTCTGTGGTATTTTGTTACAGTAGTCTGAAGAGACTAAGACAGGCTGTGGCCGATCCAGGTCAATGATGAACGGGACTGGTATCACCAGGTATCCTTATCTTGTTCCTGACTTTAATGGGAGGGAGTGTTTTGAAAGTTTCACCATTAAGTAGGAAGTTTCCACTAGGTTATGTAATTAATTCTTTTCCTTTCATTTACAATAAATGCTAAGTTGTGTTTGTACAGAGAGTCAGCAGGAGCAACATTCTGGTTACTGGAGCATTACCATAATATCATCCTTGAATGGCCAATTTTCATAGAATTTGCATGTAACATATAGAACACTTAAATCATACTGAATAACATATGATCTTCCATCTCATAGCACCTAAACATTTTATGGAACCTTAAAAGAACCACCTTTAACACTAATTATCAACAAGAACAACTGTGAGAAGGCTTAAAATATTTGCAGTCCACATACCTATGCTAGCAGACAACTATTTTAAGATTTCTATAAACAGAATTTTATATCATAATGTTTTTCATACTATACCAATAATTTTTACGTATGTAACTACTGGGTATGTAATAATGAAATGTAGTTATTATGTAAAAAAAAAAATACTGTTCAGCCTTCATCCAGATTTCTTAAGCAATTCTGAATAAAGATCTTCAATGAGATAGACGCCAACAACACAGAAACACAAAATGTCAGTATCTTGTGATCTGAGATCCAATTTTACATAAAGTTTACTTTACCTTTCCAAGCATTCTGCCCAGGAAGTAGTAATGTCTGGCAAAGGAATCTCCCACAAGCATCTGAGCAGCTGGGTTGGGGTACAGAAGCCCTTCATTAGTAGTCTTAAAGAACCCCTGGTTGGGGTTAAATCCTGACTTCAGTAGTTCATTTAGAAACTCTCTGAAAATACCACCCCCGTCAATGCCAGCTTCATCCAGGCCATGTGCATTGAGTAAGTGCACGCGGATCCGCTTTTTCAAATCAGGCTCTGTTAAAGAAGGGGGGACGGGGGCAAGGAGAAAAGATTTTAAAAGAAAGCAATAAAATAAGCTGGTATTACAGGAAGTTTAGGGAAGGGGAGCAAGAATATTAGAGATATTTTATTGCAAGACTCAAAAAAAATCAAAGAGATAATGAAATAGACTGACCAGTTATTTCCCCCAGAGTCTACAATGGGAAAAAGAGAGAAAGAAGTTCCTTTACATTAATATATCAAGAATGGAGTTGGGGAGAAAAGGGGGTGTTTAGGAGGAAATACAATTATCCCACACATTCTAAAAGATGTAACAAACTAAAATACCAGGAGAGGAGGGGAGTGGAATTAAGGACACAGCGATGATACTGGAACAGAAAATTATTACCAAGAAGAAAAAAAAGACAAATGATTAAAGAAGATGTCAGTAAAATTAACATTACAAAGACCTTTGAAAGAGGCCAATGATACAGGAGAGTCAGATGTAAGAACTGACATCATCATTTAAAAGTGATGTTTAAGAAATATTGATAGCTGAAAAAGTAGAAATATTTTTGGTTATATAACGTGCTGCAAAGATTTAAAAAAAAAAAGGAGGGGAGGGGCGGCCAGCCTGGTGGCATAGTGGTCAAATTTGCCCACTCTACTTTGGTGGCCTGGGGTTCACAGGTTTGGATCCCAGGCATGGACCTACACATCACTCATTAAGTCATGCTGTGGCGGTGTCCCACATACAAAATAGACGAGGACTGGCATGGATGTTAGCTTAGGGCCAACCTTCCTCACCAATAAAATAAAAAATAAAAATGGCAAAGCTGCTTAACTAAGCTTGATATCTGAGAGGCGTTTCCACACAGGTCCTCATAAGGACAGTACTGCACAAGTAGGAATAACATGTCCCCAGACTCACTGGCATGAACATGACAGCCTTCGATACAGGCTTCAGGATTCAGACCCTAAATACATGCCAACAAAAGTGATTCTACCAAGAGTGAAAACCAGGTGGTCTCTGGTGGACAGGCTTAATCAGGGAGCAGGTCTGAGAAAGTAACTGACATGAACTTTATCTTTTCCCACCAATGTCCTTTAGGTGCTTTGCAAATAAGTAGGGAGGAGGGATGGAGGAGTGGGCAGGGGGCTGCTGCATCCAGTGTGGCAAGGTGGAGAGCAAAAGGACCAGGTCTGGCCACTGCACCACTGTCCACAGGCTTTAATGAGCTGCTGCCATCTTTCAGACTTAATGTGCACTCACCCAAACGTAGCTGACCTGAGGCATCTCAAGGGACAAGTGACCTCTAGGAAACACTCTGGAAAGGGGTTAGCAGAATGCATGTTCATACACCAGTGCTACAATGGACAGTGTCAGGACCTCTGAAGTCAGAGAACCTGAGCTCTGAATATTCTAAATAGGTTTCAAACAGGGCCAATGATAATTGTACGGACTGAGGTTTACACCATTGGCCGCAGCTACCAACTGTGCCTTTCATGGAGCCAGCACAGGACAGGGTCACCTTCATCCTGCCAGCAAGGGCAAGAGCTGGAGCAAGTCAGCTCTGTCTTAACACCCACATCTCCCTCAGGAGCAAAGCAAACAAGCCTAAACAATGTGGCCACAGCTCGCTCTTGCACTTTGCAAAGAAATAACTATCAGTGACTATTTACCCTGAGCTAGAATTTACGCTAGGAATTTTACATACATTTCTTCAAATCCTTTAACATCCAACCTTCTGGGTTAAGAATTATCCCTATTTGCAGTGAGAAAACTACAAACAAGGAAGTTTGAATTATTTATCTAAAGACATATAGCTAATATTGTAAAGGGAAGTGCTATAATTAAAAAATATGTCTATTACCTACAAAGCATAGGCTCGTCTACTAAAACACTTTTATTTTTTAAATTTAACTACACTTACATGAAGAACATGCATTTCACTGATGATTAAATTCTACAAATATGTTATCTGCATCTATTTTCATTAATATGATTACAAAATATGTTCAATCTCAAGTTCTGGGCAAATGCCAAAAGAAATCTAAGCAGATAATTATAGATGCAACACAAAAATACAGTTGGGTATTTCTTACCTTTACATATACCCTCTTAACATCTAGTGTTAAGGATGAACTAGAAGCATTTATTTGTCATATATAATATTTCTCAAACTGATTGTTAGCAGTTAGCAGCAGCAGATTTTGTCAAAGTTTTAAGTGTAAAGATCTTCTAAGTAGGAAATGCTCAACTATGGTTCACCCTTTAACCTTCTCATTCAAACTAATATTCTAAGGTGGGGGGGTCACTGGCTCTCAGAGACTCAATGGTCATTCATAGAAGTAACCCCTTCAGTGACGGCTAGAATTGATTCTGTGCTTCCCTGAAGCTCATTTCTATAAACAACAATACACAACAGCACAATAATATTTTCAGAATCAAATCTAGCCTTCTTGTTATCTTGCCACTACTTGTTTCTAAGGACAAATTAAAAATATATACTTACATAGTAAGGTTTTAGTGAAAAAAACCTAAGTAAAACGTTAATTTGATTTTACCCTATTATCATTTCTTCTTCAGGAAAACAACGTAATAAACCCTGCCCATTAAATGAAACAAAATGAAATCAAACAACACACAAAAGTGTAGACAAGTGAGGCTCCCAGGAACTGACTACAGTGCGATTCAGAGCCAGCTCTAGCAAATTCTCATCCAAGATCATGACTGACAGCAAGAGCCCACTATGATGCACTGTCTCTATAATCCTTACAACACTCCTGAGAGCAGACACGATCATTTCTCCATATTCTTCACATGGAGAAATTACAGTCCAAACCACGCTCTTGCTCGAGTAAAACGCTGCAATAAGCCAGTGAGGTGGAAAGAGCATGCACAGGCGTCATTGCACCAGGACATGTGTCACTCTGCTTGCTTAGCTCCCAGCTGTGAAGAGAAATCACTCCACTTCTCTGAGCTCCACTCAGTCAACTCACCTGTCAGACAGGGCTAAGACCCACACTTGAGAAAATCGTTCTGAGATGATATAAGATAACGAGTACCCATAAAGGATGGATTTGCTTTGACTAGATGATGTATGGAATAGTCATATTAATTGATTATATGTAAATGATTAGTCAACAAAGCACTTCAAACCAATTTCCCGTAAGTAAATTAAACATTCTGAGATGATATTTAATTTTGCTAATTTGCCTAGCAAAATTCCAAACAATTTCAACACATGGTTTAAAATTTCTTATTAAGGCCTGAATTAGACAACATTTGTAAAGATTTAAAACAACTTAACATGAATATTCTGAGATTTTTCCAAATCCTTTAAACTTGATGCAATTATCAGTAGGCACTTAGGAAGGTGGAGTATGATCAACTTCTGAATAATTTTTAAGATTAAGAGTTCATTACGAAATTTGAGGCTTGCTATAAGTGGTCAGTAATGTCTTTAAAAAATCACCTACATGAAATAGTTGTAAATTTAATTTAAAACTGCTGCTAAGCACATGTTCTCACTTTGGCTGAGGAGCTCACACACACCACCTCCCAGCAGCCTGGAGGAAGCCTAAGGCAGCCGAGTGTGGAATCAGCTGTGCCATGAACGTCCGCGCCCTTCGCTATAGCCTCACCTGGAGGACTCACCTCCTCTCGCGTGACCTCTTTCTGAAGGCCCCAACTTCAACCACGCCTCAACTCTTCTCTGAACACTATGCCAACTGTTGGCAAATTTATCATTTTGTTGTAACTATTGTGGTTTTTTCCCCAGGTTCAATCACAAATCTAACAAACATCTACTGAGTGCTAGCGGTGTGTGCTGACAAGGGATAAGGATGGCGAGGACCGCTGGTCACCTGGGAGACACAGACATGAAATCTGCTCACATGACAACACAAACAATGACAATAATTGATTTATGAGGGACTGTGGATCCCAAAGGAGGGAGAACTATTTTTTTTTCCAGAAGTACATTAGACTAGACATCAGAATACCTGATCTTCACCTCAATTATACATAAAATTGTGAAAACATAGTATCCTAGGCAAGAGTAAGCCGGTATAGTGGAGAGTTCATAGCCTGTGGTCAGACTTGAGTTAAAACTCTATCAGAGTTCGTGGTATTTGGCTTCAGAGGGCTACGGCATGGATTAAATGACAAAGCTAAATTACATCAAAAACAAAAGCCTTGCACAGAAAACCTGGAATTGAGAAAGGCAACAAGTGATGTTAGTCTCCCTCCACTGTTCCCACAGGATGGCAAACTTAGCTCTTTATCTAAGCAAGAAAACAAAATTATTCAAGATGGGAGGTTTTGCTCTCCCAGAAGAAAATTAAATTACTTCCTTAGAAGAAAAGGCAACTGTTATTTCACATGTGACAACCTCCCATCATCTCCCAAGCTGTGAGCCAGATCCTGCCAAGCTTTCGTTTTTAATTCCCTACACTGATTTAATGAATATCACAGATACCATAGTCTGAAGTTAAAATTATTAATATATAAATTAATAATACCCAAACTTTTAACATTGGGTGTCAAATATTAACAGAAGATAAAAGGTATCATTGACCGCTAAATGCTGTCCAAATAATTGTTACAATATAATTCTCTTTGATCTAAGAGTACCGTCATTGAAGCACTCATCTTTTTATAAAGAAATTAGGATCGCAATGGTGTTTATTTTAGTATATTTAATTTGGATCATAATTTATAATATTTACATAAATAGTTACATAAAATGTAGAAAGTAAATGGTTTCCCATCAACATTTTTAGAACTATAGGTTGTTGATTGAATTTTAGAGAGAGACATCTGGGGTCAGTGGGGGAGTTTCTTGCCTTAAAAAAAAAATCAATATTTGAAAGGCTTCTGTTGCAATAATTATTTGTCAATCTTAGGAACATTATTGGATAAAATACATCTCCCAAATCTGACCTACTACATTTCAGTTTTAAAAAGCCACTACAGAACAAGATGGACACTAATTTTTTAATGAAGACCTTTTTCTAAAATAATGCCTCAGCCTCCCCCTGCCAACATGCATACACAAAGAGAGAATTATATGTACCATTTTCTGGGGAAAGTTTGTCATAAGCATCTTCATAAATATAATTTCTTCTTATTGTAACATTAATTCCATCCAGAAATGGACCATCTCCTTGAACTTCTTGCTTATCTGCATAAATCAACCTTTGAAAGATCTAACAAACAGGAGAAGCTGTAAGGTTATTTGAAACAACAGACTTTTCATTATAAACATAAGCAACCAAAAGGGAAAACTGCTAAATAAATCCTAGCTTATTTCCAAAATTCTGAAATAAAATTTAAAGGCCAAGGTACTAAATACTGCTTTTATGCCTTATCAATAAATATGTGATATTTACTTATTTGTAATATTGCTCCTTTTCCCCATTTTACAACAAATTTTTAAAATCGCATGCTATAGTATATTTTCAGTATTTTCTTTTGTAAGCCCTTTATAAAAACCCAGGTGGTGAAGGGAAGAAAAACAGCTTTTAGAGCTGTATATTAAACATTACTGGGAATATCTCCGTAACGATAAATAAAACTCAAGTAATTTTTTTTGACACTAAAAATCCAGTAGAGGGAGCTCAGGAATTATGTAATAACATGTGTATGTCTGTGTGTGTGTGCATGTATGTGTTTTAATAGAGAAATATCAACAGCTTTAAAAGGAACTCATTCTTTTGTTCATCCTATAAAAAAGAGTGGGTAGGCCTAAAAAATACCCTCTTAAAGCCATTTCCTAAGAATAGAGCCTAGTAGTTTTCACAAATTTGCTAAGTAAACTTGATGAACACAAACAAAACATTTTAAGTTAAATTTGGAAACAGATAAATATAAACAGTTTGTATATTAGTCAAAAATCACCAGGCGAGAAATTAAGATACCTGTATATCCATCTCTTTTTCATAAGGCAGTGTTTGTGATATATAACTTTAAGATAATGTACAGAAACTTATCTTTTTTAAAAATTGCATTTTCAAAAACAACGCAAAATTTACTAGACAAAAAGGACCTTATACTCCCATTATAATAAATTGATACAGCATTACAGGTCTTTTAAAAACTAGCTACAACTAAGGAAAAAATATTTCAGGTTTATACAAAGAGATACTTGGTTGGATTATGCTTTTACAAATTGTCATAAATTATCACAATCTAATGAGAAAAATATAAATTACATAATTAGGTAGGCACTAGGCAACTTCAGAGATGTTTTTCATTGGTGTTAATTTTTTAACACTGAAGTGATATAAACAACCATAAAACATTCATAGTGACTCCATGAAGAAACCAAATTTCCTACCTTTACTCGTTCCTCAAATGGAACCACAAAGGGCAGCTCTGTCAGGATGGCGAGTTGTCTCTCCTCCGACACTGACAGAGGTGGGGACTCCAAACCCACTGCAACACAGTTCAAACCCGCATTAGTGATGTGCACTTTCCTTTCCAGACTCACAAGGCTACACGCTCTATGGTTCAATTCAGAGACATTCTGGAAAAGGCAAAGCTATAGGGACAACAGACAATCAGGGGCTGCCCGGGGATGGGGCTGGCTACAAAGCAGCATGCGGTAATTTCTAGAGTGAGGAAACTATTCTACGTGGTTGCTCATGGTGGTGTGTGCTCACCAGAAATCACAGACGAGTGCACTAAAAAGAGCAACTTGCACGTACGTAAATCACGCCTCCATGGACCTGGGGAAAACGCAGCTCCCAGCGCACTCACCGTCCAGAGTGGACTGCAGAGGGCCGATCCTGCCCATGCGCCGGAGCCTCCACGCGGGTCTGGAAGCTGGTACGTAGAGCTGGGTGACCTGCGTGGACAGCAACCCCTGCTCAGGACTTCCTTGTGTCCTAGTACTAACTCTGAGCTTGTCCCGTGTGAACAGAATCCATGTTCTCACTGCTTTACAGGTAGCTAGGTCCCTCCTTTTGACCTCATGTCCTTTCCAGGTGACCTTTCCATGTCCTCTCTTCCCAGCTGGCTGCTCTTTTACACCTGTACGGTGTAATTATTTTTCTAACACATCCCAAGGAAATCTCTACTTGTTCTATTTAACGAGGGCCTTGCTGTAGGGGCAGCCCACATATAAAATAGAGGAAGACTGGCACAGATGTTAGCTCAGGGGCAATCTTCCTCACCAAATAAAATAAAATAAAGTTTCTTCCTATTATCAAATAAGCTTGGTAGAGTATGCTTTAATTTGTCCTTCAGCCCTTATTTTTGCCCTTATAATTTTAGACGAAGCAGAAGCATTTGTCCTGTAATATTCCCATCATCTGGATTTTGCTCATCATACTCTCATGTTGTTATTTAACATGTACATCTGGCCCTTCTATTTCCTATAAATTTGTAGTTACATCTAGAGGTTTCATCACATTCAGGTTTGGGGGTTTTTTCCCTTTTTTTTTTTTGGTGAGGAAAATTGTCACTGAACTAACATCCCACCAAGGCCTGGTTCTTTTGGTGGGAAAAGTTGTTTAGAGGCCCCACTCTGGGCCCGGAGGTATTCACTGCTCCGGGATCTATCAGGTTTCTTGATTGGGTCAGTGGGTAGAGCTAGAAGCCACGTGCTTAATTTAAAAGATAAAATATCTTATGCAGACATAGTAATGCTTCTGAAACTGTTCTAAAATACACGTTTTCTTTTCTTTACTGTTTCTGTAATCTTGTTTCTGCTATACCCCTCCACTCTCTGACCTTGTCCCCAAGATTCTGAAATGAATCCAGTCGTGCCTTTTTCTGACAAAAAATAACACCACCTCATGTCCTTTGTTAATGTTTTTTCCATTAATTTTTTAATATGTTATACTATGAGTCTACTTTAGATATAGATTTTAGTAATATTCAAATTTGTCCCTGTTGTTTTAGAACACCAAGGATAGGCTCTGTGTCATTTAAGTACTAAATACAGATGGATAATTAATACCAATAAAGGCAAAATCTTTTTCAACACCAACAAAGCATTATTAGGCTTCGATATAATCTATGGTTAAAAGAGCAACTTAGGTTTAATAACAAACTCAGGATGCATGTTAAATCAATGATATTACTATATATTCTATTATGTGACCTCAGAGCTAGTAATAAAGTTTACTGCTAATACTTAGTTGTATAACAAGTAACAAACAACTTTAAAGGATTATTTCTTTCCCCATAAAGACAAAAACTAAAAAAATGTTTAATGAAAAATATTAAAAAGATCTTTCAGTAACACCTTATCTGCTTTAATATCTTCTTGTTCTGACAGCCAGTGATTTGGAGGACAAAAATTTCTCCTTGTGTCTCTGGACTTCAACATTTTCACTAGATTGGTGATGACCTGAAGAGGAAAAACAGGCCTATGTCATATAAACAAGCTCAGGAACTGCCCCGCACACGAGTGAGCAGCAGCACCCATGGGGAGTCAGAGCCACGGCACACTTCTCCACCCACACGCTTGACAGGGTGTGGGTTTCGGGGATCGAGACCTGACTGGACCACCACCAGTTTACAGAAAACTATCTCAGTGTGTGATCACAAGAATAAGTTTTAAGTACAAAGAAGTTAGTTATGTGCAAACAAAGACAGAAAAATTAACATAAATAAAGTGAGCAGCCTGATTTTTTAAATACTACAAGGGAGGTAGTAATTAAGTTTTGAAAAACAAATCTGGAAAACATTAGGTCATTTGGGCTGTAATACGAGACATCTCCAAGTAAAACAATTTTATGATACTTCTTCCTAAGGTAAAATAGCATTTCTTATTTTTCTGATAAACACTATATCAAGGGTGCTGGGGGGACAAAGAAGCATCCTAAGTACATCTCTCACATCTTCCAAAAAGAGAAACAATTTCAGTATTTCCCTTACATAAGTCTCTGCAGTTAGGTCTACTTCCTACCATAATTCCACACAAACTTAGTCTAACTTCCTTCATAAAGCTTCTCAAAATGCTCTGGCCTGTCTAAACTTCCACTGCATTATTATAGCTTAGTCCTTTATTATTCTTTTTCCAGTGAGCCTCAGTGCCTCTCTGGTTATGCAGTAAGCTCCCCATGAACAGAACCAACTAACAACCTGGAAACGTAGTAGCTACTCGATGACTGACCTGAGAACAGTAATTAACTGTAAATTTTGTAATATATGATTAAAGAGATCTAATAGCACTGTTTATTTAAAAAAGACCTGATTTCTATATTACACAGAAATGTATTCTGTAATATACAAACCAAAATAAAATTGTAAATCCAAAGTTTTAAGCCTTTACAACCAGGATTTGATCATACAACTACTATGCAGTTAAAGTAAGACTATGATGGTGTTTTCTGAAAGTCAGCCAGGCTCGTGTACACGCTGCCTCCAATTAAGTAAAACAGAACTTAGACAAGGAATAATAATATTAGGGTAACGTGACAAATTTCCAAATATACCAACTATAACAAGCAAGACCGCATAATCTCAAATACAGGTTTCCCTTTAAAATCACACAGTTTAGCATCTCTATACAACAAAAATACAAATACTTCTTTTATAACATGCAAATCCTGGCATCCAGGGATACCAGAAATTCTGGGTGTCCAATGAAAATGAATGAGAAAGGGTCCTCAATTGGTATGTCAGGACACTACAATGTGGACACCACTTGGATGGTATGCCCATGGACAGAGTAATACTTGAGCAGTTGGGCCATGTGGGCAAAACTACATTAGGAAAAACCTCTCAAGATGTAGAATACAGCTTTTCAACTGGTGGATGTATCTTGCCTAGATATAGATGTGACATCTTGTGGCATTCTAAAGCTTATCATAATATTACGGTAATGTCCTTTTTGTATTAGCAGAAATTAGCTTAGGTAAGAAGTCAGGGTGAATTCAGAGTCCTTGTCCCTGACTCCTGATTCTGTTGTGGTTCCTCGGGAGTTAGGTGCACACAGGCAGTGTTTTATGATTACTGATTTCAAGCGCAGCTGAGGTGGACTGAGGATAGCCTAGTTCTGGGCTCTATCTCGTTAACAGCTGGTCATAACAAAGTATGGTCACTGACCTAACGCACTTAATTCCTGGAAGTCTCTCAGTTTTGTTCTTCAAAAGAAAAGGCTAAATAAATCTTAACAAGTTACATTACATGTGCTATCTTGGTCTGGGACAAGTTCAGGTCAGTCCACACAGAGCACACCACATAAAACTCAACATATGCTTTTCCAATACTGGAGACAGGAGGACAATATTCTTGTATGAAGAACATCATATCTTATTTTCCAATTTTCACAGCCAATTATATCGGCATTTTAAGTAAATTCAGATTTAATATTGTGCTGAAATTTACCCGCAATACACCACAACTGTTAACAAAAGATATGAAATATTTACATGTATTTATTTAATTGCACCCATGTACTTATGGCTTACACGTATCATCCCACTGAATCTTGACATCCTCATGAATTTATCACCCCACTGTACATTTAAGGGAACTTAGCTTCACTGAGGATAAGTAACTTGCTCATGGTCTTGGAAGGGGCAGGACAAGGGCTGCCTAACTCTACAAAACAAAATTTTATCCACCTGCTGGTATTCATCTCTATCTCATCTATATTTATGAGGACATTTATTTTCTACAGGTGGCAAACATTATTAAACTTTCTATGAGGCTAATGCCATAATTTATATTCTTCTTTTAAATTATTATTAAACATTAAAAAGTTTCAATATAGGCATTTCCTTTCCTATTTTCAATTTTAAATGTGAGAAAAGAAGTAATTATATATTATCTATAAAATGTCCCAGTATCATCCATCCTCTTTCAAACAAAGGGAAAGAGAGAGAGAGGTGGGAGAAGGGGGAGAGAAGGCACAAAGTGATCTGGGCCCAAGAAGATGTGTGAGGAAGGGGTGTCAACAGAGATCACTGCGGAAAACCACACTGTAACAAACCAAAGTCGATAGTCAACTGAACTTGAAGATGAGCCCTGGAGAGGGTTGGTAGAGAAAAGTGAGGACACCTAGTTAAATTTGAATTTCAGATAAGCATCAAATAATTATTTTAGTATAACTATGTCTCAAATATTGCTTTATTAAAAGTATAAGTATATCCTAAATATTGCACAGTACAGATTTATATCAAAAAAACCATTTGTTGTTTATTTGAAACTCAAATTTACCTGGGTGATATGGATTTTTATTTGCTAAATCTGGCAATACTAGCCCTGGACCAATTCCAAAAATATTTTTAGGAATGCCAAATCCCATATCTTAAATTCAACTAAGAACATTCTCCTCCTTCATTTAAACTATTTTTCTTCCAAGTTTTAAAGAAAAATACAAATTTTAAGAAACCATGAAAATTTGGGTCCATTTTGTGGTGTCAAACACCTTTACACACGTTCCTTTTCCCTGCATTCATTTTCACAAACTTAATTGCTATACAAATATTTAGTACCAAAAAAGCAAAGTTTATGGAAGTAATCATTAAAAAATTACATAAATTGGCTAAAGACTGTAAAAGGTAAGGAAAACTGGAGTAACAATTTAAAACTGGATTAACAGAGAGCCACTGCTGAGATCAGAAGACACCTTTCCTTCCAGTTCATTTTCTCCAATTTCCTGGCATGGATGCACCTATGAAAGAAGACTGCACCAAAGCTGAACGACTTGCAGAATTCTGATTTAAACAGGGCAAGTCACGGGGAGGCCGACTTTGCAAACGGAGAGCGAGGGTTAGAACTATCTGCCCAAAGTGTATTCTCTGTACAGTCAGGCCTGCGGTTCCTAACCCCAGCTGCGTACTCGAATCTTCCGTTGATAAATGCCCACACAGGGGCACCACCACAGCAATTTTAACTCAATTCGTTTGAGGTGAGGCCAGTCAATAACTGTCTTTAACCATTCCCCAGGAGATCCCGTTATGCAGTCAGACTTGAGAACCAGTGTGTTAAGAAATATGAAGTCGGGGCCAGCCCCGTGGCTGAGTGGTTAAGTTCACGAGCTCCGCTTCAGCGGCCCAGGGTTTCGCCAGTTCGAATCCTGGGCGCGGACATGGCACTGCTCATCAGACCACGCTGAGGCGGCGTCCCACATGCCACAACTAGAAGGACCCACAACTAAAAAGTATGCAACTTTGTACTGGGGAAGATTTGGGGAGAAAAAGCAGAACAACAAAAAAAGATTGGCAACAGTTGTTAGCTCAGGTGGCAATCTTTAAAAAAATATAAAAGGAATATAAAGTCAAATAAAACAGCAAAACAAGCAAACAGTGGAATAACCAGATGCACCCAGCTCAATGTACGGTTCAGTGACTTTAATAGTCAAAATACAACAGCATTCTACGTATTTGACGGGTTTAACTCTAGTCCCTATATCATGTTCTTCATACTAGATCTAAACCTTAGATTAAATAAATGCTCAAAAACTAATAAAATTATTCAAGTAAATACTCAGAAATGCACACCACTGTTACACATGTTCTATTATCTACTATGTGAAATAAATTAAAGCAGGCGATACCTGTAAGCAGGACTCCCTTAACCGCAACGTTAAAAGATCAAGCAGATAACTGCTTAGAAACATATAGACTCCTCATAGATATCACACTTGACAGCTGTCTGAGTTAAAGATTACAAATTAACAGGCACTGTTTCTCACAAGATCCCTGTACGTCTGAGAGCTCACTGGCTATGGCGATCACAAGAAATCTTGACTAACGACCCTAGGGAAGTACTCCTCAACATGACCTGCCTCACATCATTTAACAAATTTATAGACATAATGTAAATAACAATGATGTGTTATAAATACAATATTTCTTAGAGGACTTAAGGCTATTGGTGTTAAAGTATGACATTTCTGAATGGAGATCATTAATACTTAGTTATATTACTACACCCAAAAAAGTACATATAGCCCAAATTTCGAAAGGCAACTCAAAGACTAATTTACATTATAATATAAAATAATCTTTTTATCTTAAATCTGATATGCAAAATCTGGTAAGTAAAATTAAACATCTTAGGTAATTCCTTAAAAAGTTCAATACAAAGCATAGGATACAGCACATAATTTACGGGTACTTAACTGTGGTAAATGTGTAATATGGTAAATATATATCAAATAAGAATTTTTTAAAAATTTGATCTCATAATGAAGAATATACAGAAATGAAAACACAAGAAAAGCTGGTAATGCACAGCTCTAAGAATCCCATCTCACAGAAGACCAGATGACAGTTTTCCTGGCATAAATCAAAAGCCGAGACTGACTCGAGCAGCTGTTTGTTCCATCCTGCGTGTCCCAACAGCACCCATCTCTCAGCTTTGTTCCATCTCAGTGTACTTGGTTGAATGTTTGTCTCTTTTACTACATAGCGACACTGACAGAACGGGGACTCAGTCGACTTCCTTTATGACTCCCCTGGCACAAGGTGGAGTCGTGTTCCTTGGATAAAGACTGCAGGTGTTTAAATAATTGATAGTAATGACACCCTAACCTATAAAAGTCATCAAGTGTCTGATATGGATTACTGCGGTCAAAGCTTAATGAAGCTTTATGTAGCCCTTAGTTTCCACTTGCTAAAATTGGTATGTTTTTAAAGACAGCAGTATTCTCCGGCATGCTTAAAACACTACAAAATTACTTCTTAAAGCATCCATTTTATTTATAGTCAAAAACAACAACAAAAATCTTCAAAGACAGGAAAGGACATGGCATGCTGTCCAAGAACAGAGGGTGTGCTGCTCTGCGTCATTCGGTTCACAGTGGCAGGTTAGGGATGTAGTTAGGGCACTGCTGTTGTTTTAATTTTTTACTTTTTTAAAAAGTCCTTTTGAAACTGAAAAACACAAATCAACCATCAAGAAAGTGAAAATTCCTCACAATATAGACCTCTCCCTCTGTACATATGGATATCCGTAGGTAAGGACGGCATGAAAACCTACCCCTGCTCCCCCAATACGCCTGCTTCCTCCAAGGTAACTCCTATTCAGTCTGGTAGCTGCAAACAAAGGCACATCAAAAAGGAGTTCCTATCTCCTCAAAGGGCTAAAGCAATTATAGCTATAAATTACACTTCAAGAGGAGTTTATAAATTTGATAAATGCATAAACTGTTTTAGCAGTGTCAATGCAGGGCCTAGAAACTGACCTCAATTCTTATAGTGACAAAGAAAGATGACTCCATCCACTTAAAATGCTATGTTCTGTGACCAGCCAACAGAGCCTCTTACAGAAATTAGTTCGAGAGGACCATCACAAGACTGAAAAATGAGAATGGTCGGTGGTCGAAGGAGTCAGATCTCATCATTTGCAATTCTGTCAAAATCAACGGAAGGCAGGAAATCATTGGCAAATGCTTTTCACCTTCTTTGGTTGATTCTACCTTGAATTCTTCAACTCAAGTTTGGCAATGAAATATACAGAAAATGCTAACATTTTATTTTAGTACTTTTCAGAGGGGGAACATAAAGGAGCAGCTGAGTTCCAATGCTGGTTCTATCATCTACTAGCTATGTGACCTCATGTGTACAATGGGGAACCTCACAGAACTACTGCATTAAATGAATTAATATTTGGAAAGCTCTTAGAATACTGTCTGGAACATGCTAACAACTGAGAGGTACACTTTTATTATTTCATATTAAAGAAAATTTTTTCTTAAAAGAAAAACTAATAGCAGCTGAACGCTTCTCCACTCAAAGACTCTGCCTTGATTTTTTCTTATTTTTAGGGCTCAGCTCAATAGCAGCTAAGATTAAAACTTTTTTTACCCCAAAGAATAGGAATCCTGTTCAAAAAGTTGTCTTCAAATAATTCTGCTCTAAATTCAGAAGGTCTTTGTAACAACTCAATTTTGAACCTAAAATAATCCTGTATTAAAAAAAGTGAACTTTCACTCTAATTCTTAAAACCCTCAATCCTTAATGAAGTGGTAATGAGTCATTTTGAGGCATAAGAAAAAATTCACTACAAAATTTTCATGTAATGCTTAAGCAAAATAAAATAGTGCCAGGGGAAAAATATCTTATATAGCATTATTAAATTCAGATATTTCTAGGTCCTAAAGATAAGTCTGTCATACGAAAATTATGAAATTCTCAATAGGTGCTATAAAACAATGAAATTATCTGACACTGTACACAAAACCTAATATCCTACATAATGGAAAGCTTTATTAACAAAGATCTCAGAGTTTAATTAAATACTTAAAGAAGAAGACACATGCTACCATAATACCCATATCCAAGAAAAGCTTACAAAAGAATGGCAAGTTTTCAATGGGTGAGACAGCTTATTTTTAACTTAGAAAAGTTGCATAATTGTCAATCTTTAAGAAAGAATCTATTAAGGACTCAACATGTGACCTTCAAAGTTTACTTAGGAATACAGAGATAGGTAATTAAAATAACTTGTGCAAACATATATTACATCAATCTGCACAAATTATAAATTCAATGATGCATTAGTACTGTATTCAGTGCGATCAAAACATTATCAGTTACTCTCACTGCTACTAATGCTCATGCTCATAAGTGAAATGTGTTGTAAAATCAGGCAGAATGGGCTGGATAGAGACTATCGTGCACTCGTAGGATGAATAAGCAGTCCTTAATTAGCCCATCAGGTTAAGTGCAAGCATTAATGGGCCTTTCCTAAAGTCTAGCTTGACATCTTCCTCCAAACATGGCCAAGAAGAAAGTTCCATTAGCAATATTAATACAAGCTTAGTTGATCATTTTCATTCAATTAACTTCTTTCAATTAAATAGATAGCTTGACAAAAGCAGTGATAAAAGACCTAAAGGGACAGCTGATGACTCGAACTGAACATTAGTGTGCGAGAGGTCGCTAGTATTAAACGGACTGTAAATCTAGCATTCAATTTGGAAAATGCATTTCTTCTGCTCTCACTCCTTTAATGAGCGATTTTAGCTGACTAGATGTGTTTGCTGCAGAAATTTCATGGGAAGTCAAGCACCCTTTTCTTTCCTTTTTTTCTAACCCAATAGTTATATTTTCAGTGGTCGTGGTTTCCTGTCAACATTCCAACCACAGTAACTCATAACCTCTCTTTCTGCATGGTTAAAGATGAAGATATTTTAAAATAATTTATATTCCACTTGCAATAAATTAATGACCTTATTCCACCTTTGTTAGTCAAGTTCTTAAAAGACTAAAAAAATAAAATCAGTAAGAGTTCTTGTAGAGAAAAATAAAAACGGAAACATTTAAAAACTTTTATTTATACTTTACTTTGTCACTAAAAGTACTTAGGGCAATTTATAAAAGATGCATGCAACAAGGGAAAAACCAGGTTTTAAAAGGAGGCAAATGTAAAACAAAAATGACTTTTCTTAATTTAAAACTTCTGCAAATTAAAAATTATGCCTGAAACAAACCTGTATTTCTATTCTTCTGAGTCAAGTTAAAACAAATTTGTATATTATTTGACCTCAAAAAAACAAAAAAATACATATACTGTATACCTTAAATAACTGAATCCATCGTTTTTGTTCCATCTGTATACACTGTTGCATTTCAGAATTAGTAGTAACTCCAATACTTTGAAATGCTATAATATATTCTTCTCGAACTTCTGGTTTTGTTTCCGGATAAGCCAACTTGATGATCCCTAAGCACGCATCTCGGAGGCATCGAGACAACATTATTAGTTCTTCTAAAGTAAAAGGCATCATTGATGATTGTCTTTGACCTACAACTGAAAAACATAATCCAGTTTTCTACCATATTTGTCTTTTTTTCATTTCTCAACATACAGTGAAAGACTTAAAACTTTTCTATCATCTATGAAAACAGATAGGCCATGGGGCCAGCAACAAACTGATCCCTCATAATTCTTACCTTCTATGGGGTCACCGAAGAATTCATTATCATGTATGGAAATTAGTGAATGACTAAACAAGGAGCTAAAAAGGTAAAAGAGGGGGATGATTCGACTGGAATCTTCAAAAGACATAGGAGAACCCCTTGATATCACCTGAAGCAATGGTACCATAGACCTTGACGTGGAGAAAGGGAAGGAAAAAATCACAATGATTCACGATTAGTTCTAGTTAGGGAACAAATTAAGACATGACATCAGCAAATATAATCAGGGAAAACAACATTTATATTAACAATTAAACTACTTACAGGGAAGGTAAAGTCATTCCAACAATAGAGGTTAATAAATAACATAAATTAAAAAATAGGACGCTAAACCACCACTCTTTATTAATGTTCCTGCTACTATTATCCACTGGACAAATTTCGTTACTAGAGTGAGCTAGTGGTCCCAAGGCTGACCCTAAGAGAAGAGTTATAGTAAGTAATGCCCCTATTAAACACTTTACTTTTACGTTGAAAACTGCCCCTTTCCCCCTCTACTTAACATACTTAAAGGCAGATCATTCTGGTCTCATGAAAAATTTATCCAGCTATTTACAGTTAGGAACATTCAAAACAGTTGACTATTGAACTCAGGTTAGAACCTTCAGGAACAGTTTCTTCTTTTCTATACTGGGCCTCGTTTGTATTTTCCAAGTTTATTTACCAGCTCCTACTATTGCTCCTGCTTTTACGAAGCATCACGCAGCCACCCAGAGCAGCTTGAAGGTGAGACAGTCTTCAGAGAGCTCTGTAGTCGCCCTCACCTGTCAAGAGCTATGAGCTATTAAATTTACTTCTCCCACCTGGAATCTGCTCCCTTTCTCCCTTGGGTCAATGCAGTTCCTTGTCTTACTGAACATTTAGCTACAGAAGTTCACTTGTAAGCTCTTTTCAAACTATCAAGTCTGTGGGTCCCCTATCACAAGTCAAATCAGTCCTGGGTTAGCAGACGCTGTGGGCAAGATCACTCTCTTATCTTCCTCCCTGTATGTTTACACCTTAAACATCTTTTTCCACAAAGCCACAGGCATATATTGGATGAACTGTGACCAGGAGTCAGGACCCACAAATCATCAATTAGCTGCCCATCACTCCCAAAAGTGATATGAGAGAGGAAAGCAGAGGGCCTGACACAGGTAAGTTTATTCCTAGTGGGGCTGTGCTGAGCTTGGCTGAACCACCTCGGAGCTTTCGGGTCTCCATGGTGCAAAGCTGAGGAGACAGCACTGCCACCAAAAGGGCCAGGAGAACAGGGAGCCAGATACACTCCTGAACTCGTCTCCATTCCTGCTATCGTCCTGCAGGCCCTGAACACGCCTCACTCCTGTGTGCAGTCGCAACACTCAGCACTGACCACCATGCCGAATGCACTGAGGAACGACAGAGATCCGTCCAAAGTGCGAACGTAGTGAGGATGTACACAAAGGGACAAAGTACAACTGTCCTACCTCACTGCCACAGCCAGGACAACAGAAAAGGCTGTTTATGTGCAGGGTTAAAGAGGCGGGGGCTGCCTTAACTGCACAACAGTGGTTCCCTTCCAACTGCCAGTCCCGTGAGGACGGAGCCTTCTCCTGTCTCCCGAGTCACTTCCACCAAGCCTGGGCCTCCACACAGTAAAAATTTTGCTCACATACAGAAGAAAAAAAATGTAATGTCATATGTTTTGCTGGTGTTAGTAAAAATAATGGTTTAAACCTCTCAGTTCCCTTGCCACTAAATGCAGAACTAAAATGTAACAGATAATACTGATGAACAAACACTATCTAGGGGAACACAGGAGAGGTTGAGTTAACCAGCTGCAATGTGGACAAAGTATCTCCTGAATCTAAGAAAGTGATAAACCAGTTTTCAGCTGTTATACTTGTCAATAATCCTTGTACTCAAAATCCTCATCATCCTTAATTATGCACATATATGCCACAACGCATAAAACTCCTATACTGGTTCCTTAAAAACCAACAAGGGCAATTATTCAACATTAGCTTATTTGTTTTCTTTAACCCCCTGTGAGGTAAGCAGAAGGAATTAATCATTCTTGTTTTAATGACAAAAAATGTGATTGGCCAGAAGGTTCAGCTATGTGCCTGTGGTCTCATCCAGCTGGGACGTAAATGAAACACATGGCTCATGATTCTCTGCTGATCACTCTTTCTGCCATAAACACTGGTTCAAATATTCCTCTGAAAACAGGTCAATCTCAAAGACTTATGTACAAATAAAAAGTCCATAATTTACTGTAATGGAAAAGACATTGATTCGTAACTCAGAGAGTTGGCTGCACTATGAGCATCAGGGAGACCTCAGACAATCCCTCGCCCCGTGCACACCCTGAGAAGTTTTCCCACTGGCCTGCGGGAATCCCTCCTGCACCCCCCTTACCTGAAAGAGCTTCTCCCCTTCTAGAGAAGCTGCCACTGAACACACCCTGGCCTTAACCAAGTCTCAAGAGCACTACTTAGTCTCCTGTAAGCACTACTTACTGCTGGTGTTGATATGGAAAGAAATGGGCAATACGTAACCAAAACAATCCCTGTTCAGTGAAAGACAACAGGAACCATGCTAGCCTCAGGATGAGAGGAGCCACCGGGCTGATGCACGAGCCGGTGACATGGGCAAAGTGCCCTGGTGATGGTTTTGGTACAGGGACGTCTCAGAGAACAGAGACCAGCCGTCCAGGTGTTCCTTCATCTGCACCTGCACCTCCGTCACCGAGGACCTGTGAGGTCCAAGACCCCAGGCTTCCAACCCAGGCCCTGAACCCAAGTCTCAGGGGTCAGACAAGGAAATCCACATTTGATACACTCCTCTGATGATCCTTATGTTCACTAAGCTTAGGAGTCCCCACCGTGTAAGCCTTGCTATGAAACCACTTTCAAGTTAAACCCAGTGCCATCTTCAGAAAAATCAAGCATTTCATTTAAAATTTTGTTCCAGGAGTAAATATGATGAGATATACATTAGGGCTGTATTAATAACACTGCAAGTTTCTTGACGGACTTTATTTTAATAAATTAAACGAGTAAAAAGAGACTCAAATTCTCGAACTAGCTTTTAAGAAATAATGAATTAAAAAAATTTGTATGACTTTACCAATTTATAAAATAAAATTAATAATCTACTATAATTAATTATACCTCACTTTTCTTTCACACACCAAGACTCCACTTCCTCACCAAGCAACAAATACCATAAACCAGTAGGCAGTCATCAGGAAGAGCTACGATGGGGTCTCTGTTGCTAAGCTGAGACACTCATAGGTCAATGATAATTTCCTGTTTCAATGATTCCCAATCTCCTTCTGCCCTAAACAAACCTGTCATTCATGAAAGCCAAGGCTGGCATAGTCATAAGGGGCTGAAATGTACCCCCCAAAAAACAAAAACATACCCCAAAACCTTACATTTTAATTTGAAAATGAAAGGATATAAAATAATTTTTCTAGACATTGATGTTTTCTAGATTTCTCTCACATCACTACTTCTGCGGCTCACTGTCAAACAAGCTAAATCACTTAACCTTTATGAGTTTCATCAGGTGCAGTGGCATCATTAAAAACTTCCTTTATTCACTTAAGATGCATTAAAATTAAATGAAAAAAACATGAAAGTAATTCAAAGTAAGGCTATTAGTAAACTGACAATCTCCTTTTATTAGTAAGATGATCTGAGACTGACTCCTTGACTACAGGACTGACTGCAACCAATACAAAGTCACTAAAACGTGATCATCTTTTTCTCTGCATAGCACACAAAAAAACTCAAGATCCAGAAATCTCAACACAAGATTTTTCAGTCACATCTAACATATCACAGACCAAATTAGATTGCAGATGAGTGCTTATTTAAATTTTGGGCACCACCCCGCCTACCAAAAATTCTTTCTTTCAATTTCTTGTCCCTCCTCCACCGCCCCCCACAAAATAACCCCCCAAAACATGAAAGGAAAAGAAACGTTCTTCCTTCTAAACTCCTGTTGTAAAACTGAGATGTGCCTTTCCGTCATAGGATAGGCTGGCTCCTAGCATGTGGTCAATAGTGGTGACTTCCATAATTACTAGAAGAGTTAGCATCATACACAGTTACATTTTGGAAGTTTAGTCTCCAATCCACTGAGTTACACATGTTATCTTTTCATATTACAGTACAGAGGGATTAGCTTAGACTGCTGACAGGAGAAATTCACGATGGTAATGGGCTAAGCCAGGTCATCATGAAGGATTTTTGAATATTAAATTTTCCACTTATTACACATTTAATTAAAATACGTATCCTAAAGATTCTGGCCCCCAAGTTACACAATGATTCACATAAGAAAAATGAAATTGTTTCAACAAAACATTTTAAAAAGCAACTTCTACAAAATTTTATATGTTTTAATGTTTGTAATGGTGTTAGATTTTCTTCAAATCTGTAATTTCACAATCAAAAGCATAGGAAAGCCATATGGACCAAAGAAATTTCAAGTCTCTGGGTTTCAAAACATGACTGGGATTTTTAAAACAAATTTACCCTCGGATGAAGGCAACCTCTTAATAATATGTACAGACAAACAACTGTAAAATAAGGTATTAATTTTTCCTTTTGTGAAATTGAGACCATCTAGAATTTTTCTTCTAATATTAAATAAGCTAAGTCTAAGTAGTACTCAAAAAAGATCACCTTACAGTATTTTTTATTAGGTTGTTACTTCCATGTCCTTAAGCTCAATTTCTAAGTGCTTATAACACATACCCTGTGATCATCCGTGTTGTCATAGAAGATATAAGAAACCAAAGATGTCTCAGAAACCTGGCATTAAAGGCTAAACTGTAGAGAAGCCTAAAAAGGAATGGGGGAAACAAAAGTAAACAAATATTCATTCAACATATATTAAAAAGAAACTATAGACTGAAGATAATGTACACTTTAGAAAATATCTATATTAACACAAATAGCATGCTTCCTACAACAGACTGCCTGACAAGTGTAACTGGGAAATATTTCTTGCTCCCTAATTACTGGAAGTTACCTGTCAGCTGTTACTGTTACAGAGCTAAGACAGCCCTGAGCTGTGGCCATGAGTTTTACCCAAATGAGAAAGGGATGGGCTGGGCTGTTTTAAAGCACAAGTGGAGTCTGCTCCCCCTCTGAGTACATATATTAAACACACTATAATATTATGCATTACTAATATACATTTTAAAAACTTTAAATATTTAGCAACTGATTTTAAGTCACCATTCTTGAAACAAACACATAAAAATATATTTTTTAAAGTTAAGTAACATCTCAAAAATAATTTAAATCTAAAAATATATTTTAAAGGTTTTAAAAAACCCCTCCTGTATAATATCAATTTGATGAAAAAGCCTAAGAACCTTCATGGATAACGAGAAATTGTTTAACTTTAAATGAGCTCTGTATAGTGCACTGAGTTTTAAAATAGGACATACTTTCTAGTCACAACGTTGTAATCAGAAGAAACTTGCATCAAACAGTTTTAGAAGTGCAGGAATCAAAAAGTAAATTTCAAACTTATGAGACTAAATCACAGTAAAAAGGTTTAGAATATTAGGAAAACGGTTTTATGAAAGGACTGTGTTCTTACTTCAGAATCATCTTAGAAGAATAAGAAAGTAGAAGAGCAAAAACAATTCTGGTTTAGTAAGCAGAGCTAAAGAATACAGAAGCTTTTCACTGTGGAATTAGAGAACGTATTAGGAATGATCCTGGAACAAAACTTAAAAGTATATATGAGAGCAGAATTGCATATTTTTAACATCCACATATCATCTAGTCTTGTATACCTTTTGTGGGATGCTGAAGTTAACACCAGACGACTGGATGTTCAATGTGGAACAGACCTTAAAGACCGTGTCTGACCCCCAAAGCTGTGAAGCCAGCTTGTGGAAGAGCAAGTAGTATACCCCAAGGCTGCTGAGGGACAGCGGGCTCTTCTCTCTCCTCAATAGGGTGACCAGTAGCCCCAGTGTTCTCCTTGGACTGCTTCTAGTTCTTTTTGTGAGAAATGGCCAGTAAGAGTAACTGGATGATTTGACTAAAGAAAAACATCATGTAGTGGGTAGCCACAATTCTCTATGGATTTAATTACTGTAAATATTGTACTGAGTATAATATAAAATATTGGAATAGACTAAATTTCGCAAGAAGTGTATTAATTTAAATGCCCATAGTGGAAGAGAAATGAACAGGTTTTAGATAAGTAACTTTTCAATACAAAAATCTCAATTTGATTGATCTAGTACTTTCCTGCATTCAATTCAAAATATCAGACACATTCTTCAGTATTAGCATTTTCTGAGTACGCAGTAGGGATTATGGAGTACTAGTTTAAAAAATCCAATCTTACTTTAGTGTGGTGCATTTTGAGACGTTTAAATGGCATTAAAAGCACAATCACTTAAAAATAGTGAAAACATGAAAGAGTGAAATTTACCTAGAATCATGAAACTGTAGGATAGAAAGATTATTTGATCATTTAGCCCAACTACTCTTCAAATGTCACATAGGCCAAAAGCAACCTATTTTCACAAGATTGGACTACATCAATTCTGAGGTCTTTCCCAGCTCAAAAAAGTGATGATTCTATGGAAGTACAATATCACAAGTACATACAGTGACAAAGTGGTAACAACACTACACTAATTCATAGGAAAGCTCAACTGAGTGAGTCTCAAAACCAGGTTGAGAAATCTGTAAAATATTTTTATTGGATTAATGGAAAATGGTAATATTACAGTAAGTTACAAGAGATGAATTGAACGATGTTACCAAGTTTGCTAAATTCCTGTCATTAATGTCTGAGCAAATTTCAACTTAAAATTCACTTCAAAAAAGACTATACTGTTGGAAACTAGACCTGTATTAGAAAATAATAATACATACCCCATCTCTGAAATATTTAAAACGCTTACCATACACCTATATATAAATAGTGTTAAAATTTTCATTTTCTTGCCCTTATGGAATTTTATGTGCTATAAAAAGATATCCAAACAACTACATGGAATATAGAAAAACATGAACTTTTCATATAAAGGAACCCTAGAAGGTAATATTTGCTTGCCTTATTTCTCTTCAACCAAGAAAGTGAGTTATTTTTAAAAATATATTATCTAGTATAATTTCATTGATACCAAGATTTCTTAAAATTGTGTTAATCATAAATACTAAAATTTAGCACTTCAAAAATCTGAAAAATTACATATTTTCAATAAGTATGTTTGCTTTGCTCTTTTTTCTTAACAACCACACAACAACAAGGCAAGAGAACATTAGTAACGTTTCATCCCGTCTTCCCAGAAATAATCGAGTTAACACCTTGGATAAATCACCCAGACACAGGGTGCACAGAGGCAAACAAAAACGGGTTCTCCCAATACATTCTCTTATAACACTTTTTTCACTTAGGATTGTAATTAACATTTTCCACAAGAACACACATACATATGTCGGAAACACCGTTTCAACAGCTACACATTTCAAGTTATATTTTAAGTTAACTTTGAAACAATTCTATTTCCTAAAGTAGTCACTCAATAAGTAATAATAAAACAAATTATTAAACCCCTATGTAAATTACTGAAGGTTATTTAGTTTGGGGCTTTACTGCTAAAAGGTAAGGAAGTGATATATTCTTTACATATACTGGGATATATTAAAATTACCCATTAAGCTTTATTAGCTGAGACAACCCTATGAGTTACTTAGTAAAGGGCAACATTTTCAACCCAGGTCATAAATTTGGGCCTGCTGTCTGCAGGGGTTATTTAAGTTATTAAAGAGAACACAATGGAGACACCAGCTCACACACAGGCAGTAAAGGTCACGCCAACAAGGTGTTGTCAGATCCTCCCTGTGGGTAAAGGTGCCACAGGGAAAAGGCACACGACAAGCCAGCCACATAGAGACCACTGCACTCCTGCAGCACAGTGTGCACAGGGAGCACCTGGTGTTCCCCTGCTGAAAGGATCACTTTATTGGCAAAAGCAACATTAAAATACGCACATAACGTTTCAGCTCTGAGAAAATGAAACATTAAAAATAAATTCTAAATTTCCTTAATGATAATAAAAATTTTAAGACATATTTCCGTTTAAGGTAACTTGCCAAAAAATTTTTCTTCACAAATGAGGTACCAAGAAGCTCGAGACATACAGTTGTGTTAAATCAACATTCCAGTGCTAAAACTATAACCAGTTTAAACAGTTTCTTTTCTCCTGAAAACTGATTTTAAGATGAATGGACTCAAAAAATGTACTTTCCCTCATACTACAGTTTAAATTAGAATGGGGCTAAGCAGCACTCACTGTCTTGGATATTGCCCTTGACATTCCCTTCCCTCACTATTTCTTAACATTATTCTTAAAAGAAAACTTAAAAAAAATTTTAAATAGTCTTTGTGTATGCCTTTTCCAAGTTTACTTGTATTTCCTGTGAACCAATTATCATTCACAAATGTTTAGAAAATTCTTAGAAGTTTCAAAACTTACTACTAATTATATTGCTTAATCTGACTAAGTAAGCCTATTTTACTAATTTGACGTGTCTAACAATAACTACTGCCAATTAGTTTATAATCTACATGACTCCAAAATAAGAGTTCACAATAAAATCATTGTGTTGAAATGTTAAAAGGTCACAAATTTTATCTGACCTTTATAATAGAATGCAAATTTTAACATGAATTAACAGCTGATTAAATCTATTGATTATACTGAAAATATCATTGATTAAAAAAGCAAGCATGAAATCATAGGCAAAAATTAACAAATTTCTCTCTGCAGGTATATCCTCAAATTTTTTCTAAAATACTGTAAAAATTACAGTAAGTAATACAGTGAGTAATTACTTTCATGAGTTTCTTGTGTATGCTTCCAAATCTCTTTAGGCAAATACAAGTACACATTCTTTTTCCACCTTTCTGACAGAAAAAGTAGGGGTTTTATCCAACTATTATTTTATTTTTTTGAGGAAGATTAGCCCTGAGCTGGCATTTGCCACCAATCCTCCTCTTTTTGCTGAGGAAGACTGGCCCTGAGCTAACATCCGTGCCCATCTTCCTCTACTTTATATGAGGGAGCCCACCACAGCATGGCTTGATAAGTGGTGAGTATGTCCGCACTCAGGATCTGAACCAAAGAACCCTGGGCTGCCAAAGCAGAGCATGCCAACTTAACCACTACTCCACCAGGCCCACCCCCAAAAAAGGAGGTTATTATCGATACTGTTCTCTATCTTTCTTTTTTCACTTAAGCATCTACCTTGGAAATCTTTCCATATAAATGTAAAAAGGGCCTCCATATTCCTTTATACATCCTGACAATCAATGTCAAACAGAAATTAAAACTGCAAATCCCAACCTTGAAAATGAGAGACTAACATGAGCCTGGGAGGACCTGAGAGTGAGTTATCAGCCTAAGAATTTACTAATCATCTTTTAAATACCTTTAAAATAAAAAGTTGAAAGCAGTTAAAATCTACAACAGTTAAAGTAAGCCTATTTGCTCTTTGATGAGCTATGAAAAACATTCTAAATACTTAAAGCCTAATGTATTTAAACCATAAATAAAATCCCTAGAGTAGTTTCTTGGAGGAAATAGGTGCTGTACTCATAAAATCAAGGCTCCAAATAAAGCTCCTTGACCCATTAGACCCCTTTTGGAAGCAGTTCACCAGTAAACCTCAGGCCAGGGCAGTGATGCATTTAAATCCAGTAACTGCTATCCAAAGCAATGGGCTTTGTGCTACAATAAAAGCAAGCGTCCTGCTTCAGCTGCTATGCTCCTCAGATCTCACATCCTGCTCTAATGCAATCAGCCTACAGAGAGCTAATTACCTAATCTCGGGATCACAGTTTCACTGACATCTTACTTCCTCCAGCAGTAATAAACACCAGTGAGCTAAGATAGCACCTAATTAGTTGGCTGCATTAGTGTTTACAAGGCAGTTTCAGCTGATGACGTGTTCCTCACATACAGTTCATTTCAAAGAACGCTTTCCTAACCAAAAGACACTGCTCTTTTCATGTCTGGGGATGGCATTTCTTAAACACAGAAGCAGATTCTTTCGGGGAGCACCACTCATCTGATGCAGCACAGGCCCTCCGTACCGAGAGATGGTGCCTCCCAGCGGGCTGCTGTGAAACGTCAGTCCCTCAGCTCCTAGCACAACCACTACGTATTTTTGCACTGCACTCTATTAAATATTTTTCTGTTAAATTCTCATGAAACCATTAAACTATCACTCAAAAAACAGGGGAAAAAATAGTTCAAGATTACCGTCACACTTACCTACACAAATTAGCCACATCTTAACTCGTATGTTTTGTTTAGTCCCTCTCAAAAGTTTATTTCAAAGTTTTAAAAAACAAAAATGTCCAAGTGCCGGAGTAAACTGTCGGGGGCAAGCTGACAAAAAAGAGTGCTACGAAAAACCTAAAAAGACATGTAATACACTGATTCTATAATGCAGGCATGACCCCAATTTTTAATACCCAATAAATACTAAAATCCTCTTTCATTCCCAAGATATCACAGAAAAATGAGCTTATCTGATTTGTTAACATGTCACAGTGCACTTCAGAGCCTCACAGGCCAGGAAAAGGACTCAAACAGTATTAGTTGGTTTAGAAAAGAAAAACAAACTTTCATTTTCCACGAAATGCTTGAACAGCAGAATATTCTAAACCATATTCTATCAGAAAATAGCAGGTGAAACTGATTCAGATTGAGACCAACACAAATCACAGGGGAGGAAAGCAGACTTTAGTGTTCGTGTAACATTAATACCCAAGCAGACTTGCCTGACTTTTGGCACCATCATCCGATGCTGCACCATTAGCGTGTGGCAGATGGATGCCATCAGAGTAAAGGCCTCCTCGCTGGCCGAGTCCCTCCAGACCAGGTTTAACAGGGTGTTGGTCTGCTGTTTTGTATCCAACTTTTTCAGACATTCCTCTGTTATGTAGGGTATTGACAGTCTACCATCTTCCTAAAACACACCAGACAAATTAGTCTAAGTTAACGATGCTCTATTAGAACTTAACACAATGCTACAAACATATATAAAATCTTATTCTTCTCCAAGTGAAAATACAAGATAGGCATTATCTAAAAGTTATCCACATCACAACAAACATGTCAATATCTACCAACACATCCATTAAAGTAATCAGAAATCTTCCACAGATCCAGTCACTATCTATATTACGCACCCATTTTGCCCAGTATAACAATGCAGGAACTGTGAACACTCAGTTTTGCCTACTGATGTGACCATATTTTCAGTATTTATATTTTAAGAAAAGCTCATTTCATATTTTTTAGATTGCATTGTATTAAGACAGCATACATATGTGGAAATGTATTATCATCTGACAGAATTTCCATTTAAAATTATTTGAGAGATCACAGTCTAAGCAAAATAGAATATTAAATAATTTTTTTAAAAAATCAAACAAAATACAAAATCTATAATTTTATATCTTAATTTCCACAGAAGATCTGATTCACTGAGTAAAACCTGAGCTAATATTCTATGCAGTTTACCTTTTTGGGGTATTAACCAAAGATATATACTTTTTTCATATATATGTATATATATTTATGAATATATATGAACATACAAATGACATTGGGTATCGCTGACTATACAGTTTGGAAACTTGGATGGATATAATTTATGTAATCTATAATAATCTACCAAGTAAAACACTGTTTTAGAGATAAAAGTAATAAATTCTATCTGCCAATCTTCAATCTTTCTCTTCTTCTTTTTTTTAGATAAATGTGTTTATGGACCTTCAAATCTATTCAACTGGTCTACATGGATCTCTCTCTCTCTCTATATTTTTTTTGGTGAGTAAGACTGGCCCTGAAGTTAACATCTGTTGTCAATCTTCCTGTTTTTGCTTGAGGAAGATGGTCCCTGATCTAACATCTGTGCCAATCTTCCTCTATTTTGTATGTGGGATGCCGCCACGGTATGGCTCGATGATCGGTGTGCAGGTCCGCGCCTGGGATCCGAACCTGTGAACCCCAGGCCACTGAAGCGGAGCATGCGAACTCAACCACTATGCCACCAGGCTGGCCCCCAAATTTCAATCTTTAAATAAGATGCAGCTAATAAAAGATGTCAGAACAAGAGTACTACATTAGTATTACTACTTTTGTAGTGTACACTCTTAAAATAAATTATACATAAAACCATAACTGATTATACAGAAACCTAAGAGCTTATAGAGAGTAAAATTTGACCCCAGAAAAATCTCATTATAATCAAATTAGATTCTACATAATGAAGTATCATAGAAAAGAAAAGGTAATATATAAGCAGACATCAAAAGATGTGGCCCAGAAATAAACAATGATTTTGAGTCAAATCTGTGAGCACACGGCTTACAACCAGGTCATTAGTTGTGAACCCAAACGTGGGCAGCAAAGAACAGACAACACCCAAGGCAAGGGAAAAATGAAGAGAAAAGACAAACAAGAGAAACAAAGTATAAAGTCATATAACTGTAATAAACAGATCCTGAAACCCTGAGATACTGAAGAAGAAAAATACACCAGGGCAAAATGTTTCAGACATGTGAGGAAGAGTCAAACTGCACTTTTTAAACGTGAAAGCACAGCCACAGGCAGGCGAGCCGCAGCGTGCTCCTCTGCCCCACGTGTCCTCCTGCTCTGCCTCTGTTTGTGTGTCCAGTGAGGAAGGACTTCCCTTCCTGGCGTCTCTCCAGCAAACACAGCCCACAGCTTCATCTTCACGTGGATACAAATGATACTGTGTATAAACACGATTTTAATTTCACAAATTCTCTAGAAGATAATTAAGAATTAAAAAACCATCTTCTAAAAACAAAAGTTTTATCCACATTCTACCTACTTCTTTTTTTGATCATACAATAAAATGGAAACTTTCTGGTGCACAGTTCTGTTTCGACAAGATGCAGCAGTTCCAGCATCCCCCAAAAAGCTCAGTTTTGCCCCTTCGTTAAGCCCCGGCACTGACTAATCTGTTTTCCTTTTCCTATTGCTCCGGCTTCTTCCATCCGTGCTAATGAAGCTGTTTGTACCCAGAAGGCACCACACTAACACACCCTTTCATAGCACCAAACCTTGAAGGTTTACCTCACCGGGGACACACGAGCCACTCGCAAGTGTCTTGTTCCTGAGATGAGACTTAGTACTGATCAATGTCAAATATCCTAACACAAAAATATTGAAAACCTTTTACTGCCTCAAGGGATTTCAATTGTATAATTAAGAGAAAAAGAGGGCAGTGGCAGATATATCACCCATGTAAGACACACAAATGATGTGTGTGTGTATATAACGTAAAGCTTTTTATTCCTTGAAAATACAGAGTAAACAATGCTGGGCAAAAAATGGGAGAAGGCGGACTTAGAGATAATACGTGACTTAAAATTAATTTTAAAATAAATCATAACATTTATCATCTGTATTATTGGCAAAAATTAACAGAAGACATTACTTGGTGTTGACAAGATAGGGTAAGAAGGATAAGGAGCTTAAGCTTTTTTTTTATCCTTTTAGGGGCTGAGGAAAAGGGGGAAAGGAAGTGACTGCTAATGGATATGGGGTTTCTTTGTGGAGCAATGAAAAGGTCCTAAAATTGGAGAGTGGTGATGGCTGCTTAGTTAGGTTCACATACTGGAAAATCACTGAACTGTACATCACTTTAAAAGGATAAATTTTTTTTTTAAACATTTTATTTGTTTCCTTTTTCTCCCCAAAGCCCCCCGGTACATAGTTGTATATTCTTCGTTGTGGGTCCTTCTAGTTGTGGTATGTGGGACGCTGCCTCAGCATGGTTTGATGAGCAGTGCCATGTCCACACCCAGGATTCGAACCAATGAAACACTGGGCCGTCTACAGCGGAGCACAAGAACCCAACCACTCAGCCACGGGGCCAGCCCCTAAAAGGGTAAATTTTTATGGTAAAGTAAAAGCCGTTATAAAAAAATTCTTCAAAAAAATAGAATAGTCTCTGACAAAGGAAGTGCACTTGCTGAGAACGAGGAACTTCAGCTTTTAACCCAATAATTTCACTTCTAGGAAACATTTCCTAAGTAATAATTAACTTAATATACAGTATGACCCGATTTCACATAAAACAACAAACACAAAACTATGCATCTCCACATACTTCTACAGACATGCAGGGAAAGGTCTGGAAGAGTGTCCTTCCAATCACTAGGATGGCTATCTCTGAGGAGAGCACAATGGTGGTGCAGGTAAGAGGGCTTGATCTGAACAAACGCTTTACCACAAGCATGCTTTAATACATTATTATACAATTAAAAATAAGGATGGAGAAAGTTAAAAACAACTTCAAAGTCAGATGAAGTTGTCTACACACAGGTCCAGGGGAGCTTACTGGAGTGCCCATCTGCTTGTCTGTCTCTTCACTCTCATCTTCAGAGTCACTGGCTGAGTCTTGACAGCTTGTGTTGGCAGGTGAAACCGGTAACTGAGAAAGGAAGGTCTGGAGCACTCTTAAATACACTAGCAGTCCTTCCTCAGAGAGGGTCCCTTTGTAAAACAATCAATTATAACATCTAATTAAAAGAGATCAAAAAGAAACTAGAAAACTCAGGCATCATTTTTCTTCATACTCAGAGAGGCACTTCAGAACTTACTATTAAAATTCTACAAATTCATGCACAGAGATGTGTATTAAAATATATTAGAGGAAGACGCTAGAAATCTAGAATAGGCGCATGAGAAGTTTAGCACAAATGGGGAAAACATCCCTGCACTCAGAGGAGTTCTCCCACTCAACTCTAAAATTCTTTTTCACCTGCGCGGACTTATACATGTATCTAAATCAGACTTTTTTTTACTGTGCTTGAAAACTTTCCCCAGGGTCCCTGCCCAGGACACAGTCCTTCAGCAAATACAGTCTTCTAAGAAGTTCCCACCCCAGAGGCCATCTTGACAACGTGACACTTGCCACCTTGCCTTCTCTTGACTTATCTGCTAATACTACCTATGTGGGGGGTTCAGGTAAAACATATCTTGTATTTCATACCCAAATAATTTTCACCAACAGTTAAAACAAAGTAGAGAAGCCCTGGTGCTCCGGCACTCGCTTTGGAACATCTATGCTCTCTTAACAACAGTGCATTCAGAAAGGGCTCGTAAGGGAAGGCAGTCTGTGCATCTGCTAATGCCGGAATGATGAAATGAAAGATCTGATCTGTAAAAGGTGCTGCCAGAAACTCCTCTGTGAAGGCCATAAAAACCTGTTGCCTGGAAAAGAAAAATGGAAGCTTTTAATAAAATCAAAACATATCTTTCACAAAATCATTGATTAAAATTAACTTTCAAACTCTCCTTCTCAACTAATACAAGTTAAGCATTCAATATCAACTAGATCATCCTGAAATGAACTTAATTTTGTGTCTTCCCCATTAAGAAAACTCTGTCATGTTTTTATATTTATTTGACAGCTACTAGAAAGCAAGAAAATAACCAGGTCACCAGAATTATAAATTTATATTAGGGTGCAGGCCAGAAATAAAAAGTACATTTTTCTTTAAACTAAGTCACATTAATAAAGTAAAATTTTGACTTTCAAGTCTATATTTAAAACAGCATCCTGTGTAAAAGTTACTGGTAGGTATAGATCTTATGAAATTACAAAACCAATAAACTGATTCCATTCTCACCTTGCACCTTCTGGACATGAGTTGTAAGTAAAGTGCAATGGTTTTAGAACATTCTCTAGCAGAATTTTTGCTACAGGTACTCGAGATAAATCAGAATATTCAATACTTGATGGAAGCTTGCTGTTAATTAACAAATAGAGAGATCTATAATACCCTAAAAGAAAGGAAAAATACACAGTTAAAATTTGGTACCTTTTCTTATAATAAGGAAAAAAACATCCATTTTTAAGTGCTTTTTATAAATCTCTATAGGTCCAAATTTATTTAAGTTTTCTTCAACTTATTAAGAAAAACTTTAAACAAATTCTTAAGCAGCCTGAAATGGTACATAAACCCCATGTACCCACTACCCAGCATCCACAATTATCAAGTACAGCCAATCACCTATACCGCCACTCATTTGGAAATAAACCCAAGATATAATTACTTCAGTGTATCATCAAAGATGAGGACTTGACTTTTCTTAAAAACATCATTATCACAGCTAAAATAAATTACAGTAATTCCTTAATACTATAAACATCTAGTCAGTGTTCAAGTTTCCAATTGTCTCATGTTATAAATTTGTTTGAATCAGGATCCAAGGAAGGCCCATATGTTGTGACTTTTTTTATTTGTCCCTTCAGCATCCTCCAAGTATTTAGTTTTATGGTTTAAAAAAAATATCATGTTGAACTCATGGGCTTAAACATATTGATATATTTCTATTCACTGCACTTGTTAGCCTCACTGATACTCCAATTGTGCTGTCTTTGGCCAATGGGGTAAATATTAGAAGGGCCCCTGAGACCCAGTGGTCACTGGGAGCATCTCTGCTTTCTGATGGGACAAGAGGTCCCAGTCTCACCGTCTCATCTCCTGACCAAGATGTGAAATCAGCCTTTTCTCCAGGGACTCTTAAATTCCTCTTAGAGGAAATTATATCTTTGGAGACCACAATATGGGCACCAAGGAATTTAACTGTTTTAAAGGCAACTTCTATATAAGCAGAAGAAACAACTTTCAGGACCTTTCTAAGCCTTTGATGAGATTTCTAGGCCTGAATGAACATAAACTCTGGTATCACCAATGATCCAAATCATAGAATCTTTTTAGAAATACTTACCCCTGTCTTCTAAAGTAATAAGAACCATTTGCAAGTGTAGTTTGTGAACAACTCATTACTGTCAAGCACATTTGGTAGTGCACACTGAAACCACAATCATTTGCTTGGTTTACTTTTTGACAACAGTCCTATCACTCTCATACTTGAGTTACAATTACTAAACAGTGGTTACTCGGTGCTTTATTGTCAGACCTACTCTGTAACTATCCCAATTCTAACCTCATATATATTGATTACTAGTGAAACTCAACAAGAAAGCTGGAGAGCTCTTTTGTTATAAAACTGAAAAGATGTAAATAAATCAAAAAAAAAATTTTTAAGCACATCAAGAAATTTTTTAAAGTATCACATCATTAATATAGTAACATCGATATACGTGTATAGTGAACAGATTAACTGACAGCATGACTAGAGTATTAAAGCTCTGTTGCAATTGCTAAAAAGCTTCATGTTAAATCACAGCACATAATATATAAAAACAATACAAACTATAATAAATAAATAGAATGTTAAAATTTTATTGACTAATAACTTCAGTAAGTAATTTATCAAAACAGCTGAAAAATGGCAATACCACAGATGATGCTAGAAGAAGCAATTTCAATGTAAGATTTTGAAGCATTTCCTATTTCTAGACACATTTCAAAACGATGCATATTTCTTAGTTATCTTCTTTACACTTTTAGAAAACAAGAAAAGTAAACATTCTCATTGAGTGCTTAGCTTTAAATCAATATACACAATAGCGCATCATATTAATACAACGGCCCATTTCTAATTACCATTAACTGTCTTGTTTTTTGCTGAGGAAAACTGGCCCTGAGTTATTATCTGTGCCCCTCTTCCTCTATTTTGTGTGTGGGTCACAGCCACAGCATGCACCACCTAGTGGTGCAGGTCTGTGCCTGGGAACTGAACCCAGGCCACCAAAGTGGAGCGTGTCCAACTTACCCACTAGGCCAAGGAGCCAACCCCTAGTTTGTCTTTTAAAAGATCAAATTCCAAAACTTTCAATTTACTTTTTTTAACTTAGTAGTTTCCTTAGTTTTTCAACAAACTAAGTAGGGCTTCTGTTAAATCTAAGCCAAACAGTACGGCTGGGATGTATGTGAATTTAATTTCTACCTTTTTAATCTGGAGGATTAAATTGGCTAGATTTGGCTAGACAGACTAACTTAGATTAGTACACAATTCACAAAAACAAAAGCAAAATTATTTGTTCTTATGAGTAACTATACTTTCCAAAACTATCTACAGCTCCTTTTATGACCAACAACGCACATATTCTTTAAGGCTGACTAGTACTTTCAGGGTCCAGGAGCTCTAAAGTGTTTGACTTTCTACCTGTGAGAACACTGGGAATCAAATTTTTTAAATTTTTGTTTTACTTTATATTGCTTAATTCATCATAAAAGGTTTTTAAAAGCATATGTACTTTATAGTCTTTCTCCAAAACAATGTCACTAATGTGTCTTCAGAGCAACTTTGGATCTAGGTTATTATATCTTACATAATACAGTCATTTTAAGGAGAGTGTCAATGCATAAAAGCTTTAACACCAAGTTAGTAAGAACATTCAAATAAACTCAATATCTTACTCTCCTCTACTGAACTAGCATGAAAACTAGGATTTACTTTTTAATAAGACGGGTTCTCCAGTTGACTTATCTCATGTATCTGTGATGTTATCATTCCTATCAACTCAGGATGCTGCAGCTCGCTTATGAAGGCCTGGCCGCTGCACTGCAGACATAAATATTTGGTTACAGTACCTGCAACAATGTCTTAAGGCATATATTAATTTGCTTCACTTTCAAGCAACAGGAAAATTTAAGTAAAGAGATTAAACATGTTTTCCAAATTTTTAGGGTGAACAGAGATAAGGACAAATGTTAGAATGGGTGACTCCCAGGAGGTGTTCCCCTCAACTGTGCATGATGCTTCTGTTAGAAAAGTCATACTGTGATCTTCAGAGTGATTGTACAAGCTCTAAAAAGCACCCGAGCCTATGCTCACCTCACACAATAAAGCGAATCCAGAGTTCTGACCCCATCCATGACTTACCATGTTGAATCATGTAGTGCAAAACTTGTTCAATTACTGACACCACATAGCTAGCATCTTGTAAAACTGGCAAGTAAGTGTTCTCAGATGAAAACACCTCAAGCATTCTCATTGGAAGTGCAACATTCAAACTGTCATCATTACAGTTTTGCAGTAACCTGTAAAAATGAAAAAAGTATTCACATACTTACTGGATGGCAAATGTCACCAAAAGTTTCCTCAAATTACTCTCATTCACTATGGTAAGTGCTTGAGCCATTCTGTTCTAATCCTAGAATCTCTCTGAAAAGAGGCAAAACTCAAAGACAGACAAAATAATCAATCTGTCATTCATACTTTTTTTGTGAGTCCTTATTATGTGCCAAACAACATGTTGGCACTCGGTTTACAGAGATGAAAAATGCACAATCATAGAGGGAGAAACAGACAAGGAAAATGGAAGATCACAAATGCCATGTAAGCGTGTTGTAACCCATGCATTATACCAAGAGAAGCTGCAACTAATTCACCTAATTCAACTCAGAGAAGGATCTTTTTCAAGGACGCCTTCAAGACTTTCCATGCCTGCAATATCCCCTAAGTAAAAGTTAATAATATATTTCTCATCTTAAGTCTATCATTTTGACTAGAGTCCCTTCTTACTACGAAAATTAAAGGCTTAGGTATCACAAAATTAAGTCTTCTTTAAAACAGACACTGTCTTTTCTTAAAATCAACTGTCTCGAGACAATGACATACAATAATACACACTCGTTTAAAGTAAGCAATGCACATCACACCACAAGGAAGATGCTCAACACACCCATCACCTCCGGGATTTCCTCTTGGTCCTCTCCGGCCAACTCTTCCCTCCAACTCCCCCACCCCAACCAACTTTCTGTCACTATAGATTAGTTTGCATAAGGAATTATACAGTATGTACTCACTAATGTCTAGATTCTTACACTTCGCATCTTTCTGAGATTTATCCAACATGTGTCAAAAACTTAGTCCTTTTATTTGCTAGTAGTATTCCACAGCATGGAAATACCACATTTTGGTTATCTATTCACATGTTAATTGACATTTGGGTCATTTCCAGTCTTTTGCTATTATAAATAAAGCTGTCATGAACATTCAAGGACAAGCCTTTGTGTGGATCTAAATTTCATTTCTCTTGAGTAAACTCCTAGGTGTGGAATCACAGGGTCACATGGTAGCTATCCATTTAAGTTTAAAAGAAACTACCAAAGTTATAACAGCAGTATATGAGAGTCCCAGTTGCTCCATAACCTTAACACTTGGTAATAGTACTTGTAAAAATATGAGCCATTCTAATGGCTGTGTAATTGTACTTCATTGTGATTTGAATTTGTATTTCTTTGATTATTTAAGATGAATATCTTTTCAAGTGCTTACTGGTCATTCACATATCTCCTTTTTAAAAGTGCCCAAATCTCTTACCCAGTCTTTTAACTGGGTTGTCTGTTTCTTGAAAACATGAATAAACCGCCCTTGTTCCCAACCAAAGCCAAATCCTATAACCCTCCAACTATATCCTGACCTCTTATATAATCATTCAGAGGCTTTGTTCCAGCAATCCCTTCTCCTGCAATTTTCCCTCTCATACTGGATCATCAACAAGCATGCTATTAATTTTTCCTTAATGTCCAGATGCCACTGCCCTTGCCATGTCTCACTATTCCATGTCTCTGCTCCCTTTGCAGAACTCATTATTTACAATTCCTCTTAAATCTGATCCAATCAGACCTTCCCCCACCACTGTTCTCATCAAGGTCACCAACAGTATTACTACTGGGAAAAACTGTAAGACTGTGAAACAGGCACCAAAAAAAAAAAGAAGATTATTGGGTGGTCTGTCCAGCTCACTCATTGGGTTACCTCCACCTTGTCTTCCACTAGGCTACTTTACACCTCTGGAGAGAGAGAAGACAACACGTAGAAAACCAATAGGAATGTTTCCCATACAGTATATATATATATATATATATATATATATATATATATATCCATACAGTATATACCATACAGTATATATATATATATACTGTATAAATTATTCCTATTCCTGGCAATGCAAAAGGTTTCCGTCAGATACAGAACGTAAATTTCTGTAAGATAAGTCCTCATTTGAACCAGTTGTAACATCCTACTGGTTCCCTCATTAATTAATAAGTTAAATAAAATTATTGACACATTCTTATGGGAGTCCTGATTTTTCTTTTGGAAAATAATACTGAACATTACCAACTCAATGATCAATTCTCTGATTTCATCTATGGTGGTGAGCACTCCCCCCAATCTGTCCTCTTCCCCTGTGTTTTCTTTACTCAGATGCCAGGGCCTTGGATTCTCTTCTCCACAGCCTCCTAACGTAAGGGTGCCCCAGGGATCAGTCTTTGGTTCTCTTCTCTTTCTATACAATTCACGTCATCTCACTCATGTTTATGTTCCCTAGGGTTTAAAACTACCTCATCCAACTAAATGTTCAAACCAAAACTGGTATCCATCCTCGACTCTTCATTATCTGAAACCCTAATGCAGTCTGTCAGTAAATCCTGTTGGCTCTACCAGAATCCAACCAACTCATGTTATTCCCACTGCCATCACCATGGCCCCAGACATATCATTTCTTGGCTGGATTACTGCTCTCTCGAACTGATCCCTGTTTCTGCCATTACTCCCCTGCAGTCTGTTTTCAACACACTAGTCAGCAGTTGTATTAAAACATAAATTAGAGGTGTGGACTATTCCAGATTAAAAGATTTAGATGTCGTCAAAGATAGTGGTGGTCAATTAGATTCTGGGAGGGAAGAAGGAAAGACAGAAGCGGAGCTGTAGAGGGAGGGAGGAAGAAAGGAAAACAGCTATAAAGTATATTTTGAAAAGAGAAAACTTGAACATGGACTGAGTATTGGACACAGTAGCCGAGCTGAGCCATTTCTGAATGAAAGGGGAGCTATACTAGGACTGTCAGACGAGACCGTCTGGCCACTCCAGGGTTAGTTAATGCCATTCTCAGCCATCTTTATAGGCATAATAACGGAACTGTGGGATGGAGGAGTGTCTTTTTGGGAGATGGATACTGAAGCAGTGAGTGAGTGGAGTGTCACTACGTTACCTCGAAACGATTTAGCAAAATGTTAACGGTGGTCAATAATGTTAAAAATTGTTGACTCCAGATGGCAGGCAAACGAGCATTTACTGTACCACTTTTCTACTCTTTCATGTTTGAAAATTTCATAACAACATTACAAACATTAAAATATAAAACATAAAAACATTACAAGACAGGGAAGAAACAAAATTCAGTTCAGGTCACTCTTTGCTCAAACTCTCCTTTGGCTTCCTTGCTGTCTCAGTATGAAAGACAAAGTCCTACACAACCAGAGGCACTCACAACTAGAACATACAACTATGTACGGGGAGGGAGAGGAGAGGGAAACAGAGGGAGAGAGAAAGAGAGGGAAAGGGAAAGAGAGGGAGAGAGAGAAAGGAAGGAAGGAAGGAAAGAAAAGAAGAAGATTGGCAACAGATGTTAGCTCAGGTGCCAATCTTTATTTAAAAAAAAAAAAAGAAAGAAAAGAAAGACAAAGTCCTAAAGAAAATCCCTTCCAGGTCCTGATAACCGCCTGCTCTCTCACCCTCACCCTTCCCCTTCCCCCTTGCGCACTTCCAGCACCCCCCGCAGGCTCTGACAGCCACACAGCCAGTTCCATCCCTCCCACCTAGTCATCTCCTCAAGGACACCTTCCCTGTCAGACTCTCTCAAGTCAACCCACACTCTCCAAGTTTCACATCCCCCTTTCCTCAACACTTACATTATTTAACATTTACCTTTTCTGTACAAAGACATTTATATTTTACTTGATTATGTTTATTCTCAGTCTCCCAGATGAGCTATAAGCTCCAGGAGAGCAGGACCCTTCTCTGCCTTCGCACAGCCATATCCTAGTGCTGAGAACTGGCCTGAGCTCTTAGTAGGAACTCAATAAAATTTTTTAATAAATCAACTGATTAGCCAACCCCAATGTTGTTCGTAATGGATGCTCACATAAGAAGAAATACAAGTAATGTTAATTCATTAGTTTTTAAAAATTACCTATATTTTCAAAATAAATTTACTGAATTTAAGTAGATAAGTAGCTATTTGTAAACAATGTTAGTATCTTTATACCTTAAGAGTTGTGCTAGACGCCAACAATGATTGTTGTACCATTAGGTCTTATGAGCCCATGACACCTTTAACATGCAGTGTCCAAGGAAAGGAAAAGGTAGCTTGAAGGATTGAGGTGACTAGGAGACCATTTTCTTTGAGTAGAGGTTTACCCATCAGTCCAACCATCCACGCAGTACTGAAACACTGGACCTGGAAGGACCTGTCTCATCGAACATTCCTCACTTCACAATTAAGGAAAAGCAGATCCAGTTAACTCATATCAGGCCCCTAAGCTGGCAAGCCACAGAGGCAGACAAGAATCCAGGTCTTCTGACCTCTACTCCAATACTGCACTGATCCAAATTCCACTTATCCTAAAGTTATGTGGCATCAACTTCCATGTTACCTATTAATTCAAGTATTTTATACATAATAAGGTACACGATCTTCTTAACGTAAAACCCAGCTTTTCCACCTCTTAAAAACTTCTCTTGAATTTCTATGGATATGAAAAGAGCTTCAAGAGCAAAAGAAGGCAAACACCCTTTCTCTGGTAACTTGCCAAAGCACCTAAAATTCAATGTCCGGCACACGGCAGATAAGATTGTTGGCTTATTACTATCACACACTTGACATAAAATATCTAACGTATTACCCTTTAATTTTACTTCATTCCTCAGCAAAAAGAACCAGATTCCTCACAGAAAATACCCCCAGGCCTGGGGCTTCCAGAGGAAGTACAAGTTGAACCCAGGATATTTTGCGGTCACAGAAAGTAAAGATGCTCTCAAAAGACTAATGGGACCACGTCAAAGGGACACAGATGTTCCTTAAAGGGTTCCCTCTACCTAAACATGACCATCAAAAAGAAAAATTTATTATCATACACTGTATTTTTAAAAATATACGAGGCCTATTGAGAGTAAAGGGAAAAGGAGGAAGGGTCTTCTTCACAAATAATGCCAACTAACTAACGCTGAAGAAACAACAGAATTAGAAAAATCACCATTATACAAACCATGGATGTTACAACTGATTCAAGCATAGATCATCAATCCACAAAGCTAAATCACTAGACGGAAGGTGGTATTCACATAATACCAAATTATCATCCCACAGACCACGTCTAATGACCAAGAAGAAAATATACCTTTACATTAGAGAGAGAGAGAGTAGTTTCTACCTTCACTTAGCCTCACTAATAATGGGTTATCCCTCAATGTCTCTCGCCACCTGATGTCATATGATTCTCACATTACCTGCTATGAAGCATTCTTATTAAAAATGTTTAAATTGAATCAAATAAAGCCCCAATATCAGTGGTTCTTACTGGGGGCAACATTTGGCAGTATCTGGAGACATGTTTGGTTGAGAGTGGGGTGCCACTAACATCTAGTGTGTAGAGGGTAAGGATGCTGCTAAAACATACTACAATGCACAGGACTGGTCCACAAGAGAGAATGGTCCAGCCCAAAATGTCAACAGGACAAGGCTGAAAAACCTTTCTCTAGATCCGACTTCCAGTTAATAGGAAATACAAGAGATAGAGGAATAAGTGAAACAAATGGATCCTGGGATCATCAAAACAAATAAAAAAGATAGGTTTGAGATAACTGAGAAAATCTGACTATGGAGCGTATATTACATGCTATTAGAGAATTACTATTAATTATCTTAGATGTGAAAATAGCATTATGATTATATTAAAGAATGTGCTATTCTTAGGAGATGTATGATGAATTGGGGTAAAATGTCACGATGTCTGCAACTTTCAAATGCTTTAGAAAAACAACATATATATGTAGACAGAAAGAAAGCAAATGTCGCAAAATGTTAGCTTTTGAATCTAGGTGGAGGATATAAACGTATTCTTTCAACTTTTCTGGTGTCAGAAATTTTTCAAAACAAAAAGTTGGGAAAAAAGGGAGAAATTATATTTTGATATATCATCTATTAAAATTGCTTGCTAAATGAGTATCTTCAAAAGTATGCTGGGTGTCTGCAAAGTAAACCCTGTGTGCCAAACCGGCCACAGACGGTGTGTGGCTCTTGAGTGGAGAGTACTCCTTACATTTTTGAAGGGTTGTAAGAGAGAAGAAAGTATAAATAACACAGATCACAGATGGGCCCACAAACCCTAAAATACTTGCTATCTAGGCATTTACAGAAAAAGTCTGTTGACTCCTGCTTTAGAGAATAAACGTATACAAGGTGTTTTTCAAAGTAAAAATTTTCCCGAGAAACACAAGGAGTTAGGGAAAAAGAATTCTTGGGAGCTGTGACTCTCTGGGTTCTCTCTCTTCTAACAGGTTCTCCACTCCTATCTTCAGTCCAACTTAGAATTTTGGAAAAGTCACTTAAAAAGGCCTAGTTCTGACAGCAATCCTAAATAAACTTCAGTACCCAGAGCTTCCAGAAAATTAACTGAAATTATACTGAAGGCTCAGAATCATTTGAAAATTGTGCTACTGTGCAGATCTAAGCAATTTTTTAAAAATGGTAAGGAAGTTAACTTGCTCTTTCAGTCACGTACTACAGCTCTTGTCACTGAAATATGCTGTTTTAGACTGAACCCAAGAAAGTCACGGGAGTGACTTAAGTTCATACATAAATCATAACGAGCCTGATGAAAGGCCTATTCTGAAGAGCCGTACTTCAGCACAGACCCTTGGTGAACGGAGTCATTCCCACAGCAGAGTCCTCTCAATTGGTCAATCCATTTGCTAGCAACCAAGATGTCTGACATTTCACAAGGTAATTCCAGGGCATACTTGGAAAAAAATATCACCTGGAAGGGGTATTTATATCTACATTCTAATTTCTACCAGGCCAGAATCACCAGGAGTGAAAACTGTAACACACAGAATATTCGAGAGTCTCAGGAAATGAAAACCAAAGAGCGCTCCTCCAGACAAAGTGACCACCATCTTATATAAACTGCTGACAACAACGGGCTTTACCTGCAACAGAGGCTCATCAACCTCTTAATTTGAAATAAGCATGTCAGTCTCTCAGACCCATCCAACTGCTGGACAAACAGAGAGCTGTGTTTAATTAAGTTCTGATACAGCCATATCTGAAACAGCAAAACATATAGATTACAACCTTGATCCACAAAAAGCTAACTGTTTACTAAATTACATCACATTCCAAATATCCTTAAGAGGGAAACAGATACTTACTCAAAACATGATAACAAACAAAATAAGTCAGATTTTATTTAGTAGTATACACACTTTGAATTTTCCATCTTAAAATATAAAATAGCACATCAGTATTAAGCTAAATTAACAAATTTATTATTAAAACAAAGTACATTTAAAACTCATGTAAATATGAAACAAAACCAGTTCATTTGTGGGCCAGCCCCATGGTGTAGTGGTTAAATTCCGTGCGCTCCACTTTAGTGGCCCAGGTTCACAGGTTCGATCCCAGGTGCAGACCCACACGACTAGCCAGCCATGCTGTGGCAGTGACCCACATAGAAAACAGAGGAAGACTGGCACAGATGTTAGCTCAGGGTAAACTTCCTCAAGCAAAAAAGAGGAAGATTGGCAGCGGATGTTAGCTCAGGTCAAATCTTCCTCAATAAAAAAAAAAAAAGACAAAAAAAACAAAAAACCCCAGTTAATTTGCAAAAATGAGCAATCTGTAATAAAAATATATAAGAAACACAATATTAATCACAAGTTACACAGGATATCTGTTTCTTCTTTGTACCTTTTTCCTCTGTGTCTCCAGCATCCTTTCCTTTTGGATACTCCTCTTCCCTAATTCCATGAAATTGTGGTAAAAAAGGCAATCATACGGCCCCACTATTCCCAGTAAAAGGTCAGGGGTGTAATGTGTGAGATGATGGATGTGTTACTTAAGTAGATGGGAGGAATCCTTTCGCATTTCAATGTCTATGTATGTCAAATCATCATAGTGTGCACTTTAAATATCTTACAATTTTATTCGTCAATTATACCTCAGTATAGCTGGCGGGGGGAGAGAGGGGCAGGTACGTGTCTGGGCTGACCAGAACTCCCCATTCTCTGGACACAGTAACTGGTCAGTGAGCTCAGCAATGCTGAGTTAGGTGTCTGTCTAACTTGCATCCAGGAGGCCTGATTATCTAGTATGGATGTAGCTGCCATAAATGGTTTTGATAATTCAATACCTAACAAGAAATCTCTTTTGCTTTCTCCACTATATTTTTGTAAAACAGACTGTTATTTGTTCATTTCATAAGGCCCATTTAGAACCAGTTAAAGTTAAGATAGCTTCTTAAGAGTGCCACATAACCTTTTTTTGCCTGCTATCTTTAAGGAGTTTCTCCTTTGATAGTAACACTTACTTGATACAAAATGTTATCAAACAATTAAAATACCAATGCAAAAGCATTCTGCATAACAAATTAGGGTATGTCCTAAGTTGGGTAGAAATAACTCTGAGAGCTACTCAAAATACTCATTTACCTACACACAAGCTTTCTTGAGGTGTCTGGAGCTACCTTGCCCATATTTTCTCAGGAACCAATTGGATAGAAATACTTTCTGCCCTTTCTGACATGCAGTTCAATCTAAAATTTGTACTACCTGTTAACAAATAAAAATGAGACACACAGTAACCAAACATTATAAACATCTAATGGGCAATCGTAGGAACTACAAGAATAAGGCTGTAAATATGTTAATCAAGTGTCATGTTTCAAGTTGTCTACGAAATAAAAAAAGCAGTAGTGATATTTTACTTGAACACTTTCTAGACTGAGTTTTGATACCGTATTTTACAACCTTGACAAATGTACCAATATCATCCAAAAAGATCTAGTATCACTACATTAAATGTTTACTTTGCTTAACTTTCTGTTGTTATTATTTACTAAATGCAGATGAGTAAAGTTTTAAAAACTTTCTTATTTATCCTTTCTCAGGAAGTTAACTGAGGATATGTATCAACAAAACAAGGAAGTAAATCAGGAAAGCAAAAAAGATACAAAATCAAGAAAGAGGATCTGAAACTGAAGCAAGGCAAAAGCCTTTCCCAGGATAATGGCAGGCCTGGAGAGCACCAATCCAAACTGGTACAAGAATTTCCTGGGATGCAGGAGTAACAGCTCCAGGGGGAAACAGAGCCTCAGACTACCTGACATCTTTCATCATGGACAACTGTACTGAGAAGCATTTTACAGTACTGTTGGAAGGCGGAAGAAGATTTTATCAAGAGAGTCAAAGAAAATTAAACAAAAGTGAGGCAATTATTAACTACAGAATAATTCAAGAAAACTGTACACAATGGAAGATATAATCATAGTACACTATTTTAGCAGAGACCATATTTAAAATCATAATAAAAAAAAGGGGAGGAGGTGAGGAAGGGATAACCACATATGCTTAGTTTTGCATAGAGCGTCTTAGAAAAACTATCAAAAATGGCGTTACACTTGCTCCTAGAATGCGAGTCAGGGAACCTGAAGACTGAGGCAGGAGACTTTCTCCCCACATATGATTAATTTATTATTCTTGCATTTTTGTTTGCAAACTGAATATTCAAGTTCACTTTGGCTACATTAACCAGGTGTGATGACATTTCACTCTATTTAGAGTTTCAGAATCTGCACTTGAGCAATTTGCTCTGTTTTGGCTTGAGGCCCAGAGTCAAATGTGTACATTCATCTCCAGGCTTTTCACCATGGCTGCTGAAGCAGGACTGTGCAACTGCACCACATTTAGAACCCACACGGGGCGTGCTGACCGGGGCTTACACACGGAGCATGGCAGGAGCATCTCCCAAGGAAAGGGGTGCTCTGGAAAGACATAAACAACTGAAGCCCCCAGAGCACCCACATGTCTGTGCTCCTCGGTGACCTTCCAATCTACAAGATGATAGTATGTGAAGATGGGAGTGGACTCTTCCAGAAAGAAAGGCAGGTTACCTGCTGCTGTACTTTTCTGCTTCTTTTTCTCATAAACTTCAAATACAAAGCCTAGAAAGAGCCTGCACTTAAGGAAGGTCCAGAATGGCTGGATTAAGCCCCTTTTACTGCCTCTCTAGATTGGCTCTAGTTTATGGAAGGTTCTTCCCATGTTCCAGCCTAGCTCAACCCAGAAAGCAATGTTGGGTTTTAAAGCCAGACACCAGATAATCAATAAAGTATTCCTTTGCCTCTGTACTTATATTTCATATGGGGATCCTTCTAGTATGTAGGGTTGTAGTATGAAAGATTTACTTTTCATTGTATATCCATCTTGTAATATAATTTGAAATTTTTATTACAAGTAAACAAGAATTTCTAAGAATAAATACTTATTAAACCTAATAATTATATGAATTTCTTAACATTTTCTGGGAAACGGGACACAATAACAAGTTCTACTTTTTAAAAGATTATTTATCTATGCACTTACATGTATTTTCTACCATTAACACACTGTTCCTCATCACTAACAAGAAGTCTACAAAATTTTAAAGTAACACAATTATTTTTCGGATGTTTTGAGAGACTGACCCTATATTTTAGAGATTTAAAGTTACTTACAGATAACATGCTATGATATTTAGGATGCGCTTCACAATGATGCAAGGCACAGGTGTGGAGGGTTCTGTGTGAAACAAGGTGTTGATGACTGTCTGGACTGGGTAATGGGTACATGGTGGATGGCTCAACATATTAGTCTATTTTTTCTTATATTTGAAGTTTTTCATAATAAAAAATGAAAAAACCTACTGAAAATTTTTATAGATTTTTAAGAGGTAAAACACATTACCACAAAGATGACCTGTTATAGCTGGCTGAGGAAAAGTGCACAAAGGCAACACATATCAGAGGGGTTATCTGATCACATTTAAAAAAAGGCTGGAAAATTTGTAAACAAGGATAAGTGAAAATGGAGTTAACACTCACCAAACGTTTTGAGTCTTCGTTCTGTTTGTAAAAAAACAGAAGCTGCCTCACCAAAAGGGTAAGGTTGGGACCGTTAGCAAGGGAAAAAGTGCCACCAGACTGTGACAAGTTAGCGCAGCGATCAAATGAACTTCTTTGGATGGAATACTGAAAGCAAACAAAACAATACACAAATATAGTACATAGGCACATAACTGTTATGGTCTAAATGTTTTAACACGACTGGTGGAAACAGACAAGGAGCCATCACTGTAGAGTTATTGCTAAAAGCTTATAAAAACCAGAAACCCTGGACTGTAATGAAAGATCTTTAAATGTCCACTAAAAGAGTCTTCCACCACTTCCTTCCTTTTTGATCTTTAGCTGTGGTTTGGTCTATTTTGTATTTTATTATTTAGAAATCACCTAAAAACTCACCTATCTATAAATCTTTATGTAAATACAAACTAATAAAATTAATTATTGGGGAAAATATTATAATCAGCATTAACTTTCATTAAACAGGTGTACAAAAATACACACAAAATGATTCTACTTCTAAGAATGCAAGGCTGTATTTAAAATAAGTTCTCACATGCTTTTCTAATTCTTTCTCAGTTTAAAAACAAACTTACTTGCTGTCTTCTATCTCTATAGCCTCGAATAAACGACTGGATAATTATTGCATTTTTCAATCTTCGCCTTTCTTCCTGAATATTGGAGCGAGGATAAAACAATTGTTTACAATCAGTGAAAATGACATTCAGCTAGTAAGGACTTAAAAAAAAAAATAACAGTTATGTAATTCACATACCACAAAATTCACTCTTTTAAGTGTACCATTCACCAATTTTAAATATATTCAAAGTTGTACAACCATCGCCACTATCTAATTTTAGAACACTTTCATCATTCACTTCCCAAAAAACCCCCCACACCCATTAGCAGTCATCCCTCATTCCCTGCCTTCCCTCCCCCGTTCCCCTCCCCCACTGGTGGCAACCAATAACCAGTTTTCTGTGTGGAATTGCCTGTTCTGGACATTTCATACAATGGAATCATATAATATGTGGGCTTTGTGTCTGGCTTTTTTTACTTGGCATGATGTTTTCAAGGTTCATCTATGTTGTAACATGTATCAGTATTTTACTCCTTTTTATGGCCAATTAAGATTCCCCTGTATGGATGTCTCACATTTTGTTTATCCATCTATTAGTCAAGGAACACTTGGGCTGTTTTCACTTTGGGCTATTATGAATAATGCTGCTGTGGACATTTGTGTAAAAGTTTTTGTGTGCACACAGGTTTTCATTTCTCTTGAGTGTATAACCTGTGAGTGGAATTAACATTTGAGGAAGTGCCAGACTGTTTACCAAAATGGCTACACCATTTTACAATTCCACTAACAAAATAAGACTTCTTTTTTTTAAGATTTTATTTTTTTCCTTTTTCTCCCCAAAGCCCCCCAGTACATAGTTGCATATTCTTTGTTGTGGGTCCTTCTAGTTGTGGCATGTGGGATGCTGTCTCAGCGTGGTTTGATGAGCAGTGCCATGTCCGTGCCCAGGATTTGAACCAATGAAACACTGGGCCACCTGCAGCGGAGCGCTCGAACTTAGCCACTCGGCCACGGGGGCCAGCCCCCAAAATAAGACTTTTTAAAAAAGTTTTAGTTTTAACTATAAAAACAATATAGACAAACATCTATCTTAAAGGTCAGCTTTGTGTTTCAAGAAAGAAGAGAGAAAACAACAATTAGAGAAAACTCTAATTTTTATTGACTTGAGACCACCTTTAAAATTTTCAGTGGCCTAGCAAAAACACATATTCTTCATCATCATCATCATAACCATTGCAGCTACTATTGTTTGAGGGCCTACTATGTGCCAGCCCTAAGAGAGATACTTCACATGCATTCAAAGAATAATACTTACAAGTGAGTATTACTCCTATTTTAAAGATGGAGAAACTGAGATTTCCATAAAGATTAAGCGATGCCAAGAGACGTAAGAGAGTCAGAATTCACACTAAGGTGTGACACTAAAATCTGTACTCTTGTCTTACCACAGGACATTGTTTCATCTCTTCTATGAATGCCACCTACCAGACTTGATACACACATACACACACTCAATCTTGGTATTGGAGAACACCACCAGGTCACACAAGTGTACTTTCTGAGCTTGAAACAGTTACAACATGGGAACCTTTGGGCTTAAGCCTAGTTTGGAAACCTACTCATTACTATGATGATTCTAAGAGCACTTAAAAACTCATATATCATCCAGGAGTTTTCAAAACATTTATTTTTATTCATTCAGTTGTTTACTGAGGAGGAAGTCTCAGAAACACTCCAGCCTTCTGGCTGGGACCTAAAGGCAACATGTTAGGTGTACTGGAAATAGATTAAGCCTTACAAGGAGTGAAGGCCAGCTTCAAATCAGCTCAGCCTTGTATCAGTTAAAGGTGATTTGACCCACTCCCTGCTGCCCACCAAAAGCAAAGGTAACGCTCTCCAGAAGAAGAGCTCACATTCCAGAGCCTGAAGATGTCTCTGCAGTGTGACATATACAATGTCAGTATTCAAGCAAAATAACCAGGCAAAAGACAAGAACTAAAAATCAAGAAGACAAACAACAGAAACAAACTCATAGGAGATCCAAATACTGGTGCTTAAGCATTATCTTTAAAAATCTACAATTATGTTCAAGAAATGCAAAGAAAAGAGAACTGGGAAATAAAAGAATCAAAGAAAATTGTAGTACTGCAATAAAAACTGAAATTAAGAACTCAATGGAGGTATTTAACAACTAGACATCGCCAAAGAGATCATATGTAAATTAGAAGTTAGGTCACAAGAAAATATCCAAACCAAAGCACAGACATTCAAAAGGATAAATATACAGAAAAGAGCACAGGAGACATATGGGGCACAATGCAAAGGCTGAATATATTTGTAACTGGAGTCCAAGAAGAGGAGGAAAGGGAGAATGGAGCAGAAACACTACCGAAAGAGATGACTGCTGAGAACTTTCCAGAAAAGATGAAAGACATCAACCAATAAATACTTTTCTTGTTTGAGCGGTGATTTTCAAGTGAGAGCAATTTTACCACCCAGAGAACATTTGGTAATTTCCGGAAACGTTTCTGGTTGTCTCAACTGTAGGGGAGAGAATGTTGTGCTATCTACTGGGTAGAGGCCACGGATGCTGCTAAACATCCTCCAATGTACAGTCCCCCACAACAAAGAATTATCTGGTCCAAAACGTCAACAGTGCTGAGGTTGGGAATGCCTGCCAGAGAGTCTGCATTTGCTGTTCCCTTAACCAAGAATGCTTTTCCTCCAGTATTTCACAAGACAGCTCCTTTTCATCCTTCAGGAATTAGCTCAACTCTAACCAACTCAAGACAATCCTTCCCTAAAATCCAATCCAAATCAGACCGTCCAGTTACTACCACACTGCTCTGCTGCCTTCATAGCGCTCGCCACCATCTCAAGATCTTGGTTAATGGCTGTGTTCTATCACTGAGCAGGAACACTGTCTGTCTCATTCACTGTCTATATACCCAGCGAGCAGAAGAGTACCTGGAATATAACAAGCTCCCAATTAATAGCTGCTAAAGGATAGAATGGACTATTAAAAAATAAAGCAAAACAAAAAACTATTTAGAAAAGCAGGGCATAAGATACTACAATTGCTGATTAATCAACAAAGTAAAGCTATTTTAAGAAATTATCACCAGAAAGATGAAATGTAAAATAAAGAATAAAACCATGAATGTCACTGGCTCCTTTCATGTATTTACCTCCTTCACAATAGTTAAGATATTTGCCTCAACAGTGAGTTTTCCTCCTTTTGCTTGGCAAAATGTGAAAATCATATACTAACATTTTCTAGGTTTTCCAGAAACCACATCATAAGCAATAAGTGAACTAAAAGCCCATTTCCCCTCTTTTCTACACTGGTTCCAGAATAAATGACCTACTGTAAAATCCAACAAATCCAGAAATGCTTCTAAAGTTTAATATACATAAAAATATATGTAGTATGTCATATATAACATACATACATCTATATGCATGTAACGGTAAAACCAAGACTTATTGAAAGGCTTTGGAAAAATGCTTGTCTATAGAAACTATTACAAAACTATTTTTACCTCTCTCTTTCTTCTTTCTTCCTGAGTACGATGTAAAAGAGAAGCCTTTTCTTCCTAAACACAAAAAAAGAGAAAAGATAAAGGTTATAATTTTAAATTCTAAAATACTCTCATACAAAAATTATAGAATGTTTTGACCCAAAAAGGATTCTAAAGATCATCCAATCAAACTACCTGACTGAGTGAGAAATCTGGTGCACAAGAGGTTAAACAGTTCTCCCCGAGGTCACAGAAACTCAAGTTAGCATTTCAGTAGTTCATTAAGAATAAACTCTGACTTCTTTATACGCACAAGCGAGCTCACGCACAAATGGGGAGATGTGAACAAGATCAGTGCACTGCATTAATGTCAATACTCTGGTTGTGATATGTACTACAATTTTGCAAAATATAAGCCCCAGGGGAAATGAGGCAATGTGAACAAGAGACTTTTCCGAATTATTTCTAACAGCTGCACACGAGTCTACGATTATCTCAATAAAAATTTGATGAAAAAATCAATTTCTTTATTGTTACCAAATTTTTAAAAATATTTTTTTATAAGTAAAATTAAATTTTGAACAAACCTAGTTGTTATGTAGAAGGAACTGAAATAATAAACGGGAAAGTTAAACATTTCAAATAAAATAAAAACACTTAAAGACAACCCTCCTTCTGCCCCCAGAACTGATCCAGTCTATAGTATACAGGCACTTTGTTCTTGTAAGTTTAATCCAAAATAAACTAAAGGTCTCAGACACTACATATGAATCATTAGAAAAATTAATAAACTTAAATTTCTTAACAACATACACCACATTAGAATAGCGTCAGAAAGCAAGTAATTAAGCCAATTTTAAATTACACATTGATATGTGAATGAACACACAATGTGTCGAATGAAAAGTTTCTCACTGACAAAATTTAAAGCCAAAGAAATAAATCTTCCAGATAGCTTCCATTACAGAAAATTTCATTTCTTGAATTTCAAATAAAAAGGCTTTATCCACCACATGTCCAAAGTCAGAAAAATATTTTGTTTTAAACATAATTAAGAGGGGGGATGGAAAACCTAAAGTAAAAGTGCAAAGTTGAAGGTTCAGCACTGTGGAAATCTTCTAGATAAAAACACAAACATATTTCTAGTCATTATATTTATTAATGAATAGAATTGGTATGTTTACGTCTTTAATTTCTCTTCCTTCTATCTCCATTTGTCCAGATTTAGTATGTTCATTATTTGGTTATAGTTAAAGAACTAATATTTCTTTTCTTTTTTTTTTTTTTTGAGGAAGATTAGCCCTGAGCTAATGTCTGCTGCCAATCCTCCTCTTTTTGCTGAGGAAGACTTCCCTGAGTTAACATCCATGTCTGTCTTCCTCCACTTTATATGTGGGATGCCTACCACAGCATGGCTTGCCAAGCAGTGCCATGTCCGCACTCGGGATCCGAACTAGCGAACCCCAAGCTGCCGAAGCAGTACGTGAGCACTTAACTGCTGCGCCCCCTGGCCGGCCCTAAGAGTTCTTAAAATGGCATACACTGTTACAACTAAAAAGAAAATGTCTAACGTCTGAAACTAAATAAACCAACATTTTAGTTAGAAAAATGATACATGTTGGCAAAAGAGTCACTAAATTTACTTCAACACACAGATAAGCTTAGTTGTCATGAATCTGAAAGTCCCACGGGTTTGAGGACCTCACCTGCTCCTTACCACCATGTCCTTATCATCTGCTTCAGTGTCTGGCCCATGTAGATATTCAATAAATATTTATAAAATGAATTAATGAACATTTCCTTTGAGTAAAACAAAATAGTCTAAGAGGAGGAGTAGCCATAATGGCTGAAAGGCACTGTTGGATACCCGCAACACAGTACCTAGGCTGCAGTATTTTAAAAATCAAAATTGGTACTAAGTACCAAAAAGCATAAGTGGATTCTAATTGCAGACGAGAACTTCTCAGAAACTGTCCTTTCAGTTGGATGCTTATGCTAAGGGAGGAGCCATGAGGGACAAGAGGCACCGCTGTCCGTGCCGAGGACGGATAGTCCTCACCTTCGATCACCTGCAGACTAAAATCCCTGCACCTGGCCACCATAGAAATGTGCAGCTTACTTCTCTCACCCGTGCAAGGGCTACAAAGCTTCCCACTTAAAAGACAGCTCATTTCAAAAGTAATAAAATAGGGGCTGGCCCCGTGGCCGAGCGGTTAAGTTCGCGCGCTCCGCTGCAGGCGGCCCAGTGTTTCGTTGGTTCAAATCCTGGGCACGGACATGACACTGCTCGTCGAACCACGCTGAGGCAGCGTCCCACATGCCACAACTAGAAGAACCCACAACAAAGAATATACAACTATGTACCGGGGGGCTTTGGGGAGAAAAAGGAAAAAATTAAAAAAATTAAAAAAATAAAAAATAAATAAAAAATAAATAAAAGTAATAAAATAAGCACAGCATGCAAATCCAAAGCACTGGACACACACAAAACTTGACATGCGATTTCAACAATGAAACTGTATTTTAAAGAATGTTAAGGCCTTTCTTTCAGAGTACTCCTGCTGCCTACATATTTACAGAGAAAAGAGAAAGGTCTACAGGGAGAGGTCAACTCATGCCACACATCAAGTCAGTCACACTGGAAAGCCGACTCTAGGAACAGTGCCAGCTGCTCCCAACACTGATTTGTCTAGACCCGTGCACTGTGCCCTCCCACAGGAAGGACAGAGGGAGGAGAACACGTGTGCAACACAGAAACTCAGACTGAAGGCTCACCCTCCATATGCTAAGCAACCTTCTAAACGTGGGATTTGGCTAGTTCATGTATTCCTCAGAATAACCTTCTGAGGTAAGTACTATTATTTTTCCTGTTTACAGATGAGAAAATTGACATTCAAAAGCGGTAGAGCCAAGATCTGAATTCAGACAGGTCCAGAGCCTAAGCCATTAAGAGGTGTGCTAATTACTTTGAAAAAGAACATTAAGTATGATATGATCATATTATTTTGGATTTTGAGAAATTTAAAAAATCTTTGTCCTCGTAATACATAAGCTGGAAGGTATAACAGAAAGAAGGCTAGTGGGGACGGAGAGGCCACAGAAAAAATTTTTTGATCACCAAAATTTGGCATGAGTTCAGAAAGCACGGGGAGCAGGGGGTATTGAAAAACAGAGGATACAGAATGTCCAGAAAAGGTGAACTAAGCAATCAAAAAGACCAAGGACACAAAGGTTGCCATAAAAATTCAATTCAGCACAGAAAGAAAAAATGGGATAGAGTACATAATCAATGAATAGAAATTATGTAAATTGTCAAGATGTAGCACCTGAACTTGTAACCAAATTCCAGACCAGAACCAGAGCCTCTTCCTATATTCCCCACCTCAGAGAATGTCTCCATTTGGGGGTGCATAGTTTCGTGGGAGAAAAAGAAGCCTATTTCCTGACTACCTACCGTGGGCCAGACACAATTCTAGACACTAACAATAAAGCCTGAATAAAACAGACTCGGTCCTTGCCTTCATGAGTGCACATTTTAACAGAGGTATGCACAGAGTATAAGACAGCACAGAGAAAGAACAGGTACCACCTGCCCCAGTGACCCAGAGAACACTCAGAAGGAAAGGTGAATTCCAAAGAAATCTTTGTGTTCAGCAAGATGATGACAAGATGGGAAAACATCCCAGCAGAGGCAGAAAGCATGTGAAGCAGCAGAGGCATGAGAGCGTGCCTGCCGGGGAGGAAAGGGAAGGATGAAGGAGAGGGGGCTGAACTGGACTCCCAGCTCTGTGTAGGAGTCAGAGGTCGGAAATCGAGAATGAATCTGAGAACGCTTATCTCTGGCTACATGAACCTTAAATCAAGACAGTATGGGATGGAAGGGAGATGATGATAAATTTAAAATCAATGATGCTGACATATCTATGGGACTGACAAGTCAATAGGTAATAAGACAACAGAAGAAGCCTGGACTGAAAATGTAGAGTTCAAATCACCCATCACTTCAGATTAAACTCCTTCCATGGCTTCCCATCCTCTATCTGCATCACCTCACACAGGGCTGACAACCGTTTAAAACAAACTCCAAACTGCAATCTGCTCTCAAAATCATTTCCTAACAGGGGCCAGTCCCATGGCTGAGTGGTTAAGTTTGCGTGCTCCACTTCGATGGCCCAGGGTTTCGCTGTTTCGGATCCTGGACATGGACATGGCACCGCTCATCAGGCCACGCTGAGGCGGCATCCCATATGCCACAACTACAAGGACCCACAATTAAATATACAACTAAAATATACAACTATGTACTGGGTGGGGGGGGGGGATTTGGGGAGAAAAAGCAGGAAAAAAAAAAAGATTGGCAACAGTTGTTAGCTCAGGTGGCCAACCGTTAAAAAAAAAATCATTTCCTAACAGATCACTGAATACCATCTCTTCTCAACGTTCAATTATTTAAACTAACCAAATTTATGTACAACCTATTACATTGCCCTTATTCTTCTTTTTCATGATAGCCTATCTCAGACCATCAAGGTACTCTAAGGGATCAAGTACAAATACAGCCCTAGCATAGGAATACTATGGTCAAAACATCGCCTTTTCCCCGACTAGCTCTCTTGCACCATCTCCTGACGCTGCTTCAAGCAAATGCTGCTCTCCCCAAGTCTCAAACACCCTGCTGCTTCTGCCCAATGTGGCCTTCCCTCTTGACACACCACCTAGCAAGCACTCACTCATCTTACGTGAGACTCAGCTTAAATAACACGTCTTCCATAAAGTTCTCCCTAAAAGACCACCACCACTGCCATTCCTCCACATGATGAAAAGGGTGAGTTCACTAATGTAAAGAGACTGCTTTGGCACACACGACATTCATCCAAGCGTACCTAGCACGTAGGGGTTACTACTGAAGGAGCAGAAAATGATTGTGTCTGCACTAGCCAAAACCAGAGGCCAACCTGGGTATCATCTACACAGGCATGGCCACCAAAACTCTGCAGGAGATCACTCTTCAGCAAACGATGTCACAGTGCTACTGCAGACATGATTATTTTGGAGAAGGGTGCATTTTTAGCCCTCAAAGCAGAAAATAAGACAATAAAACTTGAATTCCATCAGTTAAAACAGCAAGTACTGAATGATCAAAGTACTAGTGGATGCCAAGTTAGACCTCCACCTAGAAAACAGTGGGGTAGGACTGCACGCACCCAAGGAGAGGAAGCTGCCTGCAATGAGCACAGCTGAGTGGCACTTCAGGGCCCACGCTCAGACAGACAGGAAGAGACACCAAGGCTGCTGGCCTGCAAACCAAATTTGAACCTCACAAGCAGAATAATATTAAATATTTAGCGGGGTCTGTATTTATATGCCTAACAGAGGCTCTAGGATTTTATCACCTATAGATATAACACAGCGTCTATTTAAGGAGAAAAATATTTTTTATCTTAGTGCACCCAAAGAGAGAAGAGAGTAAAGGTAAGTTAATTGTATTTGTTTGCTTCTCCCTCAATAAATTATGAGTTCCTTAAGAATAAGTCTCTGTCTTATTCCTCTTTGTAACCCTGATATTTAGCATTGCACCCAACTTAATGATTGAAGGATTAAATTTAGAAAGAATAAAGGTATAATTGGGAAGTTCGAAGCTTCAAAGAAGATTTTAAAGCTGAGAAAAAATTCATGATAAATAAGTGGTAAAACCACTTATCGACTGAGGCTGATATTTGAAAGACCCAAGTCTTCCAACATTTAGTGCCACCAAAATCAGAATACTGACCAGGCAAATCCAAAAGACAACTCCAATGTTCCAAATTTCCTCAGGAAGTCAACAAATAATTTCAACAGTGTTTTAAGTAGTATTATAAATGTCATTGGTACTTCTTACCTAATCAGTCACTCATAAATGTTGGTGAGCCCAATTCGTTCTGGGAAGAATGATACGTAGGTGGACAGGCTAGCTCCTTCAACCTCCAAGCTGCCCCTGCTTGACAAGCCCCTAGAGAGGTCTTTAAACAGATCACCCATAGCAAATTCTTGACTAAGCAAGCAGAGTAATCTGTAACATAAGCCTACAGTTAGTTATAGCAGAAACCAGTGGGACCGTGACCACAAAGGTAGGGAAAAGCAACCACATGTTCTATATATTATGCAGTAACGAACGCACAGAAGGATGGAAGGCTGAGCAGTGGCCAAGTGAGGACCACTTATCTTAATGCACCTCAAGAGAGGGAGCAGCAATGAAGGTGGCTCACTGGCACGAGCCATGCCTCCTTCCCCAGCCAGACTACAGCCTCCACCAGTCTCGAGACATTTCTTTGCCACCTTCACCAAGTTGACCATACCTATACCATCTGTACTGTTATTTACTTAATATTTACTCTTTAAACTCACTTTTAAAACTTATTTTGAACTCATCTTAGACAAAGTTGCAAAAATGATACAGTGAGTTCCCTTATCCCTTCCGTCACTTACCCATTCTCTGTGCATAATCAGAGTACAGGTAGCAAGAACAGGAAATTAACATTGGTACAATATTACTAACTAAACTACAGACTGTACTGAAAATTCACCAATTTTTCTATGGTCTTTACCTGTTCTAGGATCCCAATAGCATCACACCTTGCATTTAATAACTATTTCTTCTTAATCCTCACCAATCTATAATAGTTCCTCCATCTTTGTCTTTCATATCCTGGACTCTGCCCCTCGATTTGGGTTTTTCCGATATTCTTTCATGATTAGAGTGAGGTTATACAATAACGAGAGCATTGGATTTTAATGTATAGGATACAATATATATCCATGTCTTCATACTTATATAAATAACCAAATAAATAGAGAAGAAAAAATCTCTTCCTTACAGAATTCAGTTAATAAATGTAGACGAGAAAAACCATCACCAAACACCACAATGATAAATGTCGCAGACAAGACGTACTGATGCATGCTAAAATTAGTGGGAAAAGTTTGAAGAAAATCAGGATTTGCCTAATCTTGAAGTATCTTTCAAGATATTTATCAACCTCCAAGGGAAACAGTAAATACACAGCAGAGAACACTGCAGACACCAAGTGACCAGGCAACCCTCACCAATGGTAAGGCACAAGGACATCATGCACCATATTGACACAATGCAAAGGATACAACATAACTTTTGTGTTAAGTCTTGACCAGAAGACTTTTTTTTTTTTAAAGTAGACTCTTTTTAACTTAAATGTATTCATTTCCAGCAGAAACCTTACATTGATCACTAAAGGAAAAGACCGTATCAATGTCACAAATAGAAGGTACTCATGAAAATAAATACAATGAAAACAAAACTATACTGTTACATTTTAAATGAACTAAATTAAAAAATAAACACTGGATTACAATAAAAACCTAATAAATTTACTTATGAAAAGCCTCATCTGAAATTAAGTTCCTCAAAGCAAAGTAACACTTTATAATCACAATAAAGCAATATGAGCTGCTATGTAAAGTTTAAGAGGAAGCTAAGACTCTATAATTTTATTTTTAATTTTAATACTAAACAACACAGAGAACACTAAGATGTTTATCATTAGATCAGGCAAATGGTATTTAACCACCTTCTCTGATAGAATTAGATTCTGAAAATGAATTCCTAACCAAAACACCGAGTGTGATTTTGGTTCAATAAGCTTTTGTTTCAAAAAAGCATCCAGGGTCTAATCTTCTGAATGTGGCCTTTTATTTTAGTAATATTCTCAATGATTTTGAAAGGGGAGGTGGGGCTCATCTCTATTCATTCACCATACTCACGGAGACCTTTACTCTTAACTTTGTAAATGTGGTATTCAAAATACTTTTTTCAGTTTTTCATAATTCTTTCCCCTACAATCAGGGTGTGTATCCCATGGCTTCAGGTGGAAGGCTTACTCCACAAAGATTTGCCGTTCCTCTTGCAGTAACAGTCAAAGGGAGTCCTTTGTGCTTTCAGTATAAGAGGAAGTGGGTGCTTGTAGTTATTGTTCATATCTTCACAAAGCTAGAGAACTAAGTCACCTGCCTTTAACAGGAGGGCTGAATTGACACCCCATTAGGTACTAATCAAACATTCTTGCATACATGAGATTAGCAGGACTCCTTTTAGATATGAACGGGTCAAGTTTTTGGTGCTGGTACACACTGGATCAAACCCCCTACTGAACCACCACGGCTTCTCGTACCACCTCTGCTCTTCCCATGACATCACACGTTAAGTCTGTGTTACTGTTTGTCACAAAGTCATAAACAAACAGTAAAGGATTAGCTATCAGCGGGCTCCTTCCTCAGTCTGTAGCGAGCAGCACCACCTCTGCCTGCCCTGGGAGATTCCCAGCAGCTCCACATGCAGGGCCCTCTGGAAGTGGACGATGAACTAAACCACTGACACTGAACGAAGGAAGCTCAGCAATTGTTATTTGCTTTGTTGCCCGTCGTCACTTTCAATCATAACTTTTCATGGTTTGGCCAATCAGCTCGAGCCTTTGCGGTAAATACCAGAGAGGGAGGGTCCTCCTTTTGCATTTTAATTCCCATCACCCTGTGCACTTGCTTTCAGGCTGTATACAAGTCTTTCCTGTTTGTTTCCAAAAGTCTGACAGGTTTTGCGTAGTATGCCTCATGGTTTCAAAACAAACTTTGAGAACGATGGTTTCACACCATGATTCATAACAGGATAGGTTCACTCTCCCAGCTAGTGCATGAAAAACCAAATTCCAAAAATCTTCATCATACTTTTTTGTGTTTTCTATGTAGCCAGTAAGTTTACAAGACTAAAAGCTGGTTCTAGTGGGTCACTAATGTGATCCTTAAGCATGCAAGAATCATAATTACCATTAGTGCCTTTGTTTATAAGACGATCTTCACCCTTAGGCTTTAAAAATGACACTGTTTTTCCTTTCACCCCCAACCTATGTCAGGTCCAGCCGTCAGGTGGAAAAAATAAAGGCACAGACATGATCTTAATTCGCAGTTAGGAATACCTATATGTGGCTCACGCTAGTAAATAATTGTCAACTTCTGAAAGTGAAATTTCATTATGCCGCTAAAAAAATAAACAAACCTACCACAATGCATAAGGAGATTCAGCATACAGAAACCCACACTAGCGATAAGGACTAGGACCACATATATATAGTCCATGCTATGCATATATTCCCAAATTGCAACTACTCAAAGTTGACACCCTCAATGGCATGCTTGGCTTATCCACAAAGCTCCCTATTCTAGCCTCGTCATGAGTGAGCATTTCAGGGCAGTCATAGATTTTATATCCTAGTTATAGTTTTCTACTGGACATTGAAATAAATACTACTGAATTTTGAGAATGTTCCTTCAAAAACCACCTAAATTATCACACGCCATACTTTGGGACAAACACTGACCTATACTAAAGAGGTTAAAGCATGAACAGACAGGTCAATGTCAGGTCTCCAGGGACACTCAAATAGAAATAGAAACTCAGCAAGTGATAAAGGTGGCATTTCAAATCTACAGAGACAAGTGTATATTGTTCAATAAATAGTGTTGAGACAACTGAGTGGTCTAAATAAATGACATTGTAGCCTTGGTCTTCACATCAAAACAGACTCCTGAGCGACTTAAGATTTATACACATACACAGCTCTATAAAAGTACGTGGATGTGAGAATTAAAAAGAAAAACCTCACTGCGGAGGAAGACTTTCTCTAAGAAAGGTCTGTTCACCACACACTCAGTCTGTCACTGTCTGTCATTAAGTTATTTAAGTCCTCAAGTTAAGAACGATAAATTTGACTACACAAAAATCAAAACTTTCTACACAGAAAAATATCATAACCAAGGTTAAAAAAAGTGACGAAGTGGGGATAAATATTTGTAACACTGTGAAACCAATTATTTGTAAAATCTCTCAACAATTTTTTTAAAAATCAACCACCGAACAAAAATTAGCAAAAGCTATAAACAGTGCATAGGGAAATAGAATATCTTTTAAACATAAGAACTTTACCTTTACTCATTTTAGGAAAAAACGCAATAAAAACAATGAAATAGGCTTTTGAACCTATCTAACCTTAGATAGGCTGTGAGATGAAGACAGCGGAGAGCAGCTACTTCATACCTGACGTAGCCTCCTTAGAGTGCAGTTTGGAAATACCTATTAAAATTCAAAAGGCACATAGCCTTTGACCTAGCACTTCTAGAAATTTAACCTACACATATTATAGGCATATATGCAAGGATATGCACTGCAAAGTTGTTTAAATTAGCAAAAAACTGAAAACAACCTAAATGGCCATTAAAATACATGACAGCTAAACAAGCCATGGAACATTCATTACATGGAGTGCCATATAGCTTTGTAAAAGAACGAGTAGATCTATTTGCACGTGTCTAGAACTATCTCCAAGATGTACTACTAGGGAGGAGAAGTACAGCAGTCTGTTTCCTGTGCTCTAACGCTGTCTAAACGAGAGAAGAGTGAGCACACCTCAGTGAGTCCCTATGCACAAACAGCTCTGAGAAGAGAGGCCTCACTGTAAGGATCAGGGAATGGGGCTGGGGGGTGGGGGGAAAAGGTAGGAAGACATTGTTTTATTTGAATGGTTATTTTCTACTGCCTGAATTATTATTCATGTACATGTAATACTTTCTCACTTTTTTAGAATAAAAAAACAAATGAAGTAACATGAGAACATCCATTTTTTACAACAGCACAACATAACCAAGAATAAGTTCATAATTAAGCGGCTGGGAGGAAAAGAATAATCACGTACCAGCAACAAGCATATTTAGATTTTGATTCTTAACAAGTTCTTGTCTTTAATTTATTATACTTATACTTGAAAACATCTTTTACGTTTTAAATTCTACAGGCCTAGAAAAGTTAGGGATTCCTGGTAGCAGTAACATATCAGTTTCATAAAACACACTAATCAAGCGTTTTGGGAATGACTAAGCCTATTGTTCTTACAGCAGACGTGTTACTTTCAATGCTAATCTCTCACCTCCACAGCTGGGACACTAAACCTATTCGTCAATATGTAAACAATAGTAAATGACAGCAAACTTCTCTATTTGATCTTTGAGCTTTAGGCACATTATCTTATCTCCTCTGAAAATTAAATACAGCCAAACTTCACAAATACCATTAAGAAAGATGTTTTTAAATGGGAAAAAATGTGTCTTCATGCAAATAAATTTGGTGGTAACAAAACAAAGTTTTTAAAAAAGTCATAAATAGCTTAAATTAGATTTCATTAACCATCAGAATAAAAAATTTTATGGTCAAAAATTTGTGTCTATGTCAAAGTAAATTTATATAACCTGACAATTTCCATAAAGCCAAATGCTCCAATTGATTGCTAACCATTTATAAAAAGAACATTAGCACATTTTTTTACTATCTTGATTTTTAAAAAACAACTCTGAGGTTTCCTTTGTTTCACCTATTTGGGTTGTTTTCTATTAGCAATTTGCTCCATTTACCAAGGTAAACAGAAGAGTCAGTCTCACATCTGTTTCAAGTTAGTATTTTCCCCACTCTCTGCACTGACACAATACTAATATATTTACACAATTCAAAGAATACGCAAGTAAAACACTTCCGTTTGAGTTAATTAAAATGTTAAAAGTTAGCAAAAGTATTATTTGTGAATAATGCACAACCCATGATTTGTGTGTTTTCCCTTTGCTGGTAGACCTATAAGAAAAAAGAACCTCTATGAAAATATAAGAGCAATCAACTTCACATATGTGCAAAAAATATTTCAAGGTACACCAGAATACCGTAATCTTACTAAAAATCATATTTATAAAACAGAACGTGCAATACAATTCCCAATCCAAAAATACATAGAAAAAAGACTAGAAAAATATTTACCCACATATTAAGAGTGTTTTATTTCTAAATGGTAAATGGGGTTCCAAATAGGTAATTTTTCTTTATATATTTCAATATATTTTAAATTTTCTATAATAAACATTACTTTAAAATCAGAAAAGAGCTCATTTTAAAACAAAGTCTCCAAAGCAAAACGTAATAGCTTCTACCTCATTATTAAATTCTAAAAGACTTTCATTTCTTACACCAGAATTGTGTGGTAAATATGGCACTATTTTAATAGCAAAACTCTGAAAACAACCTATATATATCCATCCATAAAAAGTGGATATATGATATAAACCATGCAGTGGAATATTATGCATCCATGAAAATAATTACAAAGATCAAAGGTGTTGGTATGAAATCACCACTAAGATAGAATGCTTAGAAAAACAGTATGTTCTCTCATTTTTATTTTAAAAATTAGGGGGACTATGTTTATTTACAGAGGAAGACTTCATTATACGCCCTTTAGAAGGATCTCACTTTTTATAATTTTTTTCAATTAAAAAAAAGTTACCATTTTTTTAAAGGCCACTAACTGGAGATTGAAAATGGAAACATTATTAGAGCAAGGAAGATTAGTGATAATCTAGTCTGACTTTCTCATTATCAAAAACTGTGACTTTCACATTATAAGATGTGGAAAAGAGAAGCCCAGAAAATATGAACAACTAAGTCGAAGACAAGCTGGTTATGGAGAGAAACATTTTTTCAAGTTCCCTATATTATACTTTTTACAATTTCATGTTCTGCAGTAAAGATGTGATATGAACTGTGCTACGTGTCAACACACTAGAGTTTACCAATGTTCCTTAAAAACATTAAAGAGAGCACTAAAGCTGCATCATAAGGAAAATTAATCCAAAAAGACATAGGACTATTAGAGCCACCTTCTCAGCGCCTGCAGGAAATAGGCCTCCACTTCCCAAACTGTTAAAGGAAAGCTTAAGTAAAGCAGGAGACAGACACAAGATGTGCAGGCTACACGACATCCAGTACAACGGTGAACAGATCAGGGTTCAGATACTTGAGCTTTGTGGTTTTCACTAAATTATTTGGGCTCTCAGCCCTGACTTCTTCCTCCATGGGACACAAACACGTTCACCTCACAGAACAGGAGTCAAGATGAAATGAGAGGAATGCAATCAGCAAAGCACGCTGCAGGACAAACGCTGACTAGAGCAGTGTATCTACTTGTAACAGGGAGGAGAGAAAACGCCCTGGAGGCTCACTGTGCAGAACTCTGCAAGAACACAAGGATGCAAAGGAAGCACTTAACTGCTTAGACCAGGGAACAGAAACAGGACATGACTTTTCCTTGAGAACAAAGTGTATCAAAACCCTCTGCAATGCGCATACTTTGACCAAGCAACTTAATTTCCTTCTGCAACTTACCCTTAAAAATAATTATAAATTGTTGGCTATAAAGATGTTGTTCACGATAAAATGGAAAGAACCTAAATGTCCAAAAATAAAGGATGAACATGTATACTTTATACAAAGTTCATACAATAAATATGCATGCTAATTTTAAAAAATAAAAATAAATTTTACTTTTAGAAAATAAATGGAACAATTTGACCCTCAGCTTATGGTCAACGCACAGGATAGAGTTACAGCTACAGCAAACAAAGCCTCAAAATCGGTAGAGAAGGTAGGAGGTCCTCCAACAAGACCTGCTTTTTCTCTGTGCAGCTGCTCATTCCCTCTCAGTAAAAACCATCATCTGATGACGAGTGTCCACCCACACATGGACAGACACGCTGGTTTCTACCCACCAGTTCCTGGCTACACAATCTCCTCTGCATGCCCCCCTTTCTCTACTTTTTCTGTAACGTTGGTGTCCCCGAAGCGTTATCTTGCACTCACATGTCTTCTCAGCAGAATACTTTCCCATGAGGATTCCAGCACATCTCGCAATTTCAGCTACCGCATGCTAACAGACAGAGGGACTCCCAGTCTCTACCCGAAGCTCCAGACCAGCACTCCGCCTGCCCACTGAACATCCCCAAGCATCTCAAATTGAACAAGTCCCCAGGAATTTAACATCGTCTTGGTTTACGGAGTCACTCTCGACTCCAGACATCCCAGACACCTGAAGAGACCCTCTCATTGCAGATCTCATCAATTCCACCTCCTCAACAGCTCTTAACTCCCCCTCCACTCAGGCTCCTGTCCCCTTGCTTTAGGCCCTCACTGAACAATCTGTAGGTGATCACCACTTCTCCACGGTTGGACACCTCTGCCCATGCTGTTGCTTCTAACTTAGTGGCAACAATGTTCATACGTAAATAGTAGTAAGAACCCCAGTCCAGCACACAGAAGCCTAGGGCACTAACACTATACCACTGCCTGGGGCTCTGCGAACAGGATACACGTGATATTAGAAGAGAAGTAAAACAAACCACCTCCCTCCATTCTGGTACAAGACTGTCCAAAAAAGTTCTCAAATGGTCAAAAATTTACTTGGATACTCTCCCACTTCACTCACCTCTCTTCCACATCCTGATGCATCTACCTCCTACCCTATGAAGGAAAGAAACTTGTAAACTAGTTTCACTTTTCCTTGTAAACTTTTCCCTGTAAAATTATCTTCTTCCTTATGCTGCTTGAAAACTTTCACTTCCCTGCATTATCTTACTTGCAATGTCATCTAACAGGCAATTTATTTGAGCTAAGCATGTTCCTCAAAAAAGCCTCAGAAGTATAAGGAGCTGTCAGTTATTTGCAACAATGTGAATTCCCTTAGTTAGATCATTTTCCTGTTTAATCCAACCACCCTTGGAGAAAAAGAGGGATATACAGTTGGGCCAAGTGGAGTAAAGTAGTTTGGAATGAGAGTCTTTGGGTTGTCACCATTGACAACCATAGAATAGGAAGCAGACGCATCAGGACACGGAAGAGAGGTGAGTGAAGTGGGAGAGTGTCCGAGGAAAGTCAGCATCCAGTCAGGAAGCCTTGTCTGGAAGGGCATTTTAAGTCAGTTCTCTACTTTGCCAGTTTTCTATCCTGTTGCTAGTTTACAAGTTTCTTTCCTTGTTACATTTCCAAACAAGGTGTAGAGCTACAAAATTTTCTGAGTGAACTAAGTTTCACCAAAATGTTTGTTGAAAAACTATTTAGTTGACAACATTTGCTTTTTAACTACTTTGTTATTTACATAATAGGTAAGTAGCCAATATCTACTGATTCGATATAGTAGGAGAAAAGAAAAGCCATAATATTTAAGTCTTAGGTTAAGACAGAAAAATAGGGGGCTGGCCCTGTGGCCAAGTTCGCGCGCTCCGCTGCAGGCGGCCCAGTGTTTCGTCGGTTCGAATCCTGGGTGCGGACATAGCACTGCTCGTCAGACCACGTTGAGGCAGCGTCCCACATGCCACAACTAGAGGAACCCACAATGAAGAATACACAACTATGTACCGGGGGGCTTTGGGGAGAAAAAGGAAAAAATAAAATCTTTAAAAAAAAAAAAAAGACAGAAAAATAGCATATATAAAAGTCTTGCAGTACTATCATTTACAACTTAGCCAAAATCAGTATCTCCTTCTGTGGTGGTTTTAGAATATTTCCACAAACTCTTTGATACGACTTCCCTTTAAAAGGTGGAGGTTGATTGCCTTCACCTTGAGTGTGGACTGGATGGACAAATATGATGAAGTGACAGTGTGTGACTTTCAGGACTACCTCGTAACGGGTACTGCCGTCAAACGCTGGCCCTGGGAGAAGCCAGCTGCCATGCCGTGAAGATACTCAAGCAGCCACAGGGAGATGTCCAAGTGGCAGAGAGTGGACATCTCCTTCCAAGACCCAGCACTAACTTCCAGGCACATGGATAAGCCAGCCCAGAAGAGGATCCCTCAGTCCCAGGCAAGGCTTCAGAAGCCTGAGCCTCCTAGAGACCCTGAGCTAGAACCACCCCACAGCCTCTCTCAGACATCTGCCCCACAGAACTGAGTGAGAGAAGGAAAATGTACTGCCTTCGGCCACTGTTATGCAGGAATAGAGAACTACTACATGTACTTTATTTAGTGGAAACTAAGAAACTGGGAAAGTAGACATTGTGACTGTTCAAATTAATATAATTTAAACGCAGACTGCAGCACTGTTCTATATTCTACTTATTTCCACTAACAATGAATCATTTTAATAAATATAATTAACAATGTTATAAATATTAATAAATATAGATCATGACCACCTTAAATGGTTGTACAGTATTCCATTGCATTGTTATATTACCATTTGTTTAGCAAATTTTCTATTGTTGGACATTTAGGTTGTTTCAAATTTTTCAATATTCTAATTCCACAATCATCATCTTTTCCCATGCATCTTTCCCATGCACCTGTCAAATTGGTTCCTTAGAATAAATTTCTAAAGGGAGAATTACTAGATTAGAAGGGATGTACCTTGTTAAGACTCTTGATACAAATTGTTAAACTGTACCCCAGGTAGGTTGTGCCAATTTAACACTGCCACCCACGCCACCAGCAGGTATTTCCATCTTTAACTTGATCACCACCGAAGGTGAGGGACTATGGAGACACAGCACCAGAAGACAGTTCCTGCTCCCGCATGCATGCTGATAAACGGGCAAGTAAAGAAAGGCACGAAGAGGCCACGGCGGGAGAACAAGGACATGTAGAAAGCAGCTACTGCTATGGTGGAATAAAATACGGGTCATAGCCAAAGAGTAAGATGACTAACTTTCAAACTCCAAAAGTTATAAGAATAAAGGGAAAGTCACAGAGGAAGGCTCCTCACTGCTTTTGCAAGAACCTCTTTTTGAGGCTCTTCTACAGTCCTATGGGATGATCTATTTATTATCTTAGTTAAGAGACCTGCTTGGCAATTAACTCTGTAATCCAAGAAAATCAGCACATACTGGAGTGTGCAAAGCCAGGCAGGGACTAGGGTGAGGCAAGCTAGGTGCCTGGGGCACAAAATTTAAAGAGGTGCTCACTCTCAGGGCCGTGCCAGTGCAGGGTCAGCTGCAGCATGAACCTGAGCTACGTGCCACCTTAAACCTGTCCTTGTGCAACTCGACTGAGTGAGTGCCTCCTTCAATCGTGTACCCCAGGTGCCTTATAAAAGTACAAAAGTACAAAGAGAATTAGACAAGCAGTCTCAGCCTTTCCGTTCCGCTGGGTTTTCCTAAGAACCAGATCAAGAACTCCGGACCTTATCTGCCACAGGGAACTACAGTTTTTTGGTCTCATATGTGAAGGCTAAAGACAATCATATTCAAGAGAACAGACGTGGTGCTGCTAGATAAAACTGTAAGGGTAATAATGCCAGTCCTGACAGTAAATCAACATTTTAAAATCTGATCTCAGAAAACATCCCTACTTTACTTGATACCAGATCTCTAAGAAATAGTTTTATGTTCCACTGCAACGTACACAGAGTAGTACAATACATACATACATCAAGTGCCTGTTTTTCAAACAAAATAGCATGGATTTTTTTTTTTAAGTTAAAATATCTTAAGTAAGACCTTCAATTACACAATAAATGGCAGTTTTATAAAGCCAGTCAATCAGAGTTCTTACAATCTTAAAAGCAGTCTAGACTTCTCAGAGGGGGAAATTAAAATGGCAGTAGCTGGTTTTGGTTGGCCCTAAAGCATAACTTATTCCACGACACCAGCGTTACCCTAATACCAAAACCAGACAAAGACACCACAAGAAATAAAACTACAGACTGATATCTCTCATTAATGTAGATGCAAAAATCCCCAACAAAAATATTAGCAAATTGAATCCAACAGTGTACAAAAAGAATTACACATCACAACTAAGTGGCAGCTATCTCAGGTATGCAAGGCTGGTGCAGCATTCAAAAATCACTCAGTGTAATCCACCACATCAACAGACTAAAGAAGAATCATATGAACATAGCAGATGCAGAAAAAGCATCTGACAAAATCCAACACCCATTCACAATAAAAATTCTCAGTAAACTAGAAACAGAGAATTTCCTCAACTTGATAAAGAACCACCACAAAATACCTACAGCTAACATAATACTTAATGCTGAGAAACTAGAAGCAATTGGTAAATACAAACGACAAAAGTCAACTGCTTTCTCGTACAGTCATGCATCACTTAACGACAGAGATATGTTCTGAGAAATGTGTTGTTAGGCGACCTCGTGGTTCTGCAAGCATCATGGAGTGTACTCACACAAACCTAGATGGTATAGCCCACTACAAACGTAGGCTATATGGCACTATTCTTATGGAACCACCATCCTACCTGTAATCTGTCGTTGATCAAAACATTGTTACGTGGTGCATAACTGTACCAGCAACGAACAACTGGAATTTGAAATTAAAACACAGTATCATTGATATTAGTACACAAAAAAATGAAATACTTAAGTCTAAATCTAACAAAATATATATATAAGGTCTATATAAGGAAAACTACAAAACTTGGATGAACAAAATCAAAGAAATAAACAAACGGACAGATAATCCATGTTAGAAGACTCAATATTGTCAAGATCAGTTCTTCCTGACTTGATCTACAGATTCAACACAATTCCAATCAAAATCCCAATAAGTTATTTTGTGGATATCAACAAACTGACTCTAAGATTATATGGAAAGGGAAAATACCCCCAATTGCCAACATAATGCTGAAGAAAAAGAACAAAGTTGGAGGACTGACACTATCTGACTTCATACTTATTATAAACCTACAGAAATCAAGACTGTGTGGTACTGGTAAAAACAAAACAACAAACAGATCAATGGAACAGAGTAGAGAGCCCAGAACTGATCTCTGACAAAGGAGCAAAGGCAATTCAATGAAGAAAGGATAGCTTTTCAACAAAACATACTGGAACAACTAGAGACCACATGCAAACAAACAAAAATGCAAAAAACCTAGACATACACCTTATACCTTTCACAAAAATAAACCCCAAATGGATCCTAGACCTAAATGTAAAATACAAAACTATAAACCTACTAGAAGATAAACAGAGGAGAAAAGCTAGATGACCTTGGGTTTGGCAACGACTTTTTAGACATAGCATCAGAAGCATAACCCATGAAAGAAAAAATTGATAAGACTCGACTTCATTAGAATTAAAAACTTGTGTTCTGCAAAAGACACTGTTAAGAGAAGGAAAAGACAAGCTAGAAACTGGGAGAAAATATTTGCAAAAGACACATCTGACAAAGGACCTGTATATATACAAATTACATACAATTATATAAAAAACGTATACAAAGAACTCTTAAAACTCAACAATAAGAAAACAAACAACTCAGTTAAAAAACAGGCAAAAGACATGAACAGACACCTCACCAAATAAGACAGACAGGTGGCAAATAAGCATATGAAAAGATGCTCCACATCATATGTCATCAGAGAAACGCAAATAAAAGCAATGAGATACCACTACACACCTATTAGGACTGCCAAAATCCAAACACTGACACCACCAAATGCTGACAAGGATGTGGAACAACAGAAATCTCATTCATTGCTGGTGGGAACGCAAAATGGTGCCGCCACTTTGAAAGACAGTTTGGCAGTTTCTTACAAAACTAAAAACATTCTTATCATATGATCCAGGAATCACACTTCTTGGTATTTATTTACCCAAAGGAGTTGAAAATTATGTCCGCACAAGACCTACACATGGATGTTTATAGCAGCTTTATTCGTAATTGCCAAGACTTGGAAGTGACCCCGATGTCCTTCAATAAGTGAATGGATAAACAAACTGTGGTACGTCCAGAGAGTGGAATACTGATTGGGGCCAGCCCAGTGGCACAGGAGTTAAGTTCGCACGGTCTGCTTCGGCGGCCTGGGGTTCACCGGTTCAGATCCCAGGTGCAGACATGGCACCGCTTGACAAGCCATGCTGTGGCAGGCGTCCTACATATAAAGTAGAGGAAGACAGGCATGGATGTTAGCTCAGGGCCAGTCTTCCTCAGCAAAAAGAGGAGGATTGGTGGCAGATGTTAGCTCAGGGCTAATCTTCCTCAAAAAACTAAACATAACAAAACAAAGAGTGGCATATTATTCAATGACTGGGGGGGTGGGGGAGCTATCAAGCCACAAAAGACATGAGCAACCTTAAAAGCATATTCCTAAGTGAAAGAAGCCAATCTGAAAAGGTCAAAACCCACAGAATGTACACCACCAAGAGTGAACCTTAACATAAACTAAGGATTTAGTTAATACCGATGTATCAATATTGGTCCATCAATTGTAACAAACGTACCGCATTAAGGCAAGATGTAAATAACAGAGAAAACAGTGTGCTGGAGAGAGAGAGTATGTTATCTCAGGATTTTCTCATCAATTTTACTGCAAACCTAAAAGCTCTAAACATAGTCTGTTAAAAATAAAATAAAAAGAAACAAGTTATCAAGCACGAAAAGACGTGAGAAACTGTAAATGCCTATTAAGTGAAAGAAGCCAATCTGAAAAGGCTACACACCGTATGATTCCAACTACACGAAACTTCTGGGAAAGGCAAAACTATAGAGACGGTAAAAAGATCAGTGGTTGAAAGGGGTTGTGGAGTGGGGGGAAGGGGGGATGAAGAGGTAAAGCAGGGAGGATTTTTAGGGCAATAAACTATTCTCTATGATACTGTAATGGTAGGTACATCTCATTACACATGTCAAAACCCACAGAAAGTACAACACAAAGAGTGAACCCTAATGTATCGATACTGGTTCATCAATCGTAACAAATGAACCACATTAATGCAAGCTGCTAATAATAGGGGAATGTGAGGTGGAAGAGGGGGCATAAGGGAACTCAGAACCATCTGCTAGATTTTCTGTAAACCTAAAAATGCTCTAAAACACAGAGTTTATTAACTTTTTTTTAAAAAGCAACGAACAGGCGCTGGCCCAGTGGCACAACAGTTAAGTTCACATGTTCCACTTCTGCAGCCCAGGGTTCACCGGTTTGGATCCTGGGTGCGGACATGGCAAGGCTTGTCAAGCCATGCTATGGCAGGCGTCCCACATGTAAAGTAGAGGAAGGTGGGCACGGGTGTTAGCTCAGGGCCAGGCTTCCTCAGCAAAAAGAGGAGGATTGGCAGCAGATGTTACCTCAGGGCTAATCCTCCTCAAAAAAAAAAAAAAAAAAGCAATGAACACACATTAGAGAAATATTAATTCTACCACCACTTTCACTTTAGCTATCTATCGAAAGTTGGAAAGGAAATATTAATTTCCTTTCTTCTATCTATAAACTTTTCTATATCCACATCCATTTCTTTTCTTTAAATCTCAAAATACTTCCCTCTTCTGCTCACACCTGATTCTTCCCACTCACCTCCCCCAGAACTCTGAAAAACCCGCACCCCCTCCCTTCTCTACCTGCTTCTTCCCCAGTCTATAAACTTGCTCAAGTTTCTCCTATCCTAAAAAACAAACACCTTCCTTACACCCTGAATGCAATCTTCTTCCAGTCCTTTTCAAAAAAGGTCTCCCCACTTTTTGACTTCCCATGTTCACTCCTCAGTGTGCTGCAATCTTGACTTCCAACCCCTACTACCCTGGAATACGCTCCGTCTACAGGCACCCAGGTCTTCCTCTTTGTCAGTACTTCTTCACTGCATCCCTGGCAGCACTCGGCTCTGTGGTCACTCCTTCTCCTCCCTGAGGTGGGATTCTTTGCTAAGCATTCTCCTTGCTTATTAAATGTTGCAATACCCCACAAGTCCCACTCTGTCCCAAACTCCAAGCCTTCTCCCTAAGTGACTTCATTCTAAGCCACCTATCTGCTGAAAACTCCCAAATCTGCACCTCTAGTTCAGATTTCTCCCTCATTTCACACACGTAAAATTGATAGCCTGTCAAACATCCTCACCTACGTCCATAGGAGCCTAGACATTTCATTCAACAACCACTCCCTCTTTTGGACAATTTACTCCCCACCCCTCGCACATCTAGACTGCTTTATTTGTACCAAAGACTCCAACGTCCTGTCCAGACTCAGCTCTTCGGGTGGAACTCTGATACAGGCCAATCAGATGCCCTCTCCTGAGAACTGGAATTCAGATCCAATGGTCTCAGCTGGAAACCTGAACTAGGAAAGAATACACAGCCACGATCACGTGCAAGTGAAAAGGAGAAAGCCAGTCTGCAGAGAACTAAGAATGAAGGAGACCATGCAGCCCAGGGAGAAAGACTGAGACTAGGCACCTTGGTGCTGATGACGACTTGGTATCTGGATATGTTTCTGTCCTTACATTCTGTGAGATATCATCATATTCTTGCCATACACCTTTTCTTTTGCCTACTAAGCAAGTTTCACTGGATTTCTATACTTGTAATCAAATGATCCCTAAGATATTCTTCTATGCACTACCAAGGAAGGAAAAAAATACTGCCAATAAACTTTGTCATGCCACCAAGATGTATCTTGATTTCAGAAATATTAAAAAGTGGAAACCCATGTGACTTGGAGTCAGTGGAATCCAGCATATACCTACTCCATGTGATGCGGGCTCGGTGAGCCGAGGAGTCGAAAGAAAGATTTCTTCGACTCTCAAGATCTGGCAATAGTGCTCTTTTATTTAGAGAATAGTGTGGAACAGCATGGGGACAGGACCCATGGGCAGTCAGGCTGCTGCGTGGGGACAGGGCCCACGGGCAGGAAGAGCTGCTGCTGCCCCCGCTACTGCTGCCATGGGGACAGGACCCATGGGCAGTCAGAGCTGCTGCTGGCATGAGGAGCTGCTGCTGCCGCGGGCATGGGAACAGGACCCATGGGCAGGCAGAGCTGGTGCGTGGGGACAGGACCCACAGGCAGTCAGAGCTGCTGCTGCTGCTGCTGCTGCAACCATGGGTGGAGAGTAAGGCTAAATTTAAGGCATAGGTATGTGAGCCATCTCTTTACAAGACAAAGGAAAGAATATGAAAAAAAGTTAAAATGGTATCAGTGCAGGTGGGGTCTGGCTATTGGGTGATCCCATGACTTTTAGATAAGAATCAAATCGGATTAAGTAAAGGTCAGAAGCCACCACCCTAAATCAGTTACATGAGATTGCCAGACAGTAACCAACTTAAGTTCTTGCCTTCCCCATTAAGAGTTTCTAGAGACAAGGTCATCTCCCTTCTTTCACAAATGCACATGTCTCTCAAAGGGCAAGCAAATTCCAGTCCTCGGAGCCTGCTTCTCATCTGCAGTTTTAAAATTAACCAGCCTAAAATCCTCATCACATGGATACCCTTCCACCCACCTGAAAGATCCTTCTAGACTCCCACCTCCCCTAACTCTATCCATCTTTCAAGACCCAGCCCTGACTACGTTACCCTTTCCTGGATCAGCTCCAATGGAAACCAAGAATGTAGTAATTGCTCTCAATTGTTAACTCAGTTGTTTAAGTCTCATCTCCCCAACAAGATTATAATGAGGGCGCGGACTTTTCCCTATAATGTTTCAGATCCTAAACAGAGCCTTTACAAATAAACACTAAAAATATTCATTCAATTTGGAAAAAAGATGTATTTATTCAAAAGGAGGCAACTACTCAGTTTTCCAACAAGTTCAAGGAAGAAGGGAAGACTTCAAATAATTTAAGACGTGCAGGAAGGATTATAACATTTTGTTTTTTAAATGAAGGAAAGGACTTACACTGCAGCCAAAGAGAATGAAAGAAAATAAGCATATGCAGGTGCTCAACGTCAGGAGTTGTCAGGAAACAAAATTAAAACTCCAATGAAACTACATCCCCACCAGAATTGCCAAAATTAAAAGAACTGACAATACTAAGTGTTGTCAAGAAAGTGGAGCCACTGAAACTCTCAGACGCTGCAGACATGTCACTTAGGGAAACCAGCAGAGTGCACTAGAGCTAAACCCGTGTGCAACATGTGACCCAGTAAATGAGTATATGTCCACCAAAAGACATACACAACAAACACCCATAAAAAACAGAATGGATCAACTGCGGTGTGTTCACACAATGCAACGAAACAAGGTGGACGGATTCCACTCTCAGACAGAATGCTGAGCCAAAGAAGCCATATCCAAAGAAAAAAGAAACTGTATGTGACTCCATTCACATGAAATTCAACAGGCAAAACTAATCTACAGTAATTGAGGTCTGAACAGTAGTTATCTTTGGGGAGGAGGAACAGAGTGGAAGAGAGCAGGAGGGAGCCTAAGGAATGCTGGGAATGTTACTTGATGTGAGTGATGCTCAGATGGGTGTGTTCAATATGCAAAACCCTTCAAGCTGAACCTATTGATGATTCCCCGCCCGGATTCCTTTACCAGGCCAGTGCAGGCCCCCGCCACCCTGCCACCTCAGCAGGTTAACTCCTGTTGGCTCCTGACTCTTATCCTCTCAGGAGAACTGCCCCCTGCTGAGGGGCCAGCAGTGTTACATTCCCACCCTAACCCTGGCGGGGGCCTGCAACCAACAACTAATGATATGGGGGTAAAAAGTGACAGCCCCTTTACCTCAAGAAGGGATAACTCTGTGACGGCAGCTGTGCTGCAGAGTTCTCGGTGAGACCAGGCTAAAGCAGACTCCTTATCCCCTGCCCTCTCCTCTTCCCTCCTCAATTTCACTTGCAGGAAGATCTCCTCCTCAGGCTCTTTTAGGGCACATGGCCTACAACACTTAATGTACACTCAATGTTTGTGACCTTGATTGTATGTTAAGTCCATACCTCAATAAAATGGGGAAAAATATTTTTTTTGCATAGCTAAAAACCAAGATGTGTAATCTCCCCTTAAGATTCTGATCGGTTTATGATTACTTTCCTCAGAGTGGAGATGTACTACCCAGTGAAAAAACAGGATCAACACCCTAGTAGGGCGAGCCAGGGCACTCCTGTCTGTAACAAATGCCACAAGGTCCTATATAACGAGGCAATAGTGATCTAAAGCGGTGACCTGCCACTGGTGTGCTGTGCGTCCGTGCAATCACCCCCTGCTCTCTATCTCACTGGTACCCTAAGACATCTGGCCCAGAGCTTCTCCAAGGCAGACGTCCTTTGATCTTATTTGGAATTTTCACGACTACCCAAGCCAATGAATGCTACCCATGCCAAGCCTGCCAGACCTACACAGTACCTAGTTCTAGTACCAAGCTCTGCAGGCGGCCACCTCCAACCAATCACCATCATGCAAAACTCGAAGCTTGAAAATTATCAGCACTCTCCTCTCCCAACTCCCTGCCCGGTTCCTTTCCTCTACCCTTGCAAACCATCATATACGCATCCCCAGAGCACAATTTAAAAAGGATGTGCCTACTTGGATTTCAGCATCCACTTAGGGTTATAAGCCAACCCAGTTATCAAGTGTTATATATATAGAATATCCTAACTTAGAAGAAAGAATATGCAGTGCACTTAAAGGACGTTTAAAACTTCTTTGTAAACAATCAGCTAATTAGATTCACTACACTTTTCAAACACTCTAAGCACGGGGACCACACTTTTATTTTCAATCTAATAAAACTAAAACAGGCAGAAAAGGGATTCCTGAGCCAGAACAGCGGAGAAGTGGCAGAAGGCAAGAGAATGAAGCAACACTGACGCTGAACTATTTATCAGCAAGTCCAGTGAATCAATAGATGCCAGTCATCAGAGAGGACTGCTGGGAATTCTACGATTGCGGGACAGCAGAATAACTACAGTTTGTCCACCCTTATTCTAAACAATTTTCCTAAGAATAACTATAAATCATAAGACCCAAAACAGAAAAACACCCCTAGAGTCTCTCCAGAAACACGTTCCCAGAAGGCTGGTGAAGAATAATTTCCCTAACCTTGCCCCGTGACCAATTATAAGGAGTTGTGCCTCAAAGTCAAGAGACTGTTGACATTAACAAATACATCCTGTTTATCGTCTACAACAGAAAATACCCCTTAGGTAGTATTCTAAAAGCAATCACTATGCTTAGTCAAGTGTGATAAAGTATCTAAAGTTCGTTTCTGAAGAGAAACACTGTGTCCTTTGCCCGAGTTTTTTCACTACCTAAGTTTAAAAGGCGGTCCGCCTTCGGCATCCTTGCAGTTTCTGAAACGTGATGAGCGCAGGTTATTGGCGATTCTGGTCTACAAAGCCCTTTCCTCAGCAGCCTTCCTCCCAGACCTGCTCGACACTCTCAGAAGCAGGTGACACAGCAGCAGGCCTCTGGCGCGTCGCGCCGCTGGAGACGGAGCCCCCGGGGTCCCGGCCAGACGCCCGCCAGCCCGCAGGGGGTCCCCACGGCCGCCCCCAGAACCCGGACCCCGGCACCGCCGCCCACAAGGGATCCGCACGGCCGCCCCGGACCCCCGCCCGCCCGCAGGAGATCCGCATGGCCGCCCCCGGATACCGGACCCCGGACCCCCGCCCGCCCGCAGGGGATCCGCACGACCGCCCCGGACCCTGGACCCCCGCCCCCGGGAGGGCCCCGGGGCGCCGAGGCCACACAGGCCTCTCTTACCTTCTTACTCGCGCCTCCGAGGGACACCTTGGGCCTCGTTTTGAAATCCCCTTCAAAGCTAAACATCTTGGCGGCTTATCCCATCTGGGAGGAGCCCCGACCCTGAGAGCGGCGGGCGGGCGGGGAGGGGGCGGGGGAGGGGTCCTGGCGGGGAGGGGTCTGCAGGGGGAGGGGTCTGCAGGGGGAGGGGTCTCGGCGGGGAGGGCCGCGGCGAGGGCGAGGGCGAGGCCGCGCCGGGCAGCGACTCCGAGGCTGAGCCCGAGCCCGCGCCCGGGACTCTGCCCGCCCGGCCCTGCCCTTACGCAGGATGGGCGGTAACTCTGGGGGGCGGCTCTTCCTCACCTCCCCCCTCATCCACGCCTCCCTACTGCTCCGGCTGAGCCCGAGGGCGCCAGCAGGCCCGCGGACCCCTCACTTGCACTGGGAGCAGCCGCCGGTAGGGAAGATGGCCGCCGGCCGCGGCTGCCGTGCGCGGCCCCGCCAGCGTGCGCGCGCCCGCCCGCCATCGACGTCGGGGCGCTTCTCCCGCCGCCCCGCCAGCGTGCGCGTGCCCGCTGCCATCGACGCTGCGGCGCGTCTGTCCGGGACTCGCTAGCGTGCGCGCGCCCGCCACAGACGGCGTGACAGAGCGTGGGAAGGTGCTGCAGCGACCGGGCTCTGCGGCCGGCGCGCGGGCGAGGGGGCGGGGCGGCTCCCGCGGAGGGTGCTGACCAGCCGCGCGCCAGGGCGCTCCGAGGGCGGGCGCACCTGCGCCCCGATGTTTGCGCGCTTTCTGGGTAGCGGCTCCTAGCTTTTGGTCTGATGCCAAAGTTGACTGATGTGGGACGAAAAGGCTCAGTTTTATTAGATGCTCAGCGCCCGCAGAGAGTGCAGACGTTTCACCTTGTCACCTAGTTCATGTGTGTACTTCATACACATATAAACATACAGACATATATGTATACAAAAATAGATGTGTAGGGGCTGGCGCCGTGGCCGAGTGGTTAAGTTCGCGCGCTCCGCTGCAGGCGGCCCAGTGTTTCGTTGGTTCGAATCCTGGGTGCGGACGTGGCACTACTCATCAAACCACGCTGAGGCGGTGTCCCACATGCCGCAACTAGAAGGACCCACAACGAAGAATACACAACTATGTACCCGGGCTTTGGGGAGAAAAAGGAAAAATTAAAGTCTTTAAAAAAAATAGATGTGTACACACATGCATAGATATATACATATATCACATGCACATACATACATATACCACATACGGAAATATATATCACATACACATTCATACATAAATATACACATACATCATATACACACATAAATATACACAAATACATCATATACACACATGCACGTCATAAATGTATATCATATACACATATAATATACACGGCTGAAACCAAAATTTTAAAAAATAGTATCATTACTATGTGTGATACACTGATTTTTTTTACTCTATCGTCTCTTTTTTTAATGCTAGGTGCAAGCCACTAAATACATTTCACAGCCCGCTAATGGGTTTCAATCTCGGTTTGAAAAGTCCTGCCCCCTCCACACACACAATGTATATATATATATGTGTGTGTGTGTGTGTGTGAACTAGGTCACCATATAGAGTGTATTTTTTATTATAAGTCAGGATCAAAAAAACTTTGAAAGCCACTAGATTAATGCACTGTTTCCCAGTTAATATATAGTTACTCTATGTCAAGAAATCCTTGATTCATCAAAAATGTCCAAATTTTGCCAATTTTGAAATTTTACAGATATTGCAAATTAAGCATCATGCTTTTTTTTAACCTGTCAGATGAGCAAAGATTAAAAATATTGGTAATATCCAGTATGTGCCCTCAGTAAGTCAGTCTGCTCTGAGGTCTCAGATTTTGCCTCCAATAAATTCTTCCAAGGTCTAAACCAAGCGTGAGGAGTAACAAGCTCATTTGGCTTGAACCCCAGGCCTCCTTCTCCAGTCTCAGCTTTGTTGGTAATGAAGGTGTGTTGCTTCCATCTGCTGGGGATTTTTCAAATTTTCTAATTGGCTAGGAATGTGGGTAGGGAAGAGGGTGATATTTACTGGGCCTCGGAAAATCCCAGCACTGCTGTCCCCTCATTTGGTCTTAGGTTCCACCTGCCACTGGTGGTGTGAACATCACTGTGCTAATTCTTTGCTTGTATTGGGTGGCCCCGATGTGTGAGCTGACTGTGTCACTTTGGTACATTGGACAGAACTAATATCCTGTCCCCATGCTAGAGGAAAATCTGGCTTCTCAAAAGAGCGTTTATTTGATTCTCTATGATTCCTACTGAAAGATTTTCAAGGATTTTTAAAATACTTTTTTTATGGGAAATTTCAAGCCTAATAATAATAGTATAATAATAGTATACTCAACCCCCATTACACATTGCCTAGCTTCAGTGATTTTCAACTCACGGCTAATCTTGTGTAATTTATACCCCACCCATTAACCACTGTCCTCCATTATTTTGAAGCAAATTCCAGACATCATTTCACCTGTAAATATCTCAGTATATATCTCTTTTTAAAATGGGTTTTTGGAAGACATCATTTTATCATTATCACCCTACAAAAATTAACACTAATTTTCAAGGATAATTTTGACTATGAAAGATTTCCAGGCATATGCGCTGACCTTAGAACTTAAGGCCTGTGAAATGATTCTAGTGTAGCTTGTTGTATACTCGTCCTCCTGCCTCTTCTAGACTGTGAACTCCTCAAGACGGAGCCCTCTACCTCACTTTTGTGCCTACTGCAATGCCGTGTAATAGGCCCTCAAATATTTTTGAATTAAATTAATAATTACCAAAAGGCGGTAGAAAGAGGTTAAAATTACACACCTATTAGAACAGCTAAAATAAAAAACAATGACAGTAGCAAATGCTGGCAAGGAGGCCGAGAAACCCAACCTCCTGTGTGTAAAATGTTACAGCCATTCTGGAAAAGAGTTTGGTAGTTTCTTTTTTAAAAAAAAAATGAAACATACACTTACCATATGACCCAGCAATTGCACTCATGCACATTTATCCCAGGGTAATAAAAATTTATATCCATATGACATTTGTACATAAATATTCACATCAGCTTTGTTTGTGTCACCCAAATCTGGAAACAACCAAAATGTCCTTCAAAGGGTGATGTTCAAACCAAATATGGTGTGTCCACACTATGGATATTACTCAGCAATAGTATAAGGACTAATTATTGACAAATGGCACCTTAAGTGCTCCCAGGATGATGCTGAATGAAAAAGCCACTCCCAAGAGGTCACATCCATATTGTATGATTCCATTTATACGGCAAAATGACAAAATCATACACAGAGACTGGATTAGTCGTTGTGAGTGGTTAGGAATGGGGGGGACTACACGTGGGCAGCAGGAGGGAGGTCTGCAGTGGGGGTCAGTTCTGTGTCTTGGTCTTGGTAGTGGTTACAACAACAGTAATAATTGTAGACTTCAGTTCCCCCTTTGTGTGTGTGTGTGTGTGTGTGTGTATGTGTGTGTGTGTGTGTGAGAGAGAGGAAGATCAGCCCTGCTAAGATCTGTTGCCAATCCTCCTCTTTTTGCTTGAGGAAGATTGTGGCTGAGCTAACATCTGTGCCAATCTTCCTCTATTTTATGTGGGTTGCAGCCACAGCGTGGCTTGATGAGCAGTGCTACGTCCACACCTGGGATCCAAACCTGTGAAACCCGGGCCGCTGAAGTGGAGTGCAAAAACTTAACCACTATGCCACTAGGCCAGCCCCTTCAATTCCCCATTTTGAAAAATGTATAGAACATGTAGACAAAAGATCAAGGAGGAGAGAGAAGATTTAAACACCACTACACCAATGTGACCTAAGAGACAAAGAATGCCACTGCCACCGGCAGAACACGCCTTCCTCCCAGGAGCACATGGCACATTGTCCAGGACAAGCCATCTGCTAGGCCATAAAACAAACCTCAGTTCATCTAAAAGGACAGAAATCATACAAAGTATGTTCTCCAACCACAATGGAATGAAATTAGAAATCCATGACAGGGAAAATTTGCAAACTCACAAATGTGGAAATTAAGTCCTAAATAGCTGCGTGTCAAGGAGGAAATCAGAAGGGAAACCAGCAAGTTCTTTGAGATGAGTGAACATCAAGCCACAATGTACCAGAGTCCATGGCAGGGACTTGATGTCATTTCAGAGGAAGGTACATAAGATTTTAGGTTCACGGAAATGTGGCTCATCTGTGCCAGTCATCAGAATCTATGCTGGGCACTCCTCACTCCCATCAGGAGTTTCAGTGTCACTGCGTCTACCACAGCCAGAGGGGTGGGGAGTTGTACCTGTGCAGTCTCCCCGTCCGGACAGTGGTACTTGAGACGTTGTGCCTTCCGTCTTGCAAACTTTATAAACCTGCAGTGGGGACAGGCCCTGTAACCAGGCCTGACTTGAGTTTCCTTTCTCTCCTGTTCCAAATTTCCTCTTTCCCCCTGTGTGTCTGGCACCGGATACCCACCAAGTGTGAGCTCTGCCCGTGAACCCTTTTGAGTCTTTGTCCTAACAGCCCTTGACCCTGCCCCTATCTGTAGAATTGCTAAGGCCTGTGGCCCAGAGCTTAGGGAAGTTTCTTCTCAGCTCACACTGGATTAACCTGAGCCGAAGCAACTGTGGGAGTTGCCATGGAGTCACCAGGGACCTTTCCCTCTGTCTGTACTCCTCCAGTCATTCTTTCCCACCTGACATGTTCCACACCTTGAGCTGAAGTTGAGACCATGCTGCAGCAGCTGTCCCGAGCGCTCGTTGTGTGGCTAAGATGCTCTTCCAGGCCATGCCTTCACCATGGGTCTCACCCGCCGCAGGACCAGGACAGTCTGAGCACATGTGGCATCCGCATGTGCGCCAACAAACCATCTGCTGCACTCACCCTATAAGGCCAAAACTTCGTGTGTCCCAAGACACACACCCTCATCTCCTGCAGCAGCAGTTGAGTCAGCTGCACAGCTATGGGAAGCAGCTGGCTTGCAGGCTGTGGGTTATGCCAGCCCCAGGAGGTGCCATCCCTGTTGGTGCCTGGGCTCAGCATAGTGCTCTGAGGCCTGAAGGCATCTGCTGGGACCCCACTAGGGCTGCATGACGTTGTTCCCCAAGGCCTGTGTCATCTCCCAGTGCTCCGAGGTGAGTTTATAGCTTAAGTGTAGAGAACTCGAAGCGAGTGCACAGGAGGAGTTCCGGTGGAGTGATGACCTGGAGGGGCCGGGGATGTAGGACAAGAAGACAGGGGGAGGCCTGGGTTCTGAACAGGAAGACAGCTGTGTCCAGATGGGAGAAATGGGGAGGAGTCTGCCGCCGCCCTGCTGGATGAGAGGCGGGAGGCAGGTCCTGGGCAGGGAGGGAGAGAACCAAAGCTCCCGATTTCAGGAGTCGGGCATTGTACTCATCAACGTTCACCTTTTCTTCTTTTTATCGTAAAGCTCTTTAAGGACTATGATTTTTATGTTTGTTTTTTTTTTACTAAAAACTGAACTGTGTCCAATATGAAATTGCCTACACCCTCATAATTCGAGTTACATTGTATAGGTGGCCGTGTTATTCTTAATAAGAGCCCCGTGGCCAAGTGGTTAAGTTCTCGCGCTCTGCTTTGGTGGCCCGGGGTTTTGCCAGTTGGGATCCTTGGTGCAGACATGGCACCACTCATCAGGCCATGCCGAGGTGGCGTCCCACATGCCACAACTAGAAGGACCCACAACTAAAAATATACAACTATGTACCGGCGGGCTTTGGGGAGAAAAAGGAAAAATTAAATCTTTAAAAAAAAAAAACCCTCATTGATACTGTCAATGGCAAATGAAGCAATATTCACAAATATCCATGAATGCTTTCAACTTTCAAAGGGAAATAAAGTTTAAGATGTTTTCTCGTAATAAAGCATTGCTCAGAGGCAGACCTGAGCAAGGTCTCAGTGTGCTCCCCCGCCCCCCGACAACTGCCTGACTTTGGACGAGTCGTTTAACTCCATCCACTTCATCTGCCATGCGGGCAAAATGCTTCCCTGTGCTACAGACATGGGCCTGGCCCAACGGCTCTGGAGACCTGTATTTTGGTGACACAAATCTATTGAACAAGCCTTGTCGTTTTAGACTCTTGTTATGAGCACTAAGCATCTGTACTCAAAGGGCATCTTGCTAAGTTCATGGGCCAAAAAAGAGTTTAACAATAAACAATATCAAAAGACCATGTATTGATAATAGGCTGTTAACATTCCGCCGATACTATTCTTGTGCATCATCATCATCATTTTAATCACTTAAAAAGGTTAGACAATTAAGAGTGTGTTTGGCAGCCAGTCAACGTGTGGGAAGCAGGAGGCCAAATTGCAAGTGCTCCAAATTTCCTTGGACGGCCTTTCGCTGCTGGGATGCTCCAGGAGAGTTCCCCCTCGCAAGGCTTAGCTAGAGCATTAAATCTCCAAGCGGGTGGCGTTTTGGAAAGAGATGCTTACACTTCTGTTCAAAGTCACCCAAACGTAATTAAGTGCCAGAGTGTATAAACACGGCAATGGAAGATAAAAGCTGCTATTTATTGAGTGTTCATTTTCTGTAGGTATCACACTGTACGCTATACAGACATTTTACTTTTTACTTCTCATGGCAGCCCTATGCAGTAAATATTATCATCTGCATTTTACAAACGCAGACACTGGAACTCAGAAAGAGAGTTTAACAAGTTTGACAGCTAGGATTCAAATGCAGAGTTACTGTGTAACTCCGAAGCCTGGGGTTTTCCCCCTGAGATGCATTGCTTTATAATCTACAGTCAGCTAGGGTTTAATTTGTAGCAACATAGATGGGGCTTTGCCTCAAAGATTTCCATAAAACTTTTTTGTTTACTCTGGGAAAAAAAATGCTGTAAAACCAGCTGATGTTGTAAAGACAATATTGTAAAGAGCACTTCACTTAAGTACTTTCCGATAGTTAAACATCAGGGCAGCATATGCTGCCAAAGAATGAAGACATTTTATTTAAAATTACACTGGCGCAAGACCATCAAAGTATCCTTAACATTTTCATTAAATTGAGATACAGATATAGTTAGGGTAGTAAATCTCTTCTGATACAAGGAGTTCATTTGAGAGCCAAGGTCCTAGGCAGCAGAGAGCCTGAAAGAAAATCCAGAAACATCAAGGCCGTGTTCAGAGCTCTCTATGCGCGGCCCGGCCACATGGTGGTCAATTGTAACTCGAACAAGATCTAAGTTAAGTGGGGCCTCCTCCTCTGCCCTCACCAATGTCTGCAACAGCATGCAGGGAGTGTTTGCAAAGGATGGAGAGAACCTGGCTGGGCATCTGGTTTAATAGGTTTTAGTATTCAGGTGTGATGAGGCCAACAGGTCAGGAGATGACTGCCACTGAAAAGATAGTCTATTACTCAAAAGGTCCCAAGGGGAAGGGGGCACGTCACAACACACGGGGGCAACATAAGAGGCACCAGGGCAAGTCAGGAGGCAGGGCATGGGCAAGAGCCTTTCCTGTGGCTTCTGCAGGAAGGAATAGGTGAGGCAGGGTAAGCAGGCTTAGGATTGGCTGGTTTGAATAATTTTGGTAGGCTCTGGGGCATAGGGGCTGCCCCTAGTTGTTGGGACTTGGCCCTGGGGTGACTAGGACAGGTGGACAGTGGCCTGGAGTGTAAGGCTCTGATAGAGAAGGTGGTGGGGTGTGTGCTCTGCACAGTTGGTGTGCATTTGTAGAGTGCGCTCACAGATGGGCAAGTGTGTACCCTCTCTAGGAGCTGGCTCACTGTGGGGCAGGCAGTCTCTCCAGAGTCACTGAGGCCCCAGACATCAAAGCATCAGAATGCAGAAAATAAAAGCTGTGGTTCGTAGAGAGAACTGAGGCCTCTCACTGACAACTAGGAGAGGGCACTGTCTCGGAAGTGGAGCCTCCAGCCCCAGTTGAGCCTTCAGATGAATCTGCAGCCCCAGATGCCATCTTGACTGCAAGCTCCAGAGAGACCCTGAGAAGAACCACCTAGCTGAACGACTCCCAGATTCCTGACCCACAGAATCTGAGATACTAAATGTTGATTGTTTTAAGCCACTGAGTGTTGGCTGGGCAGCAATCTGTCACTAATACAAACCTGGAACTGTACGGTGCTAATAAGGCCAGGATTGCGGGTCTGACATCGGGAAGAGCAGTTGAGCTAGATCTTGGCAGTGCCATTTACAGTGCTCAGACTCTGACACACAAGTCTCCAGAGGAAGTCCCAGAACCAATTTGTGGTCCATTGCAGGTTTCTGGACAGAGGTGCTGGTGGGGCTGGAAGATCACACGTCTGTGCTCTGCTCTGCTGTGAGGATGTCCGCCTGGTGTGAAACGGCTGTGACTGAGGAGGGGTTCAGGTGCCCACAGAGCCCTCCCGACTGCAGGGCCTGGGCGAGATGCAGCCACACCTCCAAGCCCGCACTGCGCCCGCTTCACCTTTTTGGAGCCACATTGGATGCTTTTCTTTTATGAAAGAAATTTTCATAACTAAACTGCTTCTAAAATGCCTGCTCTGCCCCACTCACCCCCAATCCTGCTGGTCATAAACGGAGTTTGATAGAAGAGCGGTCATGGGTCAGTGAAGGCTCACCTGTCACCCTCACAGAGTCACACAAGGTCCCACCCCCCCTGGGAGCGGGCACGTTGAGAGACACTGTGCTTCAGGATGGGCTGGATTCATTTTAATGTTTTTAATTTATTTGAAAAATGTCGAACTTATAGAAAGGTCACAAGCATAGTACAAAGGACCCCTCTATGTCACTCACCCAGATTCATGGATTGTTAACGTTTTTCCACATTCACTCTATCCATCTCTGTCTATAATTATCTCCTGAACCATTTGAGAGTAAGTTGCAGAGTTTTTTTACTAGTTCAGAATCCAGCTGAGCAACACTTAGCTGTTGTGAGTCTTTAATTTCATTTTATCAGAAAGATTATTTTTACTTTTTTTTATTTTTTATTTTCCTTGTGAGGAAGGTAGTCCCTGAGCTAACATCTGTGCCAATCCTCCTCTACTTTGTATGTGGGACACCGCCACAGCATGGCTCAATGAGTGGTGTGTAGGCCCGTGCCCTGGATCCAAATCTGCGAACTCCGGGCTGCCAAAGTGGAGCATGGGAGCTTAACCACTATGCCACTGGCTGGCCCCTGGAAAGAGCTGTTTTTAAGTGATCAGTAAGAGAGCTGGCACGTGGTGGAGCAAGCCCTTGGGACCTGCTGGCGTGTGTGTGTGTGTGTCTGTGCTGTGTTGGCCGGTGCCGTTTCACCTACCTGACTGTCTTATCCTCTTCCCCTTCTCTGTTTGCACTCTCAGGCTATATTTTAAGTACAGTTTTTTTCCCTTAACATATTGCCTAGCTCTGGGGCCGGCCCAATGGCATAACGATTAAGTTTGTGCACTCCACTTTGGCGGCCCAGGGTTGGCCAGTTCAGACTCTGGGGGCGGACCTAGCACTGCTCATCAAGCCATGCTGTGGCAGGCGTCCCACATATGAAGTAGAGGGAGATGGGCGCAGATGTTAGCTCAGGGCCAGTCTTCCTCAGCAAAAAGAGGAGAATGGCAGTGGATGTTAGCTCAGAGCTAATCTACCTAAAAAACAAAATTGCCTAGCTCTAGAATAAAAATATACACCTTTATAACTTGATGGCTGGTGTCCTGTTCGCCTTCCAGCACAGTAGGGAAAAAAGCTCACCCTCTGTGAATGAGCCGTCCTCTCAGGCTGTTGAAGAAGTGGCATCTTTCTCCTGGCCCCATCTCACCGAAAGTTTACAGGAATGTATGTCAGGGAACTATGAAGGAGAAACGCGTTTTCACAGACCTCAGCTGTGGCTTTGCACTTCAGGGGAGAAGAGTCCTGGAAACGTTGCTCAAACTTGGCCCCTCTCTGTTCTCGGGACGTCACACAGAGAAGTATTGGGGTGGCCAGTGTCTTTGCTCTTGCTGTTGGTTCCATCTGGGATGTCCTCCACTCACTCCCTCCCTGCTCCCTGACCTCTCTCCTGTGGGGCCCAGCACCAAGTGGTCCCCACCACCAAGTGGTCCCGCTGCCCTGTTACCTCCTCCAGCTCCCCTTTGTGCCCCTCGTGTGGCACACGATGTCGTCTGCCACAGAGCCTGGTTACTGCGGGTTCTCTCTTCGTCTCCTCTGTGGGCCCTTGTTTCAGGTGCACGGAGCCTTCCTCATCTCTGTACGCCCCTAAAAGTTTAGGAAATGCTGCTGAGTGTCTGGTTAACAGATGAGCCAGGCTCCTGCACCATGGAGCAAACACGTTTTCAACTAGTGACAACTCGTGACAGAGTCTTCTTCACAATAAAGGATTCCATCAGAAGTTCTCCCTGCCACTGTAATCTAACTGAAATGCAAGAAAATTCTTAGCAACAAGCTATCGACTGTTATAGCATGTGTTTCAGATTTCAGGGAGCTCCTGTATCTTCATGTAACAAACGACAGAAGTTCATGCAAATGTGGCAGGCTGTTTTCCAAAAATGGCCACAGAAAACTTTCCCGTCTCTCTTCCAGAACCTTGCCACACCCCCTCCTATCAACAGGTGGAGACCAATGCATGAGCTGAGCCTAACTTTTTTTATTCATGATTTTTTTTATTGTGGTGAAATACACATAACGTAAAATTTACCTTGTTAACCATCTTTATGTGTGCAGTTCAGTGGCATTAAGTACATTCACATTGTTGTGCAACCATCACCACCATCCATCTCCAGAACTCTCCATCTTCCCAAATGGAAACCCTGCACCCGTTAAACACTAACTCCCTCTCCCCCTCCCCAGCTCCTGGCACCACCATCCTACTGTCTGTCTTTATGAATTTGACTCCTCTAGGTCCCTCATGTAAGTGGAATCATACAGTATTTGTTTTTTTTCAGATTTTTTTTTAATGTTTCTTGTTTCTCGCCAAAGACCCCTGGTACATAGTTGTATATTTCAGTTGTGGGATGTGGGATGCTACCTCAGCATGGCTGGATGAGCAGTGCCATGTCCACGCCTAGGATTCGAACCAGCGAAACCCTGGGCCACCAAAGCGGAGTACGCAAACTTAACCACTCGGCCATGGGGCCGGCCCCAGTATTTGTCCTTTTATGACTGGCTTATTTCACTCAGCGTCACGTCCTCAAGGTTCATCCATGTTGTAGTGTGTGTCAGAATTTCATTCTTTTTCAAGGCTGACTCGTATCCCATTGCATGGCTGTATCTCAGTTAGTTTGCCCGTTTGTCCTGGGATAGACACTGGGTGGATTCCACCTCCTGGCTACTGTGAATAATGCCGCTGTGATCATTGCTGCACAAGTATGTTTGAGTCCCTACTTTCAGTTCTTTTTGACATATACATAGGAGTTGAATAAACCTAAACTTTTAAGGCAAAATTTCTTCTCTACTATGGCAAAATCATAGCTACTAAAAGAAAACTTGAAACCAAGTATGCATGTGAAAACAAAGGTTGATTTAGTTGCTTCTCCACCCCTGACAACTTCTCAGAGAATAATTGCAAGACCGATGGCTCAATGAGGAAGAGCGATACAAGGCTTCACACGCGTGGACATTTTCCTCTTGAAACTGGAAACTGTGATTCGATTCACAACCTATCCAAAACCATAAGCACTGGGACTTGGCAAGAAAAAAAATTATAGAATTGATGTGCAATAGAGATTTAAACTTAAAAATTTCAAATGACAACCTAATCATATCCTGGAATCTGGGTTTTACACTCACTTCTGTGCAAAAAACAGAGTATAATAATAAATGAAGGCAGAGCTGTAAATGCATATCCAATGGTCAAATATCACACTAGAAAGCAAGCCTTCTTAATCCACCTGTGGCTCATCTTTCAAATTAAATTTGGTAAGTAGGTTTATGATTATATTTTTCCCAAGGAAATGTGATTAAAATATTTTATATATTTTTGAGGTGCAAAGACTGACATACAGATATTAAATAGATCCACATTAAGTAGAACAAAGATTGATAGCCATGGATCTTGTCCAACCCTCTCATTTTACAGATTAGAAAATTTGAACTCAGAGAAGTCAAGAAAATTACCGGAGTGGATGCAATTTCCAGTTCTCATTCTTTACACTAATATCATGATGCCTTGTTTATTATCCTGAAATTATCTCCATCATGGTTCAAAGAGAGGCTTTTTCCTCACATTTCAGGGCTGGGAGGACATTTAGCAAAGCACACCCAGACTGAGCCAAGCAGGCTTCCTGTCCCTCCCTCTCGCAGGGTGTTTTTGCTCTTTCAGGACCTCCCTGCACTGCCCAGGGCCCGGGAACTGCCTCCCCCAGCCGGTGGTCGCCTTCTCGTCAGCCATTGCCCGGTTAGTCCTTTCCAGCCAGGGCACCTGTCCTGCATTCCAGTTTCCTGGGTCCCCAGCCTTAGCTGCTGATCTGGAAATGCGTGGCCATGAATTACTGTTTCATCTGCCCAGGTAACATCATGGAAATTTTTAACGCTTCTTATTGGAGAAAATTTTAAACATACGCAAAAGTAGAGAGGAGAAAATCATAAATCGTCGTTAGGTACCAATTACTCGGTTTCACAATTGCCAACCAATCACTGATCTTGTTTCCTTACCCGCCTTCCCCCACACCCACCACCCTCTTCCCTGCCCCAGATTATTTTGAAACTATCCCCAAACACCATATTGTTTCATCCGTAAATATTTCAGGATGTATTGCTAAAAGATAAGGACTACTTTTTTTCTAAGCCATAACCAGAGTTTCATTACCATACCCAAAGAAATTAAAAATAATTACGTAATTTGTCAAATGTCCACGTAATATTTGGATTCCCCGATTGTCTACTAATTTTTTACTTCGTTTGGGTTAGGATGCAAATAATGTTCAGAGGCTGCAATTTGTTGATATGTCTCTAAAGTTTATTTTACTCTCTAGGTGCCCCCTGTAGTTCTCTCTTTTTCAACAAGTCTCTTTTGAAGAGACCAGGTCCTTTGTCCCGGAGAGACCCCACAGCATGTTATACAAAACACATCGCCATGGTGGGAGATGAAAGGTTCCTTCGGCAACGAGAAGTCAGATCTGAAGGCCTGGACAGTTTCAGGTTCAATTTTTGGCAGGACTACTTCCTGGTGGCATTGTGTCCCTTCAGCAGGCCGGTCACTCTGGTTGTCCTGTTATCACACCAGCCATCACTGATTCTCATTGCTCGGATCCCTGACTCAGTGAGGGTTTGCCAAATGGAGAGATTCTAGTTCACGTGTTTCAATGCATTCCTTCCTCATTTGCTAGTGAAAAACTTCTATTGAAAGAAGTTTCCCATCAATATCTGGGAACCTGATGTCATTTATAAAGGAAAAGGAGGATAAACGCTTCATTGGTTCTTTATCTACCAGCTTTGAAAATAACGTCTTGGTTTCTGAGCATTCTCCAAACTTTACCACCTGCATAATGAAGAATTCCGCCAGCCTTTGTCCCCTGTCCCTTAGAGGTAGCTCTAAATCCTACAATGTCCTCGTTATTCGAGTGGACCACACCTGACTCTTTATGCTACTGAGATGGTGGTGGCAAGCCCCAGGAGAGATGTGTCGCCTCATCAGAGGGTCTTGACCTGGGGCTGTGAGGGGGCTGGAGATGGAGGACTCAGCCGTACTCTGTGAGTACAGTCACACGTGGATGCCAGGAGGTCTGGTCCCTGAGGACCAGACGCTTTCATGTGGGCCCCGCCTAGACCTCGCCCTGTGCCTCTCCCATTGTCTGGTTCTGATTTGCATCCTTTCGCGATAGTAAAACTGTAACCATAAGCACAGTGCTTTCCTGGATTCTGTGAGTCTTTGTGGTAAATTATCGAACCTAAGGGTGGTCCTGAGTCTGTTGCCAGGTGGACAGAAGTGGGGGTAGCCCTGGGGACCCCCAAACTTCCAGCTGGTGTCTGCAGCAAGTGCAGTCTTTCAGAGGACCGTGCCCTTCACCTGGAGCTTGGCTCCCTGGGTGCTAGTGAGGGGTTTTTTAAAGTATCAGTAAAAACATAGTTGATACGTTTTAACCCATTATAATTATTCTTATTGATGCTCAAATTGCTCCATCTTCGGCTAATGAGAGCCCATTAGACCTGGCTCCCAAACACATCTGACATGTGCTCTTGCCATCTTTGAGAGCTTCCTTGATCTGGAATTACAAGATATTCCAGGTGCAATTTATGCGATTCCTGCCCCTTTTGTGACAGAGCCCATATTAATGTATTCCAACAGAAATGCACTGGAGACATAATTGTAATGGGGAGTTTCTCTCTCTTTCATTTTTCTTATGAAATATTTTAAACACAAGTACAGAGGGTGCAGCAAATACCGGTGTACACATCACCTAGCTTCAAGAAATGTTTCCCACATTTGCTTCACACCTTTCTTCCTTAAAGAAATAAAAGTGGCAGATATTGTTGAAGCATCTTTTTGTCTCCCAGGACCCCCTCCACTCCCTCCCACCTCACAGGTAACTACTCTAAGGTTGATGTGCATCCTTCCATCCCGTATCATTTCATTTTACTACCTATGTGGATATTCAGATATAGTATAGCTTGGAGTGTTTGCTCTTTTTTAGATTACTTTTGTCAAAGTAATATGTAAACATGGTTTGCAAAATCAAATAGTACTATAAGGCTTTTAACAGCAATAGGTCTCTGTTCAACTCAGTAGCAAAAAAGCTCCAAATAACCAGATTAAAAAATGGGCAGAGGACTTGAACAGACATTTTTCCAAAGAAGACGTACAAATGGCCCACGGATATATGAAAAGGTGTTCAACATCACTAATCATCAGGGAAATGCAAATCAAAACCATAGGCAATATCGCCTCACACCCGTCAGGATGCCTATTATCAGAAAGACAAAAGATAACAAATGTTGGTGAGGATGTGGGGAAAAGGGAACCCTTGTGCACTGTGGTGGGAATGTAAATTGGTGCAGCCACTACGGAAAACAGAATGGACGTTCCTCAAAAAACTAAACATAGGGGGCCGGCCCCGTGGCCGAGTGGTTAAGTTAGAGTGCTCCGCTGCAGGGGCCCAGGGTTTCGCTGGTTCGGATCCTGGGCGCAGACATGGCACCGCTCATCAGGCCATGCTGAGGCGGCGTCCCACATGCCACAACTAGAAGGACCCACAACTAAAATACACAACGTACTGGGGGGCTTTGGGGAGAAAAAGCAGAAAAACAAAACAAAAGAAAACAAAAAACTAAACATAGAACTACCATGTGATCCAGCAATTCCACTGTTGGGAATTTACCCCAAGGAAGTTAAATCAAGATCTGCAAGAGATGCATGCATTCTTATGTTCCTTGCAGCATTATTCATAGTAGTCAAGACCTAGAAGCAATCTAAAGGACCTTCAGTAGATGAATGGATAAAGAAAATGTGGTGTGTATATATATATATATAGAGAGAGAGAGAGAGAGAGAGAGACACACACATATACATACAATGGAATACTATTCAGTCTCAAAAAAAGATGAGGGGGCCTACCCTGTGGCCTAGCGGTTAAGTTTGCCACACTCCACTTTGGCGGCCCAAGTTCGGTTCCTAGGTGAAGGCCTACACCACTTGTAGGCGGCCATGCTGTGGCAGCATCCCACATACAAAACAGAGGAAGATTGGCACAGATGTTAGCTCAGGGCAAATCTTCCTCAGCAAAAAAAAAAGAGAGAGAGAGAGAAAAGAGAAAAAACAAAAGAAACGAAGGAAATCTTGCTATTTGTGACAACATGGGTGAACCTGGAGGACATCATGCTAAGTCAAATAAACCAGCCACAGAAAGACAAATGTTGCGTGATTCCACCTATATGAGGAATCTAAAATAGTCAAACTCATAGAAAGATATAACAATGTTATAAGAATTTCTTTAGAAATGGTTGAAAATCCTTCTAAAATGTGATTATTGACCGTGGTATGCATGATTGTTGTAACTGTTGACATTCTTTTTAGAAGTTGTGAAAAGTTACAACTTCTGCTTGTGTAGACACAATCTTCTGTCAGTGCAGAAGCATTGACGTCAATAGAATCTATTTATGCTAAAAAACAAAAATAAGAAAACTCATAGGAGAGAGTGGAATGGTGGTTGCCAGGGGCTGGGGGTTGGGGAAATGGGGAGTTTTCAGTATAAAGTTTCAGTTATACAAGATAAATAAATCTTAGAGATCTACTGTGTAGCACAGTGCCTATAGTTAACAATTCTGTATTCTACTCTTAAAAATTAGCTGGGAGGGTAGATCTTTCGTTAAGTGTTCTTATCATCAAGAAATATATAATAATAACAACAATAAATAAGAAGGTGGGAGAAAACTTTTGGATGTGATGGGCAGGTTTATGGCATAGATCGTGGTGATGGTTTCATGGGTGTATACTCAACAAGTTGTATACATTAAATATGTACAGCTTCTTGTGTATCAAAAACATTTTTTTAATTAAGCCTCTACCCACCCTACCCCCAATCCTCAGGAGCAGCCACTGCAATTCTCTTGTTTTTTTTTTTCCTTTTTCTCCCCAAAGCCCCCCAGTACTTAGTTGTATCTTCTTCGTTGTGGGTCCTTCTAGTTGTGGCATGTGGGACACTGCCTCAGCGTGGTCTGACGAGCAGTGCTATGTCCGCGCCCAGGATTCGAACCGACGAAACACTGGGCCGCCTGCAGTGGAGCGCGCGAACTTAACCACTCGGCCACGGGGCCAGCCCCAATTCTCTTGTTTTTTTATTCTGGTTATTTCACTCCTTGTTTCTATATTATTTGCACGTGCAGCTAGCTCTTGACTCATCAGTCTTCAACACTCTGTTACGTGATGATGACATCGTGTTGCAGATGAGGATTTTAGCTCTGCAACACCTTGCTCTCCTCCATCTTTCCAACACAGATATATCACAATTTTATATCACATCCACGCTCAGTGTTCTTATCATTACAAATACATTAATGTTTTTCACTGCTGAACCAAGTTCTGTGCTCGCGCTGTCCAACAGAAGTTTCCGTGATGGTGGAAATGTCCTATATCTGAGTTGTCCAGTACAGCAGCCTCTAGACATATGCAGCTATGAGCATTTGCAGCTAATGCAACTGAGGATTATATTTCCTTTCTTATAACTCTTTTTTTCCTGAAGTTAATAACGGTCTGATTTTTTATATATTCTCTTTCATTTGAAACTTGTCCATTTCCTGCCTCTGTCAGCCCTATAAAATGTCTCCCAATGTGTCCAGTGCCCTTTTATATAGTCACACCTGTCAGTCACACCTGTCTCTGGGTCTGCACAGCTGTGATCTCCTGTGGCCTGGTTCACCCCTCATCCAGTGGGACACGTGTGTCAATGGCTTGCTGAGGAAGAACACAGGAGAAGTGCATTTGGTGGACATTCAATGTCTTCAGATGTCTTTTTCTGTCCCCACACTTGGATGACAGTGCGGCTGCCCGTAGAACGCTGGAGTGCATTGTCCCCCTGCTCACCCTGACGGTTCTGAGAAGTCGCAGAGGCTCTGACTTCCAATCCTTTGTGTGTAACTTTGTATGTTTTTTCTCTCTGGAAAGGTTTAGAATCTTTGTCCCTAATATTCTGAAGCTGCAGGCCTTTTTATATTCATTATTCTGGGGTGTAGAATGGGCCCTTTTCAGTCTCAAAACTTGTATCTTTCAGTTCTGGGAAAGCTCTTGTAATTTTTTCTTTGATAATTCCCTCCTTCGTTTTCCCCGGTTTCCTGTCTCTGAAACACTGTCTCATCTGACAGTGGCCTCCCAGGATGCTCCTCTGGTCTTCCCAGTCTCTCTCTCTGTCCGTCACTGTCTTTATCTTCACGCGCTCTGGGAGATTTCTTTCGACTTTCCTCTGCTTGTTCATTATTCTCTTTTCTGTTCTCTGATCACTCTCTGATCTCTATGCCTTAAAGCTGCAGTGTTTTTTCTCATTAGTCTGAAGATCTTGTCATTTCCTTGGTAATTTTCTTCCACTCCTTCCATTGTCTTTGTTCCTTCTGAAATCCTTTTATCATTTCACTTGTTTTTATCTCTTTCTTTTATGTTGGAATCATCCCACAATGTTCTTGGCTGTCCATTCAACTGATTAAGACACCGAATAACTTCTGGACCTCCTGGGAGTGGCAGGGAGGCGGGCTCTTCTGTAGAGCTACTTGGTGGCACGTGTATCTTCAATTAGAAACCCCCAAAGGTCAGTATTTGTCCATCCTTCTCTGGACGGGTCAGTGTCTCCAGGCTAGGTCACTCCAGTCACCTGTCCCGAGGGTGCCAGGGAGGGTGTTCCTTTCTGAAGCCAGAGGGGGGAGGGGAGCCCCCATTCGGCAGGCTGGCACCTATTGCCTGGTTCCAGGGCCATATCTTACTTTCTCCTCCCATGCACCTGGTTCCCAACCTGAGTCTCTCTAGTTCAATTTCTCCAAATAGTAAAACTCTGAACCCCTGGACAAATGGGAAAGGGTGGCTGCCTAACGGTGGGGTTGGGAACTAAGGGGTAACCAGTCCTGACACAGACTTTCAGACACACTCCTGTCTGAAATGAGGAGGAAAGGAGGGAGGGTGCATCTCCACTCTGTCTGCACTTCTCCATCCCTCCCACGCTTCCAGCCCCTCACCAGCTGCCTCGGGCCACGTTTGACAAACGGCTCCGGAGCTCTGTGCGCACCCAGCAGCCAAGAATGAGCACAGCCAGGTGCTGGCTCTCAGGGAACTCTCCTTCCAGGGTGGGAAAGAAGACCCTGTCAGACAGTGACCCAGGCTCTGAGGAAAACAGCCAGATGATGTGATGCTGACGGGGTCAGGGTGGGAGGGCAAAGCCTTGGAAAAGGTCCGGAAATCCTCTCTGAGGTGGTGATTTTTTTTTTTAGGGAAGTTCAGCTTTATTGAGATATAATTCACGTAAGCACCTAATCTTAAACATGTATATAATCTTTTCTAAAATGCAAATGAGAGGATAGTCTATGTGTTATTTTGCATTTCTCCTCTTAATTTATTTTGGACATCTTTCCATATCAGCACAAATAGCTTTATCTTATTCTTTTAAATGCTGCATAGTATTCTATTTATGGATGTAACAATTTATTTAATAGCATCTTATTGACGGACATTATATTTTTTGCTATTGAAAAATATTGTATCGAACTTTGTATGTATCTTGGTGCAGACGTGTGACTATGTCTGCAGGATAACGTCCTAGAATTAGAATTGCTAGGTCAAGGGGTAATACATTTAAAGTTTGAAGACATATATCTGAATTGTCTGCCAAAAGAGCTGTATGGATGCACACCCTCTGCACTGCTTCCCTTCCAGGATGCCTTCTTCCGAGGCCCCTTCTAAGGAGATGATTTTCAAGAGGGAATCAGCCTTGAGGAGGTTTGGACGGAGTACTGAGGACGCCAGGAGGCCAGGGCAAGTTTGGGCTACTGAGGCCCAAAGGAGAGGTTGACAGGCCCAGAAGTGGCCCAGGAGAGAGTGTTCAGGGAGACAGGCAGGGCACGGCCCTGGAGGGCCACACTCAGGTTGTGAACAGGATTCTGCCACCAAAGGGAGGCCACCAAGAGCCCTTCCCACCCACAACTGGGAGGTTTTAAACAGCGAAGGGACAAAATTTGGTTCACAATTGATGAAGATCCTTGCCTTTCTTCTCTCAGTTATGGGCAAGTTTTCAATTTATGGGTGGAAAGGTCAAGAAATTTTGGAATGTTATTCAGCCCCTAAAAGGAAGGAAATTCTGACCCATGCTACAACATGGATGAACCTTGAGGACATGATGCTGAGTGAAATAAGCCAGTCACAAAAAGACAAATGCTGTATGATTCCACTTATGCGAGGGACCTGGAGGAGTCAAATTCGTAGAAACAGGAAGCAGGACGGTGGAAGCCAGAGGAGGGGGCAGGGGCGGGGTTATTGATCCACGGGGACAGAGTTTCAGTTTGGGAAGGTGAAAAATTTCTGGAGACGGATAGTGGTGTGCATTGCACAACTGTAAATATGCTTAATGCCACTGAACCAAACACTTAAAAATGGTTAATGTGGCAAATTTTATATTATGTGTATTTTACCACAATTAAAAATTTTAAGTGAATTTTTAAGGTCATGGAATTTGAAGGGAGTTTTGAGAGCAAGCAAAGAACAGGCATGTGGACAAGAGAGGGAGCTCCATCCTCCTCTCCTTGCCTCGTCACCCGTTTCCCTTCCACGGGGCCAGCCCCCTGACATCAGCAGAGATGCCCTTCTCACCCCTTCTTTCCTTGTGCCCAATTCAGAATCCTCCCTCATGAGCACGGAGGACAAACAGCCACATTGCAGCCACTGCGTTCCTCTGGACACAGGGTTCCTGGGGTCACATTTCTCTCCCTCCTTTTTTGTTCCCTGTTCTGTCTTCCTCTCCTTCTCTCCTGGCCTGGGCTGGCCCCTGGTGCGGCTGAGGGCATTCTCAGCTGAAGAGCTTATTGATCCTTAACTTTTCCAGACCACTGCTAGGGAGGAAAAGATCATTTCAAAGGGAGAAGTGGAACAAAGTGAAACCATAGCCCAGCTGCTTTCAAGAGACCCTCAGAAACCCTAATTAGTGAGCGTGTGGTGGAGGGGTGAAGGGCTGGAGCCTAACGCCGAGCAAAATAGCCAAGTGGGACGACATCAAACTAAAAAGCCTCTGCACGGCAAAGGACATGAAAAGGCAACCTCCAGATTGGGAGAAGATATTCACAAATCATCTATCTGATAAGGGGTGAATATGCAAAATATATAAGGAACTCATACAACTCAATAGCAAAAGTCAAAAAACAGATTAAAAAATGGAAAAAAGACCTGACTAGATATTTTTCTAGAGAAGACGCACAGATGGTCAACAGGTACGTGAAAAGATCCCCTCTAATCTTCAGGGAAATGCAAATCAAAACCACAGTGAGCTGCCACCTCACACCTGAGATAAGAGGTTACAATGTTGGCGAGGATATGGCGAGAAGGGAACCTTTGTGCTCTGGCAGTGAGAATGTAAAGTAGTGCAGCCATTATGGAAAACAGTATGCCAGTTCCTCAAAAAATTAAAAATAAAACTACCTTATGATCCAGCAATCCCACTTCTGCGCATGTATCCAAAAGATTTGAAATCAGAATTTTGAAGAGACATCTGCACTCCCATGTTCATTGCAGTGTTATTCACAGTAGCCAAGACATGGAAACAACCCAAATGTCCTTCAGTGGATGAATGGATAAAGAAGCTATGGTATATGCAAACAATAGAATATTTTTTAGCCTCAAAAAAGAAGGAAATCCTGTCATTTGTGACAACATGGATGGAGCTAGAGGACATTATGCTAAGTGAAATAAGCCAGGCACAGAAAGGCAAATACCACATTACCTCACTTACATGTAGAACTTAAAATAGCCAACTCGTAGAAGCAGAGAGTGGAATGGCGGTTTCCAGAGGCTTAGCGGGAGGGGGAAGTGGGAAGAAGTTGGTCAAGGATACGAAGTTTCAGTTATGCAAGATGAATAAGTTCTGGAGGCCTAATGTGCAGCAATGTGACTATAGTTAACAATACTGCATGAATTTTCAAAGAGGATAGATCTTAAATCTTCTCACCTACCCCCCACAAATGGTAACTCTGTGAGGTGATGGATTTGTGAATCAGCTTGAGTGTAGAGATCTTTTCACAATGTATCCGTATATCAAAACACCTGCCAGGCCCTGGCTTCTGGAACAATCCAGCCTGATGCTTCCATCCGGTGAAATATTTGCGGGCTCCCTGAGGTTCCATGAACAAATGTCTGTTGCTTGCTTACTGTGGATAAGGAGATAAGATGACTGCTGGGGGACAGGAGCACAAATAAGTAGAGATAAGTAGAGGTGCATGTTTTACATAGCTAATATATGTTTTTAAAGATTTCAAAAGAATAAACGGATTTTGAAGGAAGAGGAAAATATCTAAAATTCTGTTGTTGGCAAGGTCTGAGTCTTCCTGAGCTGCCTGGTGAAGTCACTGACCCTAAGAAGAAACTCATTTTCAGAAATTATTTTTAAAAGCCGCAAGCTTTTCCAGGAGTCTCAAAGCATAAATCATGCCTTTCACGAAAACCCATAAAATATCCTCAGCCTGTGAGATGAAATGAAATCAAGACAAACCTAGTCTTTACAGCTACTGGTTCTGTTCTCAAGCCTAGACAGCAGGCTGCTGTCAGCATCCCCCGCATCTGGACAAGCAATTCATAAACCAAAATAACAACCTTGTGTAGTTTTTTGCTCCAGAAATCGCCATCCCTGACACCTGTCAACATGTTTCTGCTCTCTAGGGCATTTCTTCTTCCTACACGTGTAATGTGTCCACTGCTAAAGCAAGTGTCATCCCATTTCTATTTACGCACTGCCAGGAATTGGTTCGGACCTACCTTATAACAATTTGAACGGTATTTTGTCACTGAAGCAGCCCGTATTTGAGATTTTTTCGTATTATCCTGATGAAGAGTAGTATAGCCTGTACGGGTGCCATTCTCCCATCCAGAACGAGCCATACGTTACAGCTAGTAAGTCAGGCAGCAGTGACAGTCGCCCTGTACCACAGCCGTATGTCTGTTGTACCTGACAGGCCTCTGTGCCTGAGTCTGTGAAACCCCAGAACCTTCTTCCTAAGGAATTCAGAGTCTGCAAATACAAGCTGGAAAAGTTCTCAAGATTAAAATAAGTTTTGGGGCTGGCCCCGTGGCCAAGAGGTTAAAGTTCTGCACACTCTGCTTCGGCGGCCTGGGTTCGCGGGCTTGGAGCCCGGGTGCAGATCTGCTCCACTCATCAGCCACGTTGTAGAGGTGACCCACATATAGAGCAGAGGAAGACTGGCACAGATGTTAGCTCAGGGTGAATCTTCCTCAAGCAAAAAAAAAATGTTTTAACTCTCTTTGACTTAAAAGAAAGTACAAGCATCAGACTAAGTGGTCGAGTGAGGATATTGTGAAGATATATTGATATGAAAATAAAAAGTATAGAATGTCAAAATCCAAAAGCAGAGAATGGCTTATCTATATTGCCAAAATGGCTCAATCATGTTGAATAAGTGACTGCTTATTAACGTACTAGGCAATCTCAGACCGGCCTGTTTGTTGCTTCAGTCTTAGGATAATAATTGAATAGATCACAGCAGCCAGTCAGGGGCGTCCTCAGAACGCTGGCTTTGTGGTGGAGTGGCTGAACAAACCTGAGCAGGAGGTGACAGGTTGGGGTGGGGGTTGTCTTCCAGGTCCTCACCCCCTCCAACAGGTGCTGGCGTCTGCAGGTGCTATGGGGCCCAGCTGGGCGCTCTGTTCCCTGGGCAGCGAGGTTGTCACTTCCCAGGGATTCTGGACAAGTCTTCTTAATTCTGTTAAACTTTGCTCTTACTGAGCAAGGAAGGCTTGAATTCTCAAATGTAGGAGCTGAGAATATAAATCTTGTATCAGTTTCCTATATGGCAGCTGTAACAAATGACCACAAATTTAGCTGCTTAAAATAACACAAAAGTCGGGGGCTGGCCCCATGGCCAAGTGGTTAAGTTCGAGTGCTCCGCTGCAGGCAGCCCAGTGTTTCATTGGTTCGAATCCTGGGCGTGGACATGGCACTGCTCATCAGACCACGCTGAGGCGGCGTCCCACATGCCACAACTAGAAGGACCCACAACTGAGAATGTGCAACTATGTACCAGGGGACTTTGGAGAGAAAAAGGAAAAAAAAAATAAAATCTTTTAAAAAAAAACCCGCAAAAGTGTTACGTTACAGTTCTGAAGCTCAGAAGTCTGATGTGGATCTCATTGGGCTGCAGTAAATTGTCGGCTGGCTGGTCCCTTCTGGGGGTGTAGGAGAGGTTGTGTATGTGCCTCATTCCTTTGCTGGAGGCTGGTGGCCTCCTTCTGGCAAGCACGTCACCCAACCTCTGCTTCCGTCCTCACTGCTCCTTCTCTGACTCTGACCCGCAGGCCTCCCCATTACAAGGAGCCCTGTGTTACAATAGGCCCACCGGGATGATCCAGGACATCCCCCGTGCCAACGTCCTGAACGTCATCCCACCTGCCACAGTCCCCTTTGCCCTGTAAGGATACATGTCCCCTGGTTCTGGGGATCTTAATGTGGACTGCTTCAGGGGGGCATGACTCCGCCTCCCACAAGTGTATGTTTTATTTAAAATCTTTAGGAGACTGTCCCACTGAAGAAGAAGAAAGTGTTTTGAGGGGATCCAGGAGGCAGAATTCGGTCTTATCAGAGCAGAGCAGCCTCCTGGTGATACATTAAAGGACGCCTCGTCAGGGGAGGCTATAACCCCAGCTAGGAGACAGTAAGTGATTCTGTCCACGAATCTGTGCGCGGATTGTTTCATAGCAACGTCTTGCCAACAAAATCAGAAGGGTCTCTGAGACCAAGAACAGTACCATTCAGCTCAATTCACTGGGCAAAGCATTTCTGAGCACCTACTGTGTGCCATGACTGAAGAAGCTTACTGTCTTGTTCAGGGAAACATGAGGCCTCGAGAACTGCAAACCAAGGGCCCCTAGCAGCCTGCCAGCTGAGATTAGAGCACTGCCCTGGGGACACGGGGGCAGCCGGGAAGGACCAGCAGGACCAAAGACAAAGGGGAGACGTGGTCCTCAGGGTCCTCCCAGCGACTGGCTCAACTTCTCGCTCTGTCCTTTTCCTTCTCTGCCCCGGAAGCCCCCACCCGCTTCTCCAGGTCCGGTGTCCGAGGCTCCCGAGCTCCACACACAGCTGCCCGCCTGCCGTGGCCGTCCCACAGGGATCGAAACTCAACACAGGCGCCTTTCGGCTCCCAACACCCCTCTCCCTTTTCCTGGGTTTTCCTTATGACTTCCTCCTCACGTGCTCAGCCAGGAGCCTGGGGCTCCCCTAGACTCTTCTCTTCTGCCCTTGGCCTGCACCACCAACCGCCCACCCGTCCTGCCGATGTCGCCTCAGCCCCCGCTGCCCGCGCCCTGCCTCAGCCCTGTGGCCTCTCAGAGGCTGCTCTTGCCTTTGCAGACCAATCACCAAGGCTTTCTAGGGTGCGGCCTGGCCGATGGCTCCCCACTAAAGTACGCGATCCGCACGTCTGCGTTCTCAGTCGCAGGCCAGGCCCTTTGGGGCCTGTGTGCCCTCAGCCCCCATCGCCTGCCCTGGGTGAGGTGCCCCTGCCCTGTGGGTCTCAGGGAAGGGCCTGTCTGTTCAGGACCCAGCCCCTCCCTCAGGGTGTCCTCCCCATGGGAGGGACAGCACCAAGGACCACTGGGTGCTTGTCTTAGCCGCTTGGAGCCACACTGGCCCGGAGGAGCGCCTCTCCCACTCGCCCCCCGAGCCCCAGGGGCTGCGGCAGGCCCGCTGGAGCCTGTTACTCACCTCGCCAACCTCCTCCAGACAGACCCATGAGGGCTGGTGGGAAGCCAGGAATTCCATCCCTCCCACTGGCCTCCTCAGGCCAACGTCAAAACTGATGAATCAAAATGTCTGCCACCTGGAACAGTCAGAAAAAATGCCAAGCGTCATTAAAAAACTTTTATTTTAAAATAAATTTTCGCTGTGCAGGCGACGGGAAACCATGCCTCTTTGCTTGCGGGCTTCTAGACAGCCGGTGCTGTTGAGAGCCCTCTGTGTGCGCATCTTCCTCTTATCAATTCTGGTCCAGGTTCTAGAGACATATTTCACCATCAGTTTCTAAGCTGCCGGGGACAAAATGATCTAATGACCCTTTATCAGCGTGATTTTGGGCACACGCGGGCAGTCCTCCCTGTGTGACATAAATCAAGGTCCTTTAATTAACAAAGACTGGCGTGACTGCCAAAGCAGTGAATTAGTTTGTGCGCTACCTGCGGGATCACAAAAGTACAGTAGTTACAATTAATGGATTTAATTTTAAATGCAAGGGCCTCCATATCAAAGTGCTAAAGAAGTCCACTTTGGCATCCTTATTACTCTTTAATTATAATTGATGTACCTGGGAAGGATGTCAGCGGCGTCCATTTTCACACAGGTGTTAGCCCCCCTTGACAGCTCCCCATTCTTGCTGGTGATCGTCCATGATAGGCAACATGGTTTTGATGAAATCCAAATTTATTAGGGTTATTAAAAGTCATTAATTATTTGGCACCCTCTAGATTTCATTTGCTTCATCCTTAATGAAAATTGACAGCTTTATATTTTTAGGTGTAAAACTGGGATTTCGTTTAAATGCTTCCTGTCCTACTCCTGCACTGTAGCTGCCCTGTCTCCCCCTCGTTCCTACCCCTGACCTTTGCCCCCCTCTTCCTCTCGCTCCCCCAGCATTGATTTGTAGCCTTTCCCTTTCAAGCAAACAGGCGATTTGTCTTCCCTGCGCTCCTCTCCGTGGGCCCCGTGGAAACTCCCCCTCCACGCCCGAGGACGAGGACGGTGTGGTTTCAGTCGAGAAGTGGGCTCCGAGGGCGTGAATTCAATTACAGTGGAGAGGAGACGCAGCTGAGAATTAAGAGCCCTCCACCGCCTTTCCATCTCACATCTCCCCTGCTGCCTCCTGTAGTGGATCTAGTGTTCTGCAGCTTGGTTGGCATCCGCGGAAGGAAACGAAGCTGTCTATGGGGTCACTTCTACACACTGGAGCCCCGGCACGTCATCTGTCCTCCGCTCCCAGGGCGAGTGTGGCAAATGAGGGTGTAAATACTGTCAAGGGCGCCCTGATTGCAGGAGCCGCTCACCCAGTACATGTGACTCTGGCTGGGAAACCTGAGGTTACGACCTGGCTCTGTGCTAATGTCTCCTAGTTTTTCTCCCAAACCAGCAAGGTCGCTGTGGCGGAGGGACATGAAATCAATTCCAGTGAGTACCCTCCACTGGATGCGGCTGTGTCATAGGCAGACGCTGCCTTTCGCAAGCTGAGTGGGGCCCCATTATCCTCTTGAGGTCCTTCCTGCACTGTAACGATGCCCCCAGCTCTGCACTCCCTCCATTTTTCATATTGTGGTTTGCAAAGAGGACTTGTGAGTCCAGATGTCAAACACAGATAGGATGTCACTCAGGTAATGGGCATTTTTCACTATAGTTACAAGTTCATCTGGGGGAGGGGAGGGAGCCGAATCAGGAAAGCTTAAATCTTGGTAAAGATCTGTGGATACTCACTTTCTTTCTCTGGCAACTGTAAAGCCACCTGCTAAAAGTACCACTTCAGCTCACACACTTTATTGGCACTATTATTTTCTCTGTTTGTATGTAGATATGTACAGTATACAGGGAGAGCAAAGGAATATTTTCAAAGAAAAGAAATCTCTCCTATGATTGTCTATGTGCAAAAAGGGAAATGAATTAAAGGAATTATTTATATCATTTAGGCAGAAAACACTGTGACTGGGGAAGGGTTTGACTCTGAACCCTCATGACCAGCTGGCCGTACTGGCTGAGCCTGGGGACCGGCAGAGCTGGCATGACCCCTGTCTCCTCCCCACCCTCTGTCCCCATCAACCCAAATCGACCCCAGGCCTATGATGCCTTTGTTTAGAGGGGCAGGCCCTGGAATTAAGGTAGTAATCTCGCTAAGGTCTTAGTGAAAATACAAATACCTCAGGAATGGGTTTGTATAGGATTATATAGGACACCAGGATTCCTCAACCCCGGCTCTAGTGACATTTGGATCAATTCTTTGCTGCCCTTTGCACAGGGGGCTGCCCTGTGTGCTGCAGGGTGCTGAGCAGCATCCCTGGTCTCCCCCAGGAGATTGGAAGTAGGGGCACAGCTTCGGGGGCGTGTGGAAGGAGGCGCTGAGACGGGCCTGCAAAGCGGGGCGCAGCCTGAAGACGCTGGCCCGGCGGGTGGGAGAGAAGCAAGAAGCTCACCGTTCTTCTCAGCGGCTTCTGGAGAGTAAGGATCTGGCGCCTACGGGGGCCGGGTCCTGGGGAAACAGCTCACGAGAATCCTGTTCCCGACTTGAGGAGGTGCATTGGACGGGAAAGGCAAAAGCAGAGGGAACTGTCGCTGGCGGCCACGCAGGGGAGCGAGGGGCGGATCGCCAGGCTGCGGCGGCCTCGCGGGCTGGGGGCTGGTCCCCCTGCGTCTCACCACACAGGCCCCGGGCGAGCTTCTCTGCCTCGCTGGGTTTCTTCTCTGACTCAACAGCGAGTTTGCTTCCTCCATCCTGAGGGGTGAGTCCATCTTCAGTCAGCATCGCTGAGGTTTTTTCATGTCTGACCAGGAATATAGGTTAAGAGCTGATCCATGCACCCCGTCTCTGAGTACAGCAGGATTATTGCAAACGGGGTGGCAGCTCCCTGACGGCAACCCCTTCTCCACTTTCCCTCGGACTCCTAGCCCCTCGGTCAGAGGAGGATGCAGACTGCCGCTGTCCCAGCTGGGCTGTCTCCCTGGTTCTGAGAACGGGATCCAGCAGCGTGAGGGATGTGTATCTCGGCTTTGGGTCCTGCCCTTGCGGCTGTGTTTCTGTCGAACCCCCTAAGCCTGTAGGGCAACGGGCCTCATCGGGGACCAGAGCCCCGTCTCCCTGTTCCCTGCCCTGACCCTGAGCGCTAAGGGGCTAACGGTCATGACCTTCCCTCCACAGGGTTTGGAGTTGGAGGAGCAGCAGGAACTTCCCGGAAAGGCCCCGGTGACAGTCCTCATGAGAAACAATCGTCACCGGCGGCCAGCTACCCGAACTAGGAGCTCGAGAGAATGAGTTCAAAGGACTCGGAAAGGAGAATGGACTGTCCGCACCTCCAACCACGACACTCCTCGTCCTGAAGCATCTGGGACCTCTTCACGGAAGGAGGGGAGGGCCGAGCCCTCAGATTCCTTCCTTGATAAACCTTCTGGTGAGGCGAAAACACAATTGCACCCATTGATACCTCAGCAAGGAGGTCTTAGACGCCACACGGCATTAAAGACCAGGTTCCTGAGCATTCACAGGAATTAAAGAAGTGTTTCTTTGTTCTATGTCTAGTCAGAGTAATGGTGAGGAGCCTCCCAGACAAAAAGGGAAGAAACAAACTGAAAATGTTCCAGAATATTCTGGGATTCTTCATCATACTGGACCACAAAAGAACATCTCTGGGAAGGCCAAAGCACAGGAGGGTATTTAACCCACAAAACTTAGAATCCAGGGGGCCGGCCCCGTGACCAAGTGGTTAAGTTCATGCGCGCCACTTCAGTGGTCCAGGGTTTCGCCGGGTTGGATCCTGGGCGCAGACATGGCACTGCTCACAAGGCCATGCTGAGGCGGCATCCCACATGCCACAACTAAAAATATACAACCGGGGGGATTTGGGAAGAAAAAGCAGAAAAACAAAAAGAATGTTGGCAACAATTGTTAGCTCAAACGCCAATCATTAAAAAAAAAAAAATTAGAATCCAGATGCCCTCCCTATAGTCCCTGACACCAGCCAACACCCAACACCCAGGAGTGACAGGGAGAAAGAGCCCTACCCTTCCCCGGGTCACCAAACTCAGGAACTGAGCACCCATAGTCAACAAAACAGGCGAGCAGAATGCAGGAGAACGCCACGTCATGTCTCTACTGAGCTATAGGCTTCTGATAAATTATGAGAATCCAGAATGACTTTCTTCTTCTTTTTTAAAGAGGGAGTGTTGGTCGGAAAGAGTCTGGCTTTTTAAAATTATTTATTTACTTGTTTTTCAAGATTGGTCCTGAGCTAACATCTCTTGCCAATCTTCCTTTTTTTTTTCTTCTCCCCAAAGCCCCCTGGAACATAGTTGTATATTCTAATGTAGGTCCTTCTAGTTCTGCAATGTGGGACGCCACCTCAGCATGGCCTGATGAGTGGTGCCAGGTCCGCACCCAGGATCCGAACCAGCGGAACTCTGGGTCGGCAAACCAGAGTGGGGGAACTTAACCACTCAGACACAGGGCCGGCCCCCAGAATGACCTTCTTATCTGTAGGTACAGCCCTCAGTTCTCAAGTCAAATCCATTCCATAACTTTAGAAAATACTTACATACTGACATACATACATACATACATACATACATACATACAATTACATACGTACAATACTTTACATGCTTAGCAAGTCCTTTCTCCCAGTAATTTAAGGTCCTTCTGGGAATCTGAAAAAGGAAGCAAAGCCTAGAGCAACTTGTAAATGCTGCTTCTCTACTTACTCTCAAATATATATATTTAAGTTATAGTAGCTTAAAAGACTCAAGAGGAAAATCTGAATATAAATTTAAAGGAACTTCTACTTCCAGAATTTACTATGGCAAACAGTAGGCCAAATCCAGGCCACAAATGTGGTTTTTTTTTTACCTGTACAGTGGTTTATCACCCCAATTTTTATTTTAAAATATTCAAATCTACAGAAAAATAAGCAATGGTACAATGAACATTCATACATCCTCCACCAGATTCACCAATTGCTGATTAACATTTTGTAGAATTTACTTCCTCTCCCGACGTGCGTGTGTGTGTGTGTATGTGTGTATTTGTGGATGTGGATGGTGTATGTAAGTGCATATGTAGATGTGGGTGTGTGTGTTTATGTGGGTATGTAGGTATCCATTCTTTACTGAACCGTTTGAAAGTAAATTGCAAACAAGATAACTTTTCACCCCTAAATGCTCCAGCCTGCCTCTCCTGAAGTAACTTGCATAACCACAACACCATCATCAGACCAAGACAATAGGCAATTCCACAACATCGTGTAATATGCTACCCGTATTCACATTGTCTCAATCATCCCCAAAATGTCATTTAAAGCTGAATTTTTAAAAGCCCAGATCCACTCAAGCTTCAAACACTACATTTGGGTATTACTCTATTGGTCTCTTTTGCACAAGAACAGCCCCGCTTTGGGGTTATTTTCCACGACATTGAATTGCTGGGAGAAGCCAGGCCAGGTCTCCCTAACTCTGCCATGTGATGCCCTCTCTGAAGTGGCCTGTTTCCTCCTGCTCTGATGCAGGCTAGCATCTCTGGGAAGAATATGACATGGGTGGTGTTTACACTGAAGTTTTTTTTTTTTGGAATGTCTTTGCATGTGACGTATACTCTCTCCTGCTCCCCGTGGCTCCCGCCCCAAGTCTTTGAGCCAAGGCTTAGACCCTCCTCCCTTTGCCTGCCTGACCCTCCACATCAGATGAACTTTCACTCCTCACCCAGATCAGGGAAGGCTGCAATCAGGAGCACGTGGTCTGGGGCCCCGGTGGTGCAGCGGTTAAGTTCGCACGTTCCGCTTTGGTGGCCTCGGGTTCACTGGTTCATTTCCTGGGTGCAGACCTACACACTGCTTGCCAAGCCATGCTGTGGCAGGCATCCCACATATAAAGTAGAAGAAGATGGGCATGGATGTTAGCTGAGGGCCAGTCTTCCTCAGCAAAAAGAGGAGGATTGGTGGTAGATGTTAGCTCAGGGCTAATCTTCCTCAAAAAAAAAAAAGACCATGTGGCCGTGCCTGGGAAGACACACATAGCAGCCTGGTGGTTAATCCCATTGAGCGTGGGGTCTGGCCAAGTCCACACCATGCTGACCCCCTGGGGACTGAGGACCTGAGACACTGGTGTCAGGAAGCCTCCAAGCCTAATGGCCCTACAATCAGGCGTTCCCAGAAAAGCCAGAAATTCCTCCAGAACTCCCAGAAATGTCAAACAAGTAACAACGCTACAGAATTCATAGATAGAATGCTACGTTTCCTAAGCATTTTTTCACATACCATCTAATTTTCAAAACCGCCCTATGAGTTAAGAATATTAGCCTCATTTTACTGATGGGAAACCCTCAGGGAGGTTAAAGTGACTTCCTAAAGGCAGAGGGACAGCAACCTGCACCAGACAGTGAGAAGCCATGTGTCTGGACATCGGGCAGCATTCACGTGACAACCTCCTGGGACCACCCAGATGCAGACAAGAGAAAGCTCTTTCTAGACTAGACCTCGGTCTGACCGCGTTAGCGGTCACTTAGGGGAGCGTGTGTTCCCGTCCCAAGATAGGCCATGAACAAGCAGCTGAAGAACGATGAGAGAAGACTCGTGGCTGGGCCCAGAGAGGGATGGGACTGCCCGTGGGGCTCCCGGGGTGGCAGGGAGCAGCTTTGGGGCTTCTTCTGATAGTTCTCAAGCAGCCCTGAAAGTGGCCTGTCCACATTTGAGCTATCTTGCACCTGATCAGGAAAGAGAGAAGAGTGGGGGCGAGAGAGAGGGATGGGGGCAGCAAGCGTAACAGAGCAGACCAGGACCTCACCGTGCGCCATGTCTGTCCTACACACCACAGCAATCCAGCCTGGGGTTAGAAACAAAATTCAAAGGAGCTATTCCCAAAGCGTCCCAGATTACAAAGATGTGAACCTTCAGAAGCCATTTGGGGTCAGGCTGATGCATTTATTTAAAGATATAAGGCCTTTGCTCAAGGAGAATATGGGATTTGTAGATGTGAAACCAAAACCCTGGGAAACTAGGTACAAAAAACAGTAGAAAACACAGTCACTCTGTGTTCAGCCTCCTAAATGAAAAAAATGAGAAAAGAACACTTTCCCAGTGGTTTAGCTATAAATTTTGTGATAAATAGGGCACCTATTAAATTAATTCTATGTGATATTAAAGTGATTAGATTTGCAAAAAAAGAGAAAAAAAATCGTCAGCTGAAATGTGTTCCTGCTCCCGCCAGCTCAGTGGCCCAGTTTCCATCCATCTTCACCTGATGTCTGGGCAGGGCCGGCAGGGCTCCATCAAGCTGGCTTCCAGGCACTGCTGTGACTCTCAATTAGGTAGAAATTTTAGGAGCAACAGAAATTATGGGAGGAATGTAGCGTCATCAGTCATTTTCCCACAGGAACAGTGGCAATTTGAAGAGTTTCAGCACTTTGAAGGTCAAGATTAAAAACCAAGTAATTTATTACCACTGATTTAGAGATTAACATTGTGCCAATTAATCAATTACTCAATGTGACGAATTGACAATTAATTGACATTTTCAGTTCCAATCTGGCAAAGCTTTTTGAATTCCATGGTGAATAGTATAAAATCTTTAAATTGAAAGGTTATGAGAGTTTCTTCCAAGATCAAAATGAAAAGGGATAGAAGAGGATACGTAAGAATAAGGACTCACAAAACTTCAATAGAGGAAATATACACCATGGTTTTACCAGCAAGCAAACCAGTGTCATTGAACAAGCGAGCTGAAGCGGGATAAAAACCAGGACATTTTCTTATTGGTGATTGTGTTTGTCCCTTTTTATTCTTTAGGCAAAGCCGATTCTCTTAACAGGTGCTCACGAATTTACAAACACTCCTTATTGCCATGAGCATTGAAACTGAGCCCTCCACAGCCTTCAGAGCCCTCCACAGCTGGTCTACAAACAAGGGGTTTTCTAAGGGGCTCGCAGGGTCAGTTTAGACACCCCCACAAGGGCTCTCTGGTGTCCACTGGAGTCAGGGTCAGATCCACTGTCAGGACGACCACGCTGTAAGGGCCGGGCTGAGATCGTACTGCTCCCCCTGGGGTGCAGGGCAACGTGCCCCGCAGCTGGCCAGAGAGGAAGCCGCCCGAGGACTCGGTGAAGTCTCAGCAAGGGGCCAGAGCCAAGAGGTCTGCTGTGAACGTGAGGGGCCAACAGGCACCTGGAGTCTCAGCAGACGGGCAGGGCACATTCCAGAAGGTCACGTGAGAAAGGCAGGAGCAGGCAGCACTTGAAGTTTGGAAAAGAGTTTTGCTCTCTTCTCCACCTCCTACGCTCCTTCTTGTCACTGGTCGTCCTTATTCCCAGGCTCGCCTGGCAATGACTGTCTGACCCCTTGGGCTCCCAACCTTGGCTTGTGCCGGGAGCCTCTCCTCCTCAGCGTCTCCGTCCTGTGTTTCCCACTTCAGCCTCGACCCGCTTCTACTCTTTATCAGAAAGAACAGAGGCCCAGAGCTCAGAAGAGAAAATGCAGCGAGGCAGGGTCTGGGGGCGGTCACGGGGGAGCAGCTATCCTCGGGGACAGAAGGAAAGCCTGGCCCCAGAGAGCTGTCACATTGGAGTCACAAACTCATCAGCTTCCAGCTTCCTGGAACCCGAGCACAGTTGGGCAAAGGGACCAGTGACCCCAGTGCAGGGCAAATCGAGTTCTTGATAAGAACAGCTGGAAAGTAACACGACAAGGGACACTTTTAAATGTGTGCCATGGTGAACAGGGACTTTCTCTCCTTCTCATGCATTTGTCTGAGACCTCAAAGGAAGCCACCGCTGGTCATCCAGGCCCAACAGCCCGTTTTCTCCCCATGGCACTCTGTTTCAAGGCTCGCTCCTCCCCTCTGATTGGTTCAGAGAGGCAGGCAGTTCCCAGCTTGAGGGTTTAGAGAAGGAAGGAAGACACAGGGAGGTTGCAGATCATGCTTCCTGCCAGGTGGGCCCAGCTTGGGCATACGAATGTCCACTGTGGCTCTCTGGGGTCTTTTTGTCCTCCTCTCACTGTCCGCTCAGTCTACAGGCTTTGCCTTCTGGGGAAGGCAGAGGGAGAGGGCCTTCCTCCCTTAACAGTACCGTCAGGACTAGAAGGCGAGACAGTTGTGGGGACTCAAGATGAGACACTGGGGATGGAGAGAGGCCCCCAGCAGAAGTGACGGTCAGGACTCAAGAGGTCAGTCATTGCCCGGCAAGCTCAGGAACAAGGGCGGCCAGGACAGGAGCGATGGAGGCCGTGAGAGTCAAGTTTACAGCAGAGACAAGGCTGGCGCTGGCCAGAGTGGCCCCTGGCCAATACTTAGTCCTATCCAAGCTTATAGGGTGACCACTGCTCAGCCAGCCAACTCTTTCCCCAACGAGATCCTGTGTCAGTGAGGAAGGCAACCAGCTGCAAGGAACAGAAAGCCCGTCCGACAGTGGCTGCAATGCCTGGGGCCTCTGTCTCACATCACAAGATGTCCTGAGGGAGGTGCAGCAGCTCAAAATGCTGCCAGAGACTCAGGGTCTTCCTGTCTCTCTCCTCCATCCTCCCTAACATGGAAGCTTCCAGATGCCGGCTTATCACCCAAACGTTTCAAGGTGCAGGTTGCCAGTCCAGAGTGCCCTTCTGCCAGGCAGGAGGAAAAAGGGAGGGAAGTGGAGGGAGGAGGGGAGCTTCCTGTGTCAGGCTACCTGAACTTTACCCATCCTTCTCCTTACATCTCATTGGTCAGAGGTGTGTCACATGGTCACCTGAATTTCCCAGAAGTCACACCTGTACTTCGCCTTACATCTCATTGGTCAGAACTGGGCCACATGGCCCCCACAGCTGCAAGAGAGGCTTTGGAGAGCTGGTGTTTTAGTTGGCATTTCCCCTCCTCCAAAATCAGAGCTCTTTCCATAGGGAAGGACCTGGGTCTTAGGCGTAAGTATCCAACTGGTATTAGAATCTGGTAAACACTTGGATGGAAGGTGGGAGGACAATTAGGTAAAGGAGAGGCATAGACACACAGCACGCAGTGTGTCACCTCAGGCCTTCTGCCCAGGGTCTTACAGGTCTCAGTCATGCCCACGATGGACTGTGACCTGGAAATTCTAAGTTTCCCTGGGGACGCTTAGCTGAGAGACCAAATTGTTCTTTAAGCAAATTAGAGATGGAGGCCAATTGCATCATTTCTCTTAATTAGCAAACCAATCTCTTTCAGAGGCTAAGAGTCCAAAAATGAAATCTGTCATTCCAAGTTCCCTTTCAGCTCATTCTCCAAGCAAAGAGGGAAAGGTATGGACATAATGTACCCCCGCTGAGCATTTGCATCAAAGCCCACCAGCGAAGATGGAGAGCAGAAGAGAGCATTAGCATTTAAGTAGCCTGTTAATGTCTGGAAACCTAAACAGTCACAGAACAGCAATAAAGGAGCTCTTCAAATGTTGCTGGAGAATGTCCATAAAGAGGATATAATGAAAAGGACTGCCCAAATGTTCAAGGATAATATAGTTAATGTATTACTCCTTTTATTATTTTATCATCTTTCATTAATTGCTGGCAGCATGCCTGCAGGAGCTGGTTCCATGGGAAGGGCTTTTAGTTAAATGTCTTAAATGAAACGACCACTTAGAACCTGCGAACAAGGTTGAACCAAGGTTCACTTGACTTCAGTAAATCTTGTCTGAGGGGGAACAGAGGAGGGAAGAAGGGGACTCATTCTGGGCAGGCTGGCAGTACAAGTGCTCGGACCCCCCCGAGCCGCTGGGCACTGCCTGCCTCAAGTTTTGAAGCGCAAAGGTCTGATTTTTTTTAAAAAGGCCTTCTCTACCATCTGCCACCACTAACCCACTGGGTGGCCCTGAAGAAGTGACTTGCAATCTCTGAGCCTCAATTTCCTCCTGTCTGCACCTTACTCAGCAAAGACTTTCCCTGACACCAAGCTAATTATCTAGCTATTTAAGGGTCACCGGCTCATTGTTAATCAAAAGGGAAGGTGGTGATGTTGGGGAGGGGCGTGAGGCGTAACCTTAAACCAAAAGATGGCCCCAGAATGGATGCCAGTTGCTCAGGACTGCTCCGGGGCCCTCATGCACCCGCCGATGCTCCCCTCCTTACAGCCCAGGCTGGTCGCTGGTGCTCCGTCACCTCTCTGTAGACAGCAGAGCGCCAAGGTATTAGGCACGCCCTAGGTGCCAAGATGCTCCTGCCACGCCGGCATTTTGTAACCCATCAGCCTCCTCTTCCTGCCAGTGTGGAAAGAAGGTATGAAAATGCTGCCAATTCCTAATTTCAGCAACTTAACACTCCTCTCTTTTGCACATCTCAGATGCAATTCCATTTCATTTGCAGACATTTATGAAGCATCTCCTGTGTGCCTTAACGCCGTGAGGGGAATTAGAGAAGAGGCTGCCAGGGACGCGGCGAGAAGTGTCGAGAGCCTGACCTGAGTTGCGGGGGCAACAGGAAGGAGGTTGAGGACGTAAGTTGGCTTGGTCAGGAGGTAGACGCCACAGCACTGGGGGACCACATAGATGAGGAGGTAGATGGAGAGGAAGTAGCTGAGGACGCCTCAGGTCCAGAAGTTCACTCGGATGACCCATGAACCCTCTCAAGCCACCAAGTCCCAAACCAAATGAATCAACTTTCCCCCAAAACTAGCCCTCCTCCAGACATTCAGATTTCTTTCAGTGGCACCACAACTTTCTCATTCACCAGCCTTTTGTGCGCCCCCTTAACCTCTGGCCTGCATTCCATCCCCCAACTCCATCCAGGCACAGAACTATAAGCTGGTGTAGACATGGTGAAGGTTTGATGCTCCATAATGGTTTTTGGAATTTAACTGGAATGATTGGACTCCTTCTTGGGCGGGACTCTGACCTGGTTGTCGCTTCCTTCTCCCCACCCTCATTCAGGTCTTGGTTGGCTGCCCATCCAGAGCAGACCCCCACCCTCCCTCACCACTGTTTACCTTATAATTTCTTTTAGTCCTTTAATAACAACTTTTGCTATCTGAATTTATCTTGTGCATTTGTCGACTTGTACATTGTATGTCTTTCCCAAGTAGAATATAAATTTCATGACGGCAGAGAATTTGTCTGTTCTGTCCTTTACTGCATTTCCAGGGCCAAGAACAGGGCCTGGCGGACAGCGGGGGCTCAGTAAAGACATGCTGAATTAATGAACTCATCTGCTTTCCTTTAATATTCCTCTTCAATCCATACCACTCACCACTGCCAAGTCAGACTTCCCAGAGCATAGTTTATATGTGTCACCTGCTGCTCCGAAACATACAGTGTCTTCCCATCACCAGAGAAATGAGGTTCCAGCTCAGCTTCTCTCAGAACCCACAGTGGCCACATCAAGCTGGCCTTCTGCCTACAGCTTCTTGCACACACGCTGCTGTGCCCTCCATGACGTACACGCGTCTTGCACAGTCCCATGTGTCCTAGTTAGAACTCTTAGTTGCAAGTAATAGAAACTGATCAGACTTAGTTTAAAAAAAAAAAAAGCAGAGTAATAGAGTTTGTCAGATGAAAAGAGCTCTGGAGGATGGTGGTGATGGCCGCCCAGCAGTGTGAAAGTGCTTAATGCCATGGAGCTGTACACTTAAAAATGGCTAAGACAGCACATTTTGTTATGTGTATTTTAGCACAATTTTTGAACAAAAAGGTGGGGTAGGATTTAGTGCAGTGATAATAAGGCTATGGGGGTGTTTGGGTTAACCATGGAGAGGGCCAGAGCCCCGTCTCGGCAGGGGTGGAACCAGGGAGGGAAAGCACCCAAGCGTCCACACACCCTGTTCCTGTTGCCTTCTCTGTGTCTGCTTCCCCCCTTCTCTCTGCCCCTCAGTTCACACAAGAGCACACTTGTCCACAGCGCCAGGTTAGTATGGCTCCCAGGCTCGACTCCATGAAGACCGACGGCCGCTGAGCCCAATCCCAGACCCCCAGAGCAGAGAATCTGTGTGGCTCAGGCTGGGTCGAGGGTTCGTCCACCCCTAAGTCAGCCATGATGCACAGACGCGGGTCTGGGGTCCTCCTCCGTGACCCTGTTTTTAGAGAGATGGTAGTTCTCAGCGAATGGAAATTATTAAGAAAAGGGAAGACATCCCACAGGGGGCTTACAACTCAGTTTGGGCTCAGGGAAGCTTTCCTGGAGGAAGCAAGATTTAAGCTAAAATCTGAAAAATGAACAGGCATGATTTGGGCAGATAGAGAGAAGAGCTCTGGGCTGGAGCTGGTGTGTGGAGAAGCCTTGGGATGGTGTATAGGTAAGTTTGACTATGAGGGATAGAAAACCTGGAATAATCATGCCTTCTACCTCTTGATTCAAGAGGATGCTTGAGCTCCAGCCATCATGCCTACATTCTAGGAAGGAGACAGAGGCAAAAGGGCTCACCCTTCCACTAAGTATCTATTCCAGAAACTGTAGACGCCCCATCTGCTAGAAATCACTGGCCAGAACCTAGTCACACAACCCACCTAGGTGCAGGGGAGGCTGAAAAAAGGCCATCTTCATTCTGGGTGGTCATATACCCAGCTAAGAGTCAGGGAATCTATTACCAAAGAAGATGAAGACAGATACTGAGAGAAATCCTGAAGTCTCTGCCACAGATATTGCTCTTTCCAGGAAATCGGAAAGCATAGAGTAAGGAGCATAATGATCGAGGAGAAAGCTTTTGATTGAATATGGAAGATTGTCCACACATTTTTCTTTAGTTATTATTTATATCACTGTCCAGGAATCAAGCCTATTTTTCAGAAGACTTTTTATTTTGCAATAATCATAGATTCACAGGAAGTTGCAAAGAAATGTACGGGCAGGTCCCACGCGTCCTTCACCAGCCTCCCCCGGTGTTAACACCTCACGTCGCTGCAGTACGATATCAAACCCCGGAAATTAACGTTAGTGCAACCTGCAGAGCTTGCTCAGATTTCACCAGTTCTACATGTGCTCGTGTGTGTCGATGTGATTTTATCACACGTGGAGCTTCTTGTAATCACCACAATCAAGACGTTACACTGGATCATCACCATAAAACCCCTTCGAGCCACCCCGACACCCACCCCCTCTCCCTCATCCCTAACCCCTGGCAACCACCGATCTGATTATGCTGTCTCACGAACGCAGCATGTAGCCTTAGATGCAGTGCAATTCCCTTGAGGTTCATGTGAGTTGTTGCACACATCTGTAGCTCATTCCTTTTTTGCTGCTAAGTCCTGTTGCGTAGTATGGATGGACCACAGTTTGTCCAGCCATCCACCTACTGAGGGACATGCAGGTAGTTTCCAATTTTTGGCCGTTACAAATAAAGCTGCTATGAATATTTGTGTACAGGTTTCTATGTGAAAGTAAGTTTCATTTCTCTGGGATATATGCCCAACAGTGTAATTGCTGGGTTTCAGGATAAGTCCATCTTTAATGTTAAAAGGGACTGCCAAACTGTATTCCACCATAACTGGATGAGTTTGCATTCCCACAAGCAATATATGAGTGATCTAGTTTCTCTGCATCCCTGTCAGCATTTGGTTTTATCACAGGCTTTTCTTTTAGCCATTCTGACACATCAGAATGACATCTCATTGTGGTTTTCATCCCTAAGGGCTGATGGTGTTGACCAAGTCTTCATGTGCTTGTTTGCCACCTCTATATCAAACATAGAATTGTTTTAAAGTGTGTACACATTGCCATGAGACCTGCATGTCCCTTCCCCCCACCTCCAACCACCCTCCCTCCAGGAGACCGGGGATTTCTTCTCTGGAGAGATTGAATGAAAGATGCTTCTTACACAGGCACACTGAGTACAGCTGGAGGTGGGGGGAGCAGATGGCTCTCATAACACTGGCAGCAACACGTTGTGCCACCTTCCACCTGGCCTCCAGGCAGGAGATGGGCAGTGTCTCCTCTGCAAACACTGATACCTAGGAATTCCCTAACCAAAGGCCAGTTTGCCACCCGAGCACCCTAGAGTGAACGCCACCAGTCAAAACGCTGTGCCTACACACACAAGTAGTTATCTATGCTGTGTGACAAGCCACCCCAAAACACAGGGGCTTGAAGCAAGAACAAATCATTTATTTTCCACACATTTATAATTTGGGCAGAACTCAGTGGGGACAGCTCGTTTCTCTTTCAAACAATGAAGTGGCTTGACTGGGGATGGAAGCTGGGCTCCCGGAATGGCCAGTTTACATGGCTGTCAGCTGGGAGCTCAGTCCAGGCGGTTGGCCTTACTTCCTCTCCACACGGGCCTCTCCATGGGCCTGCGTGGGCTTCCTCACAGCATGGTGGCTGAACTCCAGGAGCAAGAATTCCAAGAAGCTGGGGCAGAAGCCACAAGGCTGTTTGTGATCTGGCCTTGGAAGTCTCAGGATGTAACTCCGTGGGAGAAGTAGAAAGATCTGTGGCTATCTTTAGTCTACCACATATATAGAGCATTGAATAGTTTTTTGGTGCCTCATTCTCAAATGTGAACTGATAGCCAAGTATCACAAGACATTTGAGAAAAGCCTTCAATATGAAGACAAAGATAGGAAATAAAGAAAAATAAAGGAAATTATAAGGAGCAGATGAAAACCAAAAAAAAAAAAAAAACCTACCATAATTAATATCTTCAGAGAAGTAAGAGAGTATATTGGATTCACGAAACAATAGAGTGGAAAGAAAGTGCTCTTAGACATTGAAAATATAAGAAACTGAATAAAAAATTCAGAAAGTTTGGAAAAGAAAGTTGAACAAAACTTTCAGAAAAAAGTGTAAAAAGACAAAGAGATGGAGTAGAAGAAAAAAATAAGGAAATTAAAACCAACTCAAAAAGTCAAACGTTAAACTAAGGAGTTCCAAAAAAAGAAGAGAGAAAACAGAAAAGAGGATATTACCCAAAAAATAGTACCGGTAGATTTCCCAGCACTAAAGGACTTGAATCTTTAGATTGAAGGGCTTGGTGAGCATACAGCACATTCTCTTTTAAAGAAAATTTTTTTACTGATGTCTATTGAGAAACCCATCCATGCTGTTATCTGTAGCAATGGTTTAATTCTCGCTGCTGTCTAGTAGTTCATTGAATGAATATACCACCACTTATTTATCCATTCCCTCATTGATGGATCTGGGTTATTCCTAGTTTGGGGTTACTAGAAATTTTGCTACTGTGAACATTCCTGTTTGTGTCTTCCGGTTGATTGTGTTCACATTCCTTTCAGGTGCACATGCAGAAGCAGAGTTAGCGGGCCACAGGTTGTTAATATGAGCGGCTTTAGTAGTGCTGTCAAACAGTTCTCCAAAGTGATTGAACCAATGTATATTCCCATTAGCAACACAGGAGAGTTCTGGTTGTCTCACATTCGTGTCAACGGTTGACATTGTCTGTCTTTTTCACCCATTCCCATTCAGGTTGGCGTAACGAATTTTAAAAAGACCTGCAATTAGGACCATCACTATAAAATGTCAGAAGATCTTTAAATCTTGTTCTGGAAAGAATGTGAGCAAGAAAGTGGCACAAACAAGGCAGGAGAAGCAGCAGGGGCTGAAGTAGGCAGGAGTTAACCGGCTGCCTTCTGGTTTTGAGATTTGACTCTGTGCACTGGAAGTTATTGAAGAACTCTTCTTGAATTTCTGAAGTGGCATTTTGGCTTCAGTGCGGAAGGCGGATTAGAGAAAGCCAAAATACATGCAGAGCAGCAAGCTTTTGCAAAGTTCAGGTAGTACGGAGGAAGGCTTGGACTAGGGAGGTGGGATGAAGAGAAATAGGCTCAGGGACTCTTTAGCTGGAAAACTCCAGGCATCTGAGTGCTACGTCAGATGTGTGGACCGAGGGTGAGGGAGAGCCCCACAGTGGCTCCTGTGTGCCTGGTTTAGTCAAGCAGGTGGACGGTGGTACCACAACCGATACTGTGCCAGAAGAAGAGCAGTTTGGGCGTAGGAAGAGATGAGTCCAGTCCTGGACACATGGGTTTGAGTTGCCTGTGAGTCTTCCAGATGAAGACCCCAAACAAGCAGGTGAATATTTCAGTCCGGAGCTCTACAGAGAGGCCACAGGAGTTAGAACCATGAAATTGGATTAAGGAATCTAGTTTAGAATGAGAAGAGAGCATAGGCCTGAACCCTGAGAAAATGCAACATTTAATCAACGCAGGAAAACCAGCAAGCTTCTCAAGGTCAAATTCACTTTGTAAGTGAAATGTGTGGACCTGGAAGTGGATCTCTTTTTCTTTTTCCCAGCCAGAGGTCCCTGAACTTCTCAGCCACGGCCTGAGGAAGCTCTGGAGGCTGAGGGATCTCACTCTGACAGAAGTGAGGAGCAGCTCAGAGGGCATCTCCGGCGAGAAGAGGACCCCCTAGACCACCACAGAGGGAGATTGTTCTGGCGACTTCCAGGGTTGGCAGGGAAAGCAGAATTCCCCAACAGCCAAAGTGATCCGACCCTTTGCAACCATCCCTTCTGAGAAGTGTCTTGACCCTGGGACAAATGTCCATCTAACCCCACGGTTACTTTGCCCACAGACCAGCAATGACAGCCATCCAGCAGCGTTCTTTATGAAAGTCCCTTTCCATAGCGATCACCCACTTGAAAGAACCCAGAGTAGGACTAATAGTTGAAGAGACTTGCGGTAAGAACCAGCCCAGACCCCAAACTCAAGGTAAGCTACTTGCAGTTACCTGTGCTCCTTCAGTCCTGACCCAGAAACCGCAGGTGACATTTCTGAAGAGTTCAATTTACGAAGTGGAAAACTGGGCCAGGCTCATTTGTTTGTGCGATGTTGATTGCCAACAGTTAATCACCGACGGTAAGTGGAAGAAATCATTCCTGTTCATTTGCAAATGAAAATCAAATGAGGACCGAGCTTAAATGCATCAGCGTTTTCACTTCCAAAAGAAAAGATTTCAGAAAGACGGCTGACCTTGGGTTGCCCGGTAGGCACACGCCCGTGCTCAGAGCCTCCTGTGCCTTTTCCAGAGCTTCTCAGGGCCTGCCGTTCCTGCTCATCTTGGAGGCAGACCTATTTAGCTTGGAAAGGATGGAGCATTTCGGATTCTGTGAACAGGCATACACAAGCAGCCGCTTCTCCCTTTTTTATTGCTCTGCAGAGACATGGAGATGCCTTTCACCTCGCTGAAGGAGCCCCCGCAAATTATGCTGAAACCCTTCCAAGGGTTGAAATGCTATGTTTATAAATCCTCCTGGCTGAACTGTTGGCCCCAAGAAATCTGATCATAATAAAGCACTTACGTGTTGGGTGGTTGGTTGAGCCCTTTCCCCTCCGCCCCGCTAAATGTGCAATGTTTTCTGTTTACAGGTGGTGTGTTAATACTGCATTTTCGTGCTGCATTTGACGTCCTCAAAGGCACGTGCATCGAGCACTGAAGTAATAGCCCTGTGTATCAGATGTGTAATGAATTTCTCTCTGTGCTGGTGAATTCATTACCGTGATTTATGGCTGTTTTAATGTACACAGCCTTCTTAAACAACTTAGAGTTGATTGTTCTGGAACTAGATCTGGGTCTCAGATAACTCCCTGGAGCTGTGCCATTGTTCAGGAAAGTTATTGGTGTCCCTGGGCAGGTAAACAACCTTGGATCAAAGGCTTTAGGTCACCTGCAAACACCATCGATTGAAATGGGAAGCGCCTTATAATGGAGCAGGGACCCAGCAGTAATAATCCTTCTAACGCCCCCGGCCAGCCCAGAGCACAGGAAGTGAAGCTCAGACCTGGGCAGAGCTGCAGCTCCTCTGTGGTGTGGGGCTTAGAGCACAGGAGTGAGTCCTGCATCTACTCAGGGCACTTTCCCGGTATTTCCCCCGTAGGCCTGCATAGACAAGTGACAAGAGAGCTGGGACTGAAACTCCAACCAGCGCCATCATTGGAGAAAACCAGTCTGGGTCATTCCATGCATAAAGAACCCCCTTTTGTTCAGAAGCAATCTTTGTGGTTTTGCTTTTAATACTTTTAACTTAATTATCTCAAGAATAGCTTTAACGCACTGTCCACAATTTCAACCTACACCAGGCACTTGCTTGCAAACTGGACATTGGGGCAGGTTTTTCCCCGAAGGGTGAAAGCAGAAACTCTGAAGGGGCAGCCACAAGACACTGAGTGTGGAGGAGAGGCTGGGCCCCTTTGTTTCACGTAAAGTCACCAAGGGCATCTACCGGAAGCTTCAGCTGGATAGGTGAGCCCAAACAAAGAAAGAAGACTCCGGAAAGGAGTGGGAAGAGCATCAGGGTGCCCGGCAGACTGAGGGTAACATTCCAAAAGTCGAGGAGCACTCCCAGCAGCCAGTGGGAGGCAGGGGTGGCCAGGGTGCCCGGGAAAGGCGGCCCACCTGTGCCCAGGTGAGAACCCTCGCCAGCAGTCAGTGACGGCGGGATTCCGAGGGCAAGTGCCCGGCAGAGATGTTCTTTCTCTCCTCCAGGGGGCCTCTTAGTAAAGAGTCAGCTACTTTATCAACTGCCTTGGTGCCCTGAAAGTGAATGGGACCTGCTCTTTCTGGCGTTGCCCATCACAGTGGATCAGAATTCGTTTAACTAGTAGGTGCTGGATTTTCAATATCGTGGGGACAGAATATATTTAACAACGTTCTCTATCTTCTTGCTTTTTTCTGTGACAGTTTCCTGCAGCCCTAGTCTTGCATCCTCGGTTAGACCCCCTAGGTAACTAACACATGTTGAGCAGTTGTTACGTCCACACCTGATTGAATTCTCACAACAACCCAGAGATGCTTATTATTTTGCCATTTTGTTGAACAGAAAGTAGACAGTCAAGAGGTTGTATAATCTGAGGAAATACAAGCGGTTTCGTGCGTATGAAAAGATCCCCCTTCCTCACTGATAATAAAAACAGACATGCAAATTAGGACTCAACGGAAACACTATTTCTCACGCAGCTGACCAGCAGAGAAGAAGTTTGAGGGTGAGGGGTGGAGAAAGAAGCCCTTTCACGCACAGCTCAGCACAAGGGCAAACCAGCTCAGCATCTTTGGCGGGCAATTTGGTATTATCTCTCCAATTTTAAATGAACATGCCCTCTGACCCAAGAATTCCTCTGTAAACGTCCTTGTAAATATGTGCAAAGACACCTTTATGGGGATATTCATCACAGCACTGTTTTTCGTAGCACCTTGGGTCAAGGGCTCCTCATCTTTGTTGGGCATAAGATATGCACTTGATAAATATTTAAGTTACGTAGCCTAATCATTGACTGTATCAGACAGGTGGGGAAAGGGTGAAAACACAGTGTGGGGGGCGCGGAAGACAACGTCCATCTCCCTCATGAGGTCGCCATTATCCAACAGAAAGATAGCAAGGCCTCGGGGCTCCCGGTGCCCCAAGCCGGCCTCTGCCCAGTGGTACGGAGACAGCAAGGAGGAACTAGCTGCCAAGGGTAATCTGCGCTCCTTGAATCCCACAGCAAATTTTCTTCTGCAGCCCACGGCCACCGTTAATTCTCCCATTTACGCAGCGATCATCTACTAAACGTCAATGTCGGGGTTCCTGGCTATAAGGAGCAGGCACTTTGGCAACTTAAGCAAACAAGGAGTGTATTGGAGATGCATCAGGCAGTTCATGGGATGAACAGAAGGCTCCAGACTAGGCTGGAGAACGGCAGGAGGCAGAGGAAGCCGGCAGCAGAATCACAGCTGACGTAAGCAGCAGGGTCAGGCTGGCGGGGGCTCCTGTCGCCACCATGGGACGCTGTTCTGTGAACAAATCCTGACCTGTCCCTTCGTCACTGAGCCACCACCTCCAGGCTCAACATGCCTAAGGGAACCTTGGCCAGACCAGCCTGGGCACAGGGGCTGGGAAGAGGGCAGACTGGACCGCGCTGTCTTCCGCACGGGAAGGGGAGCCCTTTTCCCCACCTAGATCAGGATGGAGAAGCCAGCAGCACACAACAGCAGTGTCCACTGCCATTGCCACCGCTTGGAGGATTCATTTATTCAGTCAATAAACATTTCTTGAGCGTTGAAATAGAAACACCAGAAGGGGGCCGGCGCAGCAGTTAAGTGCGAACGTTCCGCTTCAGGGGCCCGGGCTTCACCAGTTTGGATCCTGGGTGCAGACATGGCATCACTTGGCACGTCATGCTGTGGTAGGCATCCCACATATAAAGTAGAGGAAGATTGGCACAGATGTTAGCTCAGGGCCAATCTTCCTCAGCAAAAAGAGGGGGCTTGTTGGCAGATGTTAACTCAGGCCCAATCTTCCTCAAAAAAAAAAAGAAAGAAAGAACAGTGGTTGTCTTGTCTCCCCTTCCACACCCTTTCCTAGAGAATTTGCCCCAGCCCCAGCTTCTGCCCTTGCCTTTGAAACTTTTTCTTTTCTAAATTCCTTTCACAGCCGATTACAACAAGGATGATCACCCAACTCAAGAAGAACCAACCCACACCAGCCTGAGCCAATCGATTTCTCCTTCACCCTCCCTAGAGAGTTTCCACTAAGGGACCAGGAGTCAGCCCTGGATGGGGGGTTCTTGAACGGAGCGTCAAGTAGAACCGAACCAGTCGGTGCTGAGGCAAGCTGAGGGCATGTGTGCATGCGTGTGTGCGTGTGCTCATGTATGCGCTCATGTGTGTGCACGTGCGGGCCACGTATCTCCATGAAACAGACAGAAGCCTTGTCTCGCACGGGGCCATTCTGGGACACACATGGCCCAGCTCTGTTTTGCCTCTGCCTTGGGCGTCCATGAGATGGCCTGGGCACCCTTTCAGCAAAGACCATTCCACCTGAGCTAGGTTGAGGGTGTCTATTCCTTGTAACCAGACAACTCCTTATTAAGACAAATGCATCAGGAGTCCTGAGCTGGGCCAGCACCCCCGAGGGCGGCCACTGTCCACTCAGCAGATAAGAAGGCAGTTGGATCCCCCAGACAAATGGAAACTCACAGAATAACCATGAAGCCTGGAAGGGCCAGCTGGTTCTTCCAGCTCGGGCCAGTTTTGAACAGATGGGGACACTGAGGCCCACAGTGGCTGAATGACATGCCCAGATCCCTGGGGACAGAGCCGAGCCCACGATCCAGTTCTGCAGTTTCCGGGTTCTTTCTGCTTCGTCACATGGGTGCCCACACGGGACTTTCCACAGAAGCTGATAGAGAGTGGTAGACACGAGCTGCGTGAGGAGTGTGCCCTCTGATCAGCTTCTCCTCCGTCCTCCACTACAGGGCTGCCTTGAGGCCTGTCCCACAGAGAAGGAGATCCCCAGCCCTGTGTTGCCCCGTCTGTTCAGGAGCAGTAACCTCCGCCATTCCCGCGACAGTGCAACCCATCTGAACCCCAGCTGACAGATGTTAATCGGCTGAATGTGGTCCCGGGATGCCATCAGTTTTAACACTGCTAGTTTGTGGCTCGTTCCCCAAGCCACTGTTGGAGGGAATTTCTAAGACATGGAGAAAAGCCACGGGACATGAGCATACCCAGAGAAAGAGTCTATTTCAAGGTGAGTGGTTTCTGTCAGCCTCCACTATTCCAGGCCTCGGCCAATCTGCCTGAACATGGGTTTGAGGCAGGACCTGAGGTCTGTGTGAAATGGCTCAGCTGGTGTTTGCTAAATTCTACCATGGAGCTGAGAGAGAAGAAAGAGTCGGAGACACACTTCCTGCTTTGAGAAGCTTCCAATTTCATAAGAGAGAATATGTGTTTATGAGTTGAATTATGTCCCCCAAATTCACATGTTGGAGTCCTAACCCTCAAACCTCAAGTTAAGATGAGGTCATTAGGGTGGGCCCTAGTCCCACATGACTGTGTCCTCATAAAAAGGGGACATTTGGACACAGAGACAGATGCACGCAGGGAAAAGGCCATGCAAGGATGGAGGCGGGGGAGGGGTGACGCTTCTGTAAGTTCAGGATGCCACAGGTCACAGCAAACCAGCAGAACCCGGAGAGAGGCGGGGAGCCCACCCTCCCTCCTACACCCAGGAGGAACCAGCCCTGCCGGCACCTTGAGCTCAGACGTCCAGCCTCCAGAGCGTGAGACACCAAACACCTGTGGTTTCAGCTGCCCGGTGTGTGGCTTTGTTCCGGCAGCCGCAGGACACTAAGAATGCAGAGTATTTGTAGTAAGTCATTGCAACTGAAGATCCCACGGCCCCATGAGTAATCCTGCTGATACAGGATCCACAGACACAGGTCAAGCTGGTAACTTTTTACCTGACTAATTTAATGAAAGTGGGAGAAAAGACAAGCTAGTTGAGCCACTGGTTTCACTGATGTCTTTTCAGTCTTTCCCCAGCGGTTTGCCCGAGTTTACTGGGGTCTTTCAGTGAAGGAGCATTCCTGTCCCACGACCCCAGGACACAGGTGCAGGTGGCCTTCCCGTGGAGGACAACTGGGGTGCGGCCGGCCCTCCACGCCCGCCTGGGCACTAGAGCCACCCCGAGAAGGCAAGGCTCTCTGACCTGACTCAGGACACTGGGGAGGTGAGGCGCACGCCAGACCCCGAGAGGACGGGTGCCTGCTCGCGCCACAGTGGACCGATGGACTGTTTGGGGCCAGGAAGCTGTCCCCCACGAGGAAATGCATTATTCTATAATTTCCCTAAAATATTAAAAGCGAGTTCTGCTTTGAGAGACCAACCTGCGCCTGTTCACACCCCCGAAGAGGACATGCTGGGGGCTTTGAAGCTACACAAGGCTTTCAGATCCGAAGGCCATCTTGGGGGATGTGGGTTCTGCTGCACCCGGAAATCCCAGCTCAGAGACCACAGGACTCCTGCTCTGCGAGGAGGAGCACTGGGTGAAAGGCAACAGTGTGGCCAGACATCTGTGGGGACAGAGAAAGCAACGGCCACTCAGAACCCGGGACAACACGACTGCCAGCTGGGGGAAGGACAGCGTGGGTCTTCACCTGAAAACCCAGGGCAAGTTTGGCTCATCTACGGTGAAGGCTGTCAACTGGATTTCATAGACCCTCAGGAGGTCTGTTAAAGACAGCCAGAGTCCATGTACATGGGTGAGAAATAATTGTATCTTTATTTTCACTGACCTCCAACTAAAATTTAGCCTGCTTCTAATTACAGATGTGGCAACAACTCGCAGTTAAATGAGCTTGCCCTATGTTCCTGTCTCTGTACAAAGCACGGACACTTTCAATATCACGTGATCACAGACATCTCAAGATGCGCTATGGTTTTTTTTGTTTTGTTTTTTGTTTTTGTGAGGAAGATCGGCCCTGAGCTAACATCCGTGCCCACTTCCTCTACTCTGCACGTGGGATGCCACCACAGCATGGCTTGACGAGCGGTGTGTAGGTCCGTGCCTGGGATCCAAACCTGTGAACTCCGGGCCGCTGAAGCGGAGTGCGCAAACTTAACCACTGAGCCACTGGGCTGGCCCCCGAGATGCACTATGTTTTTGTAGAGATCTCAGAGTGCTTGTGTACACATCACTCTTCCAAACAGGAAGCCTTAGAGCCCGGCAAGACCTCGTCATGTGGCGCGCTAATGAAGAGGGTGCACACTCCTCTGATAAGTATGTTTCAATAGAATTGTTTTCCCTTTTAAGCCCATGTATTTTGCATTATGCACTGAAAAACCTTCTTCTGAGAAGTGGTCCCTGGGCTCCACCAAACATCCAGAGTGACTTGCGCCACGAAAAAGATCGCGAGTCCCTGATCTAGGATCGGGAGTGGCTCGGGTTCCCACCAGGACAGCAGAAACCTGCGCGTGTTTAAAGAAAAGGGAGGCAATGCAGGAAACCGGGTGTCAGGTGGTGGAAGAGCCTGTCGGCCAAGCAGGGGACGGACAGGCGTTCCAGAAATTGCAACAGCGGGAAGCCACCACCACTCCTAAAGCAGAAGGGACAAAGGGGGACAGTGTCCTAGACCCCAGAAGCAGCTGGGGCCGCCTCGTGTCACAGAGAGGGAAAGCCCCCAGCGTCTCATGTCCTCCTGCTGTCTGATTAGCCACCCGTCCCTCTGTTGTTTGAATCCATCCAGAAGCCAACTGATCAAGGAGCCTCAGACCAGGCCCGCTGGGGCCCAAACAGCGAGAGGCAGGCGAGGCAAGCATCCGAGGCCAGCAGGCCCGGTCCGCGGGAGCCCACAGTCCTACTGGGCCGGGAACCAGTGCCACCCTTGGAGCGTTTCCCCGGGTCCAAACGCTTCACCCGCCTGGACTCTCATCAGCAGTTTAACAGGCATCTGCACCTGTTCCCGCAGGGCCCATCCTCCCAGGCTGCTGCGTGCTCAACTCCGGGAGCGGATCGAGGGCGAGCCCCATCACCAGCGCCCCCGGCAGGGGCTGGTGGGGCCAGAGGCCCTGAGTGGTCAGAACCGAGGCTCCAAGTAGGAGGCATCGAATCATAGCACGTTTGTTTATGAGTCTGGAGCACTGGCTGCCGTGCTCCTCCACGGCCTGCATGATCACATCAATAATAGCGGGTCGTGCTCGAGCCACAGACGCTCAGCCGCGGGAGAAGAAATGAAATAGTGAAAGGCTGTTACTGATTTATTCATCAGCAGGCAAGCCTGATCTGGAGAATACGATAAATACTGGCGGAACCTATCCGAATTAAAACAATCACTACCTTATTAGAGTTTGGCACCAGCAAAGCGGCGGGATCGATGCCTCGGGACTCCTCCCGCTCCCTCCAACCTTATCTGTTTTACAAGCGAGCTCTTCGCCTTCTGAGTCGGTGTAAGAATCGCAGTTTTACATCAATTACGTCTCCATTAGCATCGAGATGTCTCCTTTCATAGAGCATTATCAAGCTGCAGATACACAAAATGTCAATATTTTCTCTCACTTCATTATGCTAATCCCTCCGCTGGGCTGGGTTCCTCCAGGACTCTGAGACGGCCGTGCTGACGTGTGTTCACAAGCAGCTGGTCATCCCGGGCAGGGCGCTGCCCACGTCTGCAGACGCTCAACCCCAGGGCTCACGGCCGGATGGACGAGAGACTGCGTCTGCTGGAGTGACCTGTGGTCACGCGGGCACATTAAGACCAGTCACATGGATGCAGAAGTCATCCGCTTTTCGTCTGTGCGTTCATCAGCTACTTTTCCACACTGCAGTCAATGACTACAGCAGAAGAATCAAGACGTTAAGTCATGGGGCCGGCCCCGTGGCTGGGTGGTTAATTCCATGTGCTCCACATTGGTAGCCAGGGTTCACGGGTTCCGATCCTGGGTGTGGACCTATACACCGCTCATCAAGCCATGCTGTGGCGGCATCCCACATAGAAGAATTAGAATGACTTGCAACTAGGAAATACAACTATGTACTGGGGCTTTGGGTAGAAAAAAAAAAAAAGAGGAAGCTTGGCAACAGATGTTAGTTCAGGGCCAATCCTCCTCACCAGAAAAACTAAAAGATGTCAGCTTGTATCCAGGAACTGATTCTTTGCCCTGTTTTTGATTCTCGGCCTGCTCATCCTGTGGCTGGAATCAATTCTATCCATGGAATACAGAGATTTAAGAACAGCTTGACTCCCCCACTCAGCCACCCAAACCCCCACCCTCTGAAAGATTAGATGTCCTGTGTTTAATCGCCCTCCTGCCTTCTGCAAGACGGGTGGATCCTACCGGCCCTGTGAAGGGCCGGCTCCCTGGAAGCAAAGCTGGTGATGGGGCACAGGGGCGATGTGCACAAGTCACGAGGGGCAGCACGCTCTTCAGGAGAGCCTGGCGGAGGGGGAGCGCAGCCGGTTGGAAGGGGGAGGGCGGAAGGAGATGGTCTCAGGGAGAGACCCGCCTTGGCCTGGCCCCTGGAAAAGCCTGGGCTGTAAGTTGTGGCAGAGTGCTCTGGCCTTGAGACCTGGGTCAGGCCCTTGGCACCCTGCTGCGGGCTTCCAGCTGCCGACACCCCACAACAGTGGGGTCTGGGCCCTGGGACAGGTAACAGGAGCTGGTGGGCACCTACGGGTCTGCCGCAGCCCTGTGAGGGCCTGGTGGTTATTCTTCCTTGCCTTTGCTCACAGAGCTTCCCCTCCTGGGAGGATTTCTGCTCCTTCCCAAACGCCTGAATCCTGCCCCTTCTTGTCCCATTTGCCCCCACGAAGCTTCCCTTCCTGAGGCCTTGGCGCGTCAGAACCCCACGGTCCAGCATTTGTCACATGCTCTCTCGCGTGGTTCTTTGCTTCGCACATATTAGATTTGCGTCTTCAAGACACTCACAGTTCCCATGGTTGGTGTGACGGGTTGAAAGATGCCCCAAACAGACAGATTGAAGGCCTAACCCCCAGCACCTCAGAACGTGAGGTTATCGGAAATAGGGCTGCAGCAGATGTCATTAGTGAAGACGAGGAGAAGGGTGGCCCCCAATCCAGCAAGACTGGAGTCCTTACAAGAAGAGGAGGGACACACAGACACACAGGGAGGAGAACGGCCACGGACAGTAGAGAGACAGCTGCCAGCCAAGGAACACTGGATGATGCCACCAGCAGAGGCCCCCAGGTCTCCCTGATGCCACCACCAGAGGCCACCGGGTCTCCCTGCTGCCACCACCAGAGGCCACCGGGTCTCCCTGCTGCCACCACCAGAGGCCACCGGGTCTCCCTGATGCCACCACCAGAGGCCACCGGGTCTCCCTGATGCCACCACCAGAGGCCACCGGGTCTCCCTGATGCCACCACCAGAGGCCACCGGGTCTCCCTGATGCCACCACCAGAGGCCACCGGGTCTCCCTGATGCCACCACCAGAGGCCACCGGGTCTCCCTGATGCCACCACCAGAAGCCACCGGGTCTCCCTGGAGCCTCAGAGGGAGCGTGGCCCCGACACCTTGATTTTGGACTCCGGGCCACCAGAGCTGTGAGACAATAAACGTCTGTTGTTTGAAGCCGCCCGCTCTGTGGTGCCTTGTTCTGGCGGCCGCAGGAAGCCGACACAGGTGGGATGTGAGTGTCCTTTACCTGTCGTTTTGGACCTTAGACGCCCACTGGGTATCAACACTTCAAAGTGGTCCCCTGGTGACTCTGCGTTTACTGTATCCTGGTGAGGCAGCACTATTTCTTAATGGTTTTCCAACTCCTCTTTGGAGCTGTCGTACTCTTCACGACACCAAATGTGACACACGGCACATTCTTTTTTAATGTCCTCAGTGATGGCAGAACTTTACTCTTTGAGGGGGCACTAGAGTTTTGGCAGCCCCCCAATGTGGGTGACCAAGCTGGGCGGTGGCTCCGTGCTGAGTCAAGAATGAAGTGGGTTTAGGGGGCCATGGGTACCACACGCAGTAAATCCAGTGGCCCAGAGCGTCCCAGAGGGTTTGTGCAGCGGCTGGAAGAAATGCCTGTGTGCCCAAGCAAGGAGGACGGCCAGCGCTCCTGCAGACTCTGGTGGAGTCTGTTTCTTAAGTCCGTGTACCCCACAGCCACAACCTGTGTGCCGCTTTTGTTTTGTTTTTTCAGTCTTACAGAGTTCTGAGTGCAGAGAAAAGAATCAGTAAAAATGTTTGCTTGACTGGCTACGCTGTTCTGGGCCTGAAGCTGGACTTGCGGTGGAAGCCTATGAAACTGTATGGAACATGAGGGACTTGTTAGCATAGTTCACACATCCAGTCATTGCATTAGTCTCCTACTGCTGCTGACAAATTACCACAAACACAGTGGCTTAAAACAACACAAATTTGCTATAAATGTTGGTTGAAAGTCCAACGTGGGTCTCACTGGTCTGAGATAAGCCGTCTGCAGGGCTGGCTCCTTCTGGAGGTTGCAGGGAGAATCCATTTCCTCGCCATTTCCAGCTTCTGGAGGCGCCTCCTGTCCTTGGTCTGTGGCCCCTTCCATCTCCAAAGCCAGCCAGCAGTGCTGCATCCCTCTGACTGTCTTCTCTAGTGACATCTCCCTCTGCTCTCGTCTTCACCACCCTCCTCTGCTCGTAAGGACTCTGCGATTTCACTGGGCCCAGCTGGATAATCCTGGATGGTCTCCCTCTCCCAGGTCAGCTCAATAGCGATTTCCGTTCCATCTGCCACCTTAATCACCTTTTGCCACGTAACTTAACGTAGTCCCAGGGTCTGGGGCTAGGACGTGGACTTCCCTGGAGGGGTTATTGTTATGAACACATTCATCGTTCAAATGAAAACATCTACTCATTTATTCAACCAATATTTATGGAGCCTTCGCCAGGTGCCAGGCATCCGCCGGACGCTCTGAGGAATGCAGCGGAGAATGAAACAGATGCAATCCTCGCTCTCGCGAGCACGCAGCCTTGCAAGCAGGCAAGAAGTAAGGTGAATACATTCAGAAACTAGAGTTTGTCATAAGGGCCCAGAGCTCGGAAGAAAAACACAGTAGTGAAGGGAGACAGTAAGGCTATGTGGGGGAGAGGGTTAAATACGATATTTAAGAGGGTGATATTTAAATATAAGGTCTGAGGGAGGGGTGAGCCTTATGGGAAACTGGGCAAAGTGGGTTCCAGTCAGAAGGAACAGCCAGTGAACAGACCCCGAAATGGGCGTGCCTGGAATATTCCACAGCAGGCCAGTATGATTGGCAGGTGGGAGTGAGAGGCTGAGTAAAGAGGATGAGATCCGACAGGCAATGGAAGAGAGGAGAGGCAGGTTGTCTAGGGCCCTGTGGGCCACAGCGCAACTTTGGCCCTCCTGCACTGGAAGGTTTGAGTGGGGAGCTGACTCTTCGGAAGATGACACATGTGGCTGCCCCATGAATGAGGCAGAGCAGGAGAGTCTGCAGGAAGCTTTGCTCCACTTCAGGTAACGGATGACAGTGGCCCAGACGAGCGTAGGAGCTGTGCTGGTGGCAACATACTGTTGGGTTCTGGACGTTGTTGGAAGATGGAGCTGAGACTGGATAGCAGGTGTGAGAGAAACAGAGGCATCAAGAGTGACTCAAGCTTTCAGCCTGAGTGACAGGAAGGACGGAGCCGCCATTCCTGAGACGGAGAACATGCAGGGAGGGCAGGTCTTGATGAGAGAGAAGAGCAGGGCCTGGTTCTTAGACACGCTAAGTTTGAAATGCCCATGAGACACCCAGGTAGAGACATCGAAACTCAAGGGAGAGCTCTAGGCTGGAGATGTCGCTTTGGGAACTGTGAGCATGTAGACGGTATTTAAAGCCATGAACTGAATGAAGTCCCTGGGAGAGACCCGATACAAGGAAGAAAAGAGATATGAGCACTGAGACCTGGCAGCTTCCAAAATTTAGAGCTGGGAGAGACAAGGAGGAACCAGCAAAGAAGACTGAGAAGGAGCAGCAGGTGAAGTACAGAGAACGCCTGGAAAAGCGTCTCCTCAGACCCGAATGAGACAGCGCCTCCAGGAAGCGAAGCGGCCAGGTGTGTCCGTGGCGGCAGGTCCAGTCAGCGGGGCTGCGTTTAGCCACACGGATTCTCTGCTGCCCGTGACGAAACAGAGTGCAGGGAAGCCCAAGCGGCGTGTGTCCAGGAGAGTGTGCGACACTCCGAATGGCAAAAACAACCTTGAAAAAGAACAAAGTTGGAGGACTCACACTTGCCAATTTCAAAACTTACTACAAAGCTACAACGATCAAGCGTGGCACCGGCAGAAGGACAGACGTATAGATCAATGGGGTAGAACTGAGAGTCCAGACGTGAACCCTCCCACCTATCGCCAACTGATGTTCAACGAGGATCCCAGGACAATTCAGTGGAGGAGGGAACAGCCTTGACAACAAGTCGTTCTGGATATCCACACGCAAAAGGATGAATTTGTACCCCTTCCTTACACCACACAAAAAAACTAACTCATAATAGATCGTAGAACTAAATTCAAGAACTAAAACCATAAAATTCTCAGAAGAAAATGTAGGAGGAAAACTCCACGATCTGGGTTATGTAAAGCCTTCTTAGATACGACACTAAAAGCACAAGTGACAAAAGAAAAACAAATAAATTGGGCTGCATTCCCCAAACACTTTTGTGCTTCCAAGGACAACATCAAGAAAGTGAAAAGACACTAGTGGGAGAAAATATTTGCAAATCATACATCTGAAAAGGAACTTGTATTCAGTATATGTAAAGAACTCTTAGAATTGAGCAATAAAAAGACAACCCATTAAAAACTTAGCAAAGAATCCGAATAGACATTTCTTCAAAGAAGATGTACAAATGACCACTAAGTGCATGAAAAGATGGTTGACATCATTATCTGTTAGGAAAGTGAAATCAGAACCATAATGAGATACCACGTCACATACACTATGACGGGTATCACAAAAAAGACAGATAATGAAAGTGTCATAAGGCTGTGGAGGAGCCCTCATACACTGCGGTGGAAATATAAAATGGGGAAGCCACTGAGAAAACAGTTTTGCAGTTTGAATTCATCAGCCTGGCTGCCATGACAGAACGCCAGTGACTGAGTGGTTTGAGCAACAGAAGTTTCTCTCTCACCGTCTGGAGGATGGGAAGTCTAAGGCAGAGGAGCCGGCGGACTTGGTTCCTTGTGAGAGCTCCCTTCCTGGCTTGTAGACGGCCACCTTCTCACCGTGTCCTCACGTGGCAGAGGGAGAGAGGGTGAGCTCTCTGGGGTCTCTTGCTATAAGGGCGCTAATTCTACTGCTAGGGCCTGTGTTAGTCAGGGTTCTCCAGAGAAACAGAAGCAATAGGATCTGCGCGTGCGTAAAGAGATTTATTATAAGGAGTTGGCTTGCACAATTATGAACGCTGAGAAGGCCCGAGACCTGCAACCAGCAACCTGGAGCCCTAAGAGAGCCACCGTGCAGCTTCAGTCCAAGGCTGGAGGCCTGAGAACCAGGAGAGGTGATCGTTTGGTTCTAGTCCGAAAGCCCACGGGCTCGGGACCCAAGGAGAACGGATGTTTCAGTCCCAATCTGAAGTCCGGAAAAGATCAATTTCCCAGCTCCTGAGTCAGGCAGCCCCGTTCCCTCTTACTCAGCCTTCCTGTTCTGTTCCGGCTTCCAGACGACTGGATGAGGCCCAGTTACGCTGAGGAGGGCCTTCTGCTCCACTCGCTGTATGTATACAACGTTAATCTCATCCAGAAACACCCTCACAGACGCAGCCAGAGTAATGTTTGACCAACTGTCCGGGCGCCCACGGCCCAGCCAAGCTGGCACGTAAAATTTGCCGTTACACAGCTCCCCAAGAGTTACCACATGACCCAGCAATTCCACTCCTAGGTACAAACCCACGAGAAGTGAAAACATACCTCCACACAGAAACTTGTATACGAAGGTCCAGTGCAACATTTTTCATAATCGCCCAAAGAGAAAAACAACCCAAATGTCTATCGACTGAAGAGTAAATAGGCAAAGTGTGGTCTAGCTGTACAATGGAGCATTATTTGGCAATGAAAAGGAAAGAAGTGCTGACACATGCTACAACAAGGATGATCCTTGAAAACACTCACTACTTGAAAGAAGCCAGTCACAGAAGGCCACATAGTGTAGCTTTCTGTTTTTGTGAAATGTCCAGAATAGGCAAATCTGTGGAGACAGAACAGAAATCAGTGGGTGCCAGGGGCTGCAGGAGGGGGAGGTCCGGAGTGAGGGGTCCATGATAATCAGTTCAAGGTGAGACCAGTTGGCACCGTTGTGTGTTCAGCTGCAAACGCGTAGACACCAAGTAGAGAAAGCTCAGCGTAAGCAGGCTGGAGCTTTGCTGGGCGAGTGCCACGAAGGGAGGGGGCAAAGGATTTGCAGATGCGGACACACCGTGAGACATTGTCACAGATTGCACAAATAAACAAGTCCTTGGTGTGCAAACCTGGGAATTTGGACAAAACAAGATCACACTTGAAACTACAGAGAGCATCCTTTCCCCAGTTTCCCCTGAAGTTGGAGTTCAATACGTTCAGTCACCTCTTGCTTTCTCCCAACTGGCTTTCCTGCTCCACCAAATCCTAGAGATGGGAGCATCCTGGTGTGTTTTCCTCTGGAGGGAAGTAACGATGGAGAAGGAGATGCTCAGAATGTTGCATCCTATCTTAGATGACCCAGAAGCTGGCTCTATTTCTCTTTGACCATTATGAGTATCAGTCTTTGTCAACAAACAAATAAGACTATTCTTAAAATACTGATATAAATATTTAAAATAAAGCTAAATTATAAATAAAATTCTGGGGAAAATATTTGCAACATATGTGATAAGTAAAGGTTAAGGCTTTCAGTATATAAAGAGTTTTTATAAATCAATAAGAAAAAGCTGAGCATCTTGTGAAGAAAAAATGGCAAAAGATATTACTTAAGAATGTTTTTTGCCACAATTAAATAAAAGAGAGTAAAAAAATAAACGAACTAGTGATACATGATATAACATGGTTGAACCTAAAATTAATTATGCTGAGTGAAAGAAGCCAGACAAAAAAAGAGTCCATACTCTGTAGTGTATATATAATCTATAAAAGCCATTATCTATCTAATCTATAATCTATAATCCATAGCGACAGAAGGCATATTGGTGATTGCTTGGGATTGGGGTTGGGGGGGAAGACAGGCCTTACAGAGGCGCACAAGCGACTTTAGCGGGTGATGTATATGTTCATTATCTGGATTGTGGTTGTGGTTTCACCACATGTGTAAACCTATGCAAGACTTGTCAAATTGTACGCTTTAAAGATGCGAGGTTTAGTGCTTGTAGATTATGCCTCAATAAGGCTGTAACAAAAGGAGTGGGGAGGACATTTCTTAAGAGAAAATACAAGTGGCTGGTAGCATAGTCATACGATGGGGTTACATCCTGAGACATGCGTCATTAGGCGATGTCATCCTGTGCAAACATCATAGAGTGCACTTACACAAACCCAGATGGTACAGCCTACCACACACCCTGGCTCCATGGTCCTAATCTTGTGGGAGCACCGTCGTATATTCAGTCCATCATTGACTGAAACGTCATCATGCAGCCCAAGACTGTACATATTTTTAAAAGTTCAACACCTTTGGTAACTAAAGAAAGAGAAAATAATGAGATCCTACTTTTTACCTACCGTGTTGGCAAACCTTTGTAAGAAGACCCATTCAGCTCTGACGTGGATCCCAGGGAGCAGGCACGCCCAGCCTCGGAAGCCTCACTTTTCCCTCGACCTCGCCCCGGAACCAAAGCTGCTCGCCAGCATGTACAGCTCCCGGGAAGCTGATGGGCGCCTTGTAACAAGGCTTCTGAACACAGACGAGGCAGCGAAGCAGACGCAGCCTGTTCAGCACATAATTATCGTGTGTCTACTCGGTACTCAGCGCTGCGTTATGTGACCTGAGAATCAGTGGTGGGCATGGCCGTCTGCTGTCCTCCTTGGGTGCTGGCTGCCCTCTGGAAAGTGGGACACAGCTAGCTGACATGCTGCTCCCCAGAGGAAGACAGAGCCGCCGGTCGTTGACCCTTTGAGAAGCTCCGACAGTGGGTCAGGAACCCCAGGCACAGAGCACCAGCATTTGATTTGAACCCCAACAATCATTAGACAAGCAGCCCCGACTCTGTCCCTCTTTGCTCAAGCAAGACCACCTTCAAGGAAACCAAAGGTTGCCTCCAGCCAAGTTCTCCAATGGTTTCTGCTACCATCCGAGGAGGCAGTGGGCACAACTTGGACTTTCTCTCACAACAAAGACGGTCTCCAAAAGAACGTAGTCCCCCAAAACAGGAAGGGCTGCTGTTTAAGGTTGAATCAACACTGAGACAGGGTCCCAACTTGGCCAAGCGATTCTTCAAGGACCAGCACTAATCTGGGGGCTCTGCACAGAGGGTCCAGCACCCTGCCTGGAAGGAGCAGGGCAGCGGCAGCAGTGGCTGGTAGAGGACCCATTCAATCAGCCTTGCCCCAGCAGGTGCCAGATCATTGGTGCCGGCAGAGATCAAGGAGAAACCGAACCCAAGGCAGGGCTGCAACAACCTGCCAACTCAGCCATCGACCTGGATAATGGAGAAATGACGAAAGTAAAGTTGGCAGTCACACTAACAGTGATAAATATATACGTGGCCCTTCTGATAAATGTTCATGGCACAGAAGAGCGGATGAAGCTGTACCAAATAATGATCCTCATTCGTTCTTAGACCTCTCTGCTGAAATTGCCAATTAAGATAGTGCTTTAAGAAGGATGTGGATTCCCACCGGCTCAGAAGATGGCTTGAAACCAGCATGTCAAACCAGATGCCAGGCGGCTCTCCAGTGGCTCAACCAAATAGCAGCTACTGACCTGCCTCTGACCCCACGGAACAGTGTCAGAGAAGATGCTCACTCGTCCTTGAGGCAGCCCCGGCCGCACTGTAACGGCTGTGCTGTCGTATTGCTGTCGCTGACCCGGCCACTTCGTCCAGAGAAGGCTAGTCTCTGCCCCACGTGGAGGCATTTCACAGGCTTAGCGCCCAGCGGACAAGGACCCAGCCGGCCTCCAGGGTGGGGTGAGGGTGAAATAAAGAGCAGCACCGTGCACACCACAGCGTGCGAGGAGGTGCCACCAAGGCAGGATTACGTGAGCATGAAGACGCTTTCCTGGGGCCGCGGCTGGGGACTTCTGTCCACTGTGGCCTGGCCTCCACCCGCTTCAGATTTCACAGGCCACTGCACCTCCATCTGTGACGTGGTGGCAGTGGGCGTCCCTCGCTGTAGAGGCCGCGTTCCTCCCCTCCCAGACACCCCCCCACCCATATTTAACCACCGTCTCAGCTGCACAAGCTGCGGCCACCCAGGTCCCAGGGAGCTCCTCCACAGCAAGGTCACACGGCCAGGCCTTCTGTGCACCCTGGGCTCTGGGGTCTCTATGTGCGAAGAGAACAGAGGGAAAATCTCACGACTTGGAAACTGGATGTACTCGTTTTTTTCTAATTCGCTCTGTATTAGTCAGAAGAAAGTAGCAGAAACTGAGCTGCTTAAACAATGCTTAACATCTCAGAGTCGGAGGCCAGAAGTCCGATATCACAGCTACGATCTTTCTGGAGCTGCTCGATAAGAGTGTTCCACACCTCTCTCCTGGCTTCTGGAGGCCCCTTGGCTTCTGGCAGCAAATCTCCAGGCTGCACATGGGGATCTCCCTGCAGCCATGACTGTGTCCACATCTCCCCTTTCCATGGGGACACCAGTCGCTGGATTGAGACCTACCCCAAGGACCATCTGCAAAGCCTCACTCTCTAAATACGGCCCCATTTTGAGATACTAGAGGTTAGGACTTCAACATATGCGTTTTGGGGAGACACAGTTCAACCCATAAAACAGGGGAAAGCGAGCCTGACCCAGTCAAAGGCGTGAACTCCAGACTTTTGTAAAAGAAATGCAATATCGTATATTCAGGATAAATACGTCAGGAATGAACAAGCTATGGTGTTCGTGCAAAAGTTTAACCAAGATGAGAACGTGGTAGAGAAACGTACCGCGAGCGGCTCAGACACCCCACACCATCCGCCGGGGGTGCGTGGTGAAGACAGCACAGATTCACCTCGTCCTGACTTCAACAGCTTCGCTCACAGAGTTGAGGCAATCGATTAGATATACAGCTTCAGGAAACCTCAGTATTAAACTGTCATTTTGTCAATAAAACGTCATTTCATCAATATAATGTCTGTGCGCCCGAATGTTTCTGCATAATTAATTCTGCTGATGCATTAAGGAATGTTATACACAATATTAATCAAAAAGTAGTGTCAATAGAAGGGTAATATATAAACCCAGATGGAAAGATTACAAACCTCCCTGAAAGCTGTATTTCCACTGAGACACTTCTCATCTAGAAATATTTGGATTTTTTTTTCATAAAACTGCTATTTAAAAAATTAGTCAGTCGAGGAAAAGCAATTAGAGTAATATAGAGAAACCTCCTGGGAAATTAATTTTTTTACAAAACATTTTTTAATAAATTGATGCAGTGTTTAGAGAGTCCTCTAAAGGTGAAAATGGCTGAGCGACGCCCGCGTCCCTGTGCACGGAGTTACGGTGCCCCTCACTGAGCCACACTGACACTGCGTTTCTCCTCCGGCTGTTTCAAAGTGTAGGAAGTGTTGTCTTCCTCAGTCAGACCCGAGGGGTTCTCCCATCGCAGTGTGAGGCCACAGCAGAATGCCGGGCTCCGAGTGTGGGCCGTGCCCAGAGAATGCCCCAACCTGCTCCACGGCTGTGTCAGAAAGACTGCTGCCCAGCCCCCTGCGAGAGGCGGGCTCAGGAAGCTGCTGGGAAGAAGTGACCCAACCCTCCCCACAACCGGCCCCCACTCCTCGTCCTCCGGCTGTGCTCCCAGCTCCTGACGCAGCTTCTGCTCTGGCCTGGGGCCCTCAGCACATCCCTGTTTGTCTGCGGCCTTCCGTTACCTCCGTCAGCCCCACTCCCTGCCTTCATGGCCACAGCCCACGAGCCCTGCTTCTCTCTGCCAGGTCCTCGTCTCCTCGGACACAGCATTCCACTCCACCACAACACGCAGGAAACTGGCTGTCTGTCCTTCCCTGGAATCGCCCCGGGCAAGAGAGGCGGAGTGAGGGTGAGAGCCCCAGCAGGCGAGCAGAGAGAGGCCTCGGGGATCTCAGAGCTCCTAGGTGTCTTAGTGCTTGGTTAACACATCACCAGCCCGTCAGACTGGCCAGGCCTTGAGCACAGTGTGACACCGCTGAGACGACGTTTGAATCCCCACTGTGGCCAGTGGGACATGGAACTGGTCTTGATGCCACAGGTGTCACCTGGACACCTGTGGGCCCCAAGGGCTGTGGACTCACCTGTCACCCACAGCATTGGTACCCGGCCTGGATGATGGAGCTCCTGCCTGGGATCCCAGCCACAGGCCCCTCCCTGACCTGGGATCAAATGCAAAGACGCTCCTTAGAGTATGGTAGGAGACACCCTGGGTTGGAACCCCGGCTTTGCCACCTGCAAACTCTGTGATTTGGGGCAAATTCCTTTTCTCAGTTCTTGATTCTGAAAACTAGGGACACAGTAACAATACCAGCCCCATATGTTGTGAGCATCAAATGAGTGGAGATGTTAGCAAGCACACCAAGCTGTGCTGGGCTCAGAGTGAGCTGTCACTGGACATGGACTGTTGTGTGGGTCGGGGCTCCGACACCCTGATGGAGCTCTGGCTCCCTGCCTCACCGTGGGGACCCCACTCCCTGCCCAGGAGATGGTGGTCTGTGATGCTTACAAGCACGAACTTGAGCCAGATAGAAGCCCGTCCTTGTCCTGGCCCTGCCACTCCCCACCTCCGTAGCCTGGATGGGTTCCCTCTCGAAAGCACCTCACTCTGAGGGAGGTTTTCTGTGACTTTCTGCGCCTGGAAAATGCCTGAGCTTGGGAAGGGTGAAAAGTTGAGACCTGGGGGCAGCTTTCTGAAGATATGCTCCCCCCAGGGTCCAGCTCGCCGCTGACACCAGCTACTCACTCACTTGAAAAGACCCAGAAGGGACTGACCAGGAGGGCGACTCAGGGTCACCTCCCGGTCACACTAGAGTGGCTGCAGCCAAGGAAGGTGCGGTCAGCCTTCTGAGAACCACAACCCCCGGCCCCTCCAAAGCACAGCCCGCGTCCCCACCACTGCCTCTCGTGTCACCGCAAGCTCGGAGGAGACCAGCACATCAGGCTGGACGGGCAGCGAGGCCGTCAGACTAGCCGGAATGTGAATCAGCTCACCAGCCGAGGAGTTTAGGCAGGTTACCGAATCTCTCTGAGCCTCGGTCTCTTGCTGTGTAAAATGGGGCAACAACAGAATCCGTCTCACAGAAACTCGAGGATGAAATGAACTAATGTGCTCAGACCACGGGCTGCCAAATCCTAAGACCGTGAGTTCAGCTTCTGGTTTTCAGCTTTAGTTTTTAGTGCCTTTCTTTGTCAGCTTGATTTGCCGTAACAAAATACCACCAGAGAAATGTATTCTTTCCCAGTTCTGGAGGTTGGAAGTCTGAGAGCAAGGTGCCAGCCAATCCAGCTCCTGCTGAGGACTCCTCCCGGCCTGCAGACGCCGCCTCTGACTGTGTCCTCACAGCAGCGAGCTCTGGGGTCTCAGAGGACACTCAGGCCAGCATGAGGACCGCACCCCCGTGAGCTCATCTAACGCTAAGTGCCGCCCAAGGGCCCCCCTCCACAGACCATCACACAGGGCTTAGGGCTTCAACATACGAACTTTTGGGGGACATGAACATTCAGTCCATAACAGGCACATGCACCTGTAAAAACTCCCACGCGCACGGTTGGTCACAATTAGTCAATATCCAATATCACGTGTCCCACAAAGAGACCGAGAACCCAGCATGTATTATGTACTTACTGTGTGCCAGATGCTCCGTACGTGTGCTTTCATTAACGTTCCCAGCATCCTCGTCAGGACTGACAGATGTTGTTATCCCATTTCACAGATAAGATAAGGTAACCGTGGCTGAGAAGGGCTAAGCAACTTGCCCAGGGTCATGTGACACACACAGTGAGGGAGCGACTCTGCCCCTGGAACCACCCAGCTCCAAAGTCAGGCTCCTTCTCATGAGCCACCAGCCCGCCAGGCACCAACTGCTAAATGCACACATTACACCCCAAATACAGATGCATGTTTTCTGAACTTCTTCCTGCACACCACTGCCTTGTAAGACCGTGTTCTGAAATGCTTTAACATGAATTCAGTATATTTATCTCTATTTTTCAGCCGATTCTTAAAATTTAAAAAGCCATATTTTATGAAAATTATATGACGTTTTATTCATAACAGTAAAATAAGAATATTATTGTGGACTATTTTGTATCAGTTTTTTCTTTAATATTTTCAGAGACTACGTTTAAATGTGTTTTAATATAAAGGTTAATGTTGCAATAATAAAGGGCAGACAGGTGCTCTGATTGCAGACGGCCCTATATGGTCTTTTAAAACCTCTTTAGCTGGCAAGACAGATATTATTATTCGCTCTGTATATCATTAAAAGGCTCATGTTTGAATCAAATAGTTCTTATTAATTTAATTATTTAACCAAATTTGCAATCATTACAATCCCCTTCAAAAGAAAAATTGTATTATCAATATATTTCGCATCAAGTATTCCTAGGAGCTTATAATTACCTATAGATATATTCATGCTCTGAATGAGGTCCGATGTGTTGAATATTTTATCTTCTTCATCTGATCTCCTTTATCATCTAAAGATGTTTTATAACAGTTTGGGAAAACCAAACTCTCTTTACCTCTTAAGTTATAGAGCATCAGTTCAAAGGAAGGTTATTTTGATATATTTAAGGCAGCAATAATTCCTATGCATATTTTTTGTCTGTGTAGGAGTCCAGGCAAGCATTTTTCCCTTGTGGTAATAATGTAAGTATGAAAGATTCACTAACTGAAAATAAGCGTGGCTTGGTAATCATTTAGAATGATGTGGTGAAAACTGAAAAGGTTAGGGTGGCAGTGATGCTGATGATGAGAAAATTAATAAATGTGTCCTAAATTGCTCTTTAACTAAATCAATAAATCCCAACCTAGAATCTCCAGGTCTCCAGGCAGCTAGGAAGGTAGTCATGGGGCAGGGGGAGGGCAGTGTCTTTCAGATCATTTCAATACTTTAAAAGCTTAATAGAAATCTTGCTTTTTCCCCCTGTGAGGCCGCCTTAATGACAGTCTTCAGAATCTCTGAAGCTGGTGGGAGCTGGGATTATCTCACCTGAGTGCTGCATGTGTGTCATCGCTCTCACGTGGACTAGAAGGCACCACGTATCTGACTAATTGAAAAAAAAAAAAGCAACGCGATATAAATACAGTCTGGTACACAAGTATAAGGTTTATAGGGAAAAATGAGAGGGATCTTTTGTGTAGCAAAGTTTAAGAAGCAATAGACTAAATAAACTATAGAAAGATTGTGTACAGAAAATCTTAGATTACAAGTTCTCATTACTAGATATTTGGTTATGAACCAGAGGAGAAGAATACACACATTCAAAAGGACCAAATAAAATTAACAATGAGCAGTGAGCACCTTTTTGTAGTCCCCATTCTAACAAATATCCACTCACAGTTTGGAAAATGCTGGCCTACATCCTTTAGACTCTGTTGGAATAAGAGTGGCATTCTGTTCCAGAGGAGGAATACATCCTAGTTATTTGAGAACGAATATAATTTTCACTCCTAACCTCCCAGCACACGTGACTCTCTTCTCCTTTCCCAGCTGCCTTAAAAATAAAGGGCAGCACAGAGAGACTGAAGTTTACCCGTGGATATCGAAAGCCTTAAACGTCGGTCCTGTGTCCCCCATAACATCGAAAATGAGGTGAGGTTTCGGTGACAAAGGAGAAATAACGGGGTTGAGAACTTCCTGTGCAGTTTTCCCAGCAGAGGGGCTAGGCCTCGACACAGACGGTCCGCTATCAGCCTCTGCTTAGGACGCGGCTTCCAGCTCTTTCTACTGCAACCAGATGACCCGAAGAGAACGTGTGTCCACACAGCGCGCCTGGACTGTTAACGACTCAGGAGGTTTTCATATCATTCTTAACTTCTGGATCCTAAAAGCTAAAGACAAAACCCCCCAAAAGTTGCTCAGCTGTCTTCCTAGGCCAGTGTCTCTTCTCTTGAGGCTCTCAAGAACCCTCAGCGCCAGGTCGTGGAGGCCTGGTGGCTTTCGGTGAAACGCAAGGTCATGCTAGGTTGATTTAGTGCATTATTAGCTGTTTATACAGTACTGAAGCGGCACATGACGTATGAAAAATGACTTTCCGATCTCAAGGAATAAATCAGGGCCAGCAAGTGATTCCACTTAATACTTAACTTTAGCCAGTAAAATATTACACCTGTTATTATTCAGGGCAAACACAGCCCCTTCCATTTGTTTATTGAGGAAACAATTTATTTGGGGACATTTAATTGCAATAGTGAAGCTTGACTTGGGGGTTAATCCCAGTTTATCGATGCAATTAAAAGCAGTGTGTGCTGTGCCTCATATTTATCATCGAGAGGCAGAATGTTGACACAACCTGGGTGTTGAGACGGGTGTGCTTGAGAGTATCTGTGTTGTGTGAGGGGTGAGGTGGGGCTGCCGTCATGCGCGCCTCGAACATCACTATTTGTGCCTTGTGTAAGCGTCTGCATAATCTAATTGGGGAGAGGCTTCTAATTTGATTTTACTTGGAGCAATATGGGTTCAAACTGTTATACAGACCCGGCACTGTTTGGTTTCTTGTCAATGATTCATGGTCTTTAATGCCCACCAGACAAACGGTGCAGCTCAGCATCACACACTTGGCAGCATTCCACCAAGACCTGGGCCCCCATTCCACCCCGTTCTCCTTCCACAGCTGCCAGATGCCTCCTCTCTAGCTTAGATTTTACAGGCTCTTGCCTAGGTCAACTCCTGGGTGCCTGCCCCCCTCACTGGGTGACATCCTTCCCTTTCTGTGCACCTCCTCCCCAACCACCAAAGCACAGCTCTAGAATCTCTGCGTTTGCCTCAGAGGCCCTGGCACTCGGCTGTTTTTCTCTGCAAGTTGTCACTGCTTTGCATCAGTGGCGTCTCTGTGCGTCCCAGCTCCCGCATGGCTCGGTGCCCCCACCACTAGGTAGCCTGCTCTGAATGTATTGGTGGTTGAACTCTAGTTCTCGAGGGACAAAAAAACTGACTGATAAGTAGCGGTGTGTGGTTTTATCATCAGAAACGTGAAACTTTATCCGGCTCACAGGTCAAATTGTCCCTGTGTGCAAATGGCAAATTTTCCCCGTGAGGTACCAGGACAGGAGTTGGTCTTCTGTTGTGAAGGCACGTTTGCTGAGGGCCACCCAGCTGTGGTGGGACTGGTGGTGAGCAAGGAGACTCTGGGGCCATACAGGTGTGGGTTCAAATCCTGGCTCTGCCACTTGCTAGATGTGTGACTTGGGGGCAAACCAACCAAACTCCTCCAGCCTCTGTGTCCTCACCTGTAAGATGGGCGCAGGACCACATATGGCAGCTGCTCTGTACTAGATTCAGCAATGATTTAAATTCCCCCTGCTCCATCAAGCTTCTACTTATCAAAACCCACAAATTAAAAAAAATCCCTTAGATTTGATTATTTTATGATCCTCATAATAACTCTGTAAGGATGACAAAATAAAATTTTCACAGATGATGAAATTGAGACCCAAAGAAATTAAGCAAATTGCCCAGGTAACAGTTAACAAAACGACAAACCAGGGCTAGACCAGGAGTGGTCATCCTTCTGTTGTATAACACACAGGAGAACACGATTCTGCCACCGTTTGCTATGAAGCCTGACGTTTTTTCCATCGGAAGGGTTCCGGGAGAGACGGTCTGGGATACATCCAACTACACAGAGACACAGGCTGTGAGTCTGACCCCCACGAAGCTGCTTTCTTCCTCATTCCGGTACTTTATTACACGTGATTTGGTGGCGTTTTCTCATCGTTTCACATATGCATATTTTTTCCTCCTCCAAGAAGGAATTAGGTTCCTTGAGCACAGAAAGGAAATTTTAAGCTACCAACTTATCCTTTAGTATTAAGCTGGTCAAGCAAAGTGGCTTAATAAGGACTTGCTGACTTGGATCGTAAGTAGCCCATTTGAGGCCAAGAGACCAGAAAATGTACCTGTAAGTGTCCCCTCGAGTGGGCAAGAGGACTCCTCTCCCCAGCTGCAGTGTGAGGTGCTCCCACTCTGTGTGTGGAGGGGCGGTGTTCCAGGGGTGCAGGTTCAGGGATCGCTCGCGTGCTCATCCAGCAGACACCCCACTCTGGGAGACCCCTGGGCTCCCTGAGCCGGAGCCTGGGCTGTCTCAAGCTCTTGCTCTGACCACGTTCAGACCGAGCAAGGACCGTGCAGCCACTCGGCACCAGGCACTGCCCCGACCCAGGGCAGACGAGGGAGCCAGGCAGACTTCTGCAGGTTCCCCTCATTTAGGGCTCTCTCGTTGCCAAGGAGAATTTGTGCTTTTCACCTGTCAGTAGAGAATCCTAACTAATAACCAGAAAGAAGAGATGAGCAAATTTTGATTTTACCTAGCAGATGGATTCAGGGTGAATAAAAGGAGAAGGCCGGCCCTTCACACCTGCCTGGGCAAAGGTAATCTGCTGTAATGGTTGGTGTTAGAGATTTTTTAGAGGCTTCTGACAGAACCGTTCAAATTGCAGTGTCCTCCCCTCCCATCTCAGCCAGAGGTGTTGAAAGAGTGGGCTACAGCTTGAGGACCTAAAATCCTCCCCTTAAAGACCCTCCCCCCACCAGTGGCAGTCTTTCCCAGGGAGCAGGAGTCACAGGCAGGCACCCCCTGCAGAGGGCCGTTTACAGGAGCCCTGGGAGGCAGGGCACAGGCCCCAGTCCTGCCGTAGGACCCTGGGCAAGACCCTCACTTCTTCAATCTGGCTTCCTGCTTGGCCTCCAAGGTCCAGGTTTAAAATGCTAAAATGCCCCCTTGTTCCCCAAACCAGCCCGGTCTGTGCATTCCTCGAGCAGACCTAAACACCAGGAGCCTTCCAGGTTTGGAGGAGAGGGGCATGAGGTCTCTGTGGAAGGGTGCCCTCCCTACCCAGACTGTGGGAGGAGGGGGCTGGGACATCCTCCTGAGTCCTCAGTCATCTCACATTCGCACGTTTAGGTCATAGGCCTTAAGGAGGAAATGGGGGTTTCTGCTCCAGCTCACCGGCTTACTACCCTCTTCTCCCACCTGGCGGAGGGTGGCGGGGCAAGCCACTGACTCTCGGGACAAACAAGGGCTCACGCCGCCGAGTAGGGGACCCTCTGCTCTTTTGGGGCAGGAAAGCGTGGCAGACTCCGCCCCTGCCCCCACCCCTCTCCCCTAGGCTGGGAGGTCCCCGCCGGCGGGGGTTGGGCTGGGACCCCGGGCAGGGCTGGGGCTCAGGTTAGGTTGAGGGGGCGGGGCAAGATGGGGGCCGGGCGCACAGGCCAGGGGTCCTAAATCAGCCCGGGGTCTCTCCCACCCGGGCTGGGGTGGAGATGCTGCGAGGGGGCAGCACAAAACAGCAGCCCCGTAAATCTTTCTGGGAGGAATTAGTTAATTTGTCAATTAACCAAGGAACGGTGGCTCCCTCCCGGTTTAAGCTGAACTCTCGGCGTCGGATGGTTGAGCGGAAATGAATGTCGTGGAGGAAGGGTCCCCCGCGCGGCCCCAAACAAGGGTGCAGCCTTCAGCGGGGGCGGCGGCGTCGCTCCCCTCAAGACGTCGGGGAGCTGGAGGGAGAAGACGGGTCCAAGGCCATGTTTCCGAGACATGATTCTCAAATCTTGTACGGCAGCAAGGAGGGAGGCGGGAGTGGAGCAGAAGGCTCCCCGAAACTCCGGGGGTGCACCCCAGAACCAGCCCGGAGGGGACTGGAGGCAGAGTGAGGGCAGCGAGGCCGAGAGAACTGGGAGAGATGCACGCCTCCTGGCTCCTGCTGGGACCAGACGGAAAACAAAAAGAATTCCAGAGAACAGCCCCCGGGGGCGAGAGATGCCCACCTACCCGGAGGGAGCTCCCAGGGGCCAGGTGGCACGTTCTGGCCAGATGTTCAAGACAGATGAGGAACGAGTAGTTAAAACCCACATTATCTAGTTCTGTCGGGTATAAAATTGCATTGCTGACCCATATATTCTAACTGGAAACGGACTCGAGTCACTTAAAATATTGCAACGTCGATAGGACTAATTAATTGGAAATAAGAAACGAAAGAATACAATTAAACGAGAAGAGAATCATTTTCTAATTTAATAGAGGGACATTTATAAAGATCACAAGCTAAAAGGCATCGAATGATTCTATCGACATTCTATTAAATCAGCCCCCCGCGCCCCGGCGGGAGGAGGGGGACCCGGCGGGCGCAACATCCCGGCCCAGGGGTGGGGGCCGGCTGGATCTGCTCCTGCTGCAAACCTGGTGCTGGCGTCTGATCCGCCGCCCCTGCCCGCAGATTTGACTGTGTTCTCTGCCCACGGCTCAGACCCAGCCACTCCCCGCCGCCCCAGGCCGGAGAATCCTTCCTCTCCAACTGCCCTGGAGTCCCGGGTTCGCAGATATATTACAACAAAATTACTAATTGGAAAATGAAATTGTCAATAAAGCACCCCCTGCGTGTATACAATATCTTTAAATATTAAGATATTTTATTAGACCCATTTCCTAACAATAATTTATTGCAATAAAACAGACAGCACAGGTCCCCTTAAATTGTCTTTTCATAATGAATAAATTTAAGCAGGCTAATTAATATATAAACTAGCCCAATTTGTCAAGTTGATTTGTATTTCAGTTAATTGTGAAAGTAATTACCACATGGTCAAATTAACAGCTTTCTGGAAATGACCAAGCCTGAGGTTTTATTTCCTTCCTGGGTGAAGAAAATTCATTTTTCCCAGCTCTTGATGTGATGAATAAAAGTCATAAATCTGGGTGATTGGTGCAGGCAGAGTCTAAATGGCTTCATATTTCATTTTAGGTTTAATAGAAATATTCATGCTCTGTTTTAATGAAATTAAATTGAGGGGGGGATGGGGCCGGGAGGTGGCAGTGGCCAGGGGCTTAAAGGGACAGCACACGTTTTCCTCCCCCGCCCAAGGGCGAGGGCGCCGAGGTCACCTCCACCAGGATCTGCCACTCCTGCCTGTGGGAGGCACGGGCCCAGCGGCCGCCCGTCCTGCAGTCAGGGCAGCGAAGGCTTTGCAGCGGGCTCCCGTGGGGTGCACGAAGGTGAGGCAGCAACTCCAGACCCCCGACCCAGACGCATTCCCACCGGCTGGGGCCTCACCCATGTGCTTGCTAAGGTCACTCAGCAAAGTCAGGGTCAGAGCTGGGTGCGGCTGCAAACCACCCAAATAACACCTTTCTGCCTGTCGTCAACGCTCAGGCCCACGCTGCCCCCATGGAGTCCAGGGTCCTGCCCTCCTCTCCCTTCTGTCGCCTGGTGGGGACACATGGGAGGGATATGCAGCCACACGACAGACATTTTGCAAACCCCAGACCCCTCACTCATGCCCTCTGCTCCCTGAGGCATCCCACTGGCTCCGCTGCCCACGTCTACCTCGCCTCTAAGGTGACTCAGCCCAAACTGGGACCGCCAGGGCACGGGACAGTCACCCCAAATCGCTGGGCCACAGAGGCTGCTCCTTCGCCCTCAGGGAAAGAGGAAGGAAGTCTTCAGACCTAAATTCATTCCGGTCCCAGTGCTGGGGGGTGGGGGGCTCATGCTGTTAGCCGCTCTGGGTGCCTAGTAGGGGGGATGTGAGGTCTGTTGGGGCTCCCTGGGCCCAGGACCATCCTGGCCCAGCAGCCCCTTAATGGAGCTGATCTGTGACTTGTTGATTTCCCCTGAGCAAATAACGCTTTGATGCAGTTCCAGCAAGAGTGGTTAGCTGATGAATTGACAAAAACTAATCAGCTTTATTGGGAAACAGGTTAAGGGCATGGGCGTGTCAATAGTTCTCAGCCTGACCCCCTCATCCATTAACCGAGGCAGGCTGATTAGAGTAAGAAGACCCTCCGCATTTTGCGCTGAAATTGCTTTCATAAACTCACCATTATTAGCAGTCGATGCGAGCAGCTAATTTAGAGAAGACATCCCAGGCGTGTCACATCTATCATCCGGGTTTATGTATCATTATCTCATTTACAGAATGTCGCAGTGTAATATGTGTTTTTGGCAATAGGCTTGGCCCCGCGGCTGGGCTGCGCTGCACCTTTTAGCAGCACAGCGGGGACCTCCTCCTTCCCCACCACGGGCCTGGGGACCGCGCGGCTGAGGGTCTAAGGGCCGGTTGCTCCCCGGCCGGCAGGAAGAACTGGGAGTCACCTGCACACACGTATGCATACGCGCGCGCGCTCAAAACGCGCATATACAAACACAGGTACCGGTACTCCCACACGCATGCACACACCCACGCACACGCAGCGTTCTGGCGCGCCCCAGCCCCCTCTCCCGTGTGGCCCTGGCACACGGTCCAGCGTAAGGATTTGCTCCAAGCTCGGAGCCCACCGGGTGCGAGTTCGTGGTTCTACCCTGGCACCCGCTCCCCGAGCCTGGGCGGCCTGCTCCCCTGCGCCTCGGGGCCGGCGGCCCCGCTGAGCGCCGTCCCAGCCTCCCTCCAGGCATCAGGCCCCGGTACCCGGGGACAACCCGCGAGCCTGGAAGGCTCCTCTCCGTCCTCCGGGGCTCCCGGGGTGGTGGGCCTGACCTTCCCTCCCCTGGGCGGGGCCGCGCGGCCCAGATGCGCCTGGGCGCCCCGAGCGGGCCACCTGTTCCGCCGGGTAATTATTTTAATGTAAGGGGCCCAGCGCCACCGGCTTCGCGCCTCCTGCAGCGACAGACGGCGGCGACCGAGGAGCCTCTCCAGCCTTTCAATGGAATTTCCCAGATGGGCCGAGGGGAGGCCGGGGCAGGTCACCAGGGGCCCTTTAACGACTTCATTAGCCAAATTATCTTTCCCGCGGCACATGGCCTCGGCCTGGGAGACTGGAGGAAGGGGCGAGGGGGAGGAAGGGGCGAGGGGGAGGGAGGGGTTTTGGTGGGGTCCGTTCTCCCACCCGTGCCTTGGCAGAAACAGGGAGAGGGGTCTGCGTTCAGGGAAGGGGGAAGAAGCCCCAGCCCAGCGGAGGCGGAGAGAAGGGACCCCAGACCCAGCTGTTCCTGCTGCAAACATTCTACCTCCTTGCTGACCGCCCCTCCACAGGTGGAAGCCCAGATGGGTCAGAGAGGAAGCGGGAAAAGTTCTTAGAATCACGCAAGGAGGAGATTACAACGTAATAACAGATGTGACCCTGAAGGTTCTGGTCTAAGGCCCACCAACTGGAGTTGAAGTCAGATCCTGGCCTTTCTGCTGTGGGTTCCGGAGCAAAGTGCCTTGGCCTCTCAGAGCCTCAGTTTGCCCATCTGTAAGATGGGGACACGGGTATGTTTTTCACGGTTTTAACAACAATTGGATGAGACTATGCAAGAAGGTCAGTTGAAACACACTAAATATGGTGAATGCTTGGCACACCCTGGCAGAGCGGGGACACTAAGAGTTTGGGCCCGTCAGAGTTCGCTGTAAGTCCAGCTTCACTTCCCCACCCCCCTGCCCCCTATGTGTGTGAGATCTGTCCTTGGGCCTTGAGTGTGGCTGTGGGAGGAGGCTGGGGCAGGGTTGAAGAGATGAACTTGACCACAGACACCATTTACCTGTCTTGGGAACCCATCCCCCAGCTCTGGGAAGTGGCATCAGAAGGAGATCCAGTCCCCCCCTCATCTCTCTCTCTCTAAGCCGCCAGCAGCCACAGCTTCTGCCACCTCAGCAACTACTAAATAGACCAATTAGCGATGACTTCCTGCCATTATCCACCGCGGATTTGGACATTAGTGTGCTACTATTCAGCCATAATTTCGAGTCGAAATGCACTAAACAGTTCACACACTGAAGGAGTAAACGTCCGGCACCGTCTGTTGCTGTATTTGTGCTTCCTCCTGGGCGCCCCCTCCTCCCAGCCTGTGGGTCAGTGCTCACTGTCCAGGCTGGGGTGGATGCCAGCCTGCGTAGGTCTGACCTCCCAGGTAGGGGGGACACAGTTGCTGGTGTCAGCTCAGGGACCCTCTCCTCTTCCTGCTGGACATGTGCATGTGCATGGCGAGGGGGGGGCGGGTCAGAGAGGTTTGCCTGCACAGCCTCGTGCAAACGCTACCTGAACAACAGTGTGGAGCCCTGAGAAAGCGCATCTCCAAGGACGAGACACGTTTCACATGGGAGACTGGAGAGCTGGGCTCTCCTGAAGCAGGTGTGCACTGTCCTCAGTCTTAAGATAAGAAACCCTCTCGGTGCAGGTGCGGGATGCACTCACAGAGAACTGTGGTCAGGCCAGCGCTCATCTGGAGAGGGGTCACCCAGGCTGCAGCATCCTGAAAAAGCCGCCCTCGAGGGTATGCGTGCTACATACCTCGTTCCCAGCAACAGTATGAAGTAGAGTGCACTGTGTGAACCTGCGATTAAATTAAATTAAAATCCTCCAGCAAAAACATAGGCTTCTTGGGGAAGTTATTGCATCTCTGTTGAGGGTTATTGTCCCCCGACGTATGAAAGGGGCTCAAATGAGCTTTCCCATGCTCCCTGAGCTCTTGAGGGGAATTTGTTTCTCTTTGGGACCTGGGAGCTTTGAATTTGTGCAGCAGAAGAGGCTGGAACCACTCTCAGTGCCCTGGGTCAGGTGGATGGGGCCTGCCTCCACCCAGGGGGCTAAGCGCTGAGTCCCCGATGCCAGGCCTGTGCCTTCCCTTGGAGCCCAGGGAAGCTGGGAGACGGCCCCAGGTCTGAGAATAAAGCAGATACTTTTGCAGCTGGAGGAAATCTACAAAAATGGAAGGCTCCAAGATGGCTGGACTTTCAGGCATTGAAGTCCTCCAGCCAGCCCCAGCTGTGAGCCCCGGTTTGGGCTGGTTGTTCGCAGCTAGGGCTGGCCCCGGGAGGCGGCACAGGTTCCCACCGCTGCCAGGTAGGGTCAGTGGTGACAGGGCTCTCTACAAGGGGGACACGAAATCCCAGGGTGCAGGGCATGTCGACGAGAGGGGCAGCGAGAAAATGAACCGAGCACGTCCTGTGGGCCCCATGCAGGGCCGGAGTGGCAGGTCTGCAGGGTCCCACCCTTTCCAGACCCCTTAAAGGCCGAGGCCCCGGGGCAAGGGGGAGGTCAGCAGGTCAAAGGGTGGCGCTAAGAAGGTGGTACCTTTGGCCCTCGGGGCTCTAGTGGGGGCGGGGGACACCTGCACGGATGCGCCCCTCCCCCCACTTGCCTTCCGGTGACCCCAGCCTCTCCTGCGTCCCCTGCGCAGTCACCAGGTGGCTCTGGGCACTGAGTATCTCCCGCTCAGTCCCCAGCGCTCGCCACTCACGCCCCGACCCAGCCACGGGACACACCTGTGGTTTCTCAGCTGGCGTCTTCTCGGAGCCACCCGGTGGTCCAAGTCCCCGTGAGGGCCAGCTCAAGGCCTGATCTCAGGCAGGTTACACAGCATCCCCGGCCAGTTTCCCAAAGGAAACCCGGGATGGTTAGTTAGATTGAAGTTTAACTGAGTTAATCCTGGAGATGGCACGTTTCAGCAGACAGGCTAAGTCATCTGCATGGGGCCCTGGGTTTCGGTGCTGGAAACCTCAAGCTCAGGGAAAAGCGGGAGGTTCCCAGGAAAAGTCTTCTTCCACCTGTGCTCCAGCGCCCAGGGCCCTTCCGGGTTCCCTCACGGTAACTACTCTATTGTGCTTGCCTGACTTCACATGGAAGAACCATGCCAGCCTTCCATCCTCCGACTATGTGAATATATAGGTTTTATGCCCAACTTATATATACAATTCCAGATGTGAGTAGACATGGATTACAACAGCTTCTTCTGTCGTGGTTGTTTTTATAAATCCCCAATTCTCCTTTCCAAGTGGAGGGACAAATGGCGACAGCAGGCGGTATTCAGTATCTTAAAGGAAGACGGTGTGGAAAGAGAAAGGGATGCTGTGCCAGACGGGGAAGGGGCGGGGATGGGAGTCAGCCTGATGAAAGGTGCACCAGGCCCTCGCTGCTTCCCTTGAGAAATCAAGAGTTCTCCCAGTTGTCCCAGGGCTGGAGGCTGCCCCCGGGGCTGCCCGAGAGAGGAGCCCCTGGAGACCTCGGCACGGGAGCACCACGGGGACCAGACCTTTGATCTCTCGATGAGATGAGCCCGTTCCCAAGACCCGAGCCCTGCTCCTGTCTGCCCAAACCTTCTTCAAAGCCAGCTGGGCTGGATCAATACAGATGCTGGACAGGAAGAGCCCCAGCGTGCTCAGCTTCACACGGTCGTAAACCACACAAAGACCTCAAACCTCCGGGACCTCTCCCCGCCTCTCTCTCTCTCCCTCTCTCTCTCTCTCTCTCCCTCTGTCTCCCCCTCTCCCTCTCCAAACAGCTTCACAGAGAACTTCCAATATGTATTAACTTATTCTTGACATAAACCGAGTATACGGTAATTTTAAAGCTCTTTAGCACCAGAGAGTCCATTTGGTCTAACCCCGACTTTTCTAGACAAAGAATCAGAAACCCATCAAAATAAAGGAGCTTCGACATCTAGGTCAAACTGAAACTGGAGGGGTGGCCAGGGCCAGGACTGGTGGCAGGCAGGCTCCGTCCGTCCCGTCAGGATCGTCTCCCTGGGCCCCACAGGTGGTGTGGATTCAGGGTTAAACCGCGTGAACCAGCGCGTGGGGAGCCACATCCACTGTTCAGTCTGTGCTTCCAGGCAGTGCTCTCAGCTGGTCGCAGGGGGAAGGGGGAGCAGAAAAGGGATTTTGAGCGGTTTGGGAGCATGGTTACTGTGGAATAAAAAGGGGTAAAATGAATTCCTCTGGGAGTTATAAAAAACAGAATGGTTTTGTTGAGGAAGATGGGGTGATTTATGGAGTCTAGATGGCACACCCCATCGCCAACTAAAACAGCCCTGGCAGTGGCTGATTTTGGTAGGAGAGAGGGGCCACAGGCTCTCCAAGATCAATCTTGGGAAATATAGTTGAGAGCCATGCCCACCCCGCGCCCCCCACAGCCTCCTAAATCAGTGCCCTTAGGACCAGCCAACCCGCCCCAGCTGATGGAGGAGGGGAAGGCAATGAGATGGGAGAAGCACGTTAGCCTTAGAGCTAACCCGTCAGAGGTGGGGGCTGAGATCGCTCTTTGTGTCTCGGGGAGGCAGAGGGACAGCCAAGACAGTGTCACTCTCCCTCAAAGGGTGAAGTGTTTCCTGCCCAGAACAGGTGGCTAAGGACCTCAGGTCTCTTTATAAACCCTCTTTCCCCAAAGGGAACCGATAGGATGGGGAAACAGGGCTGGGGATCCCGGGGAGCATGGAGGGAGGCAGGTGGGAACTGCACAGCCCTTGCGGTCAGACCTGGTTCCAGTCCCAACTCTGAGGGGTTTACTGGGGACAAGAGCCTCAATCTCTTTGAAGCTGCACTCTATAAAATGGAGATGATAAAATCCATCTGCTGGTGTCATCGTGAAGATTAAGGAAGAGAATTCTAGAAAGCTGATGGCACATAGTAGGTGTTCAAGAAACGCGAGTGTTCCTCTCCCTCCACTTAGGGACAGACCTGCATTTTTATCACCCTGAAGAGATACCATCTAAAGACAAGACAATCATCGTGTAAATGCTGTGATTTCTATTTACAAGTCAATATTGGTTTTTGCAAAGCTATATGACATTTATTCCCAGTGGCTACCATATATCCACTGCTATCTCTGAATCTTTCAGCGGCCACTGTGTATCAGAACTACCCTGTTAGGATGAAAGAAAAACCCTGCTCTGCTGCAGAATCTCTGCATCCGCTCTCATCAGGTAAAAAGCCCTTTGAAGGGAGATCACGCAAGCCCTATATATTTGCCTTTAAAAAAAATCCCCCTTGTAGCAAGCTGACCTGCTAATTTAAAAGTTTACCTGGCCCTGACTTTCCCCTCCACAGCCCCCTTCCTGTCCTTTATTCACCTCTCACCTGCATAGGAAACTAGGCTTCAGGAACAGAAACTCTTTCCTGGGTTCTCACACCAGTTGGGGGCAGATAACTAAGTCTAATGGACCTGTGGACAAAGCCTGGCGTTGGTGGCCGCTTGGCTTCCCGACCTGAGTGTTGATTCTTTCGGCTTCAAAAAAGCTCTTGGACATGCTCTTACTGTAAATATTTGAAGTGTGTGTGGGGTGGGGGTGAGGTCTGGATTCTCACTCTGCTTCCTTGCTCAGCCAGGGGAAGCCCTTTCCTCTGATTTTCCAGGACGCTCCAGGCAGGAGGAGGAGGAAGATCACGTTTTCCTGCCTTGGGCCTGGGGGCTAGCAGGGTCAGAATGACCAGCCTCCGGATGACTCTCGGCCTCGTGGGCTTTCCCAGAGAGGTGGGTCCTGCACGCCCATGGGCGCATGGGTCCATGGGTATCCCTCGGCAGACGGGAAGAGCTCTGTCACCCGAGGCCCTCTCAGTGGCAAGTGGGCCAGGTCTCCAAGCCCACCTGGGTCCTGCAGGCCACCAGCGGCACGCAGACTCTGCCCTCTGGGCGTGACTGGGCCGGGGCTCAAGGCGAGAATTTGTGGGAGGCAGACTCTGGTGCACACGCACATGTACACCCCCTGCCCCCACAACACCCGAAATGCACGGGACTTCCCAGAGGGGGTGAGAAGGTTCGACCTGCAGAGGGTTGGCGACAGGGACACCAACCGCTCCTGTGCGCCCTGGACAGCCAGGAGCATGGCTTGGGGACCTGTGTGGTCTTCACTGTGCTGCCGTCACTGAGCAGAGCGGCTAGATCTGGAAGCAACGTGGGCTCCCCGACGCAGAGGTGGACAAACTCAAGTGCTGATGAGGAGGCGAGAGAAGACTCGCTCTGCTGGCTTTAGGCGACACGAGCCCAGAGCCGGACAGCATGTCTCGGGACGTGGACTCAGGCAGCAGGGCCCACACGGGGACCCGAGGTTGCCAGCGCCCGCCGCCCCGCTCAGCACCCGCAGGAGGGCGAGCGGGGACACCAGGTTGAGCCTCCCAGTCTTCCAGCCCCTGTCGCTGTCCCCGCCCGGCATCGCGCCTCGGCACCCCGGGGATGTTTAGGACCTCGCGGCGCAGGGGCGGGGCGGCGGGCGGCCGGGACGGTGACAGGTGCGCCCCTCGGCCAATGGTGGGGCCGACGCCCCTCCCCGCGCCCCCGCCGCACGCGCCAATCGCCGGCCGCGCTGCGCTTCAAGTGCGCGGAGGGGCGCGGGTCCCCACCGCGGCGCCAGCGGCCTCGGCGTGGTGCCTGAGGGCTGCAGCGCACACAGCCGGGCTCCCGGCCCCGGCGCGCCGAGCACTCGCGTGGGAGTTGGTGCGAGCGCGTGTGAGCGCGGCCCGGGGCGGGGCCCGCAGGAGGAGGTGCGCGGACCATGGTCACCCTCGGCTGAGTTTCCGGCGGCGACTTTGATTATTGGCAAATAATCACCACCACAATAGCGAGCCCTGGGGCTTGCCTCCGCCACGCACAGACTCCGCGAGCCCACACACGGCCGCGTCACCCACCACCCGGCCCCGATCGCCAGCCCCAAACGAGCCGATGGAAAAATCCAAAAATTTCCGCATCGACGCGCTGCTGGCCGTGGACCCCCCGCGAGCCGCCTCGGCTCAGACCGCGCCGCTGGCCCTGGTCACCTCCCTCGCGGCCGCAGCGTCTGGGCCCGGCGGCGGCAGCGGGGCGAGCGGCGGGGCGAGCGGCAGCTGCAGCCCCGCGTCCTCGGAGCCTCCCGCGGCGCCCGCCGACCGCCTGCGCGCCGAGAGCCCGTCGCCGCCGCGTCTGCTGGCCGCGCACTGCGCGCTGCTGCCCAAGCCGGGCTTCCTGGGCGCGGGCGGCGCGGGCGGCGGCGCGGGCGGCGGGTCCGGGGGGCCCCACCACCACGCGCACCCAGGCGCCGCCGCCGCCGCCGCAGCCGCCGCTGCCGCCGCCGCCGCGGGGGGCCTGGCACTGGGGCTGCACCCCGGGGGCGCGCAGGGCGGCGCTGGCCTCCCGGCGCAGGCCGCGCTCTACGGCCACCCGGTCTACGGCTACTCGGCGGCGGCGGCGGCGGCTGCACTGGCCGGCCAGCACCCGGCGCTCTCCTACTCGTACCCGCAGGTGCAGGGCGCGCACCCCGCGCACCCCGCCGACCCCATCAAGCTGGGCGCCGGCACCTTCCAGCTGGACCAGTGGCTGCGTGCGTCCACCGCGGGCATGATCCTGCCCAAGATGCCCGACTTTAACTGTGAGTACTGCGCCCGGGAAGGGAGGAAGAAATGGGGGAAGGGGAGTCCAGCCAGACGGTTCTCTCGCGCATCCTTGTCCACCTGGCCCCTCCTTCCCCTCGCTCTCTGCTCGGCGTGGGCTGGGAAAGCGCCGCGAGGCCGTGTTGGCTCGCCCCGGGCCTGCGAGGACTCGTGCGGGCTGCGCGGTGTGGCCGTGAGCTGTTAAAATGGCCACGCACGGGCCTTGTCTTCCCTTCCTCTCTTAACGGGAAGGGGCAGCTGGAGGTGTGAGACTGAAATCTAATGATTAACCCGCAGGCTAGAGGAGAAGGAAGTGGTGGGGGAAGGCAAGCCAAAGAGCATCCTGAGTTAGGCGGGCCTGGGGATCAGGGGCACCGAAACCGGGGGCTTATCCCCAAGGAAACGGTATTGACGTGGGTCTCGCATTCTGGTTCTGGAGAGACCTCCGGACCCTCCCAGGTGAGGGAGAGATTCAGGGGCAATGAAGAGAAATGGGCTTCAAGAGGCCCAGGGCCCCAAGGGTAGGGCTCCTGCGACACCCTGGCTCTTTGCGGGGCTCTGACCTCCTCTGGAAGGGTGCTGGGTCCCAGGTGCCTGCCCCGGAGGCACGTGGCCTGACTTGAACCAAGCGATGGTGCGATGGTGCGCTTCTTCAGGCACCTCATTGCAGGGACTCTAGGCAGCAGGTGACCAACCCTGAATCAGGGGCGCCCGACACAGAGTGAGCCCTTCCCCAAGGAGGCAGCGAGGGAGGGCCGGTTACCCACAACCTGAGAGCTGCTCGGCTGTGGGCAGTGAGTTAGTCACCCAGGCGGGCCTCCTCGGAGGCCTGGGCCAGCTCGGGCTTTCCCAGCGCCTGTGGGCGCAGGGGCTGGCACTCTCTAGAGTCTGTTCTCTGGTCTGCTCGCCCCACCCGAGCTAGGCTCAGAGGAAGATGCACAGGCTTTATGATTTCACCCGCAGAACACCCAAACAAAGAGACCCCATTGTTTCCGTCTGAGTGGATTTGTTTAGACTGGGGAGATGCAGGCATGGGACAGAAAAAAGCAAAAAAAGAAAACAGAAATAAACGCTTGCCAGAAATCAGATTCTCCTGCTAGAAGCCTTGGTTGTGACTAAACAGAGAAAAGCTGGGAGCCTGGAGTGCTGAGAAGTCACGGCCGGGTGAGAAAAATCCCAGCGTGGGCACTGTTTGCTTTCGGCCACCCCAGGCTTTTCGCCGCTCAGCTCCCAGAAGGCCCTAATGGCCACCCATCCCTTCCCATTGGAGAGTCAGCCCTCCTGGAACCCACTCCCAGAAAAGGGGAAGCTCAGGGTCACCTCTCAGTGTGGGGGCTGCAGCTTCAGACATACCTGAACCTGTTGATTCCGGGTCACCCAAACTCAGGGCACCTTTCAGGCCTGGCCCTGAGCCCAGCAAATGAACCTCTTCTGATGGAATGCCACCCCATGGACTTTTCATTATGACTTGCATTTCCCAAAGTCTTAGGTGCTTGGGCTCCCACTGGGGCGGGGGGAGGGCGTGGTCCTCGCACAAGCCTCCCCTGGGTGCTGGGTTCCCGGGCCACCACGTAGGTGCTTTCCCAAGCCTGCGTGGAGCCCAAGGTCGCTCAGAAAAATCAAAGCCACATCCCTTTGCCAGCACGCTTGGCCCATCTTGGATTCCTAATCTTGACCTAAACGTGGCTGAATTAAAACCTAGCCAGCTCTAAGTTCAGAAAAGGAATCTGAACACCCAATCCTAGAGGGCCATAACAGTCAGGCCAGGATGCCGGAATGTGTTCTGCGAGTCCCTCCTCTGGTTGTTTCGCTTCCTTTAATTGGTTGTCTCTGCCGTTGGACAGCATTTCCCAAATGGTACTCTTGGAGCCAGTGTTTTAATTAAAGTTCTAATGTATTGTCAAGTTGGGAATTCTGGGCCTTGTTTAACTAAAGCAGGGGGCGTGGGCCTTCCCATAAAGCAAATTGCCCATCCCAGGGGAGCCTGAGCTGGTCAGCCGGCTGGCCTCCTTTCTTCCCTTTCTTTTATTGTCTAACACTTGTCGGGCTCCTGGGAAATCAAGGGAAGTCTCGTTTTGAGGTCATAAAATTCTCTGTGATGTAACCGTGTGAAATTATGTAAATAAAGCTGTGAGACCTCCTTGAACACAGAGAAAGCCGGATTCCCCCTCAGGACTAGGCCTTTAATTTGCGTAATGAGAACTGTCCTGGAAATGCTTCCAGCCTCCCCAGGCTTTGGCCCTTGTACCCTGGGGACGGGCGGGGTTGTAGAGAGAACAGCTTAAATGGGGTAGAGCGTCTGATGAATGCACTACTGAGGCCTGGGATTTGGCTCCTGCCTTCCTTCCCCCTCTTTTTTCCTTTTTTTCCCTTCTCCTTCTCCTTTTGTATTTACGGAGGTGGTGGTGGGAATCCTGCACCAGTTCCTCTTGCGGTGGGAAGAGCCAGGACCAACTAGTGTTTCCCCAACCTGTTTGGACTTAGCCTGGGCTGGGGAAAGTGCAGTCAGGGGTGGGGAGGAGGTGCGCCATGCCCCCCTCCACTTCTTGCCTTCTGGCGACCTTCTCTGCACCAACGCACACCCAGCTGGAGAGGGGCCTGAGTGATAAACTCTCTTTAATCAGGACACCCAGGCCCAGTCTGAGATAAAAAGATTTGGTGCCATTAAATCGGGACCGTCTGGTTCCACCTGGCCTCTGGGTCCTGGGCTCCCGGAGTCCTCTAGCCACACTGTTCCCCGGGGAGGGGGCGCTGACGCTGAAGGAATAGCTGCGACTCTGCAGGGCCGGCGGGCAGCGTTGCCCAGCGGAAGCCCGTTAGTGGGAGGGGTGGGGGTGGGGGTGGGGGTGGGGGTGGGGGTGGGCGGAGGACTGAACCGGGCTGCGGCCTCACGCCCTCTCCGTCCCCAGCCCAGGCTCAGTCGAACCTCCTGGGGAAGTGCCGCCGGCCGCGCACGGCCTTCACCAGCCAGCAGCTGCTGGAGCTGGAGCACCAGTTTAAACTCAACAAGTACCTGTCGCGGCCCAAGCGCTTCGAGGTGGCCACCTCGCTGATGCTCACGGAGACGCAGGTGCGCTGCCCCCTCCGCGCCCCCCCCCCACCGGCCTCCCAGAGGACACTGTCCCCTCTGCACTCTTGACCCTCGGCCGTCCTGGCATCTGGAGCTGGCCTCTTAGACCTGTAGGGTGCGGGTTAACATCGGGGGAGAGCTCACGTGCCTCCGCCAGGGTTCACATACCCGCGGCCGGAGCGCGGACGCAGTAGGTCGGGGTAAAGCCCCGGAATGTGCATCTTAACGACCCTTCCCCCTATTCTGAAGCAGGTGGTCCCCAGGCCACAGTCGAGAAATTTTCTTTCAGAAAGAGATGAGGGAACGTCTTGAGACTTAGGCTGCCCTAGCGGCCCTGGCGCTCTTCCGCAGACAGGGCGCGGCGAGCTGGCGTCCAGGCCGAGCTTCCTTGGAGCCCCCCTGCCGGACTCTGAGGGTCCTGACGCGCGCGGTGGGGGCTCCACCGCCCTGGAGCTTCTGAGAGCCCACGGCGGGGGGCGGGGGCGGGAGCCGGGGACTCTGAGAGGGTGGAGGTGGCCGGTTTCTCACGCCCGCTTGTGCCGGCAGGTGAAGATCTGGTTCCAGAACCGGCGGATGAAGTGGAAACGCAGCAAAAAGGCCAAAGAGCAGGCGGCGCAGGAGGCCGAGAAGCAGAAGGGCGGCGGGGGCGCGTGCAAAGGCGGCGGCGCGGAGGACCAGGGGGACGAGGAGCTCCTGGGGGCGCCGGCGCCCGGGGACAAGGGCAGCGGACGCCGCCTGCGGGACTTGAGGGACAGTGACCCCGAGGAGGACGAGGACGACGACGACGAGGACCATTTCCCCTACAGCAACGGCGCCAGCACGCACGCCGCCTCCTCCGACTGCTCCTCCGGGGCCGACTCGCCGCCCCCGCGGCCCGGCCCCGGGCACCAGCCCCCGCCGCAGTAGGGGCCCCGCCGGCAGGTGCGCCCTGGTCGCCGCGGCTTCTGCGCGCGTCGCAGCCCCCCGTGGGCGCCCGGGTCCGACCCCCGGCCAGCGAGCGAGGCCAGCCAGGTCCGGGGCGCCCCATTCGGGCTCCAGCACCTGTCTGCTCTTCGGGGGACGGAGAGAGGGAGGCCCGGCGGGTTCACACGTGAACTCTTGTCCTTTTACATTTAATTTTGGCTCGTGTTGCGGCAGGTGTTTGTGAGAAGACCGACCACCACCCTCTTCCCGAGTCGGGGAGGCGGAAGCCCACAGTGTTACAGACCTCTGAAACTTGAAACCTTCTCTGGAAATGCCATTCTGCTGAGTATTGAAAAAAGAAATAATGTTTTGTGCTTATGTATCTTAGGGGGGAAAACTTTATGTCTTAAGCGTTCAAACTGCTGGAAATCTCAAAACTGTACTGTCTTTATTTTTGTATATTGTATTTATATATATATATATAAAGAAACGTCTACTTATGCATGCTAAATTATTATTTAGCTTCTCCCATCGCCCACGATGGAATGTAAAATAAATTGGTTTTTTACTGGGTAAGAGTGCAAATGTTTTAGGGGGAGATGTGAGAGGGGCTTTACCATTTTTGCTGTTGAAGTGACGGGGAGTGGGTGTGTTCCGGGACTGACAGCAGAGGGTGAAAATCAGAGTAGCAAATGGGTGTCAGGACCACCTCCACTTCTGGGCCCTCATGTGAGCGGGGAACTTATTCCTGCCACGGGGAGTCGCAGGTGCGAAATGTTGGTAATAGTACCTGAGCCCAGGTGTGAGCGGTCTGGTAGGGGTGCCTGGCCCACTCTGGATGCCTGAATCTCCGGAGAGTAACTTTGCACTCTATGTATTTATTTTCCTGTTTCCTTGGGGATCTTCTTGCTTCGCTGGCGCTCCAGGGGTGGAAACACACTGCTTGAACGTTTCAGAAAATAAGCTTCAGACGCCTAGGCTTTACTGCCACTTGGGGTCCGTGTGGCCCGAGGCGCTCCCTTCGCACCTTTCCCGCACTCCCTCGAATAGCTGCGCTGCTGGCTCTCCTCCACTCCGCCCTCCCTTCCGCAGAACCTTCCCAGCGCTGGCCAGGAACGGTCTTCTGGGGCCTGTGCAAATGTCCGCGAGGACAGCAGCGGGCGACGGGAACGCCTTACGCCGGGCCTGCAACGGCTCTGGGTTAATAAAGCGCACCGGCGTTGCCATCAATCACCGCCGAGCCAGGCCCGCCATGTGCGGCACACATGCCTGCTCTGCCGGCCTCCGCGCGCGCTCCCCGGCTGCCCTTCCCCCGTCCCGAGCCAGGGCCGCCCCGGGCCTGGAGGAAACCGGAGACCAGGGGACGGCGCTTTCTTCTCCCTCCCCTCGGGCCTCCCTCCGTCCTTCTGCTTTCTCTCTTTCTCAGCGGCACCTGGGCGTGGGGCGCGCGCCCCTCCTCGCCCTCGCTGTGTCCCCGCTTCCCCCGCCTCCCCCTGATAAATGAGTTCAGAAGGGCCTGGCGTTTCATTTGGGTGATTGCCGCGCAGGCGAGCGGGCCACTCCTCTACCTCAGGGCCGGGGTGAGATTAATATCCTCTCCGGCAGCTCATTATCACCCGGCACCTTCCATAAAACCCAGCCTCAGCCAAGGCCGGGGGCGCGGCGCTGCCGGGAGCCGGGCAGGAGCAGCTGCTGGGCGCGGGCGCCGGCAGGGGCCGGCCGCCGCGGGGTCCAAAGGTGCTCTGGGGGAACCGAGCCTGGGTTGGCAACTGGTGGGAAAGCCGGGGTCCCCAAGGAAAGGAGGTGCTAAAATTAGAGAGGGGGGTGGAGAGGGGGAGAGGAGAAAGACAGGCACCTTTTGGGGTTAAAAAATCTGCAATCGGTGTGTATCTCGTTTTAATTTCTAACACATTGGGGAAGTTCAGCCTGAAGCAATCTCTTGCCCACTGCCTCCACATCTGGGGTTTATTCCCGGCCGCCCCCTGCTCGGCGGCCCAGTCTCGGCGCCTCCACCTCACGCTGGGCAGCGGGGGTCTTCTGGTGGCCGGGCCCGGGCGGGGCGGAGCTTCAGGCCCCGGCGGAGGTGCTGTCCCTCCGCCCCAGGGGACCGACCCCCTGAAGCCCGGAATCGGGCGGCTCCCTCTGCGGCAAGGGAGAAGGGCACGGAGCGAAGATGTAACTGCGACCCCCTGCACCCCCGGGCCGGCAGCGCGAGCCCTGGTTTGGCTCCGGGACTTGGCCGCCGGGGAGGCCGGACCGCCCGCGGCCCCGCGTCTCCAGCCAGCCGCTTAATCGCGGCGGAATTTATCTCACTAATAAATTTAATGATCAATTCGTTCTTGTCACACTAGCTCTTCCCCAAATCAATTATAGCAAATTTAAATATAATCACTGGCTCGTCCTCACCCACTCCGGGCACGGCGAACAATTCATTCCGCCTAGTGAAGGGCCCGCAAGCCCCGGGCCGATTGCTGACCCCGCGGGGTAGGGGTGGGGGAGAACGGCCTCTGCAGCCCCCAGGACCCGGTTCCCAGGACCCGGAGCCAGGTCTACGCAGCAGCCGGAGCCCAGAGGGAGACGGAGGCATTGTTCTCAGACAAGCCGGGCCTGGGTCTCCCGCAGTTCGCCCCGCAGACCCTGGCAGCGCCGGGTCACTGCGGCCCGGGGGCTGGGTCCCCAGCGAGGCCCCAGCCCAGAGCGGACCCCTCTCCCTGGAACCCCAGCCGGGCCTCCTTCCCACCGAGGGCCCGACGCCTGGGCACGCGTTGTCTTCACCCTACTGGGAGGTTCTCCTCTGTTCCCAAAAAGGGGCGTGAGTGTCTCTAGCATGTGCAAAGGGATGTGGATAAAGCCCTTTCTGTGACAAAGAAATCAATCTACACGCGCCCTCCAGGCGACAGCCCACAGGTCTTCTATCTGGTCCTCGGGAGCCCTGGCCCAGAGAGGGAGGCCCTGAGGAGACACCTTTAATATGTGGAGTCTGAGAGGGGCAGAAACGACTAGAACAGAGACAAATGGACCTGTTCCTTCTGGTCGGCTTTCCCCTACTCCGTCCCCAGATGGAAGTCAGCTTGGTAAAATCAGCTTAAAAGACTTTCTACGACACCAAAGCACAGACCACAAAAGCAAAAATAGACAAATGGGATTACATCAAACTTCTGCCCAGCAAACAAACAACAGAATGAAAAGGCAACCTAGGAATGTGACCAAATATTTGCAAATCATATATCTAAGGGGTTAATCTCCACAATATAAAGAACTCACACAACTCAACAACAGCCACCCATCCAATTTAGAAATAGGCAAAAGACTTGAATAGACATTTCTCTGAATAAGATATACAAATGGTCCACTAGCGTGTGAAACAAGATACCCAACATCACTAATGGTTAGGGAAATGCAAATTAAAACCACGATGAGCTATCACCCCGCACCCATTAGGATGACTGCTATAAAAACAAAAACAAAACAGAAACCAGCGAGTGTCGCCCAGACTGTGCAGACATTGGAAGCCTTGCGCACCGTTGGCAAGAACGTAAAATAGTGCAGCCACTGCGGAGCTTCCTCAAAAACACCCCCGGGCCACGTGGTGGAGTAGTGGTTGAGTTCGCACCTCCACTTCCATGGTCCAGTTCGTGGGTTCAGATCCCAAGAGCGGACTTGCACACTGTCAGCCAAGCTGTCGCAGCGACCCATATGCAAAATAGAGGGAGACTGGCAAAGCTGTTAGCTCAGGGGAAATCTTCCTCAGCAAAAAAATACCCAAGCCAAACAAAACCTAGAATTGCCATATGACCCAGCAATCCTACTTCTGGGTGTATATCAAAAGAATGGAAAACAGGATCTGGAAGGGATATTTGCGTGCCCATGCTCATTGCAGCATTATTCACAACAACCAAGAGGTGGAAGTAACCTAAGTGTCTGTCCAACAGATGAAAAGATAAAGAAAATGACATATATATAATGTATGATAGAATAGCACGGACGAAGAAGGAAATCCTGGTTATATGCTACCATATGGATGAAGCTTGAAGACATTATGCTAAGTGAAATAAGCCAGTCACAAAAAGACAAATAGTGCATAATTCTACTCAGATGTGGAACCTAAAATAGTAGAAACGGAAAGTAGAATGGTGGTTGCCAGGGGCTGGAAGGAAGGGGGAAAGGGAGTTGTTCAAGGGGCCCAGAGTTTCAGTTTTGCAAGATGTTCTCTGCCCGACAACGTCTATATAGTTAATACTACTGTACTAGACGCTTAATGCTAAGATGGTGACAAAGGCATATATCCTTCCTCCCTCCCTCCTTCCCTTCCTGCTTTCCCTCCTTCCTCCTCCTCCACCCCCGCTTCCCTTCCCTTCTTCCTCCTGCTGCTCCTTCCTGTCTCCTTGCCTCCCGGAGACGGGGCGGGGTTGCTGTGGAATATCCAGACCACATAGAGGGCCCAGGAAGGGAGCGCCCGGCCCAGGCCCTGCCTGGACCTGAGCAGGAGCGGGTTTGACGGTCCAACGCTGCCTCCCCGCGCAGGGTTGGGGACCCGGCCCCGCGCTCCAGGAGGTTTCCGCAAGCACCCCCCAAGTTTTCGGGTTAGCTGACCCCCGCGGCCTCCCCTCCGCCCTCCTCCTCTCCCCGCCCGGGGAATGGAGGGTAGTTCCGACTCCCGATCTGGGGCCTGGGTCCGCCCTGACCGCGGGGAGTAGCGGGGCGGGGACTGAGCTCCCGGGGGAGGGGCCCCACGGCGCGGTGGGGGTGTCGGAGTGGGACCCTCGGCGGCAGTGACCCGCGGGGGAGCGGGACCCACAGGGAGGGGCCGCGCAGGGTGCGGGCGACGCGGGGGTGCTCCCTCAGGACGGGGGCGCCCCCCGCCCGGTGTCAAAGTCCTGCGGTGCATTGTGTCTCCCTCAATAAAACTAATCCCTCGGAGGCGCGCCCGCGCCGGGACGCTGCGGTGTTCCAGACTACAAGGGCGAGCATGGTTTTCAGATTTGGTTTTTATGGTCGGATTAAAGTTTATTTTCCATAATAGGGCACCTAATAAAACTCATAAAGACGGGTCGGGCCTCCAGCTGGTGGCCTCGTTTAACACTTTCACTTCGTAAATCACTTTACGACGCGCCAGGTGTGTCCCAACTGGACGCCGACGAAGAACCCCCCCACGTCCCGCGCCCGCCCTCGCGAGCCCCCGCGAACGGGGCCGGGGTCCGGGCCGGGGTCCCGGGTGGGGCCAACCAGGGCGGGTCTTCGCCCTCGCGGGGCCCGCGGCCCCCTCCCCGCACCCTGAGAGGCAGGGGGACCCCCGCGGGAAGGCGGGGGCGGGGACGCGGCGGAGGCGGACCTTGGCGGGGACCCCCATTCCCCCGCGGCCCGCCCCCCGGCCCCGCGCCGACCCTGCATTCCGCGGCCTGCGCACCTGGCCGCCCCCCCAAGTGTACACAAGGCTCCTCTGGGCCATTGTCCGCGGCGCTCGGGCAGGACAAAGGTGCCCCCACCCGGGCGGCGCGGCGAGAGGCGCGAGCGCGGTTTACCCAGCTGGGGGGAGGAACAAAGCCGCCGCCTTATCTGGGGGGGGTCTGGGCCGAGGGCTGGCGCGGGGTCAGGCCGGGGGCGCGGGCGGCCGGGGGAGGGGCGGCGGCGGGAGGGGGCGCTGGGCTGGGGCCCCCTCCCGCCCGGGATGCGATGACCTGTCAGACCCTTGCTGCCAGGGCCACCCGGCTTCGCCCTCAGGTTCCCGAAGGGGCGTCGGAACCGCTCCCGGGAGGAGGTCGGCGCCAGGAAGAGAAGGATGCAGGGAGCGCGCTGGGAAGGAGGACCCTCCCGGGCGTGGAGCGGGGCCTGCGGCCAGCCTTCGGGGTCAACCCACTCTGTTATCGCGCCTGTGGGTTTCCTATTTGCTGTTCTTTCATATTCGTGTTCACCTTTCTTCCAAGCATCACCGTCCTCTTCTGTGCTGAAATAACGTCTTAGAAAAGGGAAACCAAAAAAGGGTCAGGATCGGTCGTGGGGGGAGGGAGCAGGAGAGAAGGGCACTCTCCGTGGGGACAGAGGGGCTCCCCGGGCTGCGTACGCGTCGCTCGGCGGCCTCGCGCCCCTGCGGCTCGGTGCGGGTCCTCGGAGCAGAGGTCCACACCCACCGTCTGGGCCGCTCTGGCTCTTCATCGCAGACAGGCCACACTGTGACAGGAAACGCAGTTTACTGTTTTAGTAGATAAATCTGTAAAGGAAATGCAAATTGTGTCTTTTCCTGGGTCTGCAACAAGTACTTACCCTTCACTACCCCGGGGGGCGATTTATCCTGGTGATGAATTTATTCCAGGAGGTCGTCAAATTCCCATCCACCCTCGGATTAGGTATCTGTGTGACACTGCAGCCTTGTCACCCACAAAATAGACAGTAGCCAGCTCGAAGTCCACTCATGCACTCCCTCATTCGCCAACTTCCTTAGAATCCCTGCTACATGTCAGACGCTGTTCCAGGCCCTAGGAGATGCTGGTGAATAAAGCAGACACAAATCTCCACCCTCCTGGAGTTCCATTGTCATGGGACAAGAGAGAGTGAACACCAGATGATAAATATGTGAATTCTATCCTGTAAAAGGCTAGGTTCCTGTGAAGTCAGGCTGAGGGAGGAGAGAGGCCCAGAGGATTTCCCAGGGTCATCCTGAGCATCACTCCTTACTCACAACGGAGGACTCCCTGTTGTTTGGGTGTGTCATGGGAATATGAGGAAGTGCCTTGTGGCACAGGCTGCCTGCCTTTAAATGGGGTGGGTGAAAGGAATTAGAGACCCTTAGGAATTGTGGAGGACATTTATCCAATTTTTTTCTTTTTTAAAGATTGGCCCTGAACTAACGTCTGTTGCCAATCTTTTTTTTTTTTTTTTAATCTTCTTCTCCCCAAAGCGCCGCAGTGCATAGTTGTATATTCTAGTTGTGGGTCCCTCTAGCTCTGCTATGTGGGACGCCACCTCAGCATGGCCTGATGAGTGGTGCTAGGTCTGTGCCCAGGATCCAAAGCGGGGAAACCCTGGGCTGCTGAAACCGAGCGTGAAAACTTAACCACTCGGCCACCAGGCCGGACCCCCATATCTAATATTCATATTCACTTACAGATTCAAAATGTTCCTAACCCTCAAGGTGGACTAAGTATTCCAGAAAACAGAATAGAGAGGCATGCGTGGATGGTGGAAGTGGGAATTTTGAGAGAGAAATAGATTACATGTATGATTTCTTTCTTTTTTCCCACTGACAACTAATTGACATACAACACTGTATGAGTACAGTGATTTTTTAAAAAAGATTTTATTTTTCCTTTTTCTCCCCCAAAGCCCCCCAGTACATAGTTGTGCATTTTTTTTTATTTTAATATATATGTTTTTTCCCTGTTTCTCCCCCAAGCTCCCCAATACATAGTTGTATATTCTTCGTTGTGGGTCTTTCTAGTTGTGGTATGTGGGACGCTGCCTCGGCGTGGTTCGCGCCCAGGATTCGAACCAGCGAAACACTGGGCCGCCTGCAGCGGAGCGCGCGAACTTAACCACTCGGCCACGGGGCCAGCCCCCATAGTTATCCATTTTTTAAGTTGTGTGTCCTTCTAGTTGTGGCATGTGGGACGCTGCCTCAGCAGGGCCTGGTGAGTGGTGCCATGTCCACGCCCAGGATCCGAACCGGTGAAACCCTGGGCCACCGAAGCGAAGCGCGGGAACTTAACTACTCAGCCATGGAGCCAGCCCTGTGATTTCTTAATTTTAATTATTAATTCACACATTTACGACCACTCTGCAAAATACAAGAGAAAACCCAAATTTTCTCATAAAAAGGTTCACTGCCAAGCTGAGGGAATCGGGAGGATCTTTGGAAGAGGGCGCGCAGGCGCAGTGATCCGTCCCGGCACAGATGCTCCTGTCCCCGGGACGCAGGAGCTGAGGATGCTCCACCGACTGCACCCTCAGCGACGTCAGATGCCCTTCGCACCCGCCTGCGTCTCCGCGGCGTTCTCTCCGCGGCGTTCCCTCCACGCACAGCGTGTCTTGCGTCCCTGCATCTGCACAGGCCCTCCTTCCTGCTGGCTCGTATCGCCCTCTATGTCTCTCGTCGTATCCGTTCGTCCAGACGGGATGCAAGGCTGTCCCCCCAGATGAAGGTACTGTGCCCAGAGCAGAGGGCCATGGAGAAGGCAGGGACCCAGAGCCCAGCCACACGGGCTTGCATCCCTCCTCAGCCAGTGTGTGGCCGCGGCAAGTTCCTTGACCCTGTGCCGGTGTCCCTGCCTGTAACATGGGGACTCTTCGACAGTCCCCATCACATAGGGGACAGTGGGGGTTACACAACTGAACATGTGCAGAGGGCCAGGCACCACATATAGGCTCAGGGGATAATGACACAGATGAACAAATAAACTAACACCTTCCACCCGTCCGCATGGTACCTCTCCATTCCGCCGTCTCCAGACCCATGTGGTGCACTGAGCGCATCCACCGGCTCTGCTGAGGGTCCTGGCAGTAGTAGCTCAGGCAGATCTGGGAAAAAGATGCAGTGGGGTGGGGGTAAGTGGAGTGAGGCAGGAGTGGAGAACAAGTCTTTGGAAAGATTCCAAGAAGAGGAGCCAGGAGGCAGAGTTGTGGGTGCAATCCTGGCTCTAGCACTTCCGACTGGGTGGTCTTGGGCAAGTCACTTAACTTCTCTGTACCAGGGTTGTCCTCTGTCAAATGGGGACTGGCAGCGCCTGTCTTGTAGGTCAGCTATAAAGAAAAACACAAAACCCCATAAAAGCGAGGGCCCATCACAAAGGAAGTAGCCCCCACACTTTAGCCCCTCCTGCTGGCCCCTTGGGAGTCTGTGCCCTCTTGCCCGTGGTGTCTCCTTTCTCCACTCACTGCCCTCCTGGGTTTGCCCGTCGGGCAGCACATGCACCCGGGGCCGCTCTAGTCCCCACTCTGGGACCAGACAGCTCCCAGGTCCATACCTGCGCCATCACTGCTCTTGGGGACTCCGGCAGAACAGAAAGAGAGAGAGGAGACGGAGAGGGAACCAGCTGACAGCTCCCAGTGAACCCGCCTCCCTGCCCAGCCCCGGTGCCCCCTCCATGCCTCACACATGGATACATATCCTGTTGACCAACGGGACAGTTGCAAATGTGGTGCAACGGGGGCCTTGAAAATTGCTTGCACAACAGTTGCCATATGGAGAAGCATGGGCTAGCTGGCTAAATGCTGGAGACCTCAGGCCAGCTGAACTGCAGGCTGACAGCAGCCACGAGACTGAGTCCCGCTGAGCCCCACCCGAGTTACCGACCTGCAGAAAGACGCTAATAAATGTGGCTTCAGGTCGCTGTGTTTGGGGTGGCTCGTTACACAGGCAAAGCTATTTGACCCAGTGCATACTACTTGGCACAGCTCGTCTTTTCAGGCCACGCCCGTGCAAGTATGTCACTGAGTTCTGGCCTGCTAACAGCTGCCTGGACCTGCACCTTACTGAGTCACGGGGTGTTTGTTGAGTAACTCTTGTGTGCCAGACACCGTGCGGGCACCAGACAGGAAGCCGAGAGCAGCAGAGCCACGCTCGCTGTGCTCTGGGCCTCAGGGTTGAGCCGACTGTAGGCAGGACTTCCCGGGAGGGTAGTAGGAGTAGGTAGCACGCTGGACACGTCCACAGCACTGCAGTCCACGCGGATAATTACACAGCCTCCATTCTTCCTGGGCAGGCTGCCGTCTCCCATGCTGGCCTTTAGCTGCTTAACTGCTGGGACCACATCAGCTACTGTGTCAGTTAGGATTGGGATGGGCTCCAATGGCAGGAGAGCCAAAACAGCAGTGGCTTACACAAATGGAGTTCATTTCTCTCTCCTCTGAGCCTACACTGTCCAGGGCTGGTCTGGTGGCCCCGTGATCCCCGAGGACGCAGGCCCTTTGTCTCGTGGCTTTTCCTCCATGGTTCAAGATGGCAGCTCGGGCTCCAGATCCCAGTCAACAGGGACAAAGGGCAAATAAGTGTGTGTCCATCCCAGGAGTTCAGAAGGTGGCGCTTCCACTTCTACTCAACTGTCCAGAACTCTCAACATGGCCACGCTGAGCCTCCATGGAGGTTGGGAAATGAGTCTTTGTCTCCAGTTGGCCATGGGCCTGGATAAAAATTGGGGTTCTATTCTGAGGGAGAAAGGAGTGAATGGATATCGGAGAACAACTAACTCTGCCACAGGTATTTGTTTTGGTTCTTTGTGTGTGCATGGGAAAATATACGTAACCTAATGTTGATCACTTTAATCACTTGTAAGTGTGTAATTTGTGGCATTAAATACACTCATGGTGGTGGGTACCATCACCGCCATCTATACCCCAAACATTTTCATCATCTCAACCTAAATTCTGTCCCCATTAAACAATAACTCCCTTTTCCCTCTCCCCCCCAGCCCCTGGGTAACCTCTACCTTCTCTCTCTATGAATTTGACTATTCTAAGTATGTTTTGGTTCTTTTTTTTTAATGGGATCAGTACTTCATAGCCTTTTTGTGTTTTTTTTCTTCTTCTCCTCAAAGCCCCCACTACATACTTATATATTCTGGTTGTAGGTCCTCCTGGTTCTGCTATGTGGGACGCTGCCTCAGTGTGGCCTGATGAGCGGTGCCATGTCCCCACCCAGGATCTGAACCGGTGAAACCTTGGGCCACTGGAGCAGAATGTGTGAACTTAACCACTCAGCCACGGGGCCAGCCTGCCTGTTTTGGTTCTTTTTAAACTTCCCATAGTATCCAGTATAGAGATGAACACATAAAAAGGACCCAATAAATTAGGTTGTTTTTCTTCCCAACTTCAGCAAAGGTACCACTGTCCACCCAGATGTTTGAGCCGAAGACTCTGGAGTCATGGTCAGTCCTCGTGTCCCCTCCTTCTCCTCCATCTCTTCTACCGGGCTGCGTCCACCTCCAGGACACACCACAACTTGGTCCACTTTTCTCCAGCACTGCGGCCTTCACACCTTTCCAGCCACCACCACCTCTGCTGAGCATCCCAGCGGCCTCCTTCTGGCCATCCCCCATCCTCTCTTGTGGCCCAGAGCCCATTTGCAGCAGCCAGCATGAGCTACCAACCCCCGGCCACGAATATAAGTCGCAGTGAAGAGTCCCATGAAGTCACTGGTGCGTCTGGAGCCCACGGGACTCGCTGTGCTGCGCCCGCCCATCAGAGGCTCTGCTGTTCTGAATGTGAGTCAAATAAGCAAACAGCCGGCTGGGACGTCCCCGAAGAGCCCGGGGCTCCAGACCACCGAGTGATGAGTTGGGAGAGATTGGAGTCATCCTCCCTGGCTGAACGCTTCGCTTTGAAAATAATGCCAGGGCCTGGGAAAGCCCAAGTCCTCTGCTAAATTTAAAACCAGAAACAGAGGCTGATTTCGCAGCTCTCAGAAATCTGTCTCTCTTTTCACAGGTAAAGAAAACACCAGAATTGTCACATAGTGCACATCTGGCAGTTTTCAAAGTTGCTTGAAAAATCCAGAGCTTTTTCCTAGAAGCTGCCAGGGGAGCTCACGACCCCAGGGAGCATTTCTGTCGGGAGCTCCCCACTGGCAGGTGGCCTGGAGGGTCCTTGGTGTCCAGCCCCTGCCCTGAGGGGCCACGGAAACGCCCCCACGCCCCCAGGGCCTTGAGGCTTCGGAACCTTCTATCTTCTATCTTCATAAAACAACGTAATTCGCTTTTAATGACTGCCGGTGTTTTCTTTCCCAGTTCTATTTGAGCAGATAATGTGTCTGAGGCCTTCCCAACAGGGTTAAACCACCGTGACCTTCATAATCAGAGAACAGAAATAAATTATATTTACTCATAAGTGTTACCAGATCTCCAGTGCCAGCTGCCTCCTAATCGCAGATGGTGTGATAATATTTTGCTTTTATCGGCCTCTCACTCACGGTAACAAAGTGCTTTGTTATTCCCACAGCAGCGGCGGTGCCCCAGGGCGGCGAGGCCTTTCCCACTGACACTGGGGAGCTCTCCGGGAGGCACGAGGGCCACAGGACTCCTGCTGGGCGCCCCCCTGGGTCACCTGAGGAGCCACTCCCCTGGGAGCCCATACGCCTTAAGAACTGGTGACGAGGAGGGTGGGCGGGAAACAGAGCCCCCCAGCCCCTCTGGGGTCCTGGCTCCCCTGCGTCTTGACCGAATAGGTGGCCCAGGCACAGGGACATGGAGGCCCTCACTGTCCCGTCTGGCAGGAGACGCATCAGGGGCACCCCAGGCCCGCAGTCTTCTCTGGCGGCAATGGGAGATGCGCAGTCAAACTCGAGTGTCCTCACCACCAGCAGGGGCTTCAGTTTCACTACACGTCTCCCAGGGGCTCAGCCAGGAGGCCAGCAACGGGGATATGGACTGTTCTGGAAGGCTGGACCCCGAGAGGCCACGGGGCCCCGCTGGCATCTGAGAGTGGCGCAGGTGCCCCGAGGCTGGTGCAGAGCTGCTGGCCTCTGAGGCTGCAGCTTGGATGCTTCCCGGCCCCAGGGAACCAAACCCACTGCCCAGAGGACGGGCCGCTCCAGAAAGGGACAATGGCAAATAGATTCCTCCTTCCACGGTCCCTGAACACGGCAGGACCTCAGGAGTGCTGAGCAAAGTGGGCTCCCCCAGTCTCTTCTCAAGGGACAGATGCTGCCCTTTGCCCAGAGCTGTGGTCACTGGAAGAAAGGGCGTGGATTCACTTGTACGCACGGGAGAGGTGAGAACAAGCCCCACTCTCCAAGGCCACTGTATCTTAGGATTCTCTACGTCACACTGCTGGGTGACTTTCCAGTGGTGTGCAAGGCAGTGCCACTTTCCCGCGACGAGGCAGGACAGCGGGGCAGGGCAGACCGGGGTCGCAGCCCTCCCCAGGCCCAGCCCCCGCTGCCCCATGAGGCCAGAACCGCCAGAGGCGGCTGCAGCTTGATTGATCCGAGTCAGTCCTGCAGATGCTGAAGTAGAAAAGCAGACTCCGTCTGCCCTATTAAATTTGATTTAGAAAACAGAGAGGGCTTTAAAAATCTCACTGTCCGCTTGAGTCCAAAAGCTCACAGTGCTAGTGATCACTCTGGATTTTACCAGCCTGCTTGGGACTGGGTTGAAATGCACTTTCTTCGCTAATCAGAAGTTTGACAGCAAGGATAAAAGAAATCTCAAGTTATCACCCTGTATTTTTGATGAGTTACATAGATGTGTTCTGTGCCCTGAGCACGGGAATGTGCTCTCCACACAGTCATCACTGGATAAGGACTTCCTGGGAACTCTGCGTTGTCACAGGGGGTTTCTGCATCTCTGCTGATAGTTGCGCCTTGGGGCACATCTGTGTGGAGTGGACTCTTTCTAGGAATCAGATTTGGCCAAGGCTGGGCAACATTAAGTAATGACAACAATAGAAAGAACCCCAGCCCTCAGTGTGTAGGCGTGCGGGTGCCCGGCGCCCTGGCGGAGCTCAACATGGGCTGGCGCGCTCACCTGGGTCTCACCTTGCACTTTTTTGCATGCTTTGCTTTACTTCCATTAGGGATGATTTTCCCAGAGACAATAAAAGCGTCCTGAGTTATCCATCAGCCCTCAAGAGTTATGAAGTAGATACTCATACAGACCTTGGAACGATATTCACGGCAGATTGGGGATTGGGAGAGAGTGACTTAGAGACCCTCCCATTTGCACGTTGGTGAGAAGCAGGTAGGTTCTGCTCCCACACAATGAGAACCTACCTAAGAACCCACTGCGTGCCCGATGTTGGACTAGCTCCCTCGAAAGACAGGAAGCACCACGGGTCTTAAAATCACAGACTCCTGCTGATGTCCTGTGTCAGCAAAACTCATAAGCATGACTTCCCTCTCTTTGGGCAAGTTATTGATGAGAATATGGGGGAAGAAGAAACGCTGAGGGCAGAAACAGAGCCCAAGTTGCTTCTGGGAGCCCTCGGCACAGGCACCAGGCATCCCGAGGGCGCTGCTGTTTGAGCGGTAATGGGTCCAGCTCACTTGTTCTGCACTTCAGTACCCGCCCCCTTGTCCCTTAGACGTCACCAGAGATCTTGTTGATGCACTGTCTCCTGTACGTAGCGTGACCAACCAATCCTGGTTTTCTGGGACTTTCCTGGTTCGAGCTCTGAAAGTCTCGTGTCCCGAGAACCGCCCCCAGTCCTGGACGAACCAGCACAGCTGGTCCCCTTGCCTGCTATTCTCAAAGGACAGAGTAAAGGTCAGAAGGAAGAAGAAATGAGAAGAGTATGACTTCACTAGCTGTTAGTGACTCATCCTGAGTCCTAGAGCGATGACTGCTGTCATTCCAGATGCTCGAGAACCTACCGAACAGTTAGAGAAAACGTAAATGGCCACTGGACTCCACCACAATAATAATTCAGAGGTGGGGGACCGCTGCGGGGTGTGGAGGAGGAGGCTGGCCTTGAGCTGGTTGGCGTCAGCACCGGCCAGGTCTGACGTACTTGGTCCCTTCTAGAGCTTATGACTGACCAACTGGCATGCTACAGAGGGTTGTCATTACCTAGTTGAAATGGGACTGTCTGGGTGTGATGCCTAAGCTGCTTTTTTTTTAAGTAGCTCATGGACAATCCAACAAAATTGTGCTGATGATGTAAGAAGAAACCGTACCCAAGCCCGGACACTGGGCCGTGAAGGGGGATTTCCTGGAGTGTGAAGGCAATGCAGCTGGCGGTTATGGAAGCTGGTAAGTGCGCCTGGGGCTCCCCTCCACCTGGCAGGATGTCACCCCTGACAGGCAGGAGACCAGGCCTCCACCACGGAGGATGGAGAAGCCCTGCTCGCTGGACACCACTCCAGCCTGGGGTCTCCTGCAGGCTTTGCTGGAACACGGCCTGTGCACTCGCCACAGCCAAGGATGCGTCTGAAGATTAGCAGTTCAGAGACTCACTGGCACGCCTTCAGTAGTCTAAAGACGGGTAGAAGAGGAGCTCTTCCGGGAAAAGGGGAGAGGGTATAGGGAGACTCATTTTTATAGGAGTGCCAACTAGTAATGTAGGAGGAACGACAGGATTAGAAAATGACCATTTTGCAAGTAGTCACTGGTTGTCAAGGCTTCCTATACCGCCAGGCAGAGTATTGGCGGGGAATAGGAAATCCACGGGGTTTGCCACATTTTTTCCCTTGTAAGATGTCCTCAACTTTTGATGATTAGTTTCCCGTAATAATTACAAAGGTAAGAATGTACCTGTACGTGAAGAGGTCTGGGGGCCTCAACTTAATTGAGTGACTGAGCGTCGCCAATTTTGAGTCGAGTGCTGTGTGTCTGGAGGCCATGCGATCAGGGCTTTCTGGCTAAACGTGTTTCCTCTGAAGCTCGCCGGACACACCCAGGGCTCGCTGTGACAACTGGCCGGGACTCCTCGAAACCCAGTGTCATGAGGAATTTTAAGAAGCAGAGAGGGGGGTGTTCTATATTAACAGAGAAATAGGAGGGAAATGTAACGTTTGAACCTTGACTGTATTCTATCTGGGAAAAAAACACCTATAGAAAATTAGCTGGAGAACAACCGGCAGCCTTGAAACTGGAGTGTTGATAGACTCCATCACTGAATTGATGATCATGCCCCCAGGCACGACCACATACCACACTCGCTGGAGCGTGTCCTCATTCTCAGGAGCTGCAGGCTGATGGTTTAGGAGTTAGGTGTCAAGATGTCTGCACCTTCAACAATTCCATCGGGTCGTGAGCGTGTATTAATGTATGTGCATGCACACATAAAAAAGACAGAAAAAGCAAATGCGGCAAATGTTAACAACTGGCAAACCAAAAACGAAAAGAGGAAGAATTTCCCTCTTTCTTTGGGAACACTCCGACAAAGTAAAACAAAGCAAATTGTCCATTATAAGTGGTTTTCTGTAGAGAATAATTTTTGAAATGCCCTTAACCATCTCTACTTCGGCCTGAGCCTAGCCACGCCAGTTTATATTTCCCTCTGCCCTGTGAGGGGCGTTGTCTTCAATGCTCTGGTTGGTCGGAGCTGGCCGGGCAGGAGCAGACCCAGGTGCCAGGTGACCGCCCGGCTGTGGTTGTGCACGACGTCCACCTGCAGCAGACGGCAGCGGCGAGGAAACGGATCACTAGCTGGTTCCCCAGAGCAGGAATAAAGGACCGGACCACGTCGGGGGCAGTCAGTGTTCTCCAGAAGCCTCACTCCATGCCTGGGGGACTGGGAAAGTGTCATCTTGATAACCCTTGGGAGGTCGGTGGCCCATACATCCTCGTGTGGACACGCTCAAGGTCAAAATCGCTCGGCTCCAGCGGCCCATGGACACACATAAGGCATTGTTTTCCAAACACACACAGCCCTCGGTGTTCCTGAGATCCCTCTGTGTCCTTAGAACACTTTACACTGGTCCCGATTTCCCCTTTCATCATCTTATCGTGCAAACACCATTTTTCATCATTTATCCAGCTCTACTCAAGATAAATGTCACCTTCTTGTGAACTCGACCCCTCGAGCAGCCAACCCCCTCCAGAGGGTTTCGTTCAGCGTAGCAAACGACTAGAAACGTGAGGGTGAGAAAAAGAAAAGCTCTCAATTCCCGGGCCAGGACTGCTTTCCCAAGAAAATCTAAGTTTTGCAGACCTGTGGGCACACTCTGTGCAAATGTACGTGTGGGTATTGCCTGAGCACCCGGACGGACGGCCCAAACCATTGTACTCGGGCAGACACAGTGAGGGTGTCAAAAAGCTCAGAGTGCTTTAGTTAATGTGCCATGTCTGGGTGAAGCTGCCTCCACTGTCACAGAACCACTGCCGCTGGGAGGAGCCTGAATCGATTCTTGATGGTTCCCAAAGCCAAACTCCATGACCTGTTTCCAACTCCCCCCTTGGGCTTCCCTCTTGTGTTCTTGGTCCTCTTCCTCTCCCAACCTCACCGTCCTCGAGGGATCCCCACTCCTGGGGCCCCGAGGCTACCACATGGAGGCGGTGTGTCTGCGCCCCTCCACCCTGGCCTCCGCGGGCTCCACAGGCGCCAGGACGCTCAATGTTGAAGAGGCACCACGTCCTTGGAGTCATCCCATCCCCCCTCCCTCTCCCTGGACCTTTGTGTCAAGGCACCAACTCCTGATGCGGTCCATCAGCAACGTCCCTGGAAACCTGTGTTCTCAGCTGCCCTCTCAGCCGGTGCGTCAGGAAGGTGACAGGAGTCCACTGACCGGCGTCCTGGTTGCCGGCATTCCAACCCTCGGCCATCCAGCGCCCTCCTTTGTCCAGCAATGTTTTTGAACAACTTTGATTTTTTTAACTCCTTTGCCAATAATCCCTTGATCATTTCCCATCAGTGGCTAGGTAAACCCTGACCCCTCAGCATGGAAAAAGCAGCCCTTCCGGGTCAGGTTTCTCGAGCACCACCTGCTGTTGCCGTCCTGTGTCCCCAGCCCAGCCACAGCCGGGCTCTGTGCCCAGGATCTGCGCTGGTGGCCGCCTCTCCTCTGCTGTGCCCTTCCTTCTTCCCAAAGCCCGCTTCTCGGCTCCTCTTGGACGGCTCTCCATCCCGTCCTGCTGGGAATAGCCGGCTGTCCTGGCACAATTTTGGTGCGTTTTCGCCACAGGACATGTTCTGTCAAACCTAAGTGACGTCTTTGAACTCTTTGACGTGTCCCAGGGCTCAGTGCGAGGGTGGTGCCCGGCAATTGTTGGATGGATCAGCCAATTCCCACTCCTGCCTGGTCCTCCTTACAAGAGGCTTCGCACTGATGTAACTCAGGGACACCACGGCCTCTGGAGCAAACACATCCACACACAGCGTCGACAGCTGAGGGTGAATTACCCACAGGCGTGAGATTCACGAGAAGAACACCCGTTGTGGAATCCTGCCACAACAAATAACACTTGAAGCCCCCTGAGGGCAACCCTGCTACTGTCACGTCTTTCCTTAGGATGCTGTTTGTCCTCACAGGACCGACAATAAAGAGATGCGCGGTCCAGTTGTCGGTGATGGGGGCAATCAGAGGAGGAATGAGGCAAAGAAAAGGCTGTTGGGGGCCTCACCGGGACCAGTAATACCAAGCAGGACATTCTCCAATGCTGCAGACGCCAGGCTCGTCACCACCAGCCCCCTGCTGCGGGGGAGCCTGAGACGCAGGTCCCTACTATTGTCCCTGGTCTGGCAGCAGAGGCAGGAGCACCAGGCGGGGGTGGGCTGCAGGCCATCACGCCCCAGAAGGGGGTGTCCTCTGCTGGAGTCCACTCTAGGGTGCTACCACCGTGCTGACTTGGCTACTCTCGGCCTCTACTCACCCAGGTGCTGCTGATGGACGAATTCGTGCCGTCTTCTCTCTGCCCTCCAGCCCACGGTGCCTGCTCACTGCCTTCCTTCGGCCCATGCTTGCTCCATCACTACCACTCATCCTCCCCTGCATCCTGAACCCAGAGAGAGCATCGGACCCAATGAGAACCCAGAACCCTGGATGCCACTGGAGAGCAGAGCTCCCAGGCCATACCTGTCTGCCAGCCTGTTCCCCTTCCTGGTCCCCTCAGTCCATCCAGGGCCTGGGGGGCATGAAAGGATGAAGCCTCGGAGGCAGGCAGTGTCCCTGGCAGGCACCTGCACAGTGGGCTGGGAGAGGTGAGAATAGGACAAAGCATTCAGATCCTGGGCCTCAAGTAAGACAGGCTGATTTTAACGTGATCACGTATAATAAAAACCAAGAGAACACTGGGAAAACCCAGTATATTTATAAGCACTTTTATTCTGCAGGACAGTTTTTGAAGTATTTTCCCATCATTTGATCTCAGCAAAACCCCTCTGGAGGGGACGCAGTGGCAGACATGGGTGCAGTGCCGTGAAATGCCAGCTGAGACGGTCACTGTGGTTGCTTGCCATTGATCGGCACCTGAGACGTGCTGCCCACAGCTGTTGCTTCTCGTGTGACTGAAGCCGCAGGCAGGCACGCAGCCCCCTCCGCGGGCAATCAGTCACACTTCCCAAAGCCACACAGCACAGACCTGTGTCTGCTGCAGAGTGAACAGAAATACTGCTCAGCCCCAATCAAGCCTTTAGATGATGCGGCTGCAGGTGACATGACAGGTGCGTGAGGACTGACCCAGAACTGCCCAGCCCAGCTGCTCCTGAACGTGACACACAGGAACCCAGAGAGCAAGTGACTTCTGTCTTAAACGGTTAAGCTGTGGGGTGACTTGATAGGCAGCAGTAGACTGATACAGTTCCTACACACTGCTTGTTAATTGCAAAAGGAACAATATTCGCTGCCCAGTGGAGGACCCTAGCAGACCCTGCCTTCACCAGTGATCAAAGTCACCGTCACGGGACAGGGCAAAGCCGTTGTCTCTCCTGATGGGACCCACGGAGAACGTAAACAAAAGTGTAACCCAGATTATCAGGAAACAGCACAAAAACCCAAATTATGGGACCCTGTCCCCAGAGTTCCATGAGCATTAGTTTCCTGATTTTGCTAACTAGACGGTGGTTAGAGAAGGGGGTGTTCTTGTTCTTAGGAAATGAACACAAAGTCACTTACGGCAAAGGGATCTGATGATGCAGCCTCCTCTCAAGAGGTTCAGAAAAAATCCTTGGACCTCGTTACCTACCTACCTACCTACCAACCAACCCACCACCGGAAACAAATCCACGCAACCCCGAGCTCAGGGCGTCCGCCATAGGCATGAAGGGTGCTGGCGTCTTGCAGCACACCCCGTCTCAGTCCTTACAGAAGTCCCGCGCTGGATGCTGGCCAGCAGCCGAGTGCCTGGAGAGCTCGGTCTCTGGCGCCCACTGCTCCCAGGCCCGGAGCGCCAGCTTTGATCCTGAGGCTCTGGTCACAGTGCGCCGTGACCTCAGTTCACGCGGGACCTTCCCTCCCTCCTCCCTGGCTCCCGCTGACCCAGGCGCAGCGCACAGGGAGCCAAGGCTGCCCCAGAACAAGCCGAAGGCAGCGACGCACACAGGACCCGTTCTACAGGAAGGCCTAATTAACTGTCCCACGAGGTGAGGGAGATTTGAGTTAGTCAGCTTAATTATTTTTGTGAAAAAACATGAGAATATTTTAGACCTTTGAAGAACGAGTTCTGCATTACGAATGCTTTATAAAAATTGTTTTGAAATACTTTTAATCTTACAGAAAAGGTGCAAGAATATCCTCCATCCTTATAAACTTCACTCAGATTCGCCAATGGTTAACATTTTGCCTCATGTGCTCCATGTCTGTCTGCAGGCAAAGGGGGAGGGGAGGGGAGGAGGTGGGGGAGAGACAGACACGGAGAGACAGAGACAGAGACACACACACAGATACTTCAGATGTGGCCTAAACCACATGCTAGGTGGAGTTCTTAAAAATAGAAAGATAAGGTGTAGACCTTAGTAAACCAGCAAACCTCTTCTTTCAAAATAAACCTTCACTGGTACTCTAAAGAAAATATAAAAAATAGATTTTATTCACACACTTTAATACATTAAATGTATTAAATGTATTTAATTCCTGAAAAGTTCCCTCTCAGAAATGTTATACATTAGCAGTTCTCAGCCTGCATCACAGAAGTCCAAAAGTCCACATATACACCAAGCATTGTCTAAGCACCTTGCAGTATTTTTCAAACGCAGACCATTATTGTAATGAATTTCAAAAACCTGTGTACAGTCACGAGTCACTTAATGACAGGGATACGATGAGAAAAGCGTTGTTGGGCGACGTTGTTGTTGTGCGAACATCAGACTGTGCTCACGCGAACCTGCAGCGCAGCTGACTACACACCTGGGCTGTGGCGCTGATCTTCTGGGACCGCCGTCGTCTCTGTGCTCCGTCACCCACTGAAACGTCATCATGTGGTGCGTGGCCATACTTAAAGCAATTCTGAATTCACAGTAGCTTTTGGCCAAGATCTACTTATACAACTGAAAGTGTAACTATCATGTGATAACCCATGACGTTTTGTTGTTAAAAAGGGGTTTTACACTTAAAAAGGACAGATTTATGGATAACCTGCCATATAACAACTGCAAAACTTAGGCAATGAATTACGACACAAACAGACTGCATGGCAAAGAGAAAGACATTTTAATTTATTTAAAGATTGGCACCTGAGCTAAAACCTGTTGCCAATCTTTTTTTTTTCTTCTTCTCCTCCCCAAAGCCCCCTGGTACACAGTTGTATATTCTAGTTGTGAGTGCCTCTGGTTGTGCTGTGTGGGACGCCACCTCAACATGGCCTGACGGGCAGTGCCATGTCTGCACCCAGGATCTGAACCAGCGAAACCCTGGGTCACGGAAGCGGAGCATGGGAACTTAACCACTTGGCCACGGGGCCGGCCCCAAGACATTTTTATTTTAATAATAAAGGACAAGATAAAAATGGGATTCAGTTTACAGAAGTTTATCTTCTACAGGAGTCAGCTCGAGCTCCGCTACACCTCAACAAGGTTTAGTGACCACAAGACGCATGAAGTTAGATGGCAGCAGCGCAGTGACATTTTCCCATAACTGATTCTGACTCAGTCTGCTACCTCAGCGCTACTCAGGGGTGGGCCACGCACCGGCCGCCAGTCTGCGAAGGCTCGGAGACAGGGGCTTACCAGAACGTAAGGCCAGAGTCACTGAACTGGCACTTCCTTCTTCAGAGCAGGACTCTGGATGACGGAAGCCGCGTGCTGTTGCACTCCAGCTCGGCTCCTTGGCCTCGTGGGCAGGCACCGGGAGCAGAGCCGGCCTCCTGCACCCCAGCACCACCCAGCAGACAGTTTTAATAAAGCCCCTTAATGAACTGCGGGAGCTCACGCCGCGCACCCCCAGCGCCTGCAGGTGCCTCCTTTGTCCTCTAGGGTCGGACACGGCCGACAGACGCAGGGCTGTGGCTACAGCGCGGCCGTCGGTGCCTCCTGAACGGAGGGTGAAGACTCATCTGAAAGCGCATGACCAATGGGGGGTCTGGACAGGAGCGACCTCACTCTGCTCACGCAGCGTTCCCAGGGGGCCACTCCGGGTATGCTGTCGGGTACGTGTGCGCACACGGTATGTAGAACACTATCCTATACTCATGTCTTGGTGACTTTTTTCAACACCCGAAGGTGACGTTTAAGCCAAGTCTGCAGCATTTGAGAGAGAGGAGCAAATTCTAAGGCCTGGAGAAACCACAGACGTCTGAATCTGCAGCAGACAGAAGGTGTGCCAGGGCATTTCACTTCCTGGAGAATCAGTTGCCGGACTTGGAGGAGGCGTGGTGTGTGTCTCACTGGACGTCTGCCCCTGCAGGAGCAGCTCCGCTTCCTCCGCACGCGCCTCCGAGAGCCCAGCTTGGCCGGCAGCGCCCCCGAAGCGCCGTCTCGGCTGGTCCAGGAGCGCGCAGCACAGCCCGGACTGACGACTACGGCGATGGACACAAACGAGGGAACATGCTTCACCAAGTCTGATTTTTGGATAAATAATGAAGAAAAACTCCCATACATACTATCTTGCACCGATATTTGCAAGGCTTAAGTTGACCGTTGACTTTTCCAAAACACTTGTGCTCCAAATACTTTAAATAATCAATTAAATATGAGGCACCACATTTAACTGATGGTTTTTGAACTTTTAACCAATATATAAAAAATAAAAATACATCAGTTTCTTTATAAGAACTGCACCCTCTGGTGGCCCATTTTGTCTATTAAAAATATAAGACAAACATGCACGTGCGCACCCTTGCACCCCACACACCAGTCTCATTACTCAGAGATCACTGTCCTGTCTGCCCCTCCTGCCTTCTCGTCCACCCTGCCTCATATATATAGTTATTTAAAAATGGTTTAAAATACAAATACAATATAACCCTGGATCCCAAAATTCTCAAAATATTTCAAATACAACGACCCCGATACAGCTCCACTAAGCTTTTACAGTCAGCACAACAACAGGCCTCCTGGGTTTAAAAGGAATCTCACAGACAAATGACCCGCCCGTGCTCCCATTCCTCTGGACTACATTCTCAAGGAAGCCTTTCCTTGCAGAGACTTTGCCGCGAGATCAGCTCTCTCTCTCAGCGTGCTGGCCTCCTCCGCGCTGCTGTGGGCCTGCGTGCTCTTTAACAAGAAGTGGCTGATGAAAAGCTTCAGGCCTTCTCGCAACATGCCGAGCTTTGGGTTGTCAGATACTCTGGAAAGGAATCAGGAACGTTATGAGGGATGAAACAGGCTCTCCCAGATCTCAGCCTAGGAATCTCAAACAGGGAGACGTAACCTAGGTTCTCCTACAAACAGAACTCTCAGTTGAGAATGTAACATACCCTCTGTGTTAGAAATCATTATCAGTTTGCTATTAGGCAAGTTCCATGTTTCTCAAGTCTAACGTGTAAGATATTAGCTTAAAATTAACTGGAAATGACTTTTTAGGACAACCGCTTTGCTTTTATAAATCAACATAAGTGACAATAATTTCTCCTCACCTCTTTCCCCTATGTTTTATCAGAACAAGCTGGGAACATACCTTGCAAAAATTAAACCAAGGTCTTCAACCTCTGTTTCCATTAACAGTATGTATAACACTTTCCGTAAAAAGTGGACTCGGGGTTTGTCCAATTCACTGAATTCAACCACCTAACAGAGTGAGGATGGAAAGAAAAATAAAGTTACACCGACTTACCAACTTCTTCAGTGATTTCCAAATACAGTTAATCAGAGAAAAAATTACTCCCCCTCCAAGTAAGGCTATTTCTAGTTTTATAACATGAACAGCTGTTGGCAAGGACGTGGGGCCATGGGACCTCTTAGGCGCTGCTGGCAGTGGGTGCCAGCACTGCTGAGAGCCACTCGACAATGGAAGTAAGCTTACGGGGTGCATACCTTATGAATCTGGAATTTAACAGCCAGAATTGAAACTTGTACTATCTCCATGCCTTAAAGAAACTACACCCTAGTTAAAACCACACATACAGACACGCACACACACATATACAGAATTTAGATCTGGGAGGGACTAATTCACCCACACATACAGAGACATTTGTATTCCTGAGACAACATATATAAACGATAGTATACCTCCTTGGTAGAATACTACACAGCAGTGATAAAACCAGAGAATAGAATTACAGATACCAACATGGATAAATCTCCAACCTAGGCTGAATGAAAAAAGAACTGTGGAAGGGTGTCACGAGCACGGTGACAGCACGACCTCACCCGGCAGAGGGTAAACGCGTGCAGAGGAGATTACAAGCCGTTGCTGACAGAGGTGCAGTAAGAGCACAAAAGCCTGCCTGGGAACAAGAGGGCCCAGGGGCAGTGCCAAGGACATCACCTCTAGGCCCCTGCAGCTCTACTGCGTCTGAGGAAAACATGGGTCCCACTCCACTCCGAGCTCAAAACTGGAGTGAACTGAAGGCAAGATCTACTCCAGCAGGGAGAAGGCGTGTACTCTCCATGTTTTAAATTGTTCCCATTTCTGGGATGTGGTATAACACTCCAGCACCCTCATATTCAGTACAGTGGCCAAAACCCAACACCACACCACAGAGAGACACCAGGTCAACCTGTGGAAGTGCCCTGGGGAGCGCACACAAACGGAAACCGGAAGCAGAGGCTGCAGTCCGTCCTGAGATCAGGCAGAAGGCTCAGAGTACAGGCTCTGACCCCCAGGTTTTCCCATCGTCCACATTTTCAGGACACCCAGCCCCCAGTGGTCCCACTACCCAGGGCTTGCTGGCCACCTTGAACCCCACCTCCTGTGTCCACTCCAGACCAACACCAGGGCATCTGTGTCCCACCACTGCTTTAAAACCGCCTGCAATGGAGGGAGAGAGCGCCGAGCGCCAGCACCACAGCCCTGAGACCAGCTCCCACATCTCCCCATCTCACTCCCAACAGGTCAGCAGCCAGTGTGGGATTTATAATCAGGACCTGCACAGGAAGCCCAGACCCCGGAACGGGTTCACCTAGGCGAGCAGAACCACCGTCACTGTGCCTCACTGTACCAGCTAAATTTATCCTGACCTGGCTGTTTTCTATGATGGCTACGATAACGAAAACTCTTTTCAGGTAAGTCAGAATCTAAGGAAATGGTTTTTTTAAGGTACCAAATACAAGCAATTACACTATCGTTATTATTTCTTTTAATAATTTCATGCATTACACAAACCTTTAAAATGGAAAGTGGAAGTGATTTCGTCTTCAACAAGTGGGCCACCAGATGAACCAAATTAGAAAAATTAGTGGTTGGCAAATTTTCCAGGTCCCGAAATTTGTCCCATATGCTGAATTGGAAAGTCATCTAATATAACAATTAAAAAGAAGAAAAAAAGTTAAAATGTAAAGAATAAATCACTAAGAATGTAATCTAAAGTTATTCTACATATTCACTTATTTGTAATATCCTAAAAAAATCAAGACTTTTAGGGGCAACTACCCTCTCCTTTCCTATATACAGTAGTTTGAAGTGGCTTCACAATAATTTCTTTCTGTTGGAGTCTCTTCCTTCAAATCAGCAGAAATACTAGAGAAGAACATTAGAGAAGGATGATGCAGTACAAACCCAGAGAGGAGAGGTACTGGTTAACCGGCCGTGAAACTCCCTCATCTGTGATGGAAAAGGTGACATGGAGAACATCTTGGACCCCGGGCACTCCACTTCAGCTGTGCCCACCTGCTCCCTGTGAAGGTGGGCCTGGTAGCAGGCGTGGACCATAACCGACCCACTGCACACAGCTCTCCAACCCCGATCAACTCCTGACTCTGGGCACTCATTTTAGGCGGGCTGAGCCCGGCAGACAGCTCAGAGAAAACATGGGTGACGGTGGCCCTCCAGGTAAGTTACCTGAAACCTCCTTTCATGCTCACAGAACTTGCTGGCCAGGAAGGCATAGAAAGGATTATATGTCTTCTCCTGAAGGCAGCAATCCATGAGAACATGAACTATTTCTCTCTCCTGCTGATCCTTAAGGCCAAGCCTGTAAAACAGAAACCGCAAAGCCTCAGAAATCCTCAGTTTGCCCAGTTTTAACAGCTTCAAGGCAGAGTTCTTTCAGAGGAACACAGCCTGCCTGGCAGTGTGGTTAGCAGTGAGCTGGGCAGAGGAGGTGTGGTAACAAGAGCAGGTGTGGCTCCTGCTCGAGGCCCAGCCCTGTCCCTAACCTCTCCGGCCTCAGTGCTTCTGACAAAGTAGCAAGACCTGGGAGAGACCCCGGCCTGAGTCCTGTGCCAGCTACAAAGGGCTGAAACTGGCTCCTGACTGAGAGGACACAGGACCAACACTCAACCGCGAGCCTCCAAGTGAGGGTCCTGCCGCCACACTGTTGGATTTTTTTCTTTTTGAACACTTATGGTCTAATTTTTACACGGTGACACCCATCCTCTCAGGGTACAGTGCTGAGTGTGGACAAGTGTCTGCAGTCCCATAATGCTTCCCCAGTACTTCACTCTGAACGTGAAGAAAGAAAGGAAAATTAACTAATCTCAGATTTGTTTCGAAGTACTTTGTAAAAGTCACAGATACTTTTAAAATCTTATCACAACTACTTACAGAAACTATACCAGGAAGTTTTTAATTTAGAAGTAATTAGAAAGACAACTTTAATATGAAGATTTTAAGCAATTCATGACAAGCAACAGTCTCAGAATTACCAGCTGGTCATCTAACACCTTTAATCAAAACATATCCCAAAATGTTCTAATCTGGAACCACCGGTGGCCAATTAGTAGGAGCAAGAGTGCTGCCCAGGGGACACCTGATCCCGGGCGGGAGGCACAGGCAGAGCCCAGCCCCTCCCAAGCTGCTCTGACCAACCCTCCAAGTGCACACCGCACCTCCCCTCACTTCTGCCACGACATCTAACTATGTGGAAGTGAAAACGCTCACACAAATGCTTACTTTAGAAGCTTTTCGAATGCGTCCAAAAAATCTTCACTCGTCATTATCGTACAAAATATGTTTCTCCTGACGTCGGTGTTCATTCTCTGCTTTCGGGCGAGTTCTAGTATCTTTGAGCTAACCTGAAAAGAGGGATGATTGAGGCACAGATCATACAAATGTCTCAATGAAATCTGCTGCTTTGGTTTACTGTAGTTACTGAAGTTAAATTTCTAAAAAATAACATGAATATTTTGTGCTTTGACTGATGCACAATTACAAATTGTATGTAAATACTTAATTTTTGTTCTTGGGCAGCCCCTTAGAAAGAGAAAAAATTTCAAGGGACAGTGCAAGCGATAGAGACTTCTCAGCAGTGGTGTGATCGGTCAGTCTAAGCAACAACAAAATAAGAGAGATAAGTGTCCACAGCCAGAGGAGCAAGGACGACAAAGTGTGATGGCGATCCTGGGACAGAAAAAGGATATTAGGGAAAAATGAAGGAAATCTGAGTAACGTACGGACTTTAGTTAATAATAAAATACAAAGAAGTGCAAACAATTCTGGCAATCTGAAGTCTGAAGTTAATGGACCACAAGCCACGTCTCCTGGGAAACTGCTTCTGTGTCTCAAGAAACGGTATCTGCAACAGGAGCGTTTTGAGTTTCGTACATTCCTCTCATTCTATTCAACTTCTAAGTCTTTTATGTAACATGTTTTGGGACTTCAAAAAAAAAGAACTCGAATTAAATTATATCACAAAATAATGGCAACTTCTACACGGTCTTCAAATAAAGCCCTGTCCGTACATCTCGGTGACCACCCCACGAATAATGAGGAGGTCACTCCAGGGAGAGGCGCAGGGAGACGCCGCGGGGGACCTAGACAACACGCCAGGCGGTGGTGAGCACGGTCTCGTACCGTCCCTGCGAGCTGCTTCTGCGGGATCTTCTGATGACCGCTGTCAATCATTGGGGCCCCGCTCCACGCGGACCCCACAATCCACCAGCGCCCGGTCTGGTCGGCGTTCAGGACGTTGTCCCAGGAGACGCGGAGCTGAGTCTCCGTGCCTGAGCCGGCACTGCGAACCTGAGAGAGAGAAAAGGCGCTGGTGAGGCGCTCTAGTTGGCTCAGTCTGTAATGCCGTCACCCCTGGGCTTCTCCTTTTCTGGATAATAGCATTTTTGGTGCATGAACACTGTGTGAGTCACTGACAACTGGGAGAGCTCACCTGTTGGGAATAACGCTAAAGGGAGAGGTAAACTCCCAGGATTTATGGTTGAGGCTTGTGGTCTACCACCCTACGTACCACTGTCTTGGAAAATGTCACACCAGGGGAAGGCTCAGACTCAGAGGCCACAAGGACAGCTCCGTCAGGCTGGCAGGGATACCAGGAGGGGCCCAGGATTTGGCAGAGTCAGCGATTCTGGATCTGACCAAAGACCTGGGCTGAAGGACTCGCCCTGATGGGGGAGGTCAGTGGGTCTCAGCTGTGGCTCCATGTTAGGAACACCCAGGAAGCTAACTTCACTGGTCTGGGTGGGACCCTGGCCTGGGGCCTCTTTCACAGTGTCCAGAAGATTCTATTGGGCAGCTGTCTATAGCAGCACAGGCTGAGCGTGGGGATGTTTAACTCACAGGGACTCCCCTGCACACAGACCACTCAGAGGGTCTCAGTGCAGAAACATGAGACTCCCTTTTGATTTCCTGGAACCTTATTAACCAGACGTGGCACCCAACTTGGCTCCAATCACCTTCTCGATTTTCACGATAGGTTCTCATAGACGTGGAGGCTCAAAACAAGTTAGAAGTAGAAGTGATTTACCAAAGCTCTCTGTAATTTCCTCAGCTTCTCCACAGGCTCAGGGTCGTAGCCTGGAATCTTACGCATGTCATTGTTCTTCAGCGCCAGCATTGTCTCTAGCATGAACCGAACCTTAAAAAAGACAAAACAAGAAAAACCATCATTTCAAATTATCTCAACAACTGACCCTTCACCTTGGGAAGAAATAAAGCAACTCTGTGCACATGGTCCTCACTGCTGATGATAAATCAGAGACGGTCTTCAGGGAAATGGACTCCACTAACTTGAACATCTTGCTCAGGGCTACACGATACTTTAATATAAAACTGTCACCCGGCCTCACCTGGGACCTTGAACACTACCCCAAGATCTTAGCTCGCACTCCCACTCCCCACCGCCTCTGACCTCTCCCTCCATGGCTGTCCTTCCATCGTCATCAGCCACTGCCCGTCCTGTCCGATCACCTGTGCTCTCCTGCCTCCTGGGGACCTGCTCTGAGTTACCCCCTCCTCTCCACTGTATTTTCAACTTCTTTCCCACTCCTGGCCTTTTTACTACTTTTCAACTTTTAAATTGGAAATAACGTCATACTGAGAGAAACGTTGCAAGAACAGTACAAAGAATCCCATATACCCTTCTCTGAGATTTCGCCAAATGTTAACTTTTTTTTTGGGTGGGGAAGACTGGCCCTGAGCTAACACCTGTGCTAGCCTTCCTCTATTTTGTACGTGGGATACCGCCACAGCATGGCTTGATGAGTGGTGTGTAGATCCGCACCTGAGATCTGAACCCGTGAACCCCGGGCCGCTAAAGGGGAGTGTGTGAACTTAATCACTACGCCAGGAGGCTGGCCCCAAATGCTAACTTCTCATTGAGATATAATTCATATACCATAAAACTCACCGATTTAAACGTACAATTAACACATACAGGGTTCTGCAACCATCACCACAATCCATTTTAGAACATTTTCATCAGCCCCAAAGAAATTCCAAACCCATTCCCCAACTCCACCAGCCTTCATCAACCACAAGTCTACTTTCCGTTTCCGCCAACTTTTGTGTCTTAAACTTGACCTCTGAACATTCACCGTGGTACCTCTCAACTTGCAGAGCAGCAGATGAGGTAGGAGCCACGCCCAGGCCTGTCACTGTCAAGCAGCAGAGCCAGCGGTCAGCCACGCGGACTGGCACCTGAGCCCTGTACCTGAGCCCTGTACACATGGCCTTCCTCAGTGAACATTGTTTGAATGGATAAATGTTAAATAAATCAATTCTTAAATTCACAGAATACCTGAGTTCTTAGTAAATAAACAAGGTTCGTTCACATATTAAAGACAAAGCCACAAAATCAGATGAGGCAGAAGATGACAGGGATCACCAGGAAATTAAACACGGTATTTACCCCAATACTTATTTCTACGTTCTGGCCAGTCTGTGAGCGTTTAGGAAGCAGGTCAAGTGGTGCACTCGTACCCTGGTCTGGTCCTGGAACGTGCTGCCCGCCCCACTGGCCTTGGCCTGTGTCTCAGCAATCAGTTCCTTGAGTGACAAAGCATCATCTTTTCTCAACGAAAAGCCGACGTTTTTCAGCATTAACAGAATCAGTTCAATATCTTTTCCTGTGAAAGTTCCAATAAGCTTTTTCAAAATGTCAAAGATGAGGAGAGAATGTACCACATGGAAGTTATATAAATGGGCAATGATGGAAAACAGGTTGTCACACTCTTTGCCTTCACTCCTGTTTTTATAGACGTCATCAAACTTCCTCACCACAGCTTCCAGAAAGTGAGCGCCGACCTGGACAAAGGAGGCAGGAAAAATATCATTGGAAACACGTAAACATCAAACATTAGCAAGAGGTTCTCAGAGACTCTCTTCCTCTTTCAACAAACTTGAGCGTATGTGGAAAGAATTAGTCTTTTTTAAACTAACGCATGAAATGTGCACATGGTCGGACGCAGACTTTGAAAACATCAGTCTGCGTGTACAGCGCTCTGCATGTGAGGACACAAGCAGTGAGCCACCACACAGAGCAATGCACCACCGCTCGAGCCGCCACTGTAAGTCCACCTGCCCGTCTTCAAAATCCACAGTGTGGTATTCTTGGCCAGCTGACATTCTGGTTCCTTGGAAAAGTAACCTTGTTAACAATGTTAAGAATGTATCTACATCTCTAAAAACATACAAGTATCAAACAAGACTCAGGTCTCAAGCTCAAGCTGAGAGTGGAGAAGCTGGAAGCAGGGACATGGTGGTGGCATGGAGTGACGTCAACACTCCAGTGGAGAAATGATGACATGACTCAACGCAGCCAGGCTGGACCCAGGAAGGAAGACCGGGCACGAGAGGGATGCAGCGACAGAACCAGCAGCGTGACCAGTCACTGGATGTGGAAGATTAAATGTCTGGCTAACAGGCGATGACAGAGCTTCTAACTGGAAGACTAAACCTCTGAGGAAGAGCAGGTTGGTGGGGCTGGATAAACTCGGTTTAAGACATGAAGCTTGAACTGCAGGGCGGCCAGGGAGGGCCGGCTGTACATGTGTGAGTGGTGGTCAAAATCGTGGGTGAAGACGAGATCAAGCAGACAGGTCGGGGTGTAATGGGAAAACACACACAGATCACGGATAAACTGCCAGAAATAAATGCTACAAGAATCCAGGAAAGGCACCAGCTGGGCAGGAGGGAGCAGTGACTTCACGGAGGCCGGCTCTGACCAAGTGGACATGTTCTAAAGAACTAACGTTTCTAAAGACCTGAGACCCAACAAATACATTTAACTGGTAAAGTGCCAATTCAAGTCCTTTCACTAAAGATAAACCTGAGGACCCATTATGACTACTATATAATGTTCAAATATAACTTAAGAAATAAAAATTCTGCAGACAGCAAAAACAATTCAGGCATAAAATATACCCAGGTAGGTTTTCAATCACATGAACAGAATTATTTAACTATATCAAAGTTTTAGATTTCATTTAATGACTTCAAAGTAAAATATAACTTAGTATAACATTTAAAAAAGGACTACTATTTATTTTGTTCCAGATATTTAAGCATACACATTAATTTTGACTTGGGGATTTTAACAAATCTGTAAAGTCCTAACTTTTTCTTTTAATACTACTACTAATAGGCCACGTGTATTTATTGAACACCTACTACATGCCAAGCATTTTATAAAATCACATCTAATGTGCACACAGCCCTGCAAGGTAGCTGTTTGACCCAAAGCCTGTGCTGTTTCCACTAAACCACTCCACCACTCCAGATGCCAAATGACGTTGCTAAAACAAGACGAAGCTTGTTGAGGCTGGATAACAGGCACACGGAGACTCGTGCCATTTTGTCTGCTTTCGTGCGTGTTTGGGGTTAGTTAAAAACTAATAATGTTTCCAAGTACACATCTTTATTATTGCTGGCTTCCTTCCCCTACCAGATTATCTCGCTACCCTTCACCCCTTGAAACCAGGGATGAATTATCAAACGGCCTCCTTCCTGATTGCTTTGGTCTGGATGGGGTGCATTCTCATCACTATCCCATCCGCCTACGTTGCAACAGAAACTGTCCTCTTTATTGTCAAAGGCCAGGAAGAGATCTTCTGTGGTCAGATCTGGCCAGTGCACCAGCGGCTCTACTACAAGTCCTACTTCCTCTTCGGCACCGAGTTCATGGGCCCCGTGGTCACCATGACCCTGTGCTACGCCAGGATCTCTCGGAGCTGTGGTTCAAGGCCGTGTCTGGTCTCCAGACCGAGCAGATCCGGAAGCGGCAGCACTGCCGCCGGAAGACGGTTCTGGTGCTCATATGCATCCTCACGGCCTCCGTGCTGTGCTGGGCGCCCTCCTACGGTTTCACCATCGTGCGCGACTTCTGCCCCACTGTGTTTGTGAAGGACAAGCACCACCTCACCGCCTGCTATGTCACAGAGCGTATCGCTATGAGCAACAGCATGATCAACACCGTGTGCTTCATGACCAAAGACCTGACTTTTGATTTTTAAATGACTCAGAAGCAATTCGGTGATGACACCATGGTCTCCGTAACTCACTTTTCTCCTTCCATGAACTCCTGTGAGGATGTTTTTCTTTCTAGAACTGGAAGTTGTTTATGGAACCAGCGTTGAGAGCTCATCAGACGCGGGTAGAAATTCTAGTGGACGTCATCAGCTAAAGCGCCATGACGACTCCCTGGAATGAGCCATTTCAGCGCCTTTCATGCCGTCAGTGAAGGTTTCATGAGTAATCCCATGTTCTCAGGTCCAGGAATTCCTGATATGCTGTGGGCGGTCACGGCCCACAGCTCTTACTCTAACTCCATGAAATGCCATCTGCTGTGAGACCGTGTTGATTATGAAGCACCGTGGCACGATCCAGGGGGACAGGGTGCCCTAAGAGCCTTACGACAGCACTGGATCACGGCCATCACAGGGCACCAGGACCGGGTCTGTGATGCCATCACACTTCGATGGAGAGAAGGACTCAGCGTCATGTGAGAGCAAGCACAGCTCTTAGAGATAAAAGCTACTTCAGAAGAGCGATGCCCTAAATCGCTGGTGAGGAGGTAGCTGAGGAGAGTCCTGCCGCTCAGAAGACCCGGGGCCTACGCCTCTTTCTTCTGTCCCTGCCTACCAATGCCCAGGAGGCCCCAAAGGCTCCATCGTTCAAGAGTCCCACCATGTGACTATGGCTAGATGAGAGAAATGTGGTTCAGAAGGTTCTCTACAAAGAGCGATGAAGCCTGCAGTGGCAGGAAAGGCCAGTGAGGAGAACGTGGGAGGAAGAGCGGAATTTCAACCTGAAAACGCCCTTCTGTATCGTGCAGAAGTCAATCAGGACTAACCTTTTCTGAGCAGCTACATGGGCCAGGCTCCTGGAGACACACTACACGTAAAACTCACTAAACCAACTCTCCAGAGGAAGACACGGAGGCAGAGCTCCCCAGGCCACAGCGGCACACAGTACAGCCGCGCTCTGGACGTGGGTAGCATCCTCCCCACGTACCCTGCTGCTCTCACCACGGAGCCCTAACACATGAACGAGGATTCTTTTTTCGCAAATTTGAGGATTATAAAGTAATCCCTGGACAGGTCCACTCTCTCAGACTCCAAATGACTTTAAGATTGTGACTGAGAGCAAACACCAGGAAGACGAGCTGAGTGAAGGGTGCTGTGGCAGCTGGTGGCCAGCCCGGAGCTGAAGACAAGGGCCAGAGTGCTTGGCACAGAACTCGGCAACATCGCACGGCAATTCGTGGCTTTGCTGCAGTTGCACAGGCGGTTAAATAAACATCTGCCCTGCTCATCTTGCTAGGAGACCTGAGGACCTGATGTAAGACAGCAAGTGGGCAGACTCACACCAGTGACCAGCCTCTCAGCCAGGCCTTGCTGCCAAGGCCTGTTCTCGGGGCGAGGGCCATCACAAGGGAAAGAAACTAAAAGCTAACATTAAAAGATACCGTATGTACCACGTAAAGATCCAAAGGGGTCAACGAGTGCGTGTACCGAACACAAACATCACCTGGGAAAAGCAAGCCTCGTGCGCTTCATGGCCCACCCGTTCGCCCACTCCAGTTTAAACTCCTGGCATCAGACCGATTTCCCTCAAGCACCTGGAATCAGCCACGTGGAGGGAAGGTTATGATTTCACCCTATCAGGCGACAGAAGACAACCCCAGAGGTGTGTGTGACTGTGGAACCAGAGCTGTCACCACCGGGCCTGGCTGACACTAACCCCGAGGGTCACCAGGCAAGGATGAAGCACCCCGGAGGAGTGGGGACACCTACTCGACACCAGGCGTCGTGCAGGTGCTTTATGTATGTATCCAATTTAATCCTGACAAAGGCCCGACGGGAAGCAGCTGCAGCCCGACTAACAGAAGAGAACATGGGGAGCTCTGCGCCCCACTGGCAGCAGCCCAGGCGGCTCCAAGCCTAGGCCCTGTCTCTCCCTTAATACCTCACGTTCTGCTAGCCCTCTTACTTATGAAGGAACGACCTCCCACCCAATACGAATACTGTGGTAGTGAGACCATACAAACATCTGTACTCTGAACATCTGGAATAAGTCACTAACAGTAACGGAATACAAAGAATACACAGAAAATGAACTCAAGTCCAAGGTGTCAGTCCGGAGGAAGATAAACTAATAGAATAATAAAGACATGTTAGAATGGACCAAACACAAAAGCAAAAGTTGACCAAAATCAAGTGATTTCTGGAATGCCGTTTAGAGTGACAAGTATCGACCTTATCAGGCCTGTCACTAAAACAAGCATCCTGTAGACACGTCACCAGACTGGAGGGAAGGGAGCCCCACCTCGATCCCGACCGTGCAGTGGAGAATGCTGACCAGGAGGACGTGCTCCATCACCAGCCTGCTGGGCATGGTCGTAGCCGGGGCGCAGGCGCTCACCAGGACGGCTGTCAGAGTGTCACTCATGTCCTTCCTGCTGTGGGCCATGTACAGCTCCTCCAGCTGTCCGCTTATGGAGGCCATGTTCGCTTCACTCAACCTGCCAACGATCGTAAAGACAGCAGCAAGGATGTTTCAAACTAGGAATTATTTCTCAGGACAATTTAAAAAAACGAAAAAATTGTCAATACTACCAATACATCCTATTCTATGTACACACGACCCATGAACAATTCTTGTCCTGCCCCCATAACCTAGCATGTACCCTATGTAACACATAATCCTGTGAAACCTTGAAATGATCTAACTGTCGTCTTTCCAGCTGAAATGTGGCCACAGAGAGGCACATGCAGGATTCTCCTTCAGGCCACTGAGACTGTAATGAGGACGCTCCACTGGCATCCTGACAGGATGTCCCCAGGCAGAGGCAGGGAACCATCCCAGACACATCAGTATGTGCTGTTAGGAAAAAGGACAACTTTTCCAATTTTTTGTTGCCATAAGTACCTTTAGTTCCTAACCCTGATAAGAGGGTGCTTGGTTTCCTGAAAGGGGAGGGAAGGATATACATGCACATGGAAGATTATGCACTGTTCCTGTGCTAACACTGAACACCAAAGCAACACGTTTGGTAAAATTCCAGGATGGACCATGGAAAGAGTTTTTTTTTTTCTTTTTCTAATTTTTTTTTTTTTGAGGAAGATTAGCCCTGAGCTAACTACTGCCAATCCTCCTCTTTTTGCTGAGGAAGACTGGCCCTGAGCTAACATCTGTGCCCATCTTCCTCTACTTTATATGTGGGACGCCTTCCACAGCATGGCTTGCCAAGCGGTGCCATGTCCACCCCTGGGATCCGAACCGGCAAACCCCGGGCCGCCCAGAAGCAGAATGTGCAAACTTAACCGCTGCACCACCAGGCCGGCCCCTAGTTTTGTTTTAATTGAAGAGAAATAATAAAGAAAAACAATGGTGTAGTGCTCATAACTGGTATCACAAGAGAGCCGCGTGTGCTGGGACAGTTCTGTCTTGACTGTGCGGTAGGTCCCAGGAGCTTCCTGTGCGAGACGCTGCACAGAGCCGCACACACGCAAACAGGAGTGATGAGCAAGGGGGACGGAAGACCGTGTTCCTGACTGGGAGTGCCACCGCGGGGCCGTGCACTCGCCTCTGCAGGGAGGAGGACGGGTCCCGCCACCACTGCTCCTGGGACCGACCACGACTCCACCCCATTCCCGGGACTTCTCAGAATAACCACACGGGCACCTGCCTTGCTTTCAAACTCTAAGAATTCAAAGCACCAAACAGAAAAGGCGGCCATCCTGCTTTTCCAGGTCTGGCTGGAACAGAAAGGAGCCAGTCAACAGCTGCAGTCCCCGCCCCTGTCACTTATGGTTTAATTTCTGGGGTAGTTTTCATACTTTTAGAAAAGAGACAATCTCTTTGAATGACACAATGTAACAACACTGCGAGGCCACCTGTTAATGAGACCTTTGACGTGTTTCTTTAGCCTCTCCAGTTCTTCCTTTTTCTGGGCATCTGCTGTCTCCTCACCTCGCCGCACATGAGGTGGGATGTATTTTCCACCATTTTCACACAGACTCTGCTGGAAAGGACAGAAATGAACTATAAGAAGCTTATTTTGAACAAATTCCACTTTTCCCCTTGCTATAGTCACCTTTAGATATTAAATTCCCAAGAGCTGGTAGAAGCTGTAACTACTGACCATTGCTGTCCACTAAATATCAGGCATTTACTGAGGGCCTAGTATGTTCTGGGCAAGCACTCTAGCCCCAGTCCGCTGGACGTCTTCGTTTACGTTAACGCAATACACTTCACCACCGTGTTTTCCCTCTGGAGTTCTTCAGATCTGGCTGTGCCCAACCCAGCCCTACAGTCTACACTTTTACCCAGGCTTAATTTACGGCAGGCAGGCAGAACACAAACACCTAAATCAAATGTACCACCAGTTTTGGAGGAAAAGTGTTCTAAAATAACTTCAAACTTGTTCAAAACTAACATCTAAACTTACATGATAAAATCAAAACCAATCCACTGCTCAGCATTCCCTAGATTACCAACTGGGAGGGTTAGAAATCATTATCACTGACCCTGGGCACCTAAGTGACAAGCCTTTAGGAGACAAACATTTGTAAGGCGTGACCCTTGTTTCAGAGTTTAAATTTAGTTGGAGAAAGCACATTCATGTACTACACAGAAACTGTTACTCTTGAGACACCCTTAGTTCAGACTGTATGTCCACTACAGCTCAACAAGCTTTGAAAAAAAACTTAGGAACAGTTAAAAAATAAAGTCCTAAGAGAAGAACTGATAGCATTTAGGGATGGCTCACAAAGTGCCAGGTGCTAAGACACTAGGGACAGAAATGAAAGACAGTTCATATACTTAAGATGAGGAGGATCCCACAGATGTTTGATATTAACAGATAAACACCAACAGCGAGAAAATGAGAAAACGCTGTGCAAACAGAAGGAATAACATATTTAGAAGCAGAATGCTGAAATAGTGAGGTGCGGAGAAGAAAATGCGAGCAATTCCATATGGCTGCCGTCAAGGTGCATACTGAGGGGAAGCTGCTTTAACAGGGAAGGAGCTGGCCCATGAAGCCCCGGACTGCTACCTCATGGATTCTGAACTTGTCCTCCGATGTGAGACTTCATCTAAGGCGGTGTTGTAGATCAGCTTTGTGTTTTAGAAAGATCCACTCCAGGGCAGATGGACAGGAAAAGGATGAGGTGAGGGCAGAGGCGAGTCAGGGGTGCAACTGTCCTCAGGACACACCAGAGGCCACAAGAGAGCAAGTGGGGAGGGGAGCCAAACTCAGGTTTGGAGACTGAGGCAGAAAACGTGAAGGAAGGAGATGTTGCCTTAGGACAAGGGTGGGAACAGCCATTAAGTTATGCTTTCTCCCTTAAACCTTTGTTATAGAAATTTAAATACATAAAAGTAGACGGAATAACCCAGTTTACCCACATTCAGCTCAAACAAGTATCAATACATCAGTTGCGTCACTCCTGCCCTAGGCTCCGCCCCCACTTGTTATTTCGAGGGAAATCCCAGACACCTTAGATAGTTCACATGATAGCTGATGTCAGATACCTGATCTGTTGTGTCAACATCCTCTGAGGAATTTTCCCTCCTTTCTTCATCTTCTGCAAAACGGACTCTCTTTTCACCCCTTTTCTCCTTGGCTCTCCCTTCAGCTTCTTCGGCTTTTTTTCGCTTCTCCTCTTCTACCTCCTCCTCCTCCTCGCTCTCCTCGCTCGGTGCTCCCGCCTCTGCGTCCTGCTCTTCCTTTTCCTCTTCCGCATCCTCCTCCTCCCGGTCCTCCTCCCTTTCGTCCTCGGGGTCGCTCTCTACGTCACTTTCGGGCAGCGTCTCCCCGGCACCCTCCTCCTCCTCACTACTGCTTTCATACAAGCCCCCACTGTTCCCAGACTCCAGGGCTCCCAGGATATAGTCGAGCCCATCGCGGGCGAAGCTCAGCGGCACGGCGCTCCCGTCGCCCTTCCTCCGGCGCTTGTTCAGGCCGAGGCAGCGCTCCAGCTTCCGGATCTCGCGGTCCTCCTCCTCGTTGGCCGCCAGAAGTGCTCGTTTCCGGGCGGCGGCGGCAGCGGCGGACCCGGTGCCCCCGGGCGGGCCCCTGGCCTGGGCGCGGGCTGGGGCGGCCTCGGCCGGGGCGCGGGGAGCGCGCTGCCGCGCGGGCGGCCGTGGGGTGCGCCGCGGGGGCGCCGGGCCGCCCTCGCCCTCCTCCTCGCCTGCCCGGGGGCCGCTCGCTCCCCCGGCTGGGCCTTCTCCCGGGCCCGGGCCCTGCGCGGGGCCCGCAGCCCTCTGCAGCCGGCGCGCCTTCCTCAGCTGCCGCTTCTCCCTCCTCAGCTCCTTGCGGCTCTTCCTCCCGCCCGGGCGCACGCGCCCCTCCGCCCGGGGCGCCGCGCAGTCGCCGGGGGGCCCGCCCTCAGAGGTCGCCTGCACGAACTCCTCCACCGCCAGCCTCAGCCGCTTCAGGGCCCCATCCCCGCCGCCACCCGGCCCGCAGCGCGGCCCGCCCCCGTGCCTCCTGCGGGCCACGCGCTCCCGGCGGCCGCCACGGCCCGCCGCTCCCGTGCTCGTGGACGCCGCCATCTTCCAGGATGTGCGTACGCCCAGCTTCCGCCGGGGCGGGGCTTCCGGGCGGAGAGCGGCGCGCGGCGCGGGGCAGTGCGGTGGCGCTCCCTGCTGGCGGGAGGGCGACAACGCAGGGACCTGCATGGCGGCCAAGGGTGCCCACTCTGGGAACACGGTGACCTTGAACTTCATAACGAGTTCGCAGGTGCATTCTCGTTTAATGAATGGAAACCTGACAGATGGCGGTAAAGAGGCCCCGTAACGACGGGTATGGCCCGAATCTTTTCAGACGTGTGCGCACTTACACGTGTACGTGCATAGGAAACATAGGAAATGCTTTCTGTGTGTGTTTTCCAGGGGAATCTTCATACTAAGCTTATTATTCCGAAACTTCCTGTTTTCCGTCAACCTCAGGCCTCGGATCTCTGCGTGTGCCTGTAATGACCACCTCATTCTTTATTAGGGTTGCCTGTTTTTCTTGGGAAGATGCTCCATACTTCTTCCTCAATTGATAGACGCCTACTGGGATGAATTAGTGCCCCCAAATTCACGTCCCCTGGAAATTGTGAATGCGACCCTATTTGGAAATAGGGTCTTTGCAGATGTAATCAAGTTAAGAGGAGGTGTTCCGGATTGGGATGGGCCCTAAATCCAATGACAGGTGTCCTATAAGAGGGAAATTTGGGCTCACACACAGGGAGAAGGCCATGTGACATCGGAGGCAAAGACTGGGGAGAAGCCTCTACAAGCCAAGGACTCCAAGGATTGCAAAACCACCGGAAGCTACAGGGGAGACGTGGAACAGGGTCTTTCTTGGAGCCCCCAGGAGCAAGCAAGCCTGCTCACACCTTGATTTCCAGCTTCTAGCCTCAGGACTGAGACTTTAAATTTCTGTTGTTTGAAGCTGCCCACCGTGTGGTACATTGTTTCCAGGTAATTCGTACTAGGAAACTAATTCAGTAGATGGGAAGGCAGGAGTGGAAGCAGACGGTCCTCGTGCCTTAGTGGTGAAGACAGAAGAAAACTTCAGGCAGGACAAGAGTGACAACCAAATACAATCTCAGAACCCGGAGTGTTCAACAGCCGGGGCTGCAGGGCTTGGGTTCAGAGCCTGCCCTCACTGCTTACAGCTGTGTGACCTTGCTCAACCTTGCTGAGTCTCACTCTCTCCCTCTGCAAAATGGGGTGATCAAAGTCCTATCCCACAGGACTGTTATAAAAATTAATGAGATTTTAAGGAGTAGCTTCTTTTTTTTGGTTTCATATTGAAACTTACTCCAGTTCCCCTGTTCTCCCTAAGTGGCTCTGGTAGGCTCTAGGTTCCTGGTCTGTCTCCTCTGCAATTCTGTGTCCACTGCTGCTAGTTGCCCCCTGTGTCACCTGTATTTTGGGGCTGTTGTACTCCTCAGATACCGGCCTGTGAGGGCTTGTTTGCCTGGGGTATCAACCTCTGTGTCTGGGGATGAGTATTTCAAAGGCTGAGGTGTGAGCCGCACCTGATGAACAAGCTCGGGTGTGGGGAGCCCCAGGCATCATCCACTCACCCAGACCGCTGTCTCCTAAACTGGAAGAAGCATCAGGGGAGACAGGTCATCCTGGCTGTAGCCCCCAGTCCTGGGGGTCTGGGGTGAGGAGCAGGAGACAAGAGTGCCTGGGGCGCTGGTCCACCCCTGCCTTTCTGGGTCCCCCGGTCCCATGCCCTGGTGGTGGGGCTGTGGCTGATTTCCGCCCAGAGGGGCTGGGGATGAGTGTGCAAGGCTGTGTGAGGGAGAGGCAGGGGCAGGAATGAGAGAGCTTGTCATTGCCTGTGCTCGCCTCCACTGCTGCTTGCCTGCTGCCCACTCAGCCCCCCTCCCCCTGCCCAGATCTCTCCAGGGGTCTCGCTTCTGTTGTTCTGCCCTGGAGCCCATGCTTCTCTCTCATTCAATAACTTGCCTGGTACTAACTGGGGAGAGGGAGCCAGTCACCCTGTCTACTACCCCATTTAACAGGAACCCCATGAATTAAGTTCATTCTTCTTCAAAGTGGTTAGAAGGGGTGTGACACAGTAACTGCTTTGTAAATGTCAGTGCCCTCCCGAATCAGCTGGCATCCGCGAATCCTCTGTGCCTGGCTCACACTCCGAGCCCCGGATGCTGTGCTGGCTCTGGCTCCCTCAGGGTGGAGGTTTCATGCTCTGAAGTCACCACTTCTGAGACTTTGCAGGGGATTAATGTGGGCAAATCTTGGGGGTATTTTTCAACCTCAAGATCCTAATGAAGGAGGCCTTTGGCGGTTACTCTGGCCGTTTCTCATTCAGAGGAGCTCTGCGTCTCCAAGCCTGCAAACTGCCACAGCCCACAGCCTGGTGCAGAGGAAGTTCTGCTTCCCTGGCCCTGGTGAGAGGCTGGGGGTGGGGGGCGCAGGAGGAGACATCACCGTCTGTTTGCAAGCTCACAACAGTCTATCAATGACACAGGGACTGGAGGCTGTGCAACAGAGGGCACTTGGCAAGCAGCAGGGCCAGTGTGCTGGTGTGCACCGTGCGTGTGTGCATGTGTGTGTGCAAGAGATGTGGTAGGAGAGGCGGGCAGGGGCCGGATGTGAAAGCTCTCGTGACCTGTGCTATGTTTTGTTTTTATTCTGGGGGCACTGGGAAGCCAGTCAAGTGTTTCAGGTGGAGAAGTGGACGCAGGTGTAGGGGAGTGACCTAAATAGATCCTCATTTTGAGGAGGTCGCCCTGCTGCTGGCAGGCCTGGCTGAGGCGGGTCAGGATTGATGGGCAGACAGAAGCCTGCTGCATCAGACGCTTGTCCTCCAGCCTGGAAAAAATAGCTGCTTGGGGCTCTGCCTGACAGCTCTTTAAAAATAATAGCATGAATGATCTATTAAGAGTAATATAATATACAATTTCAAGTGTAACCTTTAGCTCAGTGTCTTAGTCTGTTCGGGTTACTTATAACAAAATATCACAAACAGTGTGGTTTAAACAACAGACATTTATTTCCCACAGTTCTGGAGGCTGGAAGTCCAAGAACGAGGTGCTGGCAGGTTCACTGTCTGGTGAGGACCCGCCTCCAGGTTCACAGACGTCTTTTCCCTGTGTCCTCACATGGTGGAAGGAGCGAGGGCACTCTCTGGGGTCCCTTTTACAAGGGCACTAATCCTGTGCAGTGGAGCCTCACACTCAGGACCTCGTCACCTCCCAAAGCCCCACTTCCTCACACTGTCACCTTGGGGATTAGGATTCAACACAGGAATTTGGGAGAACACAAATGTTTAGTCCATAATACTCAGGTTCACAAACTTTTTTGTGTTTCAATGCATCAATTTATTATTTTAAAATATTGGTTTTTTTCTGATGCAAAAATAACATGCTCACCACAAAAATTGGAAATATTATAGTTATATATGTAGTGTAGAAAGGGGAAGTCCGCCATAAGCTCTTCCTTCCAGAAATACATATCCTTCTGGATATTTCACGCATATGTTAACCTGCATTATGAATATTTTTTAGTAAAATAGGGTATATTGCTTTGCAGTTTCCCTTTTGATGTTGATGATACAGCTTACATTTCTTTCCACATCGGTAATCGAGGGCCTGGTGGCGGTGTTCCCTGGAAGCCTGTTAGAAATGCAGCATCGTGGCCCCCAAGACACACCGAGTCAGAATCTGCATGTCACAGCCTCCTGGGATGATTCGGGGCACCTTAACGTCAGAGAATCGCTGAGGGATCCCTCACTCTTTTCAGTGGCTTCATGGGCGTAATTTATGTAACCAATCTGCTAATGGTGAATATTTTATTGTTTCCTTTTAAAAACAGGTATTTTTTGCACCTTTAAAAAATGCTCTCGCAAACATCCCTGTGTGTGCAGGACAGTGTGAGTGTTGCACAAGGCTATCGTCCTAGACATTGTTTAGAGAAAGTGTGTAAGTATCTTTTTTTTTAATTAACAGATAATGCCAAACTTATGAAAAGCTGTGCCGGCTTGTGCTCAAAAGGAGAATGTGAGCGCCTGTTCCTGCCCACACTTCCTTGAGCCTCCAGGTTTTCCTGTTTGCCCGTCTGAGAGGTGAAAGGTCAGCCTGCAGCAGGCCCTGGGAGTGAGGGACCCCTGGCTGCGAAGTTCCGCAAACCCCCTTCTTCAGCATCCTTCACTAGCTTCGGGGCCACAACCCAGCATCCTCCCCAGCACCCACCCCGTCTACCCCGACCCAGAGTCTCCTTCTGCTTGGTCTTTGTGGCCGCTGCCCTGCGCAGGCCCCCGCCGGGCCGCTCCCTTTGTTGCTCTCCAATTTGCTGGCTGTGCTGGCTGCCGGAGTGCTTGCTCTAACCTAAATCTCTCCTTGCCGTTCTCCTGCTGAAGATCTTCCCGTGGCTTCCTGTAGCCTGCAGAGCAAGTGCAAGGCTTTGCCGGGAAGGCAGAGCCCTTTGGGTCTCCCCTACTCCTCCTCCCATGGAGCCTGGGTTTGCCAGGACACTCAGGTCCTATACCCCTGACCCCTGATGTGCCCCCTGGCTGGAACACGCTCCCTTTTCTGTTTGAGGAGCTGCTACTTTGCTCAGAGTTGCCCTGCTCCCGAGGCTGTTGGCTGCTCCTATGGTAACCCTCATGGGTGGGAGTCTGTGGTCCCCTCCGTCTCCCACACTAGATTCTCTGTGTGCTAAGGGGTGAGCTCAGGTCTGTCTTCCTCGACTTCCTGCAGCGCGTGTCTCTACCCCCAGGCCGACTCCAATTCCTGGCTCAAGGTGGGCACTCACACAGTTGTTGGGTGAATGAACAAGTGAGCGAATGAACGACTGAGAAACTCCTGAGAGCACCCAGGTTGGGTCACATTGGGTCAGAAAAGACCCTTCAGAGCCACCATGTCCTCAGTCTTTTCCTTTTATTGTGTTAATTAGCTATGGGACGGCTGAGCCAAGAGCTGCAGGTCCGGGTTTTCTGTGGACCGACCTCGGACAGCAGGAAGCGGCAGCAGTGTGCTTGGGGGAGAAGGGGTGGAGCACAGTTTAGTCGGAGAGCCTCTCGTGTGACTCGGCTCCCTGCTGAGCGTGTCAACAGGGCCCAGTCTGTTGTTTATTAGATGTTAGCTGCAGGGGAAGCTCACCACTTGACACTGTTCACCAGATGACTAAGGAGTTGTCCCTGGGTCGCAGACCTGTGCTGACATCTCTTAGTAAAGAAAAGGAAAAAAGTCATATGTTGTGATTTTTAGTATTTTTAGTTTACAAGCCAACTGTTTATCACATTAAGACATTCATCTATAAATAAATTTGAAGGCAGTGATACGGCTGGGCCTTCGCAGGCCTCAAGTTGAGGCAATGATCTGTAAATATATTTGTCTGTGTCATTGATCCCTTTTTTATTAATGGCGTGACTTTCACTTGGTTATCAATCTCATTCCCGATTACCAAAGTCCTCCAAAACCTTTGTTCCCTGGCGTGGGCCCCGTCGGGCAGCTCTTGTGCGTTTGAGTAACATAAAGTTGCATCTACTTCTGGCTGTATTTCAGATGCATCATTAATTTTCATTAGCTCTTCCTGTTCTTTCTGTACCCTTTTCCCCATTTTCAGTGTACTTTTCTGTTATGTAGAGATTCCTCCCCCGTTTGTACCCTGTATAACCTAAATGCTCTTGAATTCAAGGTAGTTATATTTTCGACATGGAATCACTTTACCTTCTTGATCAAAGTTAAGCTTATTTCATTAGTTATGTAAGGTTTCCCGTTACTTTTTATTACTGTCTCTGTTTTTGTTGTTTCTGTGCAAGGCTTTATGGTCAGGCAATTTTGCATTCCTGCAGGGCAATCCCAGATGCAGTGTGTTTCCTGTTGATATTCTTGCATGAGACAATCTCTCCTAATGCATTGTAGCTACTGTGATTTTGATCAACTTTAGACCAAGATGTCTTGCTGCTTTTACACGTACTTATAAAACTCTTAGTCTTTCCTCACAGCTGTCTTATCTTTCTGATACTGTATCTTGCTCACATTAGAGCAAACCGATAAAATTTGACTGCAGCTCTTTCAAATTGCATAAAATGCTACTTAGTATCATCACTGGCTAAAGTCACCAACGCTGTAATATTGCTCAGATCACAAAGTAAATGCAGACACCATCTTCTCCCTTCAGAAACCCTGACAATATCATCACAGCCCCGGCATATTTTATTTTTTCTAAATGGAAATGTTTTTTCTTTTTATTATGAAAAAGTTCAATGTAAAAATTTCAGAAAATATTGAAAAGTTGGGGAAAGAAGGTTGTAGAAGACACTTTCGTTGGTGCCTCTCTTGTGTTCTCCAGCAGCATGTGCCTGGGGTATCCTGGGGCAAGCGTCTTGCTCTCTGGGTCCAACCAGGGGCAGGGAGGGGAGCCGAGTGCGGAGAGTGGGCACCACTGGGAGCAGCCCTCCGTCCATCATGGATGAACCCGGGGATGTCAACACCCAGCTTCTCACCCACCTACATCCCAGGACTCTTGGACACATCCACCGAGTCCTGGCTGCCCACAGCAGAGAGCTGGTTGTTCCACACCCTGGTGGGAGTGCTTGCCTTCCTGTCTCAATTCCCAGCCTCACCGCAGGGCCTCGGACATCATACATGGAAATCCTTGTCTCAAGATTTGCTTCTGGAAGGATCTAACTTAACACAGTAGTTTTTTTTTTTTTTAAACTCCTAGTAATAATAATCAAACAATTATCCAGAACTAAGCAATGTAGAGTGCTCTTCCCATCTTTCTAAGCCCAAACTTGGTTTCTTCCTTCTTCAGCATGAAATTCTTTCTTGAGTGCACACACATATGTGCGCATACACACACACTTTTGGGAAGGGAGGTGTCATATTCCATTCCTTCTGTTTCCCTGAAGCCCTCGCTGTGCCCAAGAGAGCCGTGCGGCTGGCCCCTGGTGAGGATTCCAGCAGCTGAGCTCCAGCAGCAGAGGATGAATTCCTGGGAGGGCGAGGCAGGGCCAGCGGGCAGATAGCATGGCTCTACACTTCAGGTGGCTCCTCCTTGCCCTACCATCCCCGGGGTCACCAGTGCTACATTCCAGCTTACAGCTCATCCTCCCCTCTGCCCAGCGGCTTCTGCCTCTTTCGTTGTGGTGGCACCTTCTCACCCATCTAGCCCAACCAAATATGACCTCTGTTTGGAGATTGACCTTCAGTTTCTTCTTCCTCATTCCCAAATGTCCCCTCACTCACAATTTTGCGACATCTTCTCCAGTGCGTTCCTCATGATGGCCGATGGCCCGAGCCTCTGTGATGGCCGATGCATGCTTTCTACCTGTTTCTCCGAGGACGGGGACCCAGACCATACTTTGATTTCTCAGGGCCTGGCATAAAGGTCTTTGGAAAACACCTGTTCATTGGTTGCTTGGAGTGGAGATGTTTTACGTTTTTACAACAGCAGAGTTGGGAATCCCCAGTCTAGTCACTTAGATCTTGAGGTTCATATGGGAAATTGTGGGCTCATTTTGGTAATTTTAATTAGTCACACTGCAACATTTCAGTTCTTTGGAGAATTTTAGCAGGTCCTTTAAAAATTATTTGCTGGAGGTCCTGGCCAGAGCAATCAGGCAAGAAAAAGGAATAAAAGGAATCCAAATAGGGAGGGAAGAAGTGAAACTCTCGCTGTTTGCAGACGACATGATCTTATATATAGAAAACCCCAAAGAATCCATTGGAAAACTGTTAGAAGTAATCAACAACTACAGCAAAGTTGCAGGGTATAAAATCAATTTGCATAAATCAGTAGCATTTCTATACTCCAGTAATGAACCAACAGAAAAAGGACTCAAGAATACAATACCATTCACAATTGCAACAAAAAGAATAAAATACCTTGGGGTAAACTTAACTAAGGAAGTGAAGGACCTATATAATGAAAATTACAAGGCCTTTCTGAGAGAATTGGATGACGACATAAGGAGACGGAAAGACATTCCATGTACATGGATTGGAAGAATAAACATAGTTAAAATGTCCGTTCTACCTAAAGCAATCTACAGATTCAACGCCATCCCAATCAGAATCCCAATGACATTCTTTACAGAATTAGAACAAAGAATCCTAAAATTCATATGGGGCAACAAAAGACCCCGAATTTCTAAAGCAATCCTGAGAAAAAAGACCAAAACGGGAGGCATCACAATCCCTGACTTCAAAACATACCACAAAGCTACAGTAATCAAAACAACATGGTACTGGTGCAAAAACAGGTGCACAGATCAATGGAACAGAATTGAAAGCCCAGAAATAAAACCACACATCTATGGACAACTTATCTTTGACAAAGGAGCTGAGGGCATACAATGGAGAAAAGAAAGTCTTTTCAACAACTGGTGCTGCGAAAACTGGAAAGCCACATGTAAAAGAATGAAAATTGACCATTCTTTTTCACCATTCACCAAAATAAACTCAAAATGGATCAAAGACCTAAAGATGAGACCTGAAACCATAAGGCTTCTGGAAGAAAACGTAGGCAGTACACTCTTTGACATCAGTATTAAAAGGATCTTTTCGGACACCATGCCTTCTCAGAGAAGAGAAACAATAGAAAGAATAAACAAATGGGACTTCATCAGATTAAAGAGCTTCTTCAAGGCAAATGAAAACAGGATTGAAACAAAAAGACAACCCACTAACTGGGAAAAAATATTTGCAAGTCATATATCTGACAAAGGCTTAATATCCTTAATATATAAAGAACTCTCACAACTCAACCACAAAACATCAAACAACCCAATCAAAAAATGGGCTGGAGACATGAACAGACATTTCTCCAAAGAAGATATACTGATGGCCAATAGGCACATGAAAAGATGCTCATCATCGCTGATCATCAGGGAAATGCAAATCAAAACTACACTAAGATATCACCTTACACCCGTTAGAATGACAAAAATATCTAAAACTAATAGCAACAAATGTTGGAGAGGTTGTGGAGAAAAAGGAACCCTCATACACTGCTGGTGGGAATGCAAACTGGTGCAGCCACTATGGAAAACAGTATGGAGATTCCTCAAAAAATTAAAAATAGAACTACCATACGATCCAGCCATCCCACTACTGGGTATTTATCCAAAGAGCTTGAAGTCAGCAATCCCAAAAGTCCTATGCACCCCAATGTTTATTGCAGCACTGTTTACAATAGCCAAGACGTGGAAGCAACCTAAGTGCCCATCAACAGACGAATGGATAAAGAAGATGTGGTACATATATACAATGGAATACTACTCAGCTGCAAAACAGAACAAAATCATTCCATTTACAATAACATGGATGGACCTTGAGAGAATTATGTTAAGTGAAATAAGCCAGCAAGAGAAAGATAATCTGTGTATGACTCCACTCATATGAGGAATTTAAAACTATGGACCAAGAACAGTTTAGTGGATACCAGGGGAAAGGTGGGGTGGGGGGTGGGCACAAAGGGTGAAGTGGTGCACCTACAACACGAATGACAAACATTAATGTACAATTGAAATTTCACAAGATTGTAACCTATCAATAACTCAATAAAAAAAAAAAAATCATTTGCTGGGGCCGGCCCCATGGCGAGTGGTTAAGTTTGCACGCTCTGCTGCGGCAGCCCAGGGTTTCGCCGGTTGGGATCCTGGATGCTGACACGGCACCGCTCATCAGGCCACGCTGGGGCAGCATCCCACATAGCAGAGCCAGAAGGACCTACAACTAGAATATACAACGATGTACTGCGGGGCTTTGGGGAGTAAAAGAAGGAAAAAAAAAGAAGATTGGCAACAGTTGTTAGCTCAGGAGCCAGTCTTAAAAAAAAACCATTTGCTGGTGTTGTACTAAAGTCTTGTACTAGCGATAGTTAGCACATAATGAGCTTGGATAGAATTTAATTTTTCTGTGTCAGTCACAATAAGGATGGCTAACATTTATTGCACGTTTGCCATGAGTCAGGCACTACTCCAAGCTTTTTAAAAAATATCAATTCATTTAGTGTCCCCGAAACCCAGGAGGCAGCAGGGGAAGGCTGCAGAGTACAAGCAGAATCGCAGAGTGGCCCACCTCCTTTGCTGGGCCGAGTCGGGAAGGTCAGTGTCCTCACCGCGGAAGGACACTGTTGGTTCTGTTGGTTGTATGACCTGTGGGCTACCCTTCAACTGAAACAAGCCATTTGCAAGTGCTTCATCAGACATAAGGAGCTGCACAAACGGTGTTAGTTACGCTGGTGAGAAGGGCTCCTTTAAAAATACTTGTAATTTGTATTCACCCAGCAAAGCTGTTGCTATGAAGCATCCTTCTTATGTTGCTCCTGTAACATTTAAACTGCATTTGAGGAAAAATAAGACAAAGAAATAATAACTACCCAGAAGAAAACCAGTATCTATTAGCTGACAAGCAATTTTATTGGAGATTGGATTGTGGCTTTGGAAAACTGGAAATACTGTAGACAGAGTAATTTTCTTATTAGCATAAAGTAAATCTTCAGCAACAATCAAACGGTGCCTAAACACTGGCTTTTAAATTAGCTGTGTTTTAAACAGTGTAGTTTAAAAATATACCACAATAAATCAGGAGACCATTGTAAATCAGGGTCTCACATCCCCGAACTTCGAGTCTCCTTTGTGAAATGTATGGTTAATCTTTCTGTGCCAGGACAGTGATCCTTCCTGTTGGAGAGATGGGCGCAGATCAGAAAATCCCCTCGCCTTGGGGACACTTGCTAGCACTGGTTTGATCCAGCTGTCTGCTGCCTGCCTGGGGATCATGGAAATCTGTACATGTTCTGTCACTCAGAGAGCACTTTTACAGGTTTTCAAGGGTCAACTAACACCTGTTTGCTTATTTTGTCTTTTCTCTAGCCAGTTGGCAGCAGCTGTACCACCCGTGGACTTTCACAATGTCAGGTTTGACCCTTGCTGCTCGAGAGGAGGCCTCAAGCGGCAGGTGGGGAGGGGCACCCGTCTGGGGTTGGTGTGGACCAGCGGTTATTATCAGGATTCTATCCTGGAAAACGAGGCAAGTCTAATATTTCATTTCTCCATTAATTTTCCTAAGAAAATAAACAGAAAACAAATTATTTTATTTGGGTAAATTGTATATTTAATCCTGGAATTACGGGAATGCTTTCGTGTTCAACAACTAGCAAACATTCACTGGTACATTACAGAGCAGTTGGTTGGAAATACTGCAGAATTTTTCGTAGCGTTTATTGATCTGTTTCTGGCACGTGACTCCCTAGACAGGATCTGTCTATGGGTGAGATTTTATGACCTCAGTATAGATCCAAAGCTCTTAATGCACCTTTTGCCTTTATCATAATGTCACTGAGAAAATCAGAGTGGGTAGGAATGGCCTTCTGACATCAAGTTCCATGTTTAATTATGTTAAGATGGCTCTGTTTTACACAGCCCTTACGTCTAAAGATTTTAGAATAGTTCCTAGCCAATCTGGTCATGTGGCCTCTCAAATTAAATAAACGCAAGATCCTCCTTCAGGCTGATAAAGTAGAAAGGCTGTGGTCTTCCCAGAAGGCCTCAGAAAACAACAAACCCACTGTCAACTACTGTCGAGAAAAACAGTAAAATACCAGTTACGTCAACGCCAAAATAGTCATTCTTGTCAGACTAGCATTGGCATCTGATTTGATAATATACTAAGAAATCTTATTTAATGGATTAACTTATTTGATTATTTGGTGGATCCACTGGTATACATTTCCAGGAACGTTGCTCAGTTCTTTTATGACAGAAGAGGATGCCCTTAAATATTCCTTAACAAAGCCTTAAACGAGATAAGAAGTGTAAGTGTTTAGAGCTGGGCTTGATCCTGTTGCTCAGTAAATGTTAGCTATTACTCTACTTATTGAAACAGAATAAGGGCTCTATAACTGAGTACTTGTTGGGTATTTAAATAAACTTCCAGTTGCTCTTTTGAAAAATAACTTGTCTTTGGTACTTCTGCAATCCTGTTCAACGGGAAGGTAGAGCTGTAATTCATGAGGAGAGGAATATATTTCAGGATTTTGGACATTTAGAATACAACCTGAGCCACGCTATCTAAATACCAGCACTACCTGGTCTGCTGATACCTAAAGCATATGGATCTCTTTTCAAAAAGTAACAGCATGAGTGTATTATAGTAACCTTCTTAATTTTACTTTTTAATGGTTTTATTGAGATACAATTGATATGTAAAAATGCACATATTTAACATATACAATTTGGTGAGTTTGGACATGTGCACACACCCATGATACCATCACCGCAACCAAGGTAACAAATGTATCCATCATCTCTAGAAGTTTCCTTGTGCCCCTCCCTTTCTGTGTTAAGAGCGCTTAACATGAGATATACCCTCAACACATTTTTAAGTATACGATACAGTATTGTTAACTATGAGCACTATGTTGTATGGCAGATCTCTAGAAATTACTTATCTTGCATAACTGAAACTTTATACCCATTCAACAACAACCCCATACTTCTCCCTGCCCCCACCAGCCCTTGGGAACCACCCTTCTGCTCCCTGCCTCTGTGAGTTTGACTATTTTAGATACCTCACATAAGAGGCATCATGCACTATTTGTCCTTCTGTGACTGGCTTGCTGCACTCAGCATAATACCCTCCAGGTTCATCCATGCTGTAGTGTGTAACGAAATATAACATACATTCTTTTTTAAGGCTGAATAATATTCAATTGTATGTGTACACCACATTTTAAACATCTATTCATCCATTGATAGACATTTAGGTTGTTTCTATATCTTGGTTGTTGTAAGTAATGCTGCAAAGGACATAGGAATGCAGTTAGCTGTACGAGATCCTGATTAACCTTACTAATTTTAATTTTGAGCTGTCTATAATATACTGTCAAAAGCTTAGCCTAATTAACTTAAAATGGAGCATAGACCTAAATGTAAAATGCAAAACTCCTAAAAGATAACGTAGGAGAAAAAACCCAGATGCTCTAGGGTTTGGTGATGCCTTTTCAGATACAACACCAAAGACTCGACTCCTGAAAGAAATAATTGATAAGCCGGGCTTCATTAAAATTAAAAACTTCTGGGGGCTGGCCCCGTGGCCGAGTGGTTAAGTTCGCGCGCTCCGCTGCAGGCGGCCCAGTGTTTCGTTGGTTCGAGTCCTGGGCGCGGACATGGCACTGCTCATCAGACCACGCTGAGGCAGCATCCCACATGCCACAACTAGAAGAACCCACAACGAAGAATACACAACTATGTACCGGGGGGGCTTTGGGGAGAAAAAGGAAAAAATAAAATCTTTAAAAAAAAAAAACAAAAAACAAAAAATTAAAAACTTCTGCTCTGCAAAGACAGTATCAAGAGAATTAGAAGATAAATCACAGATTGGGAGAAAATATTTGCAAAAGAAACATTTGATGAAGGACTGTTATCCTACATGTATATATATAATAGAGGGTACATGGGAAATCTCCGTACCTCCCTCTCAATTTTATCGTAAACCTAAAACTCCTCTAAAAAAGTAAAGTCATTAAAAAGAAGCTTAGCCTAGGCAATGGGTATTGGTGATGAATGGCTTAAAAAATTGCTTTAGTTTTTCCATCCTTTAAGCTTCGTTAACTCGTTTTGAGGAAATTGCACACTCGGACTATCTCACTCTGCCCTCCTCCCCAACAGAAAACTCTTCAGACCCATCCCTTAGCGTCGCGTCTGTAGACCCGTGCCGGTGGACCTTGCAGCGGGTTGATAAAGCCCCGGAGCTCATCTCTGCTCTCCAGCGGTTTCCCACGGAGCGCGCTGGGGCTGATCAAGACTCCGTTGACTAGAAGCTCCTTAGGCTGGGCCTCAGCTGCAGAAAGCCTCCCTGACTAAGGGCACAGGCTCCCCTGGGTGGTCCCTGTCCAGTGACAGGCTGGGGGAGGGGGACTCGGGGGGCTCCTCTGATGGGCCTCCCTGTCGACTCTCGGCCTGTGCCACAGCTGCCTGGTCCTGCTTCTTCCTTCTCTTCCTTCTTGTTGATCCCTAACAGCATCTCTGTGCATCCAGCTCCATCCCAGCTCCCGTTTCTGGAAAACTCAACCAGCCACCGGACTCCTCCTCAGCTGACCCTGTGCACAGACAGGTCGGATACAGTCTTTCCTTCCTCTGCTCTTTCGGTAGATAACACCTGGACTGCTGCACAGCCATTATCCGGGATCTGCCTTCATCATGCTCCAGGGCTGCCTCCTGGAAGTGGAGGGGCAAGTGTCCCTCTCTCCCCCACTCTCTGAATAACTTCCCAGAAAGGGGCAGAGATGGCAGGAAGCAAACCGTATACGTGCATGTCTGAAAAGGATGGTATTCTCCCTTGCTCTTGATTGGCGTTTGGGTGAGCCTCAGAAGTTTATTTTAAATATAATTTTTTCCCTCAGAACTTTGAAGATGTTTCATTATTTTTTAGCACCTAGTGCTGTTAATAAAAAATCAGATGTCAGTCTGACTCTGGCCCCTTTCTGTGTTCTGATATGATGTGCTGAGTTGTGGGTCTTTTCTTCATTTACTATGTCGAGAACTTTCAATCTGAAGCCTTGTGTCTCTTGGCTCAATTTCTTTTTTTTTTCTTTTTTTTTTTTTTTGAGGAAGATTAGCCCTGAGCTAACATCTGCTGCCAATCCTCCTCTTTTTTCGCTGTGGAAGACTGGTCCTCAGCTAAAATCCGTGCCCATCTTCCTCTACTTTGTATGTGGGACGCCCACCACAGCATGGCTTGATAAGTGGCACTATGTCTGCACCTGGGATGCGAACCTGTAAACCCCAGACCACCGAAGCGGAACGTGCACACTTAACTTCTGTGCCACTGGGTCGGCCCCTCTTGGCTCAATTTCTTATATTGTCTCTTCAACGACATTCCCCCCCTCAGTTTCTGTATGCTCTCTTTTTGGGACTCTTCTTGGTTTGATGTTGGATTTTTTTGGATTGATATTCTAAGTCTTACTGCTTCCTATATTTTTCATCTCTTTGTCTTTTTTCCCAACTCTATCTTCCAACTTTTCTACTGATTTTTCAGTTTCAGCATTCTTCTCAAAGTCTCTTGGGGCCGGCCCAGTGGCGTAGTGATTAAGTTCGAATGCTCTGCTTCAGCGGTCCAGGGTTCACAGGTTGGGATCCCGGGTGTGGACCCAGCACACCACTCATCAAGCCATTCTGTGGTGCATCCCACATACAAAATAGAGGAAGATGGGCACAGATGTTAGCTCAGGGACCATCTTCCTCAAAAAAAAAAAAAGAAAAAGTCTCTTGTTCTCTATTTTTTCCTTTTCGTATTGTCCTATTCTTGCCTTATGAATGCATTCTCCCCAGTTTCCTGAAGGATACTGTGTGGATACTTTTTTGAAGTTCTGTTTTGTTTCCTGTTCTGTTGCATTCTAGGTTTTTAAAATACTGTTTTAATTTATTTCTATTTTGAAAAAATTATTTTTTATAATTTCAGAAGCATTGTACACTTATGTAATTGGAAAATGAAAATTGAAAACTGCAATAGGGGCTGGCCCCGTGGCTGAATGGTTAAGTTCACGCACTCCGCTTGGGTGGCCCAGGGTTTCGCCAGTTCAGATCCTGGACGTGGACATGGCACTGCTCATCAAGCTACACCAAGGGGGCGTCCCACATGCCACAACTAGAAGGACCCGCAACTAAAAATAGACAATTATGTATGGGGGGGCTTTGGGGAGAAAAAGGAAAAATAAAAAATCTTTAAAAAAAAAAGAAAAAAAAGAAAGCTGCAATAATGAAAAAATCATGTTCACACCACCTAGAGAGTAGCACTGTTAACATCTGAGTGGGTATCTTTCCAGATACACACACACATATGTACATGTATAAACACACGTATGTTGATGCGTTTACAAACACGCTGTGTGTGTTCTTAATTGCTGTGGAATTATAGGTACATATGGTCTCTTGGTTGCCTTTTTTCTTGTTTCTCTTGTTCTTTCTCCATCTTTCTGTTTTCCAGGAAATGTCTGCTAGCTCTTTGTTGACCTTCAAGCTAAGAAAGAGGCAGCAGCATGTTAGTGAGGGCGCGGGGCTTCCTGCCGCGGCTCGTCGTGTCAGGCTTCACTTCAGGGTGAGCAGGATGGAGACCCACGGGCTTGCTGTGTGAAGAGCCTTGCACTGCGAGTTATTTGAAAACAAAGAAATGGAATCCATGGACACATGCTGTGCAGTGTAGTTACACTTCTACAAGGGTCTATGATTTCCTTTAACAGGACTGACAGCTGGGACCATTAAGAGACTGTGCTGTGTGTTTCCAGGGAGACTTGGGAGGGTTTTGCTTTAGGGTAATCAGGCCGGGCGTCAGCTGTTCCTCTGGGGACCCCTGAACGCTAGAATGCTGAGCAAATAAGAGCTTATTACATGTACTATCTTCCTTTTTTTTCATTAAGTGTGTATTTAGCACTTGTTCCACTTTGCAACATGCTCATTCTTTTTGAAGCTGCAAAATATCCCACCATAAGGTCGGATCCTGTCTGTTTTTGACCAGTCCCTCTTGAATAGCAGGTAAGCGGTTTCCAGGAGCTAGAGCCCTTGACTTCCTCTTTCTCACTTGTTGGCCAGGCTCCTTCAATTGGTTATTAACTTCAGGCTTATCGCTGAGGTCAGTGTTTCCAACGGCTAATATCTCCAAGCCCTATGATATAAACCTGTCACGAGGAGTCTTCGGTTGGTTTACTGCAAGGCCTTTTTGAGCCATAGGTTAATATATTAATGAGGACTGTGGCTGCTCCCCTACATTAAATAACGGCTGTGAATGACTGGAAGAAAAACATCCTCATGTTCTCCCGCAGAGTGAGATTGATGAGGATGGATCGCTCTGCCAAGAGAACTCAAAAATATTACAACCTTTTATTCCTCTGCAGTTCGGACGAGTGTGTACTCATTTCTACGTTATTACAAAAAAAACCTCTCACCACGATTCTGGGCTAAAAACACATTAAATCATCACGTTAATTGTATCGAAACGGCACACTGAGATTTTTGTTGCTAATCTAGTTCAAACTTGGCCTCTCTGGCTCATCCAATATTTTATTTCTATTCAGGTCATATTAGTCAGTTGGGCATGAGCAGCAGTATTTATTTATCTTAGTTTATTTTGGTCAAGTAGTAAATTATGATAGAATTATAATAATTCTTCTGTTAATATACATCTCACAATCACATACAAACGTGACATTTTAAAATGTGGTCTCGATATGATATAAATATTAACACTTCCACATCGTCCCTTCGACTTCTCCAGAGAAGTTTAAGTGGCTCAGAATATTCTGGATTCTATTTGTTTTCTCTGAAACTCTCCCGTTTACTGTTTTTTTTGTGGCATTACCTCTTTTATTTGTGGCAAATAGATGCAAAGAGAGACACATGTCATATGACAATGAGCTCTAAAGCAAAAAAAGTAAGGCGCTGGCAGAGGGTGAGGGAGGGGGCACGTTGGACGCCAGAACTCTGTTGATAGCCAGTGGATGTCGCCCAGGACGGTCCAGGGAGGGCGGCAGGGGCCCAGGCTTCCCAGGACGCAGGCACATTTTCAGTGTGTCTAGGATCATCTCGGGGAGGCAAATGAGACCGTAGCTGAGCGTGTTCCTTTAATTCCTCCTGCTTGTCCCCCTTTTAGCTTTCACCATCGAGGGCTGCCTGCTGCAGAAGCTCAGAGGCTCGGTCAAGAGCCCACCTCTTCCTGGGAAGGGCCTTCAGGTCAGACTCAGGAACTTGGTAAGATTTTCACAGTTCAGGCTCTTGCCCTGAGCTTCAGTTTCGGAAACTCGATTTCAGCAGCAGCCCTGGAGGAAATCAGTTCAGGGGCCCATCACAGGAGCCACGTTCATGAAAGTGGTGTTGAAAACAGATGTCGGTCTATAATGTACAGTGAAACAGTTGGAACCACAGCGGTTGTTTGTCTGGAGGCAGGCTCCACGGGAGCTTAAATGCCATCGAGGGCTCCTGGAGAGCAGGGACCGGAGAGAGGGGAGCTGGCTGCTCACCCATGTGCTTTGGGGCATGAGGCCAAGAGAGCTGGAGGTGTCCCACGTGGGAACAGTCTTGCCTGTAGCCCCATGGTACCCAGCCCACTACCTGCAGCCCTCTATGCCCATGTCCCAACAAGAGAAGCCAGGACGGTGGGCTCTCTGGGACTAGGAGGTCATTGGTGAGCCACCCATGTGTGGGCAGTGCCCGGATGGCTTATCCAAAACTTCCAGCCAGCCCCTTTTCTGATGAGTGCACTGATCATTTAGATATACTAACAGACTCAATTACTTTATAGTTACCCTGACCAGAAGACTCCTGCATCCCCAGGTAACCCAAACCCGAAGGGTCCATGAGCAGATATAGATACAAGCACAGTGCAGCCACACAGAGACACAGCCACACAGATACCCCCCCACACACACCCCACACACTCCAGACCCCAAAGGAGAATGCGAGGAAGGAGGGCCCAGGCCTAGGACCTCTTTGGTCTCTCCTTCTGAGTCTCAGCCTTTCTCACCCAGGCCAGGGCTGGCTGGATTCTATCCTGCATGCCTGCAGCAGCTCCGTCTGTTGGCGCATCCCTTTTTTTGTGTATTGATTTCACTGTTTATCTCTGAGAGGGACATCTTATCTCCTGTCTCCCACATTGCCAAATTCTCAGGTGAGCCCTCTTACTCTCTAACAACTGTCCTTTATCCATAGCAAATAGGAAGATGATGATGTTTTGCTCCATGTAAAACTGTCACAAATAAAACTCTTGACTTTTGGGTTGTACAGTCTCGGGCCTGATGCTGAACCGCAGGGGGATCCCGAAGGAAACATCCTGCGGTGGAAAAACAACAGACAGACTCGTATCTCATTTCTTAACTTTTCATTATGGGAAGTTTTACGATAGACTAAAGTAGAGAGGGTTGTATAATTAACCTCCATGTACCGACCATCAGCTTGAACATTATAACCCATCTTGTTTCATCTACACCCCCATCCAAACCTCCATCTTTCCCACTGGATTATTTTGGGGCAAATCTCTGACACTATATAATTTTATCTAGGAAATAGTTCAGTGTGTTTCAGATAGGTATTTTTGCAACTTCTTTTTTCTCGTTGTAAAATACACATAACATAAAATTTACCACTTTAACTATTTTTCAGCGTACAATTCAGTGGCGTTAAGCACATCCACATTGCTGTGCAGCCATCACCACTGTCCGTCTCCAGAACCTTCCACCTTCCCAAACTGAAGTTCTGTCCCTTAAACACTCTCTCCCCATCCCCCTTCCTCAGCCCCTGGCACCCAACATACCACTTTCTGTCTCTATGAGTTTGAGACTCTATAGACCTCATATGAATGGAATCATACAGTATCTGTCCTTTTGTGTCTGGCTTATTTCATTTACAATAATGTCTTCAAGGTTCACAGATAGATATTTAAAGGCTTAAAACTGGCTAAAAATTGTCCAGAATCTCTTACAGGCCTATCTCTTATTTTAGAGGGAGCAAGAAAAATGCAAAAGGCTAAGGATGGGGTTGGGAGGGAGTGTCCCCTTTGGACACTATTGAGCCCACTTTTTCTAGGGAGGTGGGAAGGATTCTGCTCTATTTTGGGGTTTCATGGTGGGCTCAGGAAGAAAAGCCCTTTACTGAGAGAGGATGAAGGTGCTGCGGCTATGTGACGGGTGCAGGCGGCTCTCAGAGGGCCTCTGTAGCATTGTATTGTTGTTATGGCTGCCTGATCCCAAGAGGGACAGAGGCAAGGCCTCCCCACACTCAGGAGGTGGGAGGGGCAGACAGTCCCTCTACCTGCCTTTGGCAGCCAGAATGTGGCCTCAAGACCCCCAGTTGAGCCAATCGGATGGGATGGCCCAGGACTTGGAACTTCAGAGAATGACTCAAGGCGTCCTGCTCATCAGGCAAGTTTCTCTGTTCCAGAGCACAACGCAAGATGTGGTGGCCGTGGCTCTCCCTGACTTGGCAGAGGCCAGGGTCCCTAAGGGAGAGACAGACCCAGGTAAGGGCTCAGGGGGGCCAGGGGCATGCAGGTCCTACTGGGGCAAAAAAGCTCACACCGCAGGGGCCAACAAACAGTTAGGTCATGGGATACGTGGAGCTGGGACGTCTGCAGAAGTGGGGCAAGTGAAAGCCATTCCCAGGCACCAGACACGGAGGAGTTCAGACCACCCCCGTCTCACCAGGATCCCCCCTACCCTATGCTGCCTCTTGGAGGAAGAACCCCATGAAATGGCCCATCTGTAATTGAGAGGCCAAGCAGGGAGGTCACATGAAGGGGAAGGTGGCCCAGTCACAAGACCACAGGTTCTCGAGTGCGTCGTATCACCTCCTCGCCCCATGCCACCGTGGCATCTCAAGTGGGTCACCTCCCGCCCCATCCCACTGCAGCATCTCACACAGCCCAGAACGCTCAGCTCAGGCTGCCTCTCTGGTCTGCACTCTGTTGGTGTCTCTTGTCTGTTTTCCCGTCTCCCATTTGTGGCCATCTCTCTGCTTCTTGGTGGCCAGCTTAGGAATCCATCTCCTTTCAGAGGGCAGCACCTGCTACTGTTATCGGAACAAAGAACAAACAATGGAGGCAACGCTCAGGTAACACAGAGAATCACAAGCCACCTTCACCGCAGACTCCGACCTTTGGATGTGCGTGCTCTATAGAACGATGGCTTATTCCCTAGCGGTTCTTAAAACCGTGGCTGCAGACGCGCGGGCAGTCGTCCTGCTCCAGGTGCTGTCTTTGTAATCGGCAGTAATGAAACGTGTGCAGGGGCAGGGTTGACTACTGTTACATCAGACAAAAAATAAGCAAGAGGAAATTTTGTCCCCACATTTAAGTACACACACATTTTAGGTCCTGTCCAGTCAAACACCGGGTCTTAGTGATACAGCACTAATAAAGCAGATTTCGAGGGGCTTCCCCAGTTTGGTATGAGCTTGCCGTTTTACAGCTCAGAGCCAGTTTCTCTCCATAAGCGTTTTGTGAGTGTCTGCTGTATGGTGGCCCCTCTTCCCACTTCAAGTGAAGTGTGGAAACCTTACTCCCATCGAGGTTCCTCTGCTCTCCCCGCTTCTAAGTAGCATGGTCTCGAGTATCAAATGGTGCTATAATTTTCATTGCAATCATCAAACATGATTTAGAAAGCTCATGAGGAAACGGAAGCCTATGGTATTTGCCCATATGTCCTGTTCCTTCTTCCTTCCTGATGCTCCAAGATTCATTCCTTAACCCTTAAAGTTCCTGAATTCCTTAGTGTTTGGAGAACTTCCTTCCTTTAGCCATTCTTTTTTTTTTTTTTTTGAGGAAGATTAGCTCTGAGCTAACTACTGCCAGTCTTCCTCTTTTTGCTGAGGAAGCCTGGCCCTGAGCTAACATCGTGCCCATCTTCCTCTACTTTATATGTGGGACGCCTACCACAGCATGGCGTGCCAAGCGGTGCCATGTCCACACACGGGATCCGAACCAGCGAACCCCGGGCCGCTGAGATGCGGAACATGCGCACTTAACCGCTGAGCCACCGGGCCAGCCTCTCCTTTAGCCATTCTTGAAGGGTAGGTCTCAGTGACAAATTCTTTTAGTTTTTGTCTTCTGAGAACGTCTTTATTTTCCCTTCCTGCCTGGAGGATGGCTTCACTGAGGGTATAAGATTTGTGGCTAGCAGGTCTATTCTTTGAGCACTTGAAAAACGTCATGCTATTCCCTTCTGGCCTCTGTGGTTTCAGATAGGAAATCCTCTGTCATTCGAATTGGTGTTCATCTGTCTGTAATTTGTGATTTCTCTCTGGCTGCTTTCAAGATTTTTTCTTTGTCTTTAGTTTCCAGAAGTTTAATTATGATGTGTCTTGGATGGATTTCTTTGGGTTTATCCTGTTTAGGATAAGCTCAGCATCTTGAATCTGTAGGTTTGTGTCTTTTACCAAATTTCCCAAGTTTTCAGCCATTATTTCTGTGAATTCTCTTTCAGCTTCACTCTTTTCTCCTCTCCTGGGACTCTATGATATGAAGGTCAGGTCTTTTTTCACTGTGCCACAGGTCCCTGAAGCTCTGGGCATTTTTTTCAGTCTGCTTTCTCCCTGTTGTTGAGATGGGGTAAATTCTATTGGTCTGTCCTCCAGGTCACTGATTCTATCCTTTGTCATTTCCACTCAGTTGTTGAGCCTGTCCAGTGAGTTTTCCGTACTGTTTTGTTGTGTTTTTCAGTTCTATAATTTTCATAGGTTCTTTTTTTTTTTTCTGTCAGTAAGATGATAATTTTTTTTTATTGAGTTATTGATAGGTATAGGTTCTTTTCTTATAACTTCTATTTCTTTGCTGAAGTTTCTACTTTTTTCATTTGTTTTCAGAGAATTTGTAATTACTCACTGAAGCATTTTTATTGATGGCTACTTTAAAATCCTTGTCCGATCATTTCAACACCTGACCGATCTTGGCGTTGGCACCAGTTGATTGTCTTATCTGGCTGAGAGAGTCCTAGTTCTGGGTATGCCCGGTGACTTTTCGATTGTATCCTGGATGTTTTAGCTATTATATTAGGAGACTCTGGGTGCTACTTAAATCTTTCACTTTAGCAGACAGCCGCCCCGTGTAGGTTTAGCACCAGGTCTTGGCCTACTCTTGTGGGCTGTGGTTCCAGTGACAATTTAACATTCGGAGCCTTGTGGTGTGATTTCAGTCTGCTTATTATCTAATGCTGACAGGGCTCCTACTGCTCCCTGCTGGTGCCCCTAAGGAGGTGGAAGGACCTTCCCCAGGCCAGCCCACCTGGTGCCCCTGTGGTGGGGGAGAGTCCTCAGTCCCAGTCCCTGGAGTGCTTCCTGGACCAGATGGTGGGTTCCTCCCTGCTGGAGCCCCAGGCAACCCAGTTCCTCTAGGCTGGGGAGGGGGTCTCTCCCCTGGTCACTTCTTGCCAGCGGGCTCCCCTCAGTTCCCTGCTGGTGCTGCTGGTCACCTGGTCTTGTTGGCGGGTGGGACTTCCATCTGATCTGGGGGAGGCATGGGCCTACCCGGCCACCTTCTGTTCAGGGCTGTGGGTCAGGAGATACCAGCCTGGGTCACCGGTGCTATTGGTCTGGGGGTTGTAAGATGCCCTGCTGCCGTGCTGCTCCTCTGGTTTGGGCCCCTAATTGGTCTGCCTTCCTCTTTCCATCTTTTGGAGTTCTCTGTTGGATCTCTTGACCTAATCTGCTCTGTCACAAGAGCCGATTTTAATTCTCCGTATAGCATTTATCAGTCATTACCTGATACTTTAATTAGTTGATGATAATTATATTTGTCTCTGTCTTATAGTGTAAGTGTGGGACAACTGGGACCTGTAAGTATTGTTCTGTACTTATGTAAGTATTTATTTATAAACTTTATTTATGTAAATACTCTTAGTGCCTAAAATAGCTCTGAGCACAGAGAAAGTCAATGCTGGTGAACTGAATGAGTGAAACTAAAAAGGAAAACAGAAGATTGATTGTAGAAGCCTTCACTCCCAAACAAGGTATTGGTCACCCTGCTTAGTGCATGAAGAAAGGACACCAGTTTCCTACGACGGATCAGGCAAGTGTGGCTGTTGCTCACAGAGCAAGCTTGATTCTCCTCTTGTTTGAATCGTTAACATGGAAGAACGTCCCTTTTGACTCTGTAAATACAAGGAAAGAGCGGGGCATGGGTATGTCTGTGGGTTTATGCCCGTTTCTGCTTGGAAGCACTGAAAGGGGTGAGTTTGGGCCTGGCTGGGCTCATAGCCACGTTCACACTGACCGCTGCCATCATCTCACGGGACCCTCATCGCCCACCTCCAGGGAAGCAGAAGGAAGCTCTTTGCCAAGTCCCTGTGGCACCCCAGAGAGCTGATTCCTGTCCCCACCCCTTGGCCATGACCTGGTCAACCAGTAGTGTAACCGAGACAGCTGCGAATCTAATCACCTTTTCTTGCCCTCTCTTTGGGAACTGGAAAACCAGGTTGATACAGCGTCGCCAGCCAACAAGAGCCTTGCGCCCCCTTCGGCAGGTCCTTGAACAGTACTGAATTCCTGTGTTAGTCTGTGTGCCCAACACAAACCTATTTATTTTTGCTAATGAGACAGGAGTAGAAGGTTGGGATTTTTACAACATTAGACATTATGCTTTTTAAGCCAACCAACCTAATTATTTACAGGGATCAAGGATATTCATCACCACCCCCCTACCCCCACAAATCGATTATTTATTATTGTAACTTGCCTAAGAGGAATTAACCACATTTGAATTTAATTAGAAGAGAACGTTCACGGTTTCAGAATAGAGCTTATCCCTGTTAATTTTGAAAATTAATCTGATTTATTCCCACTTGGATTTTTAGTGTTTCTGACACAAATCTTTTAGAAAGAGAATAGTGTGTGGTTTCTTTTCAATGACCTAACCTCAGAAAGTCACTGACTTTCAAAAATAATTCCTCTTTTACTGCTACAAGTTTATTTGTACCCTTCTTCTTGTAATTGTTATTCAAATAACAGATCAAATTCCACCTCCAGACACAGGCCAGGAACTAAGCTAGACAGACACCATTGTAAAAAGAATTGAATATACTACCTGAGAGTATAAGTCAGAGTATGTGCCACCTTCAATGTTTGTATTAATAAAGGCTGATGACTCAGGAGCTTACACATGTGAACTAGTCACTAAGATAAACTGCAAAATCCCAGTTTCCTGAGATCTTCAAGAACACACAGACACACACAGACACACACAGACACACACACACTTACCTGAAGGCAGGAGGCTGGGTAAGTTTTGAGGTCTCAGCCTTTAACTTTTTTTTCTTTTCTTTTTTCTTTTTTTTGCTGAGGAAGATTGGCTCCGAGCTAACATCTGCACGAATCTTTCTCTATTTTGTATGTGGGTTGCTGCCACAGCATGACCGCAGATGAGTGGTATAGGTCTGCACCCAGGAACTGAACCTGGGCCGCTGAAGCAGAGCGTGCTGAACTTAACCACTAGGCCACGGGGCTGGCCCCAGCCTTTAACTTTTAAAACAACCAAATGAACAAATCAAAACCCATGTTTTAATGATAAAGTTATAGGACAGAAAGTGAAGAGAATAGTAACTATTCCGTGAATGTAGACAGGTAGAGTGTGTACATTTGGCCCACCTACTCCATCCTCCCGACAAAATTATTATTTTTCTGCATTGCAACTATAGCTCTATGGTCTCAGACAATGTAATATAAGCAACATAATGCAACACAACACAATGTAACACAGGGTCATGTAACATAACGTAATTTAAAGTAACACAACATAACATTATGTACTATAATATCTTTAACTGGATCTCTGCTGCCTCCTCAGGTCCTTTTCAAAATCTTCCTGGACAGACTGACCCCAGGCATTGGTGAAGAGGTACACTGATGGTGAGGCTGGGAGCAGAGTACAGAGAAAGCCAAACTCCAAGGTCAACTGACATCATTAACAAAGTCTTTACAATGGAAAAATCAAAACAACAAAAATGACCTTAGACTGGGTAATGGATTTTGATAATGTGAGTAATAAATACAATACAATTTTGATAATGTGAGTAATAAACATTAGAGGTAAGCCAAAAAAATGATTAAAAAATATTTTTTCAAGTCAGCAGTTTTCACAGTGCCCACAATAAACATTTATCAAGACAGCCAATGAATATAAAAACACCTGCATCTCTTTAGAATACCAAAACATGTCCTGGGAGCATCTGAATTCATAAATTGTGGGATGAATGTTTTTCCACATTCTGGCCTAATATAATTCACACAGATATTATCTCTTGCCCTAAGAGCAGTCTTTGCACTGTGCATTATAGGAATGTCAGGCTGGATTTATACGAAGGAGGATTTCTGTATGTGGCATTATTGATGGCAAGTAGAATCTTCTCCAGACACTGGAAATCGGAAGTACTTCTGAAAAACCCCTTTTTCACTTGAAAGGGCCATAAATCTAAAAATAATCTCAAATTCACAAGCAATCCTTTTATGCAATAAGTTGATAGCAAATATATTACTGAACAGACACATAATTACCTTAAAATCTACCACCGTTAGAAATGTATTGGAGCTCTTAAATTATAATTTAATTTTATAATAGTAAAAAATATAATAAATATTTTTACTGTTAATTTTTTCTTTGAGTTTCACCTTTTATCCTCACATATATAAAGACAAAGTAGGACTATTTATAAATTAATTCCCAGACCGTCCCAGGAAGCTCCAAAATTTTCCAAATATATAAACGGCTGATTTTGATGAACAAGAGAAAGGGGAGTTTACCATCCCTCTCAGTATCTGGAACCAGCGATCCCAGAACTCTCCGGCTTGCTGGAGATAACCCCTATGGCATCATTGCCCTTAAATGAGACCTTCTGTGGCCTGAAGGGAATGGCCAGGAGCCGGACTATCTAGACCTAGGGCTTTCCAGCCACGTATTAGAATTTTTAATTCGGCCAGCTCCAAGGAGCACTTTCTGTCCCTGTCTGTCTCCACTGTCTGTCTGTAACTGTGTGTTTACGCCTGCATCCAGAACTTTCACCATGTCTGTGCTCATATCCACACCAGTAAACTATAAGCACATCTATACTATCTGCGTCCTATCCATAGCTACAACTCTGTCTACCTCTATCTACGTCTACACCCGTGTCTGTGTCTCTGACTCTCTCTCTGCCGCAACGACTGTGGAGCACAAGAGGGAGCGCGGGTTTGGGAGCAGAGACGGGAAGTTTGGCATTGCCTCTACCGTTTGTTGATTGTGCTAGCCTCGGTTATTTTACCCTTTTATATTTCAGTTTCCTCATCTGTTAAAAAGGGATGATGATCCTAGTTTATCCTGTTGGGTTATTGGGAATTTAAATTATGGATAATACATGCTTTGTTGGCTACAAACACCACATCACAGTAAAACATTATTAGTGATACAATTTTTAGATCCAGTTTGGGAGGTGATAATAAATTTAGATAAATTCGCATTTTAAGGCCCATTCTCCAGTGAACAACGGTAGTTTACCATGTTTTGCTCCCATTGGGAGAATCTGTGGGGCAGAAAGGGGGCGCAAGGAGCAGGCCGCCTGGCCTCCAGCTGAGGCCATTCCGTGGAGTGATTGTGTGCTGATCGCTCACCCCTCTCAGCCTCAGTTTCCTTTTTTGTAACATCCTCAGTTGATTCCATTAAAAGACATCGCCCTAAGATCCCTCTCAAGTCAAAATAAGTCTATGATTAAGGAAAAATTAAGTGCAGAGAGAAGTAGGATAAATAGCATCACCTTTGGGCCAAAATATGCCTGTGCTTTGATTTGAAATGGGCTCCGGGGCTGAGAACCTGGGACCCCAGAGAGAAGCTCGAGACCAGGAGGAGGAGGAGGGAACCAATCGGGGGCCTGAGCGGCTCTGCAGGTGGCGCGGGGCCCGGGTGTCGCGCCGGGAGCGGTTCGTGTCGCGTTGCTGCCCTCTAGTGCTGGCCGGCCGGCGGGCCACAGCATCCTCCCCACCTGCCCTTCGGCAGGAGGAGGCCGGAGCCCACTTCTCAGGGGCCAGCGGCGGGGAGCGGGAGCCCAGGCGCAGGCTTCTCGGTCCGGGCAGAGCCCAGCCTCTGTTGACATCTTGGAGGCCGCAAGCCCGGGCCACCTCACCTCTGCACAAATGCGGGGCTAATAAAGTGCTTCCCACAGGCCGCATTTTCCAAGCAAACGCGTGTGTGTGGGTCTTGGGTCGAATTTCTACGTGTATTGTTAGGAGGACATGTGCCTCATTTGGAGATTTCTTGACCAGGTGAAAAATGAGGCATCATTGTATGAGTCTGTTACCGTCTGCAGGCTCCAATAAGCCTTTCCTGAGGACCAGGTGAGAAGTGTTAGTCTCTGATAGAGAAATCACAGCGTGTGGTCCCTGCCCTTGGAGAACTGATACACGGAGAGACAGACAGTGACGGCAGGAGCTTCTGCTGTGCCATCCACCACAGTGGAGCACGAGCCACACAGGCCCTCAGGCTGCTGGTGTCCTTGTCTTGCTGTTTCACAGTCATAGAAACCTTCCCAGAAGGCAGACACTTTCGAAATTGGCCACCCTCGCACAGATGGAGCAATTGCTCTTGCTCTGTCCTCCGCATCACAGTTTCCCACAGAACCTAACACGCCTCCCACTACAGCTGAAGAGCCCTTGTCTTCAGTCGGCTCCCCGGGGGGGGGGGGTCCCTCCACCCTAATGGTTTGCTAATAAATGTACAAACGAGCACCGTGGGGAAGTGCGTCAGGGCATCCGACAGTATTTCACATCTTGCTTTTAAAGTTTATGTCGTAGAGACTATTGAGCTGACTTCCTGGATAGAGTGATTTTATGACACTCACTCCAAAATGGGTTTAAAAATGCTGTAAAAGAGGAACATTAGCAGCAGGATGTTCAGGATTGTCACAGCTCAGGAGCTCATAAAGGCAACCAGGATGTTTCTGTCAAGGTTTACAAGCCTCGTGGATTATCCTTCCCAGCTCCTTGAGTAACTCTTGGCTGAGGGACCAGCATGAGCCTGTGAGGGTACAGCCAACAGCTGGGAACCGGTTCTTGCATGGCAGCATCTGGTTGTGACAGAGAACCCGCAGGGCGTGGAGAAATCGAGGCTGCCACCGTGGGTGTGGTCTGAGACCAACTCTCAGGTGTTTTTGTCCCCTGGTGTGGCTGGCAACACAAGAGCTGATAAAAGACGTCAGTTCATTTAAATACATATAAAGAGACTCTTTGTCTTGGATAGGGAGACTCAAGCGTTGTAAAAATGTCAATTCTCTCTAACTCAATTCCGACCAAATACCAGGAGGATTTGTGGGTTTGGGAGGTAAGGACAAATGACATCAAAGTCCATCTGGAAAAATAAACATTTGAGAGTAACCGGGAAATCCTACCATGGGGTCAGGGGCACTCCTAACGGACTCAGCCCATTCTGGCCCACTGTTCCTCCCATCCCCACCTGCTCACTTCTGGGCCCACTTCTCAGCACGTGGCCTGGGCTCTCAGGGGTTAAATCTCAGCAGCAAAGTGGGGAGCCCCAACTGCGTCCCCTGCCCCCCCCCCCAGGTGTTGCTGACTTTATTTATTCTCAGTGGGCCCCTGCCAGGGCTTGGTGCTGGGGCTGGCAGCCCCCGGGGGGGCCCGGATGAGGGTTGTGCTCTCCTGGGTGAATTCCCCGAGGTTCCTACAGGTACTATCTCCCCTACCAGGCCTGGTGGCAGGTGAAGTCTCAAAATGCGACCCACCTCCTTCCCAGGCAGCTCTGGCTCTGCCCCTACCAGGTCCCTCTTGGACCCCTTTGCTGTGATGGGGCCTGGGCACAGTGAAGCTGTTTCCAAAAGCACCTGGGCTGCTTCGGCCTCATCTGGAGTAAACAAGAGGATGCTCCCAGGTGGCTGCCTGCCTCCAAGACTTGTGCAAGTGCACAAAGAAATATGTGCCAGGAGAGATGGCACAGCACCATTCAGGGAGAAATGCAAAGCAAAGCAAAACCGTAAACAGTTTGAACGTCTATCCCCATGAGACTGGTTAAACAAATGAGATCAGTACCAGTCAATGTGCTACTAATCAAGCCATGCAGAGAACAGAACAGATCTGCACATGCTGTGGGACGATAGCCAAGATCTATTGTTAAATAAAAATATCAAGTGGCAAAATGGATTTCAATGTGTAATAAAAAAATGCTTACATGTGTGTAGAAAGTTCCAGAGGAATGGCTAGCAACCCTTAACCCCTGGGTGCACCCAGAGAACGGGCCTGAGGGTGAGGAGAGAAAAACTAACTTCTTAAGTACACTTTCCTCACCATTTCCATCTTTTTCCTCCTTGGAAAGTATAATTGAAAAGCTAATATAGAAAGTGTAAGTTCAGCATCCATTTTTCCAAAGCTCTTAACTCCTCTCCTGGAGCAGTTTCTGAGCCGGCTCTGCATTCTGAGTATTTTCTCAGCCACAGTTTCTGCGCTTGGGCTGCGGCCTGCTTATCACCCAGGCCCAGACGAGACCCATGAGGCCGGCCGCAGGCCGCAGGAGCTCCATGTCCTTGGCTTGCTGATGTCTCCTTGGGCCTGGGAGGTATCCAGACCATTAAGTGTTCACAACAAAACCACCTCTACAGTGAGATGAGGCGTCCCGTCTTCTTTCCAACTCCTTTCCTGCAGCCTCGGCCTGTCCGGTCTGCTTGGCCTCCGGCCGCCTTGGCCCAGGCTGTTCTTCCTGCCGCAGCTTCACTTCCTGCCATTCAGTGTGCACCTCTGGGAGAAGGATCATTTCCTCAAGAGCTGAGTCTGAATCCCAGAGATGAGGTTTGGATGTCTCCACTGCCAAGGGTGAAAACCTTTAAAGATGTCTGAACAGGTCTCTTCTCTTGGAATGCAGGGGGGCTCCCGCTTTCCTGGGGCCGTCTGGCACATTGCTGTGCGAAGAGGTAGGCGCCTTACTGTACATAGACAAATGAGGCCAAATTTCAACTACACTCAGAAGAGTCCTGCCTCTTCTCCTTCTTTCTTCTGCCAGCAGAGTCTTGATCATCTGTTTATTTACACTTCAGTTAATCAGGGATGTGTGAAATTTACAGGATTTACCCAAGAAAAAATCTTGTTAAAATGAGAAGCTGACACCAAAAGTGGGGGATGGGGGGGGGGCAGGCTATTTCCATCTACGGATTTAAATTCTCCACGATTCTCTGTAATTCCCTCCTGCTAATTCCAGGGCCACATCCCTTCATTTCCTCTGATTAGTTCTCATGAGTCTCAACTCTCACAGATAAAATGGCCACACAATTTCTTGGCAAATTGAAGCTCCTCTCTTCCATTTTAAGCGTTTGTTTAGTCTTTAATCCCCAGTGTAAAAGTTACAAGTTTGCCCTGAATTCCTTAGAAACTTGTGAATGTTTCATAGATACATAACCCAATGTGTAAACGTCAGCACAATCCATGCTTAGATCCTGGTTTTTCAGATGATGATGATGACGATAGCCAACTTTTACAGCGTTTTTGCACCTTATGGATATGCCAGTTAATTACAATAACCGTGTCAGGTAAGCATCTCCATCATTTCCATTTTACAGATGAGAAAACAGAGGCACAGAGCAGATAAGTGACTTGCCCAAGGTCGTGCAGCTGAGGTGTGGTGAAGCTGGCATTCAAACCCAGTACTCTGATTTCTGAGACTGTGTTCTTAACCTCTATGCTGCCTAATTGTCAAAGGATCAGTTCCTCTAATGCTGTTAACAAGAGGCCAGGCAAGCACTCAATGCAACACGCTGCTGAGCCAGGCCCGCGGGCGGCACAGCAGAGGTGGTGGGTAGAGGCAGGGCTGGGCGCCTGTCCTGCCGCCGAGACTGATGTGCAAACTGGGAGCCTAGTGCTGCCCGGAGACCACAGTGTGTTTCCCTTGTCCACTCTTGCCTGCTCCCGTAGGTGACCACGCCACACCTTTTCTCTCCCGGGACCTCAAACACTGCTCTGCATCCTTCCCTCTGGTGGCTGACGTTGCTCCTTATGTCCCTGAGAAAAGACTGGCCAACAGAAGGGAACCTTCACGTGCTCCCTGTTGTGAGCTGAGCTGTGTCGCCCGAAATTCACATGCTGATGTCCTGACCCCCAGGACCTCAGACGTGACTGTATTGCTGATGGGGCCTTTAAAGAGACAGGGTAAAATGAGGTCACATGGGCTGGCCCTAATCCAATGTGACTGGTGTCCATTTAAGAAGAGATTAGGACACAGACATACATGCCCAGGAGAGAGGCCTCAAGAGGAACCATCCCCGCCCCCACCTTGGTCCCAGACTTCCAGACCCTGGACCCGTGAGATAAGTTTTTGTTGTTTAAACTGTTCAGTCCGGGGTACGTTGTTATGGCCGCCCCAGGAAACTAGTACACCCACCCCACCACCTCTCTCCCCTCCCTGCCCCTGGATCCACATACGCTGCCCCCTCTGTAATAAGGAACAATGAATTTATTTCACCCCTGTAGAAAATCAACAAATGTACAAACTGCTGGTGAGACTTTTGATTAGCATGAAGTAATGGGCGTTCCTCAACTCACATGTACTTTCATGCATTTAGAACTGTTTTCTTAAGAAAAATCCTGTTTTCCCTTCAGCAGCCCCCTTGGTCCAGCTCTCCAGACACCTGGGATGACCAGCCATCAGGTGGAGGTCTTGTTCAGTTTCCTCCGTTTTCACGAAAAGATGGCCATCTTTTATCATCTGTTTGTTTGCCTTTGGCCCACAATTTGGAAAATCTTCCCTTTAGCTGACTCCCATGGTGTGCTGTAACTTTTCAATAGCGGGCTCTCCAAGGAGGAGGACAAAGTGTAGCATTTGCTGATTCCCATGGTGTAAATGCTCCCGCTGGGACGAGTCCAGCTCCCCAGGCGAGGCCATCAAATGAGGAGCGGCACTCCTGCCCTGGTGGCCTGACCAGCCACTACTCCTGGAGCCGGGGGCAGAGCGGGGTTTGGACCTACGGGTGTACTTAAGCACAGACCGAACGCAAACACCTCCTCAGGCACACCAGTGAGTGCAGAAGAGTCCAGGGGGTGGGCAGGGAGTGGCTAGGGCAGAATCACCAAAGAGGAGCCCAGGAGTTCTGTGATGTGTCACCCGTGAGGATGCAAGGTTTTGGTCTGAGTGCCTGGCGGGCAGCCAAGCGACTGTGAAAAAAGCAGGAGCGAATGAACCAGACGGGCGGAGGTGCCAATGTGGACCACGGAAACTAGGTCAGGTTGCTCACCCTCTCCAAGCCTTGAGCCCCGGGAGCCCCTGTGTGGGTGTCTTCAAAGGTAAAATGGAGCTGATGATACCTGCTTTGCAGGGTTATTGTTATAGTTAAACTACAAAACGAATGTGAGATGCCTGGAATGTGATGGTTCTTCTACAAAAGCTTGTGCCCCACTACCCCATCTTTCTCCCATTCGCGTATTTAGTTATTTATCCAACAATGGCTCACTGAGCTCCTAATGTGTGCTGGGCACTGTGCGTGGTGTTGGAAAATAGTAAACAAGTCAAAGTCTGTGCCATGTCTAGACTAGACAGACAGAAAACAAACCCACACATAAATCATGTCGATGGTCCTGTTTTGAGGAAGGTTATATAAGGTGGAGCAAGTGAGCATAACTGGGTTGGGTGTGGGTGGCTGCTGTAGCTACAGTGTCTGTGACGGCCTCACTAAGGTGGTAACATTTATGCTGCCTGGTGAGGAGAAGGGGGCAGTTGTGACAGGGAAGAGCATTTTGGGCAGAAAGGACAGCAAGTTCAAAGGCCCTGAGGCGGGGCGAGGGGAGAGGAGTGGTGGAGAGGAGGCTGGAGAGGTGGGCAGGGGCGGGTCCTGGGGTCCCTGCAGGTCTCATGGGGGGTTAGGGTTTGTTAAGTGTGATGGGGATCTCTGGGGGAGGGGCGAATCTGATTACACACTTCTCACTTGGAATGCATTGCTGGGGGCAACTGATGAGAGACTGGGAAGAGCAGAAGCAGGGACACAGCTCAGGGGCCACTTGAGAGATGAGGCGGCCTGGACCAGGAGACAGCCGGGGAGGTGTGAGAAGCGGTTGGATTCAAGACATGTTTCGGTGGGAGGGTCAGCAATTTTGCTGGTGGGTTGGCTGTCGGATGCCAGGGGCAGTGTGGAATTCAGGACGGCCCTCGGGTGTGGAGTGAAGCATCTGATGCCCATCTTCTTCTTCCTCCTAACCCATTAAAACTCCAACAGAAACATGGGTTTGCGTGGAAAGTTTCCAAACTAATTTTTAAGACCGTCAGCAGAATTTTAGTGCTGATAGGCAACTGAGGCATCGTTAATTTAACTGAGGCCCAGAAGGTCACACAGCCCGTTCATAGCAGAACTGGCACCTGGTTTCCAGAATCCTTGCTTAGTGCTTATTCTACTGTAAGATGCTCCCTTTAGCAAGCGGTCAAGTTGAGGTAGAGACCCACAGTTTAGGCTACCAGACAGTGGTGTTTGTTAAAACAATTCCTTTATTAAGACATGATTCATCTAATCTATATCTATATATAATGCATATATAGAAAGAGAATGCATAAGAACCATACAACAAGGAGTTGTGAACTACACTCGCCCAGGTTTAAGAAATGAGCATTATCATTCTCTTTGCAGTCCCCTGAATGCCTCTCACCAATCTCTTCTCTGCTCTCCCTTCTTAGAGGTTTATCATGCCTCTGCTCTTCTTCATAATTCTACTCACGTTTGTATCCCTAAATAATACCTTGTTTTCTTTTGCACGGTTTTGAACTTTATGTGAAAGGAATCATACTGTGTGCGTTCTTCTCTGACTTTCTATTGTCAACACTGTCTCGGAGGTTCATCCCTATTGTTCCTCGCAGCTGTAGTTCACCGATTTTTTCCCTCCAGGATAATGTTCCACTGCAGGAACACGTCACAGTTTATTTACCCATTCCACTGTGGATGGACAGCTGGGTTGTTTCCAGACTTTCGCTTGTTCATATCTCCTGCTGCGAGTGTTTGGAAAAGGGAAAAAAACCCCTTTGGCAGAGGCTGGAAGGAATGCAGGTTACACCCGAGTATCACTTGGCTTGGTTTTGTATAGAGCATAAAGAGGGGTAAAAAAAGGTCCCTGTTTCCTTTTGTCTCAAAACTTTGATCTTATTGTGACCAAGAGAATCAAAGCAAGGCCTTGTGAAGTGGGGGGACTTATCCTGAATTTTGAAAGTTTCAAGGACGTGACGTAATAGTGGAGTACACAGTAACACACAGTATTCTCAGTTGTGGACACATGGGTAATGGCGGAAATGTTGGCAATGTCCATACAACCAGCTACATTGGTACAGAAATTTGAAGACTTACTGAAGTTTGAAGAGCTTCGGGAAATTTCTCAGGGCAGCTGATCTCCAGATCAATAAAAATGTGTTAGGTGTCGCCCCTGTGCACGGTATTCTAACAGGTACTGCAGGAGGCACGCAGGGGTTTGCAAGATGCAGGAAAAGATACTCCAGACCTTAAAGAGCTTATATTCTGGCTGTAGATAGACACCTACACACAAAATTTGACTTAAAATATAAGGGCACATGTGCTAAGTGTCAAAGGAAGGGCTGAGAACATAACGTTGTGGGTTTTCTGTTTCTCCCTGGACTGTAAGCTCTATGAGAGCAGGACTGAGGCAGTTTCCTCTCCCTGTGTGTCTGTGCTTTTGAGTGAATGAGTGAATGAAGAGACCGGGATTGTCAGGAGACTCTGAGGAGAGAGCAGGTGTCGGTGTGAACACTGAGGGGTGGTAACACTGAATCCAAACAGGATGAAAGGGAACATGGAATGGGTAAGAACGTGGAAAGGGCCTGGGCACCGGGCAGACAGTGGGGGTGGAGAGAGGAGGAAGCCAGGCTCCTGGAAAGGGCTCTTTAGGAAAGAAGTGGGGAGGATGGCTGGAAGGGCAGCGTGGGGCCCAGAAGTTGAGGTCTTGAAGGCCAAGTTAAAGAGTTTGATTCTCTTCTACAGTTAATGGGAATAAGTGCATTGCAGTGCTTTCAGCAGGGGAGAAAAACTGTGTTTTGGGGAGATTCATCTTTTAGAGGATACAGAAAAGAGGGTGTCAGCTGGGCCAATGGAGATAACCAGGCCACCCATCTCCAGCCTGGTTGGGGCTCATAGACACAGTGGCAGGGGTCCTAAGAAGGGACAAGGCCTAATGTACAAGCACTTCTCAATAGCTATTTATTTTCTAATGTCCCTTTGGCCAAAGCAAGACACATGCCCAGGCTCAGATTCAAAGGGTGGAAAATAGACTCCACTTTTTTTTTTTTCTGAGGAAGATTCACCCCAAGCTCACATCTGTGCCAATCTTCCTCTTTTTTTTTGTATGTGAGCTGCTGTCACAGCATGGCCACTGATAGAGTGGTGTAGGTCTGTGCCAGGGAACTGAACCTCGGCTGCTGGAGCACACTGAACTTAGCTACTAGGCCACAGGGGCTGGCCCTAGACTCCACTTCTCAATGAAGGAGGGGCAAAGCCATGAGGCGAACAGGCAAGTGCATAGGGAGGGGTAAGCTTATAGCCATTTTTGAAATCTGCTATCCTAGATTAAGTGTTGTAAGTACCAAAGAGAGGGAAACAACTAAGATCAAAGGTGGGTGAGCCTCTATAGACAACTGCATTAAAGAAAATGAAAAGGTCTAGATGGTTGGAGTTTTGGGTTAGAAAGATCAGAAATGCCGCACACATCCACTTTCTGGGATACGTGTCTGAATGCCACACACCTTAAAAGCTGATCTGCTGACCCTCTGGTTTGGAGACATTAACCCAGAAATTATCCAGGTCAGTTCAGGTGGGTATTTACCCAGCTCTCAGAACCCGGGTGTCCAGAAAAACAGACTCAGATACTTCTGTGTCTTTCCCGGGTTCTCCAGGGTATGGAGACATTTTAGAAATAAAGGTGAACACTGAATTTAACCAGTTGGAAGTTATTCCTGGTTTCTTATCAGCCTATGACAGCAGGGACACTCACCAGAACCAGTCTCATGTTCTCTGAGTGTTCCCACTACCCACATTTTCAGGTATAGCGCATCGCAGGCACAGTCTTTGGCACAGCTTTTCAGGGGCCATAAAAAAGTTTGAGTTGTGAAAAAAATTTTAACTCAAGATTGCAAAAAGATACCGCAAAACCTAAATAAATATATATCATAAGAATCATTTGAAAGCAATTTGTAGATTTTCTTGCTTCCTAAGAATTCTCAATTAGAGATGCCAAAAAAATTCACAGCCAATAGAAATTTAAATGACCTCCTTCTAGCCAAATAAATCCAAAAGTAAAATGATAACTATTCCTTCCAACTCAATTTTATAGCAAAAACAACAACAACAAAAATATACTTAATGCAGGATGGGCGTGAATTATTGTGTTGTGCATGGTTGGCAGTCCCCCAACTAAACGTGCTCTCGAGGGTCTCCGGAAGGTCATAAAACCGCTCTAGGAAGCGGGCTACTCTACGACTTGGCAAGGGCCTCACATTCGAGGCTATCTACGTTTTCCAGTTGGGGGAGGCCGAGACCTGTGGCAGCCCAACCCCTTATCAGACGCAGAGAAGCCAGGTTTCCGGGGTTTCCGCCCAAAGCGTGTTCTGAAACAACCGATTTCTGACCTGTGCCTACCGCGCTTGAGTGAGTTTCCGTGGGAGACCCGCTCGACTCTGCCCAAGGGCTCTGCAGGCTGAGCTGGGTGCTGAGTGCTGGGTGCTGAGTGCTGAGTGCCGGGTGCCGGGCTGGGGGCACTCACTGGAGTTGCCATAAACGATTAACTCCTCTGGGGAACGAGAGCGCCGAGACTGCGCCGGCCCGCCCACTGCCATTATTCGACCCTAACGGGTGGGAGAACGCGCCCCACAAACCCGCCCCCATCGCATCCTGGCCGGTTCCGGGCCGGCCTCCCGCGGCCTCTGCCAGCCTCAGCCCTTGGGGGCGTGGCCCAAAGCTCCGCCCCTAGTCGCCCAGGCCCCGCCCCTCCAGGCCCCCGCCCCCTGAGCCTCCCGGCCTGCGGCCTCAGGCCCCGCGGAGGACGCGGCGCGCTCCTCTGACGCGTGGCGCCTTCCTCTGACGTCAGGCCCCACCCCGCCCCGCCCCGGCCCGCGCGGCGCCCGCCCTCCGCAGCCGGAGCGGCTTAGCGTGAGGTGGCGGCCGGTCGTGGTCACGGTCCCTGCTGCGGCTGCGGTGAGCCGCTCCCGTCCCCGGCCGGCGGGCGATGGTGCGGCGGAGCGCGCGTACGCGGGCGGCGCGGCGGCGGGCATGAGGGAGGATGGAAGGGCAGGACGAGGTGTCGGCGCGGGAGCAGCACTTCCACAGCCAAGTGCGGGAGTCCACGGTGAGCGGCGGGAGGCGGCCGTCCTCCCCGGGCTCGCCGCCGTGCCCCCGCGGCCCCGCCCGCCCCCCGGGCTCCCTCTGTCCCCCAAGCCCGCCTCAGGGCCCCCGCGGCGCCTGCCCGCCCCGCCGGCTCGCCCCCCGTGTCCCCCGCGCTCGCCCCCCTCGGCGCCCGCCCGCCTCCCGCGCTCGCCGCCCTCGAGCTCGCCCCCTGTGCCCCCGCGGCTCCCTCCAGCCCCCGCGCTGGCCTCCCGTGACCCCTGGGCTCGGCCCCTGCTGCCCCCTATGTCCACAGCGGCCCCACCCCGCCCCCTGGGCTCGGTCCCCGCGGCCCCCTGGCTCCCCGGGCGTGCCCCTCTCCGCCCCGACGGCTGCCATCCTCCGTCCCCCACCTCGGGTCCCCGCGGCGGCCTCCCCTCTGCCCCGTCCCGCCCTCGGCGCCTCATCCCGCCCGCCGTCCTGCGCCCCACGCCCTCCCTCAAGGGTCGGGTCGAATCGCCTGTCCTCCCGCGGGGACGCCGCGGTGCCCCCTGCGCCCTCACCGCCCGCGCTCTGCCTGACCTCCGGGCGGGGGCCGCTCGGGCGGGCGCGGGAGGCAGGTGGAGGCGCAGGTGGAGCCGCTGGGGGGCGGGGGGGGCGCGGGCCTCGCAGCCCAGCCGTCCCGGTGCGGTAGCGCACCCCTTCCGGCCCCCCGCGCCGTGGCAGCCCAGCTTAGCTTGCCTGAGGGCCGAAACCTGCCGTTTGGGGTGGGAAGACCGGCGATTTATGGGATTGAGGGGCTGACCAGAAGTCCTTTGTGCTCTGGAAGCGACTTCTTGTGGGAGGCATCCTTACTTGGTCCCCTATTTGGTCTGTGCTGCTGGCAGGGGTCGGGAAGCAGGCGTGGCCTTAGAAATCTGCTTTGATGCTTGTCCCTTTTCCTGATGCACGAGAACACGTTTTAATTGTTTATGTTTTCATAACAGTGTAAAATATGTCAATTTTATGTATTTCTGTTTACCCCTCCCCTCTTCTAACCAACTTCTCTCAAATTCAGTCACACTCTCGGTTTGAGGTGAAAAAATTCTGGGTTAGAATTGCCTAGTTTGTGTAGTTATTGATGTTGAACATTGAGAATCACTTTGCCAAGTCATACCTTGAAATAAAGAGGAGATACAGAGTCTGAACTAGTGGAATTTGATACAGCATATTTAGTTTAAGTTTAATTTTATTATTGAAGCTAGAATAAACAGAGAAGGGCATAATCGTAGGTGTACGCTTGAAGCGTTTCAAACTAAACACACCTGTGTAATCTTGAACCCAGATTGGGAAACAGTATGACTAGCATCCCGGAGGCCTATCCTCTTTCTCTTTCCGGTTACTCTCCCCTCCACCACGAGTAACCCCTTCCCTACTTTAATAGATGAGTTTTGCTTAGTCTTGAACTTGTATATAAATGGAAGCTTAGAGAATGCACTCTTTGGTGCCTGGTTTCTTTCACTCAGCAGTGTGGAATTCCTCCATGTTGTGTGTGGTTATAATTCATTTTCAGTGCTGTAGTTGTGTGGCTATAGCACAATTTATTTTTATTTTACTGTGGGTAGGTGCTTCAGTAGTTTCCAGGTTTTGGCTATGAATATTCTTATACACGCTTTTGGTGAACATATGTATGCTTTTCTGTTAGGTATGTACCTAGGAGTGGAGCTGCTAGGTTATTGATTGTACGTTTGTTCCTCTTTGGTGGGTACTTTTAGACAGTTTGCCAGAGTGGTTGTATGAGAGATGTGGTTGCTTCCCATCTTTACAACACAGTATTTTCTCTCCTTTTTTATTTTAGCCATTTTAGTAAGTGTGTCATAGTATTTATTGCATAAAAGATTTTATTTGCATTTCTCTGATGATTAATGAGTTTGAGCACCTTTTCATATGTTTATTGGTCATTTGGAAATCTTTAAGTGTCTTCATCTTTTTCCTAGTTTTAGAATAGTTTGTCTTTTCAATATTGATTTGTGAGAGTTCTCTAATTATTCTCGATCTGATACCTTGGTCAGATACATATATTGCAAATTTTTTTTCCAGTCTGTGGATGCCTTTTCGCTGGCTTAATGATATCTTCTAATGAGCAGAAATTCTTAATTCTAATGTAGTTCACTTTGTCAAATTTTTTTTTAATTCTCAATACTTTTTAATGTCCTTTTAAGAAGTCTTTGCTTTCTCCAAGGTTATGAAGATGTTCTCTTGTGCTTTCCTCTAAATGCTTTGTAGATTTACTCTTCCCATTCAGATCTGCAGTTCATCTGTGATTTATATGTTGTGTAATGTTGTGAAGTAGGAGTCATATATGTTTTTTTCACTTAGATGTCCAGTTGCTTCAGCACTGTTTGTGACCTTTGTCACAAGTTAGGTAACTGTATATTTGCGGTAAATTTTGGACTCTGCTGTTCCATTAGTGTATTGGTTTTTGGCTTTATTTTAAACTAGTTAGATCTCCTGTCGTTGGATGGAGAAAGGGATCCATGTTATAGCAGCTAGGAGCTTTATTACTTTTGTCTACTCCCTGGAAACGATTCCGTTTGGTACTGATTTTAGAGTTCCTTAGTTCTGCTCCTTGTCATCACCGCTTCCCCTGGCCCAGCAGCCTTGGGTGGTGAGCATACTCCACACTCTGCAGAACCAGTCCAGACAGGTACCAAGCTTAGTCCGTTTCCAGTCTTTGGTATTCCTTCCTCAAATTATTCATATTTAGAGTGAAGAAAAATGCTTGATTTTTCTCTAGGACTCGTTGCCAGTTCTTTTAGTTATTCATCTCTTTGGTTTTGCCATATAATGCCATAATTTTTGTTTAACTTTTTTATTGAGATAAAATATACATAACATACAATTTACCATTTTTAAGTGTACAGTTCAGTGGCTTGAAGTACATTCAGATTGTTGCGCATCCATCACCACTATCCATCTCCAGAACTTTTTCATCATTCCAAACTGCAACTCTGTCCCCATGGATCAATAAGTCCCCTTTCCTCCCTCCTTCCAGCTTCTGGTAATCGTCATTCTACTTCCTGTCTCTATGAATTTGACTATTCCAGGTGTCTCATATAAGTGGAATCATACAGTATTTGTCCTTTTGTGTTTGGCTTATTTCCCTTAGCGTAATGTTTTCAAGTTATCCATGTTATAGCGTGTGTCAGAATTTCTTTCCTTTTTAAGGCTGGATAATATTTCATTGTGTGTATAAACCACATTTTGCTTATCTATTCATTTGTCAATGAATGTTTTGGTTGTTTCCTTGTTATTGTGAATATGCTGCTATGATGAACATGGGTGTACTGATATGTCTTCGAGACCTTGCTTTCAATTCTTTTAGATATCTACCCCGAGGTGGAATTGCTGTATTGTATGGTAATTCTATGTTTAATTTTTTGAGGAACTCTACTGTTTTCTGCAGTGGCTACACCATTTTATATTCCCAACAGCAGTGTTCCGGGGTTCCAGTTTCTCCACATTCTTGCCAACACATGTTGTTTTCTGTTTTTTTAAAAAAACGGTTATCCTAATGAGTGTACAGTGATATCAGATCACATCAACATCAGCGATTAGTGTTGCTGAGCATTGTTTCATGTGCTTATTGGCTGTTTGTTTGCCTTCTTTGGAGAAATGTCTATTCAAGTCCTTTACCCATTTTTGAATTGGGTGGTTGTTTTGTTGAGTTTTAGGAGTTCTTTGTATGTTCTGGATATTAATCCCTTATTAGATGCGTGATTTGCAAATATTTTCTCCCATTCTGTGGGCTGCCTTTTTTATTCTGTTTATAGTGTCCTTTGATGCACAAAAGTTTTTCATTTTGATGAAGTCCAATTTATCCTATATCCTAGAAATCATTGCTAAATCCAGTGTCATGAAGATTTCCCCCTATGTTTTCTTCTAAGTTTTATAGTTTTAACTCTTACATTTAGGTCTTTTCTTCATTTTGAGTTAATTTTTGTGTGTGATGCGGTGTTTAACTTTTAAATACTTATGTAATAATCTTATTTTGTCTTTAATATCTCACAGTTCTCTTGTCAGTTACTTTAATTGTCACATTGGACTTTATTAATATCACTTGGTAATGATCCATTCCCTTTCTTCTTTTTGCTATCTTTTTTCCCTTTTTTTTGGACTTCAGGTGCACAGAATTGGATTAATTATAATCCTTGGTTCATATGTACACTTTTCATTGGTCTGTGTGTGACCTGCTTTTGATTAACCTATTTTAAATAATATGCACCCATGAACCATCACCCAGGATACTAAAACACTGACTCTAGTTTATTAATATCCAGTAGGAGAATGAAACATTGAAAGTAATTTATACATGCCTTTTCTTTATGCCTGTCTAGTTGCACAGCAACACTTGTCTTTCAGTACAGCTGTTCTTTGAAGGCATTCACTTAGATAATAGCTTCAAAATGGTTTTCTTACATTGATGCCACTTTCACTAATATATTATTACTTTAAAATGATCATAGATTAATATATAACCATACCAAAAAGTCCCCATAATCCCTTCATCAAATTAGTAATAAATAATATTTATTGAGTGCTTACCAGGTTATCTTATTTGAGTCTCCCAACAGCCCTGTGAAGTAGGTCCTTCACAGCACGTCGCCAAGGTGGCACCGTCAGTGTGCAGGGCAACCAAGGTCTGACTCCAGGCAGGCCGGCTCCACAGCCTGTGCTATATTTACAGTCTGTAAAGTTTAAACCACCGTGACAGGGTTAAGTGGGGTTCAGCTAGGTTGGTTACATAAAATGCGGGGTTGGCTTACTGTAAGGCTAACAAAAAGACCAGGGGAGCCTATGAAGCTAGCTGGCAGGGAGTTTTGGGGTCTGGCTGCACAATCTCAGTTCTTGCTTATCGTGGCTATGGTTTAAGCTCCCTCACTTGGCTGTAATATTTTTGGGGACAATTCTGGGGTTGACTAGGACTTTTACAACAGTAGAGATTTTAGGACCCTCCCATTTATTTGGCTCCCTTTTGGCCAAATAGGGGTGGGGAAATAATGAGGATGCCAGGAATCATCCTTCACTTAGTGCTTCCCTAGGTGAGTTTACCTGGCTTTTCCCAGAGGGTCGATCTCTTACCTTCATGGGTTACTCCTTGTCCTGGAGATAAAAACTTTATCCCTTCCCACTTGGGAAAGGAATTGGGGAGAAGGTGGGAGCCAGTCACCAATCTTGTATATAAATTTGGACTACAGTTGTCTGGGGGTCCATGGTCTTTTCTGACCTTTGTCATTACCCTCCAGCCAAAGACCACCAGGAACGCACCTGTAGTTGGACAAGTTCAGTTTATTGTGTGTTGCAGTGAGAGAAAATGCATACCGTGGGGAACCGTGGGGCATCTCAGTATCAGAAAGGAAATTTTTAAAGTAGGATTTGGGCTTGTATTAGGTTATTTGAGAAGAATTTAAGGAAGTGGGGCTTTGGTCTGTATTGGATGCTGTTAGGAAGCAGAGATAATTCTATGATTGGGTATCTTAATAAATCTTACCTAGAAGGAAAGAAGACTATAGTGAGGCTAAAACTGTTATTTGATAAAGAAGCAAGTTATTCATATTAGCCAGGGTGGGGAGATGTTTTGCCATTTTTATGATTTGAACAGTGTTCCTGTTTTTTGCCTTTGTCCGGGCATGATACGGAGTAGTCTTATTTGTTCTTTATCCATTGTGGTGATGGAGTGGCCTTCTCTGATGGTCTCTGACATTGCTCGTCTTCAACAGCAGTATCATCCAGGCCTAGCTGTGAGTGCCTCGCTCTGAGTTGCTAGCCAGTTTGTAGCAACACTAAGGCCTAGCTGATAGCAGCAGCCCAGCTCCCAGATATCGGGGGCTGCTTTTCTCTTTCTCATCATGGTCATAAAGTCTTATAATGGAATGGTGTAGTAGACACAAATCCAATAGCCAACATATATTGAAATGATTTTATAACACGTTTTATACCAGTGAGCAAAAAGGAATGGGATAGAGATATAGAGGATTCTTTGTATTTGATTTTGCTAAACTGTGTTAAATTGGTTTTCCCTGGTAGGCAGTACAGTGGCCCATAAAGATGTCCATGAGGTAGTCCCTGGAACCTGTGAATACGCTGTTTTACATGGTAGATGGGACTTTGCAGAGGTGATTATGTTAAAAGGGAGATTATCCTAGATCATCTGGGTGAGTGCAGTGTAATCAGGAGGGTCAGAGTCAGAGAAGGCGATATGATGACGAGCAGAGGTTGGCGTGATGCACTTTGAGGGTGGGGGAAGGGGCCACAAGCCGAGGAACGTGGTTGGACTCCAGAAGCTGGAAAAGTCAGGGACATGGAATCTCCCTAGAGTCTCTAGAAGAAACCAGCCCCGTTGACCCCTTGCCTTTAGCCCAATGAGTCCCGTTTTGGGTTTCTGACCTCCAGAACTATGAGGTAATAAATATGTGTTGTTTGAAGTTACTAAGTTTGTAGTAATTAGTAACCACAGCTTTGGGCTACCCTGCTCTCCTGGTGAGTATACCTCATGTGTCTCCCTAGTTCTGTACTGAGGCCTTCCTGATTACACTCGAGATGTTTTTCTTCCTATTCTTTCCTTCTTAAGTGACCATTAGAAGTATATGTCCTGAGAGGTGTAGCCATCCAGAGGACGTCATATCCTTTCAGCGTGATTTCCAGTGTTAGTCTTCCTTTTGTTGCCAAGCCAAAGGTATGCAGTGGGATAGAATATAAAATCTCTGAGAGCCGTATGCTTTTGTTTTATTCTCCACAGTGCCTGTAGTAGACATCTGTAGATATTCACTCATGATGATGTTAGGGCTTTGAAAATTATGTCCAAATATAATAGTATAGGTTAATTTCTTGAAGACCTTGGTAGTAAGATAATTCAAACAATTTAAGTCATTACAGGGAAAAACAGACATGAGGAAATAAAGTTTGGAATTTATCTTTGAAAGCCCTTATGAATGTTTTAATACTTAAAACAATCCAGAAAGGACACCAAATAAAGACAATAAATTTTAATTTCACACTGTTAATATGTTATCTTTTGTGCGTTAGAATCTTTTCAGACTCGTCTTCCCTAGAATTTCAATGAAATCCTTGTAAATTCATTTTGAATTGTTTTCAATAATATGCATTCGGAGAAGTATTTCCTTATGTCTGTTCCTCCTTCCAGATGTTTAGTGTCTTTCTGATTTTTGACTTGGAGTTGTTGACTCCTGGGACCCAGCTGCTTGCTTTCATTCCCCTGATACAGAAGAGCTTGTGTGCTAGAGGTGGAAGAAGCATTGGGTGAGCTTTCCCAGACACTGGGTCTAGAACCCTCGCTCTGCCCTGGAGGACTCCGTGTTGGAACACTTGTCTTTTAGGTACCTGTCTTCCTGCTGCCCTCACAGACAGTGGTGGGCTGCCCTCCACAGCCTTCCCAAGGTGTCATTGGAAAGACCATTCCTCTCTGTCATCCCGCTTTAGCTGTCTTTCCATTGCTGACCAACTGATCTCCACCAGGAGTGACATGAAATTTGGGAATGCTAGAATTTCTTGGTTTTTAGTGAGCTTTGTAGAACTAAATTTGCGTAAACTTGAAATTGTGTGGGGGGAACTTGAAGCTGGAGAGGGAATACAGTATAATTTTTTTTTTGTGGTAGGACTCATGTTAAAACTCATGGTGTTTCAGTTGTGTAGGCCATAGACCTTCTAGATAGGAATTGTGAAAGTTACTCTGATATTTAATTAATATCAGTTTTTCATATGTGTCTTCTTGGGGGCTTGAGATTCAGGAACATTCAAAGTACAGTTTTTGGCCTTAAGAAGTCATTCATCTAATATTATTTTACTTTAAATTTACTATGTATCTTTCATATAGCACCATAACCAAATAAGGAATTTGACAAAAAGCTGAGCATTTAGGACTGTGAACAGGATTGTTTCACCAGCATGCTAATTCGTGAGATGGTGATTTCATGCAGTTGATCTGTGAATTCGTTGACGTTGTGTATTAATATCAGATGTATTATTGAGGCCTATAACTGTTGTTATCCATTGTCTAATACTCTTTCAAAACTCAAAATTTTACCCGTTGTCTGTTGAACCTGTGTTTCTCTTTACTGCACAGCAGTACTGAAAGCTGAACGAGGAGGCAGATTCGCTGGCTTTGGGTGGGGGCAGTGTAGGTTCCAGTCATATCTTTGCTGTTAACCAGCTAGGTGATACTGGATAAGTTGCTTAATCTCTTGAAACCTTAATCGTCTCATTTATAAGAATGGGAATTGTAATACTCCAAGGTTGTGAGAATTAAATGAGATAGGAGAGTGCCTGGCACAGTGCTTGACACATGATCGTTACATAGCAAATTTTTATTTATTATTTCTTTTGACTTTGGTGTATTGAAGTAAGCTTCTTCAAGAATGGATGATTTTTGAACAAGTTGCAGAGTTCTACTAATTACCAAGAGTACTTGATGTAACTTTGTTAACTTGAGGGATATCTAGATGTTAAAAGAGCAAGGTGATGCGAAATTTTTTCTTCCTATTCATAGTCTGATTTTGCTTCTGTACTTACTTTCAGGAAGTCCCATGCAGTGGTATCAAATTTGTGCTAGGGCTGGCTACATAATTTTTGAGGCCCTGTGTAAAAATGAAAATATATACTCTTTGTTCAAAAAGCAGGAGAAAAATGCTGTTAAAGGTAATAAAATATAAAGCTTTTTTCTTTATTCTGTGTTTTTTCTCCCAACTTGTTGTAGTGTTTTTTGCTATTCATTGTTGTTCTAAGTAAAAAAATTAAATTTTATTGCATGAATTTTACCATTCATCTTGATATTGTGCAATGCTAGTTTAAATGCAAATGTAAGAACATTTAGCTCGTATATAGAATCGCTGAAATTATGCAGTTCATATTTAGTAGTTCATACATGTATATGTATTTTTTTTCTCATTGGAACAGTGGAAATGCTGCACAAAACTAACTTAACTGTTTTTTAAAGTTTTATTGAGATGTAATTCACATATCATACAATTCACCCAATTTAATGGTTTTTAGTATATTCATGAATTGTGCAACCATCACCAGAGTCTATCTAGTTATAGAACATTGCATTGTATAAAAAGAAACCCTGTACCCATTATCAGTTCATTCCTCATTTACCCCCAAATTCTCCCTCCAGTCCTAGGCAACCACTAATTTGCTTTCTGTCTGTATGGATTTGCCTATTTCTGGATATTTCATGTAAATTGAATCGTGCAATATATGTTTTTTTGTGTCTAGATTCTTTCAATTAGTATGATGTTTTCAAGGTTCATCCGTGTTGTAGCATGCATCAGTACTCCTTGTTTTTTTGTTTTGTTTTAAAGATTTTATTTTTCATTTTTCTCCCCAAAGCCCCCCGGTACATAGTTGTGTATTTTTAGTTGTGGGTCCTTCCAGTTGTGGCATGTGGGATGCTGCCTCAGCATGGCCTGATGACTGGTGCCATGTCTGAGGCCAGAATTCGAACCGGTGAAACCCTGGGCTGCCAAAGCAGAGTGCAAGAACTTAACCACCCGGCCACGGGGCTGGCCCCTCCATTCTTTTTTATGGCCAAATAATATTCCATTGTATGGATGTGCCACATTTTGTTTTTTTGTTCTTCAGTTGATGGAGCTTCAGGTTGTTTCCACTTTTTGGATCTTATGAAAAATGTTGCTATGAACATTTGTGTGTAAGTTTCATTTCTCCATGTTGTGTAAGGTTTTATGTCTCTTGGGTGGAATTACTGGGTCATATGGTGTTAACTCTATGTTTAGTATTTTGAGGAACTGCCAAACTATTTTCCAAAGTCATGGCACCATTTCACATTTCTATCACTAATGTATGAGAGTTCCAGTTTCTCCACATCCTCATCAACACTTGTCATTAATTTTTTTCTTTTGAGGAAGATTGGCTCTGAGCTAATATCCATGCCCATCTTCCTTTATTTTTTATATATGGGACACCTGCCACAGCATGGCTTGACAAGCTGTGTGTAGGTCCATACCCAGGATCTGAACTGGCAAACCCCAGGCTGCCAATGCGGAACATGTAAAACTTAACCGCCGCACCACCAGGCTGGCCCAATTAATGTTTTTTTTAATTTTTAATTTTAGCCATCCTAGTGAGTACAAAGTGTTATCTCATCGTAGTTTTGATTTGTATTTCCATGATGACTAATGATGTTGAACAACTTTCTGTGTGCTTATTGGCCATTTGTGTATCTTCATTGGAGGAATGTCTGTTCAGATCCTTTGTCCATTTTTTAATTAAGTTCTTTTTATTTTTGTTATTGAGTTATAGGAAATCTTTATGTATTCTGGATATAAGACCCCTATCAGACATATGACTTGCAAATATTTTCTCCTGTTCTGTGGGTCATCTTTTCACTTTCTTCTTTTCTTTTTTTTTGAGGAAGATTAGCCCTGAGCTAACATCTGCCACCAATCTTCCTCTGTTGGCTGAGGAAGACTGGCCCTGAGCTAACATCTGTGCCCATCTTCCTCTGCTTTGTATGTGGGATGCCTGCCACTGCACGGCTTGACAAGTGGTGTGTAGGTCTACACCTGGGATCTGAACTGGCAAACGCCAGGCTGCCAAAGCAGAACGTGCGAACTTAACTGCTGCGCCACCAGGGTGGTCCATCTTTTCACTCTCTTGATTGCAGCACAAGAGTTTTTAATTTTGTTGAAGTCTAATTTATAAAAAAATTTTTTCTTGTCACTTGTATATTTATGTCGTATTCAAGAAGGCCTTGCTAACTTAAGGTCACAAAGACTTACTCCTGTACTTTCTTTTAAGAATGTTATAGTTTTAACTGTTAGGCTCATTTTGAGTTAATTCTTCTGTATGGTAAAGAAAGGGGCATATGTTTTTTGTGAGCTGTCTGTTCACATCCCTTGCCCATTTTTTAATTGGGTTGTTTACTTATTGTCGAGTTTTAAGAGTTCTTTGTATATTTTGGATTCAAGTCCTTTATCAGATATGTGTTTTGCAGAAATTTTCTGCCTGTCTGTGGCTTCTTTTCGTCTCTTAATAGTGTCTTTTGCAGAGCAGAAGTTTTTGATTATAGTGAGGTCCAATTTATCATTGTTTTCTTTTGTGAATCCTGCTTTTTATGTTGTCTCTAGAAAATCATTGCCAAACCCAAGATCACCTAGATTTTTCTCCTATTTCTTCTAGAAGTTCTGTAGTTTTACATTTAAGTCTGTGATTCATTTTGAGGTAATTTTTCTGAAAGATAGAAGATGTGTGTCTAGATTCATTTTCTTTAACCAAGGAAAAATCTAAAAACTTGAATCAGTTATTTATCATAGAAGAGATTGAAGACATATTTAAAAATCTATCATTATATAAAATATATGGATCAGATGGGCTTATAGCTGAATTCTGTATCTCCTTTAAAGAAGAGATAATTCTAGTATTATTTAAAGTGACCCACACAAAAAGGAGAAATGCTCCTAATTTCGTTTTATGAAGTTACCATAACCTCAGTAAAATCTGAATAAAAAAAAATTATCAAATAATGTCATTTTTAAATACCAATAAAAATTTACAGTACAATACTGTATCAAAGAATTAATACATAGGAAATGAGTTTATTCCAGGAATGGGTCAATATCAGAATGGCTTAATAACCATGAAACATATCAAGATAATTTATCATTTCAACAACTTAAAAGGAAAATTGATTATTGTAATGAATGTTGATAAAGTTAAGCAACCATTCCTAACAAAAATGCTAAATAAGATAGAAATTAATGACATTTACTTAAATATTTGTCAGAAACCAACACAAAGCATTATACTAAATGTGGAAACTCAAAGCTATTTCCATTATTATGATGAAAAAGACAGGAATGCTTGCTATTATCATTATTGGACAATTATTTTCAAAGTTCTTGGGAATTCAAAGGGATAAGAAAATTAATATTGGTTATAATTATTAGAAAAGAAGAAAATGATCTCTTTTAACTAGTGATATGATTATATAACTAGAAAAACCATAAGATTATGAAGTTATGAATGAGTTTGGTAAACTGATTAGAAGCAATATAAGTGTACACAACTCAAGAGCTTTTCTCTATACTGGCGATAACCAGCCACAGTAAAAATAAAAATATTTTATTCACATTGGCAACAAAAACTATAAAACAGAACTAAACTTAACAAGAAAGGAATAAGGGCTATATGTAGAAAACCATAAAAAGCTTACTGAAGGATATGAAGTGTGATTTAACAAATGTAGGGGAGGAAGAATGTTTCCTCTACCCGCTCTAGGTCCTTCTGACTGGGCTGCGAGTTAAATTGACGTGAGACAGGATAACAAGAGCAGATCACACAAAGCTTTATAGCATGTACACATGGGAGACACTCAGGAAGACTGAGCAGCTCCCCAAAATGGCTGAGCTGCCAGCTTAAACATCATCTTCAGCTAAAAACAAAGCGGGAGGTTGGGGGTAGTGGTTTGGGGCTTCAGAGGGCAGGAAGACAATTCACATGGAGATGGAAAAGCAAATGTTTAGTAGACAGAACTTTGATAAGAATTGGCTTTACAAGGACCCTCACAGTCTATCAATACACAGAGTTATCGATGGTGATGGCCTTTGATCTTAAATTCTTTTGGGCAGTTAGGGGGAAGGTTAAGGTTTGTTTTAGAGTCTTTTGTTCTCAAAAATAAGCCAAAGAGACACATTTTGAGGTGGCCAATTCTGATGATTCTGATTTGTGGTGGCCCACACAAATGAAAAGATATCCCATGTTCCTGGAGGGAAAGACAAAATATCGTGCAAATGTTAACTCTTCCAAAATTAATATATATACTTAATGCACTTGCAATTAGAATCAGAGTTTTATTTAGAATTGAAGAAAAGTGATACTGAAGTTCATATGGAAGGTTAAATGTCTGCATTTTTGTCTCCAAAAATAAAAAAATAAAAAAACCTGGAACTAGTGTATGAAATTATGAAAAATGAGACTCATGGAGAGAGATTGCCTTCCCAGAGAGCAAATACACTGTATAATCATGTTAAAAATGCATGTCACTGTTATAGAAATTGACAAAGAGAACAAAGAAATATAATAGAAATATTTCCTAGTATACTTGGGAATTTAATATACAACAACAGTTATTTTTAGTGGGGAAAGATGGTTTACTTAATAAATTGTGTTGGCCTAATATAAGAAAATATGAAATTGAAATCCTATATTGTATATACGAAAATAAGTTCCAGATTGATTAGAGACTTAAATGTCAAAAAAAAAAAAAAACACGAAAAATTTTAGGAGACATAATCTTATACAGCTGATTATACATGCTGTGGAATATTTTGGATCCAGTAATAAGAAAGGAAGGCTGTACACCAAACTGATCCAGATTACCTGAGGAGATGGTAAAGTTGGGGGAGGAGGTGCGTGTAAAGAAGGTATGACTAAAAGCCAAAAATCAGGGGGTGAGAAAAAACTGAAGATTCTTTTTAAGGTATGCTTTTTTGGTGAGGAAAATTGGCCCTGAGCTAACATCTGTTGCCAATCTTCCTCTTTTTTTTTTGTCTTTCTGGTATGGCCTGGTACATAGTTGTATATCCTAGTTGTAAGTCCTTCTGGTTCTTCTATGTGGGATGCTGCCACAGCATGGCTTGATGAGCGAGCAGTGTGTAGATTGCACCCGGGATCTGAACCAGTGAAACCCGGGCTGTTAAAGTGGAGCACGCAAATTTAACCACTTCACCACTGGGCCGGCCCTGATACTGAAGATATTTTGCACATAGAACAGTAAATGTATAATCTGACTAAGATAAAATTTTTTGTGTAGATATACAAAGAGAGTGGTATGAGAGAATGGTGCTTGTTTCAGAGTAGTGGAATTGCAGGTTACTTTTACCTTTTTACCTTCTTATACTTTTGTGAATAAATTCAGTTTTTAACAATAAGGATTTTTATTTATATAATTGGGAAAAAGAATAACACTATTTTCAATATGAATAAAATGTATTCTAATAACCCTGCTGAAAAGCAATATGATGGAATATTTGTACACTCTGATTTAATAATCTTACTCCTGGGAATTTATGTTACAATAATTCCAAGAAGAAAGCTACATGCATTAAGATTTTCACTGTAACGTTATCTTAAATTGTGAAAGGGGCTGGCCTGGTAGCATAGTGGTTAAGTTTGCGCGCTTTGCTTTGGCAGCTCAGGGTGCGTGGGTTTGGATCCTGGAGGGTGGACCTACACACCCCTCATCAAGCCATACTGTGGCAATGTCCCACATACAAAGTAGAGGAAGATTGACACAGATGTTAGCTCAGGGCCAGTCTTCCTCACCAAAAAAGAATGTAAAAAAAATTGTGAAAAACTAGAGAAAACCATTTCTCTATTGTTGGATAATTAGGTTATTGTTACTACTGAAAATAATAATAATAATAGTAGTAGCAGCTACCACTTGAGAATTTAAGAACAGGAAATATCTGTCAGCTATACCTCTGCGAATAAATTGATAAGAAATAAAGATTTAAGTCCTTAGAAGGTTACCCAAGAGAATAACAAAGAGTAATACTAGAACAATAAACATAAGAGGAGGAAGTACAATACAAGTAGCAATGGAAATATTTACTATAGTGTAAATATCCTCAATATCAGAAAGCTAGTAGCTAAATCCTCAACTTCCGTATTCGGAAGTCAGTATATATTGTTAATGTTTGTAAACCGAAAACTATTACCTAGCATTATGGAAATGACTTGCAAAAGCAAGAGATTGCCTATAGAGAGTTGGATGGGAGACTTAATTTTCTTAAGGTCTCCTATCGTCACATGCATTTATCTCTTTGACATAGTAATTTTCAAGTCACCCCTTAGAGATTTATCTACCATTCCTTCGCTTGAAAATTTACATTATTTGATCGGGCTGGCCCTGTGGCCAAGTGGTTAAGTTCATGTGCTCTGCTTCCGTTGCCCAGAATTTCGCCGGTCTGGATCCTGATCGTAGATGTGGCAGCACTCATCAAGCCATGCTGAGGCGGTGTCCCACATACCACAGCCGGAAGGACCTACAACTAGAATATACAACTATGTACAGGGGTGCTTTGGGGAAAACAAGAAGGAAAAAAAGAAAAAAAAGATTGGCAACAGATGTTAGCTCAGGTGCCAATCTTTAAAAAAAAAAATTTCCATTATTTGAAAAAATTAACACCAAGTAATACAATTTTTACATTATTGCCTTTTTCCATATTTAGAATACAGTTCTTAGACTTGTGGTTCTCAACTGGGGTGACAGTGCCCCCCCAGGACACATGTAGCAATGTCACAACTAGGGAGATCCTGTATTGGCATCTAGTGGGTAGAGGACAGTGATGCTGCTAAAATCCTACAATGCACAGGATGGCCCTCCAACAGCAAGGAATTATCTGGCCTAAAATGTTGACAGTGCCAAGGTTGAGGAACTCTAGTCATCAGACTAACTGCCACAAAAGTACATAAGCTAAGCACAGAATTAGTTAGATATAGACACAATTTGAATAGCCTCCTACAAGTAATGCTCATCTTCTATCATGAGTTGCCATAGTAGGGAATGTTAATACTAATTTAATTGGTATATTGTGATAACCAAATTCCCTTCTCCTTGAAAAAGATTTGGGGGCACATTATGAGATTAAAGGCTAGATCATTCCAAACTACGTAATGTTAAAAGGGGAGAAAAAACCCCACTTCCCATTATGATCTCACACCTTGTTTATAAATATATATATATATTTTGGTGAGGAAGAGTGACCTTGGGCTAACATCTGTGCCAATCTTCTTTTTTGTATGTGGGACGCTGCCACAGTATGGCTTGATGAGTGGTGTGTAGGTCTGCACCCGTGATCTGAACCTGTGAACCTCAGGCTGCCAAAGTGGGGTGCGTGAACTTAATCACTATGCCACTAGGCTGGCCCCAACACCTTGTATTTTTTAAAGAAAGATGAAAATTTTTACCATGTCAACCAAAAACTATATTTAAAATTAAAAGGAAACCAGAATTAGTTACAAAGAGTCCTGGAATAGCTCCTCTGGAGTAAATCTATGCCGAGACTGGATATCAGATGAAGATTCCCAAGCAGCTTCCAAATGAACCTGGGGGAAGTCCCCACAGAGAATAAAGTATTAAAAAGTGTGTTACATCATATACATCATACACAAAAAGTGATTCCCAGTAAATCAAAGATCTAAAGGTAAGAGGTAAAATGATAAAAGATAACAGTGACTTCTGGTTTCAGTCTTAACATGAAAAGAGCTCGAAAGTTATCACTTCCATCCTCACAACAAAAAAAGCTGAACAAATCGAAAATCAACAACTTTTCTTAGATCCATCAGATAATTAAGATCGTAGGGGAGATTGCTGCCTTGAAAACCAGAGAGAGAGGCATTTACTACAATCACAGCTTTTAACAAAATCCTTTATAGCAGAAGCCTGCTGCTGTGGCCAGTACTGGTGGGAACACTTACTCTATTCATTTCATTGCAGGACACTTAGTGTGGACTAGCAAGAGAGTTAGAAACTCTGGAGGGGCAAGCTTAGAGGGTGCCCCCACACTTTCATGAGTTTTACCCCCAGGAGCTCTACCAGTTTCTCAGGGTAAAATACCAGAAAAAGTCCCCTTGTGTTTCCAGCAGGGAGAGGGGGAAAGTAACGATTTTGAAATATGCCCTCTCATTCTCTTTGCCTTGACAAAGGCCTTCCCTCAGGGGAAACTATTTTTACCTGTCACTCCTTACCATGACATCAATCAGGCTTCTGTGTAATAATGGGATTACGGCTAAAAGAACTGCAAGGCTCAGGCTCTCTTTAAGAAGGAGTCACTAGAGAAAACCAAAGGCAACAGGAGAGACAAAAACAATGACCCTAGAGGAAATTGTAGCCTCTGACACCTACAGCCACATCAAAAGTAAACATAACCTAACCAACAGCCAGATAAACAAAACCTCATGCTGAAGGCCTATTTACTTCAGTTTCTTTTACCCTATATGTAATGTCTGAGTTTTAGAAAGAGAATTACAACGCATGCTAAAAGGCAACACAGTTGGAAGAGACAAAGCAAGCATCAGACTCAGACTCATATATGACAGAGATTTGGGGATTATAAAGCTAGTATTTACAGTAACTGATGAATGTGCTAAGAGTTCTAATGGAAAAAGTACAGAACATGCAACAACAGGTGGGTTATGTAAGCAAAGAGATGGAAACTTTAAGAAAGAATTAAAAGGAATGGTAGAAATCAAACTATGATAGAAATGGAGAATGCTTTTGGTGGGCTTATCAGGAGACTAGATGTGACCAAGGAAAGAGGGAGCGAGCTAGAACATATGTAGGTAAAAACTTCCAGAACGGAAAAGCAGAGAGAAAAAATGATTGTAAAAAGGGAACAGAATAGCCAAGAACTGTGGGAGATTTCTTGTGAAGATCAGAAGGAAGACAGACAGAAAGGAACAGGAGAAATATTTGAAACAACTAATGGCTGAGAACTGTCCAAAAATTAATACACACAACCACAGATTCAGCAAGGTCAGAGATCACCAACAGGAGAATTACCAAAAAATCTACATTTAGGTGTATCATATTCAAACTGCAGAAAATCAGAGACAGAGGAAAGAAGCCAGAGGAATAAAAACACCTTACAAATAGAGGATCAAAGATAAGAATTATATCAGATTGCTCTTCAGAAACCATGTGAACAAGAAGAGAGGAGTGAAATATTTGAAGTGTTAATAGAAAAAAACAAATCCACCAACCTAGAATCTGTATCCAGCAAAATTATTGTTTAAAAATGAAGGAGAGAAATAAAAACTTTCTCAAACAAAAATTGAGGGAAACTGTTGCTGGTAGACCTGCTTAGGAAGAAATTTTAAAAGTTCTGCAGAGAGAAGGAAAATTACTTAGGTGAGAAACTCAGATTTACATAAAAGAAGAGCAAAATAGAGAAGGAATAAATGAAAGTAAAACAAAGTCTTATTTTCTTAATCTAATAGATAACAGTTTATTGAAAGTAATAGCAACAATGTATACAATGATTATAGCTTATGCATAAGTGAAATGAATGACAGTAATGTTATATGGGACAGGAGGGAGGAATTGGGAATACTCTGTTATAAGGTACCTGCACTACCCATGAAGCAGTATAGTGTTGTTTGAAAATGGACTTAGATTAGTTGTAAATGTAAATTACAAATTCTAGGGCAACCACTAAAAATATTTTAAAAGAAGTGTAATTGGTATGCTAAGGGAGGAAAGAAAATAGAATCATATAAAATGTTCAATTAAAATCAAAAAGGAGAAAAAACCTGCAAGACAAAAATAGAGACAAAGAACAAGGGCAATGAATAGAAAATAGTTAAAACTATGATAAATATTAAACTGACAATATCAATGATCCCTTTAAATGTGAATGGTCTAAAGACATCATTTAAAAGACAAAGACTGTCAGAGTGGATTAAAAAACCCCAACTGTATGTTGTCTAAGAAATCCTCTTTAAATATAAAGGTGCAGATAGATTAAAAGTAAAGGGACAGAGAGGAGTGACGTCAGCGAAATGGCGGGGTATGCTGACCTGGGACTCTCTCCCCTCCAAACTATAACCAAAACCCGGAACAACTGAATTTCAACCAATAACTCTAATACAGAGATCGTCAGAGACCCACAGTAGCAAAACGATGGAGGGTAGAGAGGCTGGAGCTGGCCTCAGAGGAGCTGGAACGGGGTAAGAGAGAACTTCACTGTTGCTCCTAGAGACTGAGATTACTGCCACGGGGGAGGGAAGGAGCGGGGGAGGGGCCGCGCATCCAGGGGATCATCCAGGACTCCCACCGCCCGTGCAGCAGAAACCCACTAATGTGGGGAAGCTTCCACGCATGGGAGCCCCATCAAGCCAGGGCCCTGGGAGACCAGAGCTGATCAGAATCCAGGTCGGCGTGCGAGAGAAAGTGACTCTCCTCTCCCCAACCTGAGCTGTGCGCTGCCATCGTAGCTGAAGGCGGAGGGCTCAGAACGCACCGCTCTTGACCCCTATCTAGTGGTGACAGGCTGTAACTGCAACCGAATAATAGCATCGTGCAAAAACCGCTTCTCTACCATCCAGCAATTTATAAAAGCTCCGGACCAGAAGGAAACAATAAAAACACAGAATTAAGTCCTGAGGAATTGGAAATAGGTAAACTAAGTGAAAATGAGTTCAGAGTAGCTATAATCAAAAAACTCAATGAGGTAAAGGGAAATATAGAGAAACAAGTCAACGAGTTCTGGAGTTACTTCACAAAAGAGATTGAAACTATAAAGAAGAACCAATCAGAAATACTAGAGATGAAAAATACAATGGATCAGATAAAACAGAATACAGATTCCCTGAATGCCCGTGTAGACATCATAGAGGAGCAAATTAGCATAATTGAAGATAGGCTGAATGGCTCCCGACAGAGGAAGAAAGAGAACTAAGAATTTAAAAAAATGAAAATAATCTCCGAGCAATAGCAGATTCAATGAGGAAAACCAATTTAAGAATTATCGGAATAACGGAGGGCGTGGAAAAGGAAAATGGAGCAGAAAGTGTGCTTAACGAAATTATAGAAGAGAACTTCCCAAATCTAGGGATTGAGGGAGAAATGTATGTGGAGGAAGCTTTCAGATCTCCTAGGTTTGTCAATGTAAAAAGACCTACTGCAAGGCATATACTAGTAAAAATGGCAAAAATGAATGACAAAGAAAGAATACTCAGGGCAGCAAGACAGAAGAAAATAACCTACAAAGGAACTCCTATCAGACTTTCAGCAGATTTCTCTGCAGAAACCTGACAAGTAGGAGAGAATGGAATGACATATTCAAAACTTTAAAAGATAAAAATCTTCAGCTAAGAATACTCTATCCAGCAAAAATGTCCTTCAGATATGAGGGAGAAATTAAATCTTTTCCAGACAAACAAAAGTTAAGGGAATTTGTAACCAAAAGTCCTCCTCTACAAGAAATCCTCAAGACGGCTCTCATACCTGAAAAACGGAAAAAAGGGAGAATGGGGTCACAAACCACAGAGTAGGGAGACAAATAGATAGAACCAGAATAGGATAGCAAATATTCAACTATAGCATTAGCATAAAGGGAAGGAAACCACCAAAGCAAAGACAATCTTATCACTCTAACCACAAACTCATAACACAAGTTGGAATGAGAGATGAAAATAATAACTTAGGAGGGGAAGAGGAAAGTGACTAGATCAGTCTAGGCCAAGTAAGTAAGAGACCACCAGAAAATGGACTGTGTTATACACAAGATTCTAAATACAGACTTCAGGGTAGCCACTAAACTAAAAAACAGAACAGAGACGCAAAACATAAATAAGGAAAAATCTAAGAAACTCAGCATAAGAAATTGCAGAAGTCAATGGATAGGCTGAAAGACACAGGATGAGAAGCAAAGGTAATGCAGGAAAACTGGATAACGAGCAACAGAATGACAGCATTAAGCCCTCATGCATCAATAATCACTCTCAATGTAAATGGATTGAACTGTCCAATAAAAAGACAGAGGATTAAAGAACAAGATCCAACAATTTGTTGCCTCTAGGAAACACACCTCAGCCCCAAGGACAAACACAGGCTCAGAGTGAAGGGGTGGAAGACAATACTTCAAGCTAATAGCAAACATAAGAAAGCAGCTGTTGCAATACTTATATCAGACAAAATGGGTTTCAAAATAAGGCAGGTAAAGAGAGACACAGAGGGACAATATATAATGATCAAAGGGACACTTCATCAAGAAGAAATAACACTTATAAATATCTACGCACCCAACACAGGAGCACCAAAGTTCATAAAGCAACTATTAACAGACCTAAAGGAAGATGTTAAAAACAACCCAATAATAGTAGGGGACCTCAACACCCCACTCACATCAATGGGCAGATCATCCAGACAGAAAATCAACAAGGAAATAGTGGAGCTAAACAAAAAGCTAAAACAATTGGACTTAATAGACATATATAGAACACTTCATCCAAAAACAGCAGAATACACATTCTTTTCAAGTGCGCATGGAACATTCTCAAGGATAGACCATATGTTGGGAAACACGGCAAGCCTCTAAAAATTTAAAAAAATTGAAATAATAACAAGCATCTTCTCTGATCATAATGCCATAAGGCTAGAAATTAATTACAAGAAAAAAGCTGAGAAAGGCACAAGGATGTGGAGACTAAACAATACACTACTGAACAAACAATGGATCATTGAAGAAATTAAAGAAGAAATCAAAAAATACCTGGAGACAAATGAAAATGATAACATGCCGTACCAACTCGTATGGGATACAGCAAAAGCTGTATTAAGAGGAAAATTGATCACAATACAGACACATCTTAACAAACAAGAAAAATCCCAAGTAAGCAATCTTAAACTACACCTAACCAAATTAGAGAAAGAAGAACAAACAAAGCCCAAAGTCAGCAGAAGGAGAGAAATAATAAAAATCAGAGCAGGAATAAATGCTATAGAAACAAAAAAGGCAGTAGAAATGATCAATGAAACAAAGAACTGGTTCTTTGAGAGGACAAATAAAATTGACAAACCCCTAGCCAGACTTACAAAGGAAAAAAGGGAGAAAGCTCAAGTGAACAAAGTCAGAAATGAAAGAGGAGAAATAACAACAGACTCTGCAGAAGTACAAAGGATTGTAAGAGAATACTACGAAAAACTATATGCCAGCAAAATGGATAACCTAGAGGAAATGGATAAATTCTTGGACTCCTACAATCTCACAAAGCTCACTCAAGAAGAAGCAGACAATTTGAACAGACCAATCACAAGGAAAGAGATTGAAACAGCAATCAAAAACATCCCAAAGAATAAAACCCCAGGACCAGATGGCTTTCCTGGGGAATTCTACCAAACTTTCAGAGAGGATTTAATACCTATCCTTTTCAAGCTCTTCCAAAAAATTAGGGAGGATGGAACACTTCCTAACACATTCTACGAGGCCAACATCACACTGATACCAAAGCCTGTCAAGGACAGTATGGAAAAAAAGAGAACTCCAGGCCAATATTGCTGATGAACATAGATGCAAAAATTCTAAACAAAATTTTGGCAACCCAAATTCAGCAATTCATCAAAAGGATCATACATCATGATCAAGTGGGATCCATACCAGGGACACAGGGTTGGTTCAACATCTGCAAATCAATCAACGTGATACACCACATCAACAAACTAAGGAATAAAAACCACATTATCATCTCAATAGATGCAGAGAAAGCATTTGACAAGATCCAACAGCCATTTATGATAAAAACTCTAAACAAAATGGGCACAGAAGGGAACTACCTCAACATAATAAAGGCCATATGTGACAGACCCACAGCCAACGTCATCCTCAGTGGGCAAAAACTGATCACCGTCCCCCTGAAAACAGGAATGAGACAAGGATGCCCTCTATCACCAGTCTTATTTAACATGGTACTGGAGGTCCTGGCCAGAGCAATCAGGCAAGAAAAAGGAATAAAAGGAATCCAAATAGGGAGGGAAGAAGTGAAACTCGCTGTTTGCAGACAACATGATCTTATATATAGAAAACCCCAAAGAATCCATTGGAAAACTGTTAGAAGTAATGAACAACTACAGCAAAGCTGCAGGGTATAAAATCAATTTGCATAAATCAGTAGCATTTCTATATTCTAATAACGATCTAACAGAAAAAGAACTCAAGAACACAATACCATTCACAATCGCAACAAAAAGAATAAAATACCTTGGGGTGAATTTAACTAAGGAAGTGAAAGACCTATACAATGAAAATTACAAGGCCTTTCTGAAAGAAATGGATGATGACATAGAGAAATGGAAAGACATTCCATGTACATGGATTGGAAGAATAAACAGTTAAAATGTCCATTCTACCTAAAGCAATTTACAGATTCAACATTATCCCAATCAGAATCCCAATGACATTCCTTACAGAATTAGAACAAAGAATCCTAAAATTCATATGGGGCAACAAAAGACCCTGAGTTGCTAAAGCAATCCTGAGAAAAAAAGAACAAAACAGGAGGCATCACAATCCCTGACTTCAAAACATACTACAAAGCTACAGTAATCAAAACACCATGGTACTGGTACAGAAACAGGTGCACAGATCAATGGAACAGAATTGAAAGCCCAGAAATAAAACCACACATCTATGGACAGCTTATCTTCGACAAAGGAGCTGAGGGCATACAATGGAGAAAAGAAACTCTTTTCAACAACTGGTGCTGGGAAAACTGGAAAACCATATGTAAAAGAATGAAAATTGACCATTCTTTCTCACCATTCACCAAAATAAACTCAAAATGGATCAAAGACCTAAAGGTGAGACCTGAAACCATAAGGCTTCTAGAAGAAAATGTAGGCAGTACACTCCTTGACATCAGTATTGAAAGGATCTTTTGGGACACCATGTCTTCTCAGAGAAGGGAAACAATAGAAAAAATAAACAAATGGGACTTCATCAGACTAAGAGCTTCTTCAAGGCAAATGAAAACAGGATTGAAACAAAAAAACAACCCACTAACTGGGAAAAAATATTTGCAAGTCATACATCTGACAAAGGCTTAATATCCATTATATATAAAGAACTCACCAACCCAACAACAAAAAATCAAACAACCCGAGCAAAAAATGGGCTGGAGACATGAACAGACATTTCTCCAAAGAAGATATATGGATAGCCAATAGGCAGATGAAAAGATGTTCATCATCGCTGATCATCAGGGAAATGCAAATCAAAACTACACGAAGATATAACCTTACACCCATTAGAATGACAAAAATATCTAAAACTAATGGTAACAAATGTTGGAGAGGTTGTGGAGAAAAAGGAACCCTCACACACTGCTGGTGGGAATGCAAACTGGTGCAGCCACTATGGAAAACAGTATGGAGATTCTCAAAAAATTAAAAAGAGAACTACCATACGATCCAGCTATCCCACTACTGGGTATCTATCCAAAGAGCTTGAAGTCAGCAATCCCAAAAGTCCTATGCACCCCAATGTTTATTGCAGCACTGTTTACAATAGCCAACACATGGAAGCAACCTAAGTGCCCATCCACAGATGACTGGATAAAGAAGATGTGGTATATATATACAATGGAATACTACGTAGCCATAAAAAGAACAGAATCGTCCCATTTGCAATAACATGGATGGACCTTGAGGGAATTATGTTAAGTGAAATAAGCGAGACAGAGGAGGGCAATCTCTGTATGACTCCACTCATGAGAAATTTAAAATTGTGGACAAAGAGAACTGATTAGTGGCTACCAGGGGAAAGGTGGGCTCGGGGGTGGGCACCAAGGGTGAAGGGGTGGACCTACAACATGACTGACAAACAATAATGTACAACTGAAATTTCACAAGATTGTAACCTATGATTAACTCAATAAAAATTAAAAAAAGTAAAGGGACAGAGAAGAATATACATGCTAACACTAATCCAAAGAGAGCTGGAGTAGCTGTATTAATTTCAGACGAGGTGGACTTCAGAGCAAGGAAAATTACCAGGGATAAAAGGGACAGTACAAAATGATATGAGGTCAACTTCCCAGGGAGGCATAATCTTTCCTATGTTTGCACCTACCATCAGAGTGTCAAAATTCATGAAGCAAATCTGATAGAACTGCAAAGAGAAATGGATGAATCTAGTATTGTAGATGCAGACCACTTCATTCCTCTATCAGTAATTGACAGATCTAGCAGGCAGAAAATCAGTAAGGGTATATAGTTGCACTGAACGGCACTGTCAGTCAACTGGATCTAATCAACATTTATGGAGTACTTCCTTGGTCAAGAGCACAATGTACATTTTTCTCATGCTTGCATGGAATGTTCACCAACATAGACCACGTTCTAGGCCATAAAACACGCATTAACAAACTTAATAGAAAACATACAATGTCTGTTCTCAGACCACTGTAGAGTTAAACTTCAAATTAATAACAGAACTATAAGTGGAAGGCTCCAAAGTACTTGGAGATTAAACAAAAAATAACACATGGGTCAAAGAAGTCTCAAGAGAAATTTAAAAATATTTTTAAATAAAAATATAATTTATCAAAATTTGTGGGATGCAGCAAAAGGAATGCTTAGAGGGAAATTTGTAGCATTGAATGGACATATTAGAAAAGAAAGATCTAAAATCAATAATCTAAGCTTTCACTTTAGAAAACTAGAAAAAGGAGAGCAAAGTAATTCCAAAGTAAGCAAAAGAAAAGAAATAAGAAATAGAGCAGAAATCAATGAAACTGACAACAGAAAATCAATCTTAAAACTTCACAAAATCTAAAGCTGCTGCTTTGAAAATATCAATAAAATTGATAAACCTCTAGGTATTAGGTATGCTAACCAAGAAAGATAGAAATCACAAATTATTAATATCAGAAATGAAAGAGAGGCCTATACTGATTCTTTGGTCATTAAAAATAAAGAAATATTATGAACCACTCTGTGCCCAGAGATTTGAAAATTTAGACGAAATGGACAAATTCCCTCAAAGACGCAATCTATCAAAACTCACACAAGGTGAAACAGATAATTTGAGTAGGTCTTTATCTACTAAAGAAATTAAATAAGCAACTGACCCTCCAAATACCAGTCTCAGGTGATTTCACTGGTGAATTCTACCAATAGTTTAAGGAAGAAGTGATACCAATTCTCTGGAATCTTAAATAGAAGTAGAAGGAATACTTCCTAACTCACAGGATGAGGCCAGCATTACCCTAATATTAAAATCAGACAAAGACATTACAAAAAAGGAAAACTACAGACCAATATCTCTCATGAGCCTGATGCACAGTTCTACAAGAAGATATTAGCAAACTGAATCCAACAGTGTTAAAAAGAAATATACAGCATGATCCAGTTGGGATTTGTTTCAGGCTGGTTCAGCATTCGAAAGTCACTTAACGTAATCCATCCCATCAACAGACTAAAGTAAGGAAACATCACATGATCCTATCAGTAGATGCAGAAAAAGCATTCGACAAACTCTAACACCCATTCATGACAAAACTCTGTAAACCAGGGGTAGGGGGAAACTTCCTCAATTTGTTAAAGAATATCCACAGCTAATATCATAGTTAATGGTGAGAAATTAGAAGCTTTCCCACTTAAGATCGGGAACAAGGCAAGGATGTGCCTTCTCACCACTCCTTTTCAACATTGTACTGGAAGTCCTAGCTAATACAGTAAGAAAAAGAAATAATAGGTATACAGATTGAGAAGGAAGAAATAAAATTGTTTTTGTTCTCAGATGAGATGATCGTCTATGCAGAAAATCCCAGAGTCTGTAACAACAAAAAAAGTCTGGGAATAATAAGAAATTATAGGAAGCTTTCAAGATACAAAGTTATTATACAAAAAGGTAATTGTTTTCCTATATACCAGCAACAAAAATTTGGAATTTGAAATTAAAAATACACTATTTACATTAGAACCAAGAAAAAAATGCTTAGCCAACAAGACATGCACAAGATCTGAGGAAAACTACACACTCTGATAAAAATATCAAAGATCTAAATTAATGGAGAAAGAGTCCATCTTCATGGAAGGAAGACTCAGTATCATTAAGATGTCAGTACTTTATTGCATGGGTAAAATTGGTAGGAAATAGTCATAAAGAAGCTTACAAAGAAAAAAAGAAGAAGATTGAGGGGCTGGCCCCAGGGCTGAGTGGTTAAGTTCGCACGCTTCACTTCGGCGGCCCAGGGTTTCACCAGTTCAGATCCTGGGCGCGGACACGGCACTGCTCATCAGGCCATGCTGAGGCAGCATCCCACGTAGCACCACCAGAGGGACGTACAATTAGAATATACAACTATGTCCTGGGGGGATTTGGGGGAGAAAAAGCAATGAAAAATAAAAAGAAATTGGCCTCACTTGTTAGCTCAGGTGCCAATCTTTTAAAAAAAAAAAAGGCTTAATGTTCTCTCATGGCTGCTCACAAGGATGTTTTGTTGGAGCTCTGTTCCCTACCCTTGATGACAACGTGGGCTCATCTCATAGCTTTGTAGTCACTTTCACATATTGAAAAGTTGAGTCCAGTCTAATCTAAACTTCCACCTTTTGTCCAGTTCCAAGTGTCTTCCCTTTGACCTGGTCACACTTGATTCAGGCTAAGGAACCAGCAGGGAGAAGGGAGTGTGATTTACTTGGCTTATTTTAAAATTGTTTATCTAGGCACTTAAGAAGATTCAAGAGATGTGCAAGATAGTCCCTGTTTGTGTTAGTACCTCCAATATACCTAAATATATATATATATATGATCAATGTGTAATATATATTTATGATATTTATAGTTTTATATTTAAATATATTTATAATGTGTATATATTAGGCTAGTTTAGGAGATGTTTTATTTACATGAAATATATAAAGGAAATCAATTGCTGTGCTAAAATATGTGGACTAGGAGTATTGTGGGGATTCCGAAAGAGGGAGGCTTTGTGGGTAGAATAGCTGTGATTGGGTGAAGCGCTGGAAGGATACAGGGTGAATGACAGCTGGTACTGGTGCTGGCTCCTCTCAGATGAAGTGGTTCTGTATATGTTTTCTGAAGTCTGTATCGCAGAGGGGATTTAAAGAACTTATTTCTGGTGACTTGTGTTGTAAGAATATGTAGAATCTGAAAAATCTCAAGTAGTAAAGTGTAATGTTGTAGATGACATTAATGAACCTGAAATTTGCTTTGATAGTCTTGAAAAATGGAATATTTACCCGTTGTTATAGGTCTCAGTGTTACTTGTTTATGAGGAAATATTGTTTTACATTTATTGAAGCACAAATTGAAAGACAGGGCAATTGATGTGATAGTGCTAGTCATGTTAGAAGAGTGGATATTAGCTGGTGTTTTGTATTCAAATTAATTGTTCTGGAGATAGAGCAATGGTAAGTTTTTCTTCTCTCTTTTGAAAGGTGGTTTGTTGGAATTACAAACAAGGAAACAATGAGCATCTTTATATATACATCTTTGTGTGCATATGCAAATATATCTGAAGGAATGCTTTTAGCTGCTAGCAACAAAATATTCAATGTGTTTTTAATCAAATAGGGCTTTATTTTTCTCATAAAAAACCTAGAGAAATGATGTATTGATGCATGCTACAACAGGGATGAACCTTGAAAATATGTGAAGTGAAAGAAGCCGGACACAAAAAGCTACATATTGTATGATTCATTCATGTGACATATCCAGAATAGGCAAATTCATAGAAACAGAAAGCAGAGTAGTGGTTGTTAGTGGCTGGGGCAGGGGGATGGCAAGATATAGGGTATTTGGGGGTTCAGAGCATTGAGCATGACAAACACGTTTATTTAGTAGAGCAATCTTAGTACTTGTTAAAATTCACATTTATTATGTATTTAGTTTGGGTTTACTTTTTCTTCCATGGTGAATTAAAGTCTCTTAACTAAAGTGTTTTATTTTTTCTTGCATATTCAATTTTAAAAAATGTATTTTGGGTGCCAGCCTAGTGGCATAGTGTTTAGCATTGCATACTCCGCTTTGGTGGCCTGTGGTTTGCAGGTTTGGATCCTGGGTGCAGACCTAGCACCGCTTGTCAAGCCACACTGTGGCAGCATCCCACATAAAAAATAGAGGAAGATTGGCAACAGATGTTAGCTCAAGGCCAATCTTCCTCACACACACAAAAAGAAGTATTCTGGTGCTTGAAGATTTTTTCCTCATGGTGGGTTATACTACTGTTCATAAAGTGCCGTCCTTTGTCTTACTTGACACCTCTTGCCTTAAATTCAGCCTTATCTGAGAGAAAAAAAGATGGACAGCCTAATTTACTTTTGTGTTAGCATCTGCCTAATATGTCTCTGTTTATCCTTTTGTTTGCAACCTTTCTGAGTCACTATTTTAGATATGTCTCAGTCTCTGAGTGTTTTCTTTTAATAGTTTGTCTCATTTACAGTTATAATTTTAATACGTTTCATCCTTATTATCTTATTATTTTTGTAACTATATGTGTTTTCTTGCCTTTTACTATATAGTCTAGATTTTTCTTTTTTTTATTTTCATTTTCCTGGCTCTTAGGGTAATTTGAAAGATTATAATTTTAATTATTTTAGTCGTTAGCTTGTAACTTTAAAGGATAACATCTCTAATTTTTGATTTAGCAATTTTAAAATAAAGCCGTGTCTCTTGGCTCTCTGCTGTGGAATGAGATTATTGGCTCAATTATGGTTTACTTATCTTCTCTCCCAGGATTTTGTTAGAAATGTATTGGTGGTAGCAGTCCTTGAGTCCATTTACATCTGTCACTCTTTTATGATACTGATTCCTTTTAGTCACCCTAAATTAGTTGAAGCCCATCAGCCTTATATGAAAAGCTAGGTAGTACAATTTGATTGTGATGCACCAGTTTGAATTTAGGTTCAAATCTTACACATGGAATTTAAGGACAGTAGCTTTTCACAACGTATTTTAAATGTATTATTAGGTTACTTGTGACTGGGTAACTCAGCTCCCAAATGTCATTCTTGATCAACATCAGGACTAAAGCCATGTGGCCCTGAGAGGGATGAATTCCCTACTCTCTGGCTCACCTGGCACAGAGGAACACACTCGTGTTTGTTCCTGCTTGTGAGCACTCAGCCCTTCCTTCCCTGGCCAGGAGAGCAGCTCAGTCTTTTCAGGGAACCATGAGAGCCCAGCCTGTCTCTTTTTATCAGCTGTTCCTCACTGTTATGGTGAGGAGCTGGAATGTTTTTCTCCTTTTTTTGGTTAGGAATTTCCTTTTGTCCCCACTGCATGTAGGACAATAGGCTGCATCATTACAGCTTGCTTTCATTTCTCTCATCCCTGTGGGTCTGTTTGTCTGCTACACACACACTCATTTAAAGGAGGAGCACCTGCTCCTAGTTCCCACCTTTGAAACTGGAAAAACAACCGTCTGTTAAAGTTGTATTTTCATTTTCATATTCAGGTAGCTTTTATTTCCAAGTCAGTAATACTTAGATTACTTTTTATAATTGTTAGCCTTACTTCTACTCTTAAATGTTTTCCATTTAATGCTTTCCATTAGTCTTTTCATTCCATGCCATGCATTTTGGTTCCTTGATTTCCTTTTTTGTCCATTAACTTTCATGCCTTCCCATTGACCACTTCTGCACTAACTCCCTGGAATTCCTGAAACTACTGTTGTCCACCTTTAATTGCTAATTTAAGAAATCCTAAAGCATCCTTTAATCACAACCTTCTATTTTCCAACTTTCTTGGTTAAGTACTTTTATCGCAGCTGCTTCTCTACCAGGAGCCTCCTATACGTCACCCTGTCCTTGGCTTCACTTTTCTCCCAATCTACTTAGGTTTCATGGCCAGTCATTGCACTCACTCTTTCTGATAGCCTAAACCAGTGATTCTCAAACAGTGGTCCAGGGATCTGTGGTTAAAACCCTGGGAGCAAATGAGGTTACCTATGAAGAGCTTGTGGAATGAGAATCTGTTTCTGGCTCAGGCCAGAAATCACAGAGAAGAATAATGTTTAAAGGCTTGTAGGAAAAGGGAAGCTAGTGACAGTGACTGAGAGAGCAATCAGAGAGGGAGAAAGATTGCTGACATGGAAGTTGCTGCTTAGAGGTCAAGTGAGATCATGAAAGTGTAATTGGGCTGTTGGGTCATTACTGACTGCTGCCAGAGCACTTTGAGTTAATGAGTGGGCATGAAGTCACACTAGTAGTTGGAAGAGTAAGTGAATGGTGAAAAAGTAGAAGTTTGCAAGTACATGTTGTAAAGGGGAGAGAGAATAGGGTATGTGTTAGAATCATCAAGCCTCTGATATTTGTGGGGGACTCTGCCTGCATCTGCCTCAGCATCTAGGAATCAGGCTCTTATGTTGTGTAGCACCATCAGGCCTCCTGCATTCTTAGAGTTTTGGCTTGGGTTTGCCTGGAATGTTAAGGGCCATTTCATCTCACCTGTCCTCTCCCTTCTGTTGTGTTTCTCTACTCCATTTATTCTCCCATTGTCCTGTGTGACTTAACCCGTCTTCTCTCCCCTCTCTCCATGTGTAACTCTCATTTGATGAACTTGCTTCTGTTTCAGTGGAAAAACAGAAGCCATCCAAGAGAATGTCTTTATGCTTCCACCACACATCTACTTACCTACCTGCCACGAACTCAAAGGTTCTGTCTCCTTCTACTCTTCCTCCTCCTCCTTACTGTGGATAAATTTTACATCTAGCCCCTCAACTTGAGCACATTTTTTCAGCAATTCTCCCTTTTCCTTCTTGCATCAGTAATTTTTCTCTCTACTGGATTATTCCTACAACCATCTGTAACTGTTCTCTTCGTAAACAAACCCTCTTGACTTCACATTCCCTTTGCTCCCTTTTATCATAAGCTTCCTGGAAAGAACAGTCTACTTAACATTTTGTTTCCAGTTTTTCTGCTCTCTTAATCCTCTTCAATCAGTTTTGCCTCCATCCCTCCAGAAAAACAACTCTTGTCAAGGTCACCGATGACCTCTCTGTTGCTAAATCCAGTTGTCAGTTCTCTGTCCTCATCTTACTTGGCCTGTCAGCAGGTTTGACACAGTTGATAATTCCCTTTTCCTAGGTAAACTTTCTTCACTTGGCTTGCAGGACTCTCAGTCTCGTCTGCCTGCCACCTGCTGACTGCTTCTCCTCAGGCAGCTGTTGCTGATTTCTTCTGTCAAGTTGACTTCTAAATGTTGAGAACCCCGGGGCTCTGTTCTCAGACTTCTCTCCCCTGGGATGAAGGGGAGAGACTTCCTACTCACTTCCTAGGATGGAAATCTTGTCTTGTCTCAGAGCTTTAAATATCATCTATCTGCTGATGATCCTTTTTTCCCCACCCGGCCTGGCCTTTTCTCCTGAATTGTACAGATTTTTATATCCAACTGCCCGTCCAACCTCTCCACCTGAGTGAGTAATACACATTTCAAATTCAGCAGTGCACACTGTACTGCTTATTGCCACCCAGAACTATCCTCGTAATGTTCCCTGACTCAGGTGGTGGCAGCTCCTGTCTTTTCATGCCAAGAACCTTGTATCTGCCAAGTCTGCTTTCACAGCATACCCAGAGCGTGATAACTTTAACACCTGCACTGCATGGCTCTAAGTGACCTCTCTTCTGGATTATTGCAGTAAACTCGTGACTGCTCTCGCTGCTTCTGCCCTTGCCCACTTCTCATTTATTTTCCACAGTACGATTAGAGTGAGCCTTTTGCAATATGTCAGATCATATCACTCCTCTGTTCAGAATCCTCCAGTGGCTTCCCATCTCACTCAGGATAAAAAACATAACTAGGGCCTGGCCTGGTGGTGTAGTGGTTAAGTTCATGTGCTCCACTTCGGCAGCCTGGGGTTCATGGGTTCGGATCCCCGGCCCGGACCTGCATACTGCTCATCAAGCCATGCTGTGGCGGCATCCCACATACAAAGTAGAGGAGGTTTGGCACAAATGTTAGCTCAGGGCCAATTTTCCTCACCAAAAACAAACAAACGAAAGAGACCCCAACAAAATACCACCTCTAAGAACCAACACTTACTACAAACTCCTATGTGACCTCATCTCTTAACTCCTCGTTTGAACACATCAGAGCCTTTCTGGTCTCAGACCCTGGGCATTACTGTTTTCTCTGCCTTGAATGCTGTCCCTCCAGATATCTGCATGTTGTTCTCTTTGCTCCCACAACTCTTTCCTCAGATGTCACCTTATTAGTGAGTCATGCCCCCTCACCCCTGCTGGCACTCCCTTTTCCCCTAACCCTGTGCTAATCATCATCTGACACTCTGCATATTTATTTATTTATTCTCTGTTTTCTTAATGGAGTGTAAACTTAATGAGATCAGGAACTTGGTTTTGTTTACTGCTGTGTCCTCAGTTCTTAGAAGAATGGTGGGTATATAGTAAGCCCACAATAAGTAACTGTTGAATGAATAAACTCTAGTCAGCCTTTGTCATAAATATTAATTCCCTTGGTCATCTGATCTCTGTGACTTTAACGTCATAATTCACTGTATTTATGCCCAGTCACTCTTCCTTCCATTGCTCTTCTAGCCCTACTCAGACTTCCATTCCATTGTAAACAGTTTCCCCCTGATCTTCAACTTCTTCTCAGAAGACCCTCTATTTACATTTCTTCAGCAATAACTGGTTTTCCTTTTTGACCCATCTCATACTCCAAAGGATTTTGGGAGGAGTTGGTCTTGGTGTTAACATTCGCTTACCTACCTGGAACTCCTTAAAAGGCTCCCAGCAGTGGGCCATCTTTGATGCTCTTGATGCTTTGCTCCTGTTGGTCAGTGTCAATATTGCTCTTGTCACTTTCCTACATATATTGGGAAGGCTTTGGCATGAGGCTCGTAGTCTTCCTCTCCATTCTCATTTTGTCATTTGCCAGATGACATTGTATGGTGGATGTCCACCACCTAGATCCAGGGTTGTTGTCAGTCATATGGCCACCAACCCTTCTTCAGAAATTCATGCATGGGGTGCTCCCTAGACTTGCTTATCACTTGCAGTGGTTTCATTTGAGAATCTTCAAAGTATTTTTACCATGGTCCACAGCTCTAATAAGCCCTTATTTCCAGCACACTTGGTCTTTGACTATCGTAAGATCTCTAGTCCTTGACCCATCCTTTTTTGCCTATCATTCCCTAGATCTGATTGAAATGAAATGGAATTTAATATTAAACAGCAGTTCAACAAGAGATTTTTTTATTTTGATATATGGTATATTTATTGAATAATTATTCCCTTCCCGCATTGGTTTGTGATGCCTCTTGTATGTATAACCAATTATATAAATTTTTATATAATAGAATCTCTTTCATAGATCTGTCAAGTTTTGGTGCCAGTACACTCTTTAAATGTGATTGAGGCTTTTGATATGTTTTAATATTTGGTAGGGATAGTAGCCTCTCATTGACTTTGTTTTTCAGGATTGTCAGAGATGGTCTGCTTCTTTATGTTTCCACATGATTTTGAAAACAATTTGGTCAAGTTAAGAAAAGAAAAATCTTCATTTGACATTTTTTTTTCTGTAATTAAACTGGGCTGACTAGTTTATGTAAATTAATATTTCATCAAAACTTTACATTAGCAAAATATCTGAAGTTTTTACTTTGTAATAGAATCCTTTTTTCTATAAATACCAAAGATGTGTCTTCTATTATTTAAGAAAAGATATGCAAAAAATGTAAATGATCTGTTAACTTTGTTTTCTTTCAGATATGTTTCCTTCTTTTTGCCATTCTCTATGTAGTTTCCTACTTCATCATTACAAGATACAAGAGAAAATCAGGCAAGTAGAAACATTGTAATTAAAACTTTGATTCTTGTGCTTGAGGTCTATGGTACAGTGCCTGTCAGTGTGGTAGTATATTCAGTGTGCTCGTGACTGAAGCCAGCAGTTGCCTGGTGTGAAGAGCACTAAGAATAACGTCGAGGGACTCTGACTGCTCATAAGGTCATCCTCTTAGACCACAGCCCTTGTTTATCAGCATTCTTGTGTCCAGCTAAGAAGAGTGTGGGGCTGTTCAGTATGAGGGGCATTCCAGTTTATGAGGGTACTTGGTTCCTTGTGACTGGCTCTGACTTTGAACATACTCACCCCCACCCCATCCTGTCTCAGACTACCAGAATATCTTTCCTTTCTCTAAAGCGATGTAGAATTTAGAATCTCCATAAGACCATTTAGTATTCAGTTATGTATTATCTTGTATAATCCTTGCAGGATTTTCCACCTGTGATGCGGGCTAATAGTAGGTGCCATTTGAATACTTAAGGATTCCATATGTTAAAGATTCCTTATGTTATCATATTAAACTTGTCAGACTCTTTTTTTTTTTGAGGAAGATTAGCCCTCGGCTAACCTCTGCCGCCAAACCTCCTCTTTTTGCTGAGGAGGACTGGCCCTGAGCTAACATCTGTTCCCATCTTCCTCTATCTTGTATGTGAGATGCCTGCCACAGTGTGGCTTGATAAGCGGTGCGTAGGTCTGAGCCCAGGATCTGAACCTGTGAACCCTGGGCCGCTGAAGCAGAGCATGTGAAATGAACTACTATGCCCCCGGGCTGGCCCCTAAACTTGTCAGATTTTTGAAAGAAATCAGGAAATAGTCTAGTGCCTTACTTTAGTACTATTTACTTGGCTCTGTGACTACACTGAAATACTCCTTAGATTCTATAATCTCTCAAAATTTTGAAGACCTGGGATCCAAGACAGTATCTTAGCTATTTTTAAAGATGTTTTGGCATCTGGTTTCATAGATTATGGACACAGAAAGAGGGAGAGAGAGAGAATGAATGAATATAAATGCAATATTTTAGGGGAAATTAGGTGATGAGCAGGAAACTTGGAGATTTATTAGATGCTTTTTAGAGTAATTGTGGGGTGGAGGTGGTGAGGACTGTGGACCTGGTTGGTAGAGTGTTGGGAATACAATTGGAATGGATATGGAGTTATTAACACATTCTTCAAGATTTGATGGGTGATTGGATGTGGGCACAACAGTATAAAAATTAACTGTGACTGTGTTATTTTGTGGTCCCTTTGGCTGTAAAACTATTTTGGGTAGCCTATAATTAAGACTGGAGACTGGACTAAGAGAATGGCCCAAATACACCATGACACTGAAGCAGGTGGGTGCTCAAAATGCCAGAGACCTACAGAGAGAGGCTTTGAGGACAGCCCTAGTTAGGTATTGAGAAGAAGGAGGGGCCAGAGGTGTTGTGCAATATTCTTATAATTGGATCATAGTTTCTCCAGCTGGTAAGTTTGTGTGGGAGGACAAAAAAGATGGCTGGCAGCATGAGAGACAGGGAGAGGGAGGGTGAATGAGTACTGGAGCAGGGACCATCTGCTATTAAAGGATATGTCAAACTTGGTATAGCTCAGTCTGTAGCTTAACAGTCATGGTGGAATGTTGAGGCCATGGTATCCACAGTAGTTTGGGATGGTCCGAGAGAATCCTCAGTATTACCGTTACTAATGACATACTCAAATTATAGAAAGGTACATGGGTTGTAAGATTCTGAATTTTAATTTTATAGTAAAATTTTTTTTTGGCTGTTATCAACCAGAAAATTTCATTTATTAGCAATTTCATTTACATTGAATAACAATAAACTTGATAGTGGTTCTAAAGGTCCACTAAGTTTTATTTTCTTGAGCACTAAATAAATGGAAAATTTTAGTTTACATATGGTAGTTTTGTTAATGAGAACTTTTGATTAATCAAAACACTCTATTCTCTAACCATATTGTATCCTATCTGGTTTAATGAGATTTAATTTTGGATCTGTGCTGAAGTAAACACATTACTTTTTGAAAATTGCTTTTATTCAGTAATTGCTTTTTTAAGTTTATATTTTTAGTAAATTAATAAAACATTTTGTTGGATGATAAAAAAAATTAATACCTTAAATGTTTTTGCAGATGAACAAGAAGATGAAGATGCCATAGTCAACAGGATTTCGTATGTATTTTAAAGTTTAATTGTTCTGTTTCTAATTCTGAAGTCGTAAATTCTCAAAATTTAATTCTACCTTTTGGGCCGAAATATGGAAAAAGTTCATCTGAACTATTTCAACACCTTTTATCAATATTAATCCTGTGCTCAGAAAGCACACATAACCAAATATACATGAATAATTGAGGATTGATTATCTCCTGTTAAAATTTGCTTATTTAAGGAGCCAACAGATTTTATCTTCAGAGGATTTAGTCAGGAAATAGGCTCAAGGTTGGGAAAATTGCTGAGCCATAAAAAGAAAGCTCGCAGCTATTTGGGTGGTCTACTGGGAAGACCGTGATGGTCTTGGGACAGGGAGAGGGACCCAGACAGTCTTTTTAGGTTCCTTATTGCTCTCATTCTACTTATGTATGCTGATGATATGTGATAGAAATACTCTTTAATTTTTTTGAGGTATCAAACTGGATGGAAACCAATGAATTCCTTTCTATCAGATTTTGGTTGATTAAAGTTTGAAATTATGTAGATATATACCTACATAGGAGAGTGTTTGTATTCCAGGAATTTTTGGTTGATACTTTAAAAATTTTTTGAAAGAGTCCCAAATTTATAGAAAAGTTGGAAGTGTAATTCAAAGAGCCTTTTTTTATCTGAACTGTTTGAGAAGTTGCTGACCTGATGTTCCCTTTCCTCAGGATGGTTGCAAAATAATTCCTATAAATAGTGCATTCTCCTATGAATCTACCATACAACCATCAACATCATGAAATCATCGTTTATACAGTACCACTCATGCCCCATTCCAATTTACCAGTTGTCCCAATAATGTCCTTTGTAGCAAAAGGATCCAGTTTGGAATCACACACTGCAGGTAGTTGTCACCTCCCTTTAGTTGCTGGCAGACTGAAATACGTCTTCAGTATTTCCTTGACTTCCCTGACCTTGATACTTTTGAAGACTACAGGCCAGTTATTTGGCTCTGTCTGATGTTTCTTCATGATTAGTGTTAGATTCTGCATCTTTTGCTCAGGGGCAGGAGACAGGAGGTGAGGAAAGGGGAGGAGGGAAAGAGAGACTGCATGTACTCACACGCACTTATACACACCTGCACACCTGCATGCATGCTTTCACGTGCACTGCAATATTATTCAGCCATAAAAAGGAGTGAAGTACTGACATTTGCCACAGCATGGTTGAACCTCAAAAACATTATGCTAAGTGAAAGAAGCCAGATGAAAAGGTCACATAGTGTGTGATTCCATTTATGAGAAATTCGGAATAGGTAAACTCATCAAGAGCAGACTGATGGTTACCAGGAGCTGAGGGGAGGGGAGAATGGGGAGCAAGTGCTTAATGGATATGAAGTTTTGTTTTGGGGTGATGAAAAGGTTCTGGAACTAGAAAGAGATGGTGGTTGCTCAACACTGTGAATGCACTAAATGCTACTGAATTGCTCACTTTAAGATGCTTTATTTTATGTGAATTTCACCTCAAAAAATAAAAACTTTGAAGAAATAAATGACTTCAGTAGGGCAGATTTGATTTACAACTGAAAAATGAATATAAATGGACTCTGCTTTACTAGATTGGGTAATATAAATTATTTTAAATGCCCTAGGGAAAACAACTGTAACTTCATACTGGGAAATCTTGCTCTGTGGGTTTAAAACTTACAGGATAACTTGGTTTAAATAACTTGGTTTAAATTTACAGGATTAGGGGTCTTAGTTGTATTCCTAGCACCATGACGTTTGTGAAAATTCTTAAGTGAATCATTTTTCTCTGTCAAAATTACTGCTCCTGTGGAAACAGAATAATTCACTTCACTTACCTCTGAAAGCCATAGTGAATCACCGACTGACTAAAGGGCAGATATTAATTCTTTCTCAGTGAAACCTCTAGATATGAAGTGCCTGTGAGATATGTGCCTCTTTCCTCTCCATTTAGTCTGTGTTCCACTTTTGGTGGTAAATCTACTTAAATGCATTTGTAGATCAATAATTTATAAATAGACAAGAACACATCACTTTGGCTTTTTACCCTTGGCAGTGCATTTTATGAAAATATGGCTGTTTCCTTGTGGCAGTGCTCAGCAGAGGCCCTGCCTGCTTTACCTGCTTTCACATGGGCTGGCGAGGCATGTCCAAGGGGTCTGGGTTTTCCCAGCAGGTGGTTTCTGCATCATGGTGGCACGCACAGACCTCTTCTTCCTGAAGGTAGTTGGGTGTCACTTACAGTAAAGTCAGGAGGGGGAAACCTGGAGGAGAAGGGCACCTGAGAGAATGAATCTGACCTGGTCCGTCCCCCTAACCCCCCCACCCAGTGGTCTCTTTGTCTTTCACTGCCTTTTTTCCTGCTGTGATAGAATGAGTGAGAACTGAAGAGTTAGGCAGATCTGGGATCAAATTCTGAACTCAAGATTAGCTTGAATCCAGAAGAGATTGAGAAGCAAAGATTCATTTTCTCCATATGTGAACTACAGCTACCACCTCCTTTTAGTGCTGTTGTGTGGATTAAATAACAAGAAAAAAAATTACTTAGGGTAGGGTGCTTGGTGCATAGCAGGTGTGAATTCGGTGTTGTCTCCCTTCTCGCCTAACCCTCTTTCCTTCCCCTTACCTCCTCCCACTGAAGGGAGTTGTTGGGGGCACTGAAGGGGAAGAAAGAATGCAAGGCTGTGCTTGACGAGGAGAAAAAAGTGGAAGTGCTCAGTCTTCAGAGCGAGTTCAGCCAAGTTCCTGAGTGTAGGTGACTGCGAGCACCGTGTGGCCACGTGAGAGATGCTTCTCCACAGCTGACTCAAGCACCCACGTCAGACTGAGAAGTCTTTTCCTTAACCTCTCTCACCTCCCTTTTAGAATCCACCTTTGGTTTCTCTCTTGCTCCTCGAGTGCCTTCGTTCTGTCCTTTCTTTCTATCTACTTATGCTGCCAAAATAACCCCTCTACCTTTCCCAACCAAAAATTACATTTTCTGAGAGCTACTCTCAGCTAGTTATTTGATTTTATTTGGGTTAAAGTAATTGGTATAGAAATACAGTGCCTAACTGTTGAAACTGCTTTTAAGGATGGCTTATGAGCCTGAGCAAGGGAGGAGGGTTTCCATGCAGGAGGGAGACGTGGCACAGGCGTCAGAGCCCGGCGGGTAACCTGGTGTGGGCTCTGAGGATCTGAGAGGAGGGAGGGAAGTTTCCCTGCAGGGTGAAATACTGGCATGGGTTGTTGTCCTAAGGGGTTGTCGCCTGGCACGAGGTAGGGGGTGCTCTGCTATAGGGAGTCAGAGCTAATGCAGGGTGGGGACAGCATTCTTGCAGGATGGCAGAGCCCAAGTAGACTAAGGAGGGTGTCCCCAGAGGGATGGCCTGGCATGAGGTGTCAAGAGGTGGGGAGGGAGGGTGTCTGGGAAGTCACCTGAGCAAGAGCGCACCTCTGCATAGGGTGGGAGTGTTGGGAGACTGATCACATATGGGAGATTGGTCCATTAAAGATAATGGGAGCCAGTTACAGTTAGGGGAGAGGGAGAAAACGAAAATGAACACTGAGTTGATGCATTGGACTTGGAGGTATCAGTGTGCATACCTGGTTTTCAATATAGAGAAAGTTATCGAATCAGATCTGGATGTGAATGTGGATACGTGTATGTACAGGTATGCATAGTGCAGGCTTATATTCCCTAGCTTTGCCTGTCCGCTGAGAGCACCTGGGAGCATGGCACCCCAGTAGCAATGAGTATATTTAGCACCCCAAACTTCGCTTCTAAATACAGTTTTCCACTGAAAGGAACCAGGGCTCCTTGGGGAAAAGGCTGATTGCAGGGCTAGGATAGGGAAAGTTCCAGGCTCATTTTGTACATCTTGTAGTGCCAGAATACAGGAAAGTGCTCAAAGAATGATGGGGTAGGGATGTGGGGGAGGCATGTCAAAAAGACACAGAAGCCTTCAAGGGCTTTCAGCTAAATCCAGGGCAATCTCAGCATCAAAACAATGATTGTAATGGATCCTACACAGAATAAATAGAAAATCTTGAGTCCAACTGACAGAAGTCAATGTGAATAAATTATGTGACAAGTAACAGGATATTTTCCTAGTTTCACACTTAGCTTCCCACAAAACACTTACTAATTAAAGGGAAGAGTGGGGCCGGCCCGGTGGTGCAGCAGTTAAGTTCACATGTTACGCTTCGGTGGCCCATGGTTTGCTGGCTTGGATCCCGGGTGCTGACATGGCACCGCTTGGCAAGCCCTGCTGTGGCAGTCGTCCCACATATAAAGTAGAGAAAGATGGGCACGGATCTTAGCTCAGAGCCAGTCTTCCTCAGCAAAAAGAGGAGGATTGGCAGCAGATGTTAGCTCAGGGCTAATCTTCCTCAAAAAAAAAAAAAAAATTGGAAGAGTAACTTTAGATGGAGAGTCCTGGCAGACAGCACTGTGACCAGTGCTCAGAGAGAACATGACCAGTAATGGGGCAGACAGAAGTCCTAGGCCACCTGGTAGCCTGCAGAGAAGTATGAAGTGTCACTTCTGTGACATTCCTGCCTCATGGACATGTCTAACCCATATGTCCACAGCTGAATTCCTTGTTTCCCCTCCAGCCTGCTCCAACCGCAGCCTTCTCCATCACGGTTGATGTCACCTCCACCATTCCCACTCTCAGGTTGAAAGCTCAGACCCTTCTCTTTCACCCCATACCAGGAAGTCCATTTCAGAAGGCGACATTTCTGGAACTGCCCTTCAATTCTGAGGGGTACTTTTCTCTAGTTTTCTGAGCAGTGACCACTACTACCTTTTTTCCAATTGACTTGGCCTTACATAAGGTCCCCTTGCCAAGCATTTAACTCCATCACAGCAATCTTTTATGAATAGCTCTCTTCATAGCTGCTCAAGGGCGGTTAGGAGTATGGTATTATCTTTTTTGTATCTCTAGGGCCAATCACAATACCTGAAATGCAATAGATTCTAAAAGTTTTTTGTTGAAAGAGCCAACGTTATAGTTATGGTGATCATATGTTCAGGATTTTCTGGGTCACTTGTAATTTCAAATACTTCATCTGTTTGCCATTATAAGCTTACTCCTTTGTCACATTATAGGTCTCAGTGTTTGATTTGGAAGTTGTGGTTGGCATTCATTGCTGGGTATGTGGTCAGAGTGTCACGATAGCCGGGAGGAGAGGGACTGACTTTACTGAGAGGAGCGAGAAGGGAGATGCTGAGGAATGCTTCACAGGGCAAGTGACCTACAGGGGGACCCTAGGGAGAGAACCAGCTGTGCCTACTGAGCCATAAAACCCATGGACGTTGGAAGTGTGAGGAAGTTAGGTAAGTCTGTGTGTGGGAGCCTGTCATGGTGAGAGAGGAGCCTGGAAAAGTGTATTGGGATGGCTGTGCAGGACCTGGAATCGTGAGATTGTGGATTTGATCTTCCTTTTAGCATTGGAAGGAAGGAGTGGGAGTGATCAGGATAACTGCATCGTTTGACTTTCGAGGACAAAAGTAAAGAAGCTCTCTGAGGTCACTGGCTGGGCACTGCCAGAGTTGACAGTGGACTTGACACAAAGACTTGTCCTAGTGCTTTTCCCAGGGTACAGGTTGTCCATTCAGGAAAACCAGTTATGGACTTCACCCAGGTCTGATTCGAATTGTATTTTTGGTATGTATCATATGGTCTGCATTTAAATATTTATCAGTGATTTACTGAACAGAGGAGGTTTCATGGTTGTTTTTGGCCTTTAAGTTAGGAAAACACTTCTATTGTTTGCCACAAGATGGCATTGGCCTCAAAGTTACTCTACCAGATGTGTATTTTGAGCATTTAGTGTGATTTTTCTTGCCTCTTCTTACATTTATTTCACTCTTCCTATATTAATTTTAATGGATGGATATTGAATTAAGGTTACATCTCTAGTATTAATCAGGTTCACTTTTCCTTTGCCATGTTAGTCTTTTTAAAATCTTTAAAAAAATTAGATATAACATTTTAGACACATCAGACATATATAACTGAGAAAGTGAAAGCCCCTTATAATCCCATTCTCTTATAGGATTGTCATATATTATGCTAGATTTTTCTTGTACCTCTATTTTCCTGTGTGTATATATGCATGTTTTTGGTGGGGGGAGGAGAGCATGTTTTGTGTTTATTGTCTATGCTTTTCTTCAGTTTGCTTTTTTGACTTAATTTATTTTAGACATCTTTCCATATTAGTACATATTAGAGAGATCTTATTTTAAAAAATGACAAAACAGTGTTTTAAATATTGTTTAATAGTTCTCCACTGTTTCCTGATATAATTTGTTTAACCTTTACCCATTTTAAGAGGTAGCAGGGCAATGGCTTTGTAAGTTTTTTCCCCTGAAACAACCATTTTAAATTAATTTGTTTTTCATACTGCTTTCACCAGTATTGTTTTCACCTGAAGCAGTTGTTGCATTGCTGTTAGCACATATTGCCAGAGTTGCTAATTAAATGCAATTGTGAAATAAATGCTTACAGTTAAAAGAGGAATGAGGCTACAATTTATTCTTTGTAAAGTGTGTCAAGTATTCTGTCTTCAGTACATCTGTCTTTTAGGGCCTGGTCATTAGCCTAAATGATATTTTCAGAGTAAGGAGTCTTAGAGTTCATCTAGTTAAACTTCTGGGGTCGTATGTATATCGTTTGCCCCCCAACTACATGTAGTTAATAAATTCTTATGTAATTCCTTTTGGATTAAACAGTAAGCATAAGCGTGAGAGTGCCTGTCCTGTTTGAGCCCCTCCGTCTTCCCTGCCCCCAACTACATGTAGTTAATGAAATTCTTATGTAATTCCTTTTGGATTACACAGTAAGCATAAGCGTGAGAGTGCCTGTCCTGTTTGAGCCCCCTCCGTCTTCCCTGCCCCCGGTTGACGCGGCCCTTCTCTTGCAGGCTGTCTTTGAGCACCTTCACCCTAGCGGTTTCTGCCGGCGCTGTGCTGCTCCTCCCCTTCTCCATCATCAGCAATGAGATCCTGCTCTCCTTTCCTCAGAACTACTACATTCAGTGGCTGAATGGCTCCCTCATTCATGGTTAGTATTTATTGCTTCGTGTAATCACAGGTAATGTTTTAATTTTTTTTTAGATTTTATTTTTTTCCTTTTTCTCCCCAAAGTCCCCCAGTACATAGTTGTATATTCTTCGTTGTGGGTCCTTCTAGTTGTGGCATGTGGGACGCTGCCTCAGCGTGGTTTGATGAGCAGTGCCATGTCTGCGCCCAGGATTCGAACCAACGAAACACTGGGCCGCCTGCAGCAGAGCGCGCGAACTTAACCACTCGGCCACAGGGCCAGCCCCTGTTTTAATGTTTTACTGTACTGTATTTTTACATTTTTCTTTTCTTAGTTTCTTTTGTAATTTGCATATTCCTCCAGTAAACCATTTAAGTCCTTAATAAAATCAGAAAATCAGATTTTACTTACCATTGTTATTCTTCATTAGTAGTGAATGGCTTTTCTGTTTTACTTAATCAAGAAGCAGTTTTTATACTTAGAATGATTTTGATAAATACATTTTCGTTTAACTTTATTCGAGAGAATTTTGGTTCATCTAGATATGTCAGAAGAATTCAACCTCCATTTAAAACCTAAAAAAAGCTGTAGTTTCTTTTTATTTATTTGCTATTAGTTTCTTTAGTCCTTTCAAAATGTATGATAAAAGGGGGAAAAACTCTTTTGTCAAGTGCAAACTTTAACATTAATGTGGTTTAAAAAAAAAATAATGAGTTACTTACTCTAGGCGATATGGTATATTGCTTGGAAGCTAAATGACCTGCCTTCCAATCTTGGCTCTGCCATTTTCTCAAAATTTTTAGTGAGGTAGGACTTTGAATTTTAACTTATAAAATGTATAAAAGACCTAAGCATAGATCTTCTTTATGTGTTTCATTGCCCCTTACCCCTCGTTTTTCTTCATATTGAATTATGTGATCTTACTTTATGTGTGAAGCACAGCAGCATTGTATTTGATTTTTGTAAATATGTTTTTCTAGTTGTTATTTTGCTTTTTAATTTTATTTGTTTTTTTGATTTACAGAATTTTTACATTTTTATGTTGTCCAGTCTTCGTCTCCCTTTGATTTCTCTAATTGTTTTTGTGTTTAGAAGATCCTGTCCCTTCCTGAAATGTGACAAATACTCCCTTTTTTCCTCATTTTTAAAAAATGGTTCTGTCAACCTACAAAAACAGAAACCAGTTTAAGAGGCAGAATGTATATTTGGGATCAAACAGTTGCATTTTGGGGAGCACAGGTTCAGGTAGAAACCCAAATAGTGTCCCATTTAGAGGAGAGGGGCCTAGGGTTTTTATGGGAAAAAGGGAGGATGAGGTAAGTTGTATTAAAGAAGAGTTCATTGGTGCTCCATGAGGTAAGGCTAGATTGGTATTTCATAGATTGGCCAGAGGTTCGATCATTAGGCAAAAGGCTAAACTTGTCCTTTGTTGATTGGTTAGTGATCCAGTCATCAGCAGAGTCCAATTCCATCAGTCCAACAGGTAAGGTAACCTTGTCCCTTACTGACTTCTTTGGAATGTTGGTGGTTTGGTCCAGGTTGGAAGGTAAAGAAAACAAGACGTGCAATGCAGTTCCTCTGAAGTGGCTGCTCTAGCTCTATTTTAATATGGCTCCGCTCATGTCATCTTTCACATTTTCCCCCTTTTGATCAAAATCTTTCTCTGAAAGCATCACTGATCTACTATTGGAAAGCATTGCTGATCAGCTGTCACAGGAGCATTGGTCCCTTGTTGCCATGAAGGCTCATTCCTGGTGTGTCATGTTCCACATAAAAGGGAAAGTGCTTTCCTTAGGACCCATTAGGCCACATTTGAGCAACAAGAGTTCCAGGGCAGAGAAAGGCTCTACCAATTAAGTTCCTTTAAGGGTAAATATCTTCTCAGTTCCTTGAAGTTTCTCATGTTGAGTTTCACAAGCCCTAGTAATCAGGTCAAAGTGCTGAGTGATCAGTACCCAACTGGTGTTTTTATAATGTCAGGCTACACAGAGGAGACAAAGTTTTACAACAACAAGAATTCTAAAATAGTAAACAAAATACTAAGTCCAAATTGGGGAATAGACCTGAACCAGGAGGCAGTGTCTGAGGGCAGCCAGCTCTAGAGATCCAAGAACCACAGGGTGTCAGTGGGCACTGCATTTAACCATTTGGCTTGTGCCCATATTCTGTCTGCTTCTGTTTCTGCCTTTCCAGAGGTGTTCACCCAAGTAAAATGAGGTATTTACAACAGTTACAAATGTCACCTCTTAAATCTCTGGAGGTTTGATTAGTTAGATGAGAAGTTCTAGACACTTAGTACAATGAATCAGGGGAGGAATGGAAGAGAGATTGTTAATTAAATGTACTAGAGGATTCTCTAGATTCGTGGACAGAATGAGGCTTTTGATGAGAAACCCAACAGTCAGAAAGATTTCCACCTTTTGTGATAGGTTGGGAGATGTGGATAATAGTATTGTCTTTCCAAGAAAGAGAAGGAGAAAATGAGGTAAGAAACAACAGCAAATGAAAGGTATGCAGGCCTGGTCTGGCCATCTTGGGAAAGCGATCTGCCTCAGATGTTGGCAGCTTCTTTTCCTAGTCAGTTTGATTTGGAAGCCTCCAGTGTTTGTACAGGACCAGATGTCAGGTGCAGACCTTTTTAAATGTGAGATGTATCTCCAAGGTTCACTGCCTTCTAGTTCTGCAGCAGTGTCAGTAGTTAGGAGCACTTCATAAGGTCCTTTCCAGTGGGGCTCTAGGGCTGTCTTCTTCTGGTCTCATATCCAGAATATGCAGACAGCAGGCTCCAGACTCTGACCAATAGCATTCTTTAAATTAGAATCCAGGAAAGCTTCCTTAACCTGTTGATGGTAGGCTTGAGCATAAGACATCAGAGACTTACAGTAGCTGGTCACAGTAGCATGAGTAGCATACCAAGAGACACTGATCCTGCTAGTGACCATCCCATGTGGTGTCAGTTCATGTTTTCTAAAGAGGGCACTGCAAGACTAAAGGCAATACCTGAGGCCAGTCTATAGGTATGTAACAAAACCTTAAACACAGTTAATAGGTCTAGAATCCAGCATCTACAAAGGTGTAACATAATTTCTCTCTCCACAATTACCATCATTTTTTTTTTTTTAACCAAAGTTAATCATGGTAAAACTAATTTGTTTATATTAGAAACTTGGCCTGGGGCTGGCCCAGTGGTGTAACTGTTGAGTTTGTGTGCTCTGCTTTGGTGGCCCAGGGTTCACCAGTTTGGATCCCAGGTGTGGACCTACACACCACTTATCAAGCCACGCTGTGGCAGGTGTGCTACATATCAAGTAGAGGAAGATGGGCACAGATGTTAGCTCAGAGCTAGTCTTCCTCAGCAAAAAGAGGAGGATTGGCAGTGAATGTTAGCTCACAGCTAATCTTCCTCAAATGAACGAACAAACAAAAACAAAAAAAACTTGGCCTGATTATTTAAGTGAAAATAAGAATGCTCACTAAGAGTTTCTGATTCTAAAGGGATCAGGTAGGGAGAAAAGTAAATGTTTCATATTTGTTCACAAAGGTATATCTTACCAAATTTTTGATAGCTTAAGAGAAAAGATTTCATTAAATCTGGAAAAATAAAATGTTAGAGCATCCTCCTTGGTTCACGTAGTCCCACGTAATCAGTTCTTGATCTTTTGTTAGCAGTTATATGAAGCCATCAGTTTCTCCATTACAGTTCTGTAATTTCTTACCCAATTCAGTTTTATGATCTGACAGTTTATCAGAAACCTGTATTCTAGAGTGTCAGAGGCCTTGCCATGAATCTCTCTGAGAAGAAAACATATTTGCAAAAGCATCAGAATAAACAATAACTATCTATAGATGATAAAAGACTTAAAATTATAATGCAATTGACAAGGAAGTTTGGTTATTTATGTGACATATAACATTTTAAGATAACTAGAATTGCAAGTGATAACATTCTGCCAGGACATACTAGAAATTTTTAAAATTTCACATAATTTCTAAAATGCTTATGCTAATAACATATATGCATGCAAGATATCCATAAAGGAGGCTCATCATCACTTATTTGACAATGTTTCCCATGTAATTTAACATACCAAACAAGCCTAAGTAGTTTAGTATTTCCCTCTTTATAAGAAGAGTGGTCATATTCTTTGAGAAGTCCCAGGGGCCTGCTGGAAATTCTCCAAGTTACTTTCAGATCAAAAGAAAGACTTTTTAAAAAAATTTGAATTTTGGTAGCTTTGTCAAAAATATCAAAAGATTTTAGAATGCTTGGTCAAATAGGATCATAGATCAGTATGAAACAGTACTTAATTATCTGTTTAACCAAAGTGACAGTAAAAGATTTTCAGGCAAATACAGAAATTTAAATAGTTGTAAGAAAACCATTAACTCTTGTGATTAAAGACCTGATAAAAACAGTACAGGAAATTTATTTTGATAAAACATAGAATCCCTGACTTTTTGGTAGGCTACTCAAAGCTGAAAAAAAAACCCGTCATAATCTCTTTATCAAGAACAGACTAAAAGTTCAAGAAAACTGTCTTTTTAAGAGAGAGAAAACCAAATTTTAATTTTTCACTAGCTTACTTTTGATATTAAAACTCATCTACTTAATTCATTTCAATCTTAGTCAACTAGACCAAGGACAAAACTCTTTCCTCAGGGTTTGTCTTCCACAGACCTTTTATAACTTTCTTTTTCACATTCAGAATTTGTCCCACACCTTTCCTCCTTCCTAGTACTTGAGGACAATTTACTTTCTTAGCAAAACAAGCAGAAATTTCTCCCTTCCTTATACCTTTTTTACTGAAAATGTACATCTTACTTTCCTTGTATACAGAAATGTTTCCCTTACTAATTTTTAGTAGCTTTAATCACCTATATTGATTAGAATTCTTAACCCTTTGAAGCCTTAATTTTTAGTGAAAACTAAGAAGCAATTATGAATTGTCTTTTATATTAGCATTCTGTGGATTGGCAGAATTATAAATACTTTCTAGAAACATGTGCATTCTCATAGAAAATTTCTCAGCATGGTGCAAAGCATATTTATTAATAAACCCAAATATTTTAACTTTTTCTGCAATAAGAATCCTAAAGTAGGTAAACTTATGTTCAGGATTAATGTCTAATATTTTATCTTATTTGGAAATGATCTAGATACTCAGTAAGTTTTTATAATTTAACTTAATTTAGCAAAACTGTGAGGTTTCCAGTTACCAAAAGGTTTTGAAGTTAATTTTTAAGTACATGTACCATAACACATAATTATTATTAAAAAGTTCACCTAAAAACCCTTTAATCTTAGTTACAACTATTTAGTTTACTTGTTCCCAATAATTATGTTTAGATTACCTACAAAAATTTCATGAGACAGTAGACAAAGGCAGCCAAAATTTTTTGTTGCCAAATTTTGTAACATAGATAACATAAATTTATTTGGCTTTTGGTAAACCTCGGTAGAACAAAAGTTTTGTATTTAATGCTTATAACTCTGAAGATAACAAACTTAAATTAGCTTTAGTGCCAAATGTTTTCCTAGATTACCTGATATTGAAATTCATATGGGCTAATTTCTATTACATTTAGAAATAATTTATGTAAGTGCTTACTTTAAGCCAATTTAATAGAGCTCCTTTAGAAATTATACCGTCTGGAGGTAGAAAACTATCACACATGTATAACATACATATATGTGGACACATACATAGAGATCCCACAGCTATTGTTTTAAAAATACTGCCATAAATCAGGTACAGTAACACAGAGATCACTAGTTATGAAAGAATAATTGAATCCAAATTTTGTTTGTGGCAGATTGAATAAATTAAGATTCTCTGCTTAGTTGGCTAGAGCTTTTTTCTGCTAATATTTATGGAGAAGACACAAGATGCTAGATTTTGGGCAAGGGTGTTTTCTATAACCGTTTTTTTCTTTTCTTTTTCCTTCAGTCCTAGAAACTGGTGATTATCTGGATGACAGTTCCCAGAGAGGTTGCAAGCTTTTTGAGATAAATAAGAGAGGTTTTTGGAATTCGTCAAAGGGACTGGGTGGAATCTGAACTGCCTCTAGAGCTGCATTTCTGGTTTTGCAAAGATTTGCGAGATAAGGAAAGTTGCCCTCAATTCCTCAGAAATTGTAACTTAAATGGCATTATAGTTTGGTCTTCCTGTCCAACTACGTCATTCCTAATTTGCTTCTTTCTCTCTGGGTACATAGTTTTATTTTAAATTAGGAAAGAAGGCCTATAAAAAAAACTATCGGGCTGTGAATTCAGCTTCCAATTTGGCCAAATTTCTCATCATAAATTACTAAATCCTTTCAAATATCTTATCAGGTTTCAGCCAGGACAAACAGTAAATATTCCTGGCAGTATCAAATAACTCCATTAATTTTTAATTTTAGTTTCTCCCTGACTATTTAAGGGAATAACAGCAGTTTACCAGAAAAACCTCTCAGAGTCCTAACTCTGGAAGGAACCCATACAGGGGCCTTCCTTTCAAGGTAGATATAGAGGGTCTGTACAGCCATTAACAGACTTTTTTATGGTCTTTTCTTTTAGGTACCTCTTATATCTTAATTTTTCATTAGCATTTTGCAACAAAACTTTCAATAAGGCTATTTTGGAATTTTGAAGCCTTTACTTTTAAGTGCATTTCTTAAATGCTCTTATCTAATTGGAACATTCCTTCTGATGGCCAGTGTAATTCCCCTAAGGCTGGCAGCAGCTTGGTAGGATGCCAGCCGCAAATGGAGTCCAGTTCGCACTTCTGTCCAGCCATATTTTGAATGCAAATGGGATGCAACGTACATTTTTGTCGGACCATATTTTGGGGCCTCCGACCTGATGGTTACAAAGCCAAGCTCTCAGAGCACTAAACAAGCTTAGTAAGATTTTACTGTTCTTTGTAAATATTTACAGTTTCCAAGACCATAGTTTTAAGCAGGTGTGCTGCAGGGTGGCGCACTTGACTCTTTAGAAATTAAAGATGGAGCTTCAAAGTGGCCACTGTCATTTTAAATTATCTTTAGTATTATTGGTCCACTGGGACAGAAATTTACAAGAGGAAAGACCGTCGTTTTTAAATATAAAACCAGCTGGAGGGAGAAGCTTTTCTCAGGAAACTTTAGAAAATGAAAGTTCCATGGTAAAGAAGAGTGCACAAACAAAAATGACCACAGGAAAATCTCTTAACTTGGTTAGAGCACTCACCGACTAAGGAAAACAGCTGAAGGAGTCCCCTCCTGCAGCAGTGACTGTCATGCTGGCACTGAGACAATAGTCTCCTGGGCACTTGCTTCCAATCCCTAAAAAAAGGGCATTGACTTCAACCAATGGGAAGGAGATTTGAGCCTGAGAGTTCCCATGATCAGAGGAGTTGGCTGTCTGTGGAAGCGGCTGAGCACAGAAGGGGGCTTGTGTTGGTACCAAACCTGTTTCCAGGGGATGCTGGTCTACGAAGGTGAAATCACTTCAGATCTCACTTCTGACACCATATGTCAACCTACAAAAACAGAAGCCAGTTTAAGAGGCAAAGCATTTATTTGGGATCAAAGAATTGGAATTCAGGGAGCATAGATTGAGGTAGAAATCCAAATAATGTCCCAATTACAGGAGAGGGGCTCAGGGTTTTTATGGGAAAAAGGGAGGAAGGTGAGATAAGTTATATTAAAGATGAGTTCATTGGTGCTAGATGAGGTAAGGCTAGGTTTGTACTTCATTGGTTGGTTAGCGATTTGGTCATCAGCAAAGTTCAATTTCATCAATCCTTATAAGCAGGAATCCTTACTGACCTCTTGCAGTGTTGGTGTTTTGGTCAAGTTTGGAAGAGAGAGCAGACAAGATGTGCAAGGCAGTTCCTCTGAAATGGCTGCTTTGGTTCTGTTTTAATATGCTCCACTCATTTCATCTTTCACAAAAACAAGGTAATTTGCCTAATATATGTGTATACACACACACACACAAACATTTGTAATAAAACTAAGGAGGAAATACTCATGACACTTACAGCACTCATTGCTGTAACTGTTCACCTGGTCATAGCTGGTATTTATAATTACCTTCTTCCACTACCTATTCTGTATTTCCTTTGCTTCCAGCAAGCGTCTCAGCTACTTGTAGCTCTTTACCTGGTAGGATGACCCAGATCTTCATTCCTGAAGGGTCTAGGCCATTAGTAATCCTGCCTAGATTGAGTTGTTGTAGTTTTCTATTGACCTTCATCACAGGGCATGGAAATACTAAGAGACACTATAAGGGATCTCCTGTGTTCCAGACATACTCTTCCTTACCTCCATTGTGGAATCGTAGTCCAATTTCCCCTGGTAGTCAAGATCAATCACCCCAGCAGCACTGTAGCTCCCTTCCTTGATGTTAATTTAGAGGCATCAGGAGCCCAAAGTGGATGGGTGGCAGAATCATTGATATGTCTCCTGGTGGAAGCATTGCTCCATTTAGAGCCAAAACCTCTAGGCCAGCAGAACATAAGGTCACAGGGGCAGGAAACAAAAATTTTGCTAGTGGGTGACTAGGGGTAATGGTGAGTGGTGCCACTCCCATTTCTACCCCATGATTCCTGAAATTTGGGAGAAAACTGGCTATAGGAGAAACACCACTGTATATTCACTGCAAACTCAGCATATACAACCTTCTGGAGAACCTTGCCCCAGCCCTGCAAGGTATTGCCACTTAGCTGGCACTGTCACTGAGTCTTCAGAAGGCCATTCCACCATTCTGTTAAGCCAGCTACTTCAGGATGGTGGGGAACATGGCAAGACCAATGAATTCCAAGAGCATGGGCCTGTTGTAGCACTTCTTTTGCTATTAAGTGAGTTCCTTGACCAGAAGCAATGCTGTGTGGGATACCACATGGTGAATAAGTCTGTGGATGGTAGTTTTGGCAGGAGCATTGTGTGCAGGGAAGGCAAATCTGTATCCAGATTAAGTGTTTGTTCCAGTAAGGACAAAACGCTGCCCTTTCCAGGATGGGTGTGGTCCAGTGCAATCAACCTGCCCCCAGGTGGATGGCTGATAACCCCAGGGAATGGTGCCATATTGGGTGCTCAGTGTTGGTCTCTGCTGCTAACAGGTTGGGCACTCAGTTTTGGCCACAACCAGATCAGCTTTCGCGAGTGAAAGTCTGTCATACTGAGCCCATGCATATCCTCCACCCCTGCCACCATGGCCACTTTGTTCATGAGCCCCTTGGGTGATGAGAGAGGTGGCTGGGGAAAGAAGCTGACTGGTGCTGACAGAACTCATCATCTATCCACTTGATTGTTAAAGTCCTCCTCTGCTGAGCGCATCCTTTGATGAACAGGCACATGGGATACAAATATCTTCACTTTTTTTTTTTTTTTTTTTTACCATTCAGAGAGGTCTGTCTGCATACCTCTTCCTCATATTTCCTTGTCACCAATTTTCCAATCATCTTCCTTCCAAGTCCCTGACCATCCAGCCAAACCATGGCCACAGCCCAGGAGTCAGTGTATAATCACACATCTCACCATTTCTCCTTCCACGCAGAGTGAACAGCCAGGTGCACTGCTGGGAGGTCTGCCCACTAGGAGTTTTCCCTTTACCACTGTCTTTCAGGAATGTCCCAGAAAGGGGCTGCAGTAGTGCTGCAGCTGTCTGCTTTCAGGTGGTGCCTGCATATCGTGCAGAGCCATCTGTAACCAGGCCTGAGGCTTCTCTTCCTCTGTCAGATCAGCTGACATTGAGAACGCCCCATGAGGCTCCAGGTGCAGCCTGGGAGAGACAAGGCAGTGTAGCAGGAGTAGGGGCCATGGGAACTTGGGCCACTTCTTCATGTAGCTTGTGCCTTCAGGGCCTACTTGGGCCTGATTGTATATATATGTACCACTGCCATTTGATGATGGAGTATTGCTGTGCGTCCCCAACTTTATGGCTTGGTGGGTCAGATAACACCCAGTTCACAATGGGCAGCTCAGGTTGGATGGTAAGTTGGTGGCCCATGGTCAGGTGTTCAGTCTCGACTGAGGCCCAGTAGCAGGCTAAAAGCCACTTCTCAGGATAGTAGTTAATCCACGGAGGATGGCTTAGCTTTACTCTGAAATCCTAACGGCCTGCACTGCAATTCATATGTAGAGGCCTGACAAAGGGCCAGACAGCATCCCTGTCTGCCACTGAAACCTCAGGCACCATTGGAGCTGCTGCATAATATGGCCCAAGGGCAGAGAAGCTTTCACAGCAGCCTGGACTTGTAGCGCTTCCTCTTTTCTTGGGCCCCACTCAAAACTAGCAGTTTTTCATGTCACTCATTAAATGGACTAGAGTAACACCTTGAAATGAGGAATATGTTGCCTTCAAAATCCAAAGAGGCCCACTAGGCATTTTGCCTCTTTTTTGGTTGTAAGAGTGGCCAGATTCAACAACTTAGCCCTCACCTTAGAAGGGATGTCTCAACATGCTCCTCAACATTGGACTCCTAGAAATTTCATTGAGGTAGAAGGCCCCTGGATTTTTGTTGGATTTGTTTCCCACCCTCTGACATGAAAATGTCTCACCAATAAGTCTAGAGGAGTTGTTAGTTCTTGCTTACTAGGTCCAGTCAGCAAAATGTCATCAATATGGTGGGCCAGTGTGATACCTTGTGGAAGGTAAAAGGAATCAATATCCTTGTGAATTCATTTATGACAGAGCTGGAGAGTTGATATACCCCTGAGGTAGGGCAGTGAAGGTACATTGCTGGCCTTGCCAGCTGAAAGCAAACCACTTCTGGTGGGCCCTATGGACAGGGATGGAGAAAAAAGCATTTGTCATATCAGTGGCCACGTACCAGATGCAAGGAGATGTGTTAATTTACTCAAGCAGTGAAGCCATATCTGGTGCAACAGCTGCAGTTGGAGTCACCACCTGGTTAAGCTTACAGTAATCCACTGTCATTCTCCAGGATCCATCTGTCTTGGGGACGTGAGAATCAACACCCCTGCATCTTTCAAGTCCTTGATGGTGGCACTCGTCTCTGTATTCCCTTCAGGGATGCAGTATTGCTTTTGGTTTACTGTTTTCCCAATTAGAGGCAGTTCTGGTGGCTTCCGCTTGGCCTTTCCCACTGTAATAGCCCTCATTTCCCAGGTCAGTGTGGAGATTCTTGCAGAGTTTGAAATGTCTATTCCCGTTATCGTTCTGGAACTGGAACTACAGAGAGGGTTCAGGGACCCACTCTAAGACACATGAGAGCTGAGCTGTAACTCCGTTGCCTACCTAACTCTGTAAGCCCCTGCTCTGACTGGTGGACCACACTGACATTTTTGGTCTACTGGAGTTAGTGTCAGTTCAGGGCCAGTGTTTAGTAGTCCCCAAAAAGGCTGATTATTTCCTTTACCCCAGTGCAGTTATATCATCCATATTTGTTTGTCAGTCATTTATCATCTTGTGACATGAGATTTTCTTAGAATTATTATTTCTTTTGGTAAAACTATTCCTGAATTTATGCTGAATTCTTTGAGGACTCAGATTAGTCTTAAATTCTTGATCTCTTTTGGAGCACCTGTTCCAGTACTTCACACTGGAAATGTTCAATAAAGATTCATTGAATGAATAACAGTTATTAATTGTATCATTAGGAATACTTTGGTGAAAAACAAACTTAATTTGAAAAGAAATTTAATGACTTAGCCTAAAAAGTTGTCAGTATGGATGTTTTTGATTGTGCCTTTAATGTGTAAATCACATATGGATTAGAGGCTAAAATATGTGTCAATAATGCTTTAGCATGTGTAAATATATTTAGTTTGGCTTAAATACAGTGTTTGGATTTTGGACACATGGGTTTGAGATGTTACATGTTAACCATATTACCTTGGAATGCCACTTCGCTTCTCTGGGCCAGAATTTGGTAAAGCAGGAAAATAAAAATCAGTCCTAAATCTCTGTATCATGTAGCAAGATGTATCTCTGTCTACAGTGAGAAAATGATTCAAACAGCTTAAAAAATGTAGTACGCAAAAATAGGTACTGGAGCTGGAGTGAGGCAGAATGGTGATCCTCTGGTCATTAACAGTTTTAGCCAGGAGTCTTTGTCACTTGTCCGCTGGATGCTGTGAGGCATGTCCCATCATTTGCTCGGTATGGGCTGTGACATGCCAGCAACTACATTTATTGTAGGATGGTACAAAGTGGGCAGAGATGACAAATCAAAATGGTAGCTAAAATTTGTATTGTTGCTATTTTTACTGTTAAAATAGGAAAAGGGTAAGAAAGTACCTGTTTGTATTCACTTTTTATATCTTGTATAGTGTTAGAAAATTAGTAGAAAAATATGAAACTCTTATGTTCCATAAATTGAAAAACATACAACTGATCAATGAGTTTTCCTTTTGTGATGATGAAAGTGTTTTGGAACTAGATGCAGGTAGTGGTTGCACAGCGTTGTGAATGCACTAAATGCCACTGAATTATTTACTTTAAAGTGATAATTTTATGTAATGTGAGTTTAAAATTAAAATAAAAACCAAATAACATACATCTTTGGAAGGTAGGAGAATGATGGAATTAAAGTTGCAGCCTTAAAGTCAGGAAAGAATTCTTCAGTTTTTGAGGTGTTTTTCTCCAGTGGGGCCCAAGTTTTGCTAGGCTATCCCTACTCACTTCAGACCAGAGAGGGACACACATTTATAACATGATTGCCCAGTTTGAGATTCAGTCAGTTAAAAGATAACCACAATGAATCTGTCTGACTAGTCTTTGCAAGGTATGTGTGCTTTATTTTGATTTGTCAACAAGAATAGACAGTATGCTATTTTGGACATCATGAAGGAGCAATCCAAAATCCATCTTTGTTTTATCCATTTTCACGTCCCACAGAAGATCAAAAAAAAATCAAACTTTTAGATTATAAGCAATCAAACTTAAAAAAAGTTGGTATTATATTTACTTATGTATAAATACTAAATCAAAAGTCAGTCCGTAATAAATTTTAATGTGCTATGGTTAGGTAAATGATACTAGTTACTTGGTCTCAATAGTCAGTCATTTATTATAATGTGCCTCACTATAGTTACTGGGTATGTATTGAGATAATGTTTATAACAATAAAAATAAGAAACAATCTAAGTGTTCAAAGTAGGAAATTTGCCTAATTAAATTTTGGTAGAGCTAAACAGTGGAGTGCTTTTTTGGTGATTATAGATGTAGATGAGTATTGGTTGATATAGAAAGATGTTGGAAAAAATGTTTTTCTCTGGGTGGTAGGATTATATGATATGAATTTTTTTTTGGTATTTGCATTGTATAATATTTCTACAGTGAATATGTACTGCTTTTTTGTTAATAAGAGGTATATTAAGGTAAAAAGTTTCATAACTCATTGCTAAAATTGTTCTTTATTTTTTGCTTTATTTCTGAGGAAACATGCAGAAGTTATTCTAATTTTAAAGTTCTCGCAACACTTCTTATTGAAAAGCAAACTTGTAGTCTTTTCTCTGAGGCTTATGCTTTCTTGGTAGAACTTTTTTTATTATATAAGTCACTTTTTGACAATTGGATCAGAGCCTCAGTTCCACCGAAATATTGGTTTTAACTTAATTTTGTCATTTTGGAAATTATTGAATATGAACTAATTTTCTTATTTAAATTCATAAAGTTTTTTGTCTGTGTGATGAGAAGTGATAGATTATTTGCTTCTTAGTGTTGTATGTTGTATTTTGAAATATTTTGTGACTCCAGCAGATGGAGCCAGAAGTTAATGTATCCTGTGGTGATCTGGCAGTTCAGTTTGGTTTGGTTTTAAACTAAGTATTCTGGATTATCTGAATCTTTGTTTAAGTTCAGATACCTCTTTTGGGGATAGGCATTAGATTTATTTCAAAAAGGCTGTCATTGCTCCTGATTTAGACAAACTACAAGGTTTCAGGATTTTTAGAGTTCTGCTATGTACTACTGTACTGAAGCATGTAATTTTAGCTTTCTGAAGTACAGAAATTTGACAGTATTTCTTTTTATTTTACAAATTAATATGTATAACCATATATAATAAAATAAAAGTAGTGGTAGTATGTTATGTATATTAGCCCTAATTTTTAATTTAGGAATGTTTTATCAAAATTACGGAATATTCTTAAGGCATATTTATGTGTGTATATCTCAGTATGTTTGTAAAATGCTGGAAATTTAAGTTTTATATAGTTTCTAAGAATGTAATTACTACTTAGGAAGGTATATTAGATGTTAGTTTTCTATATATTAAATGGTCTTCTCATGGTAACTTTAACTTTCTATATGTTGCAAATTTGGTAATTAGCACAAGCTAGGTCTGAAACTTTCACGTTTATTGTAATTAATAAAGTTAATTTTTTTATTTCAATTATTTAGACTGAAAAAAAGCTGGTTATTTATCTAGATGATTATTCTGTTAGGTAGGATAAGACTGTCAATCCTCAAATTCTTTGTGTTAAGTGAATATTTCTTGCAAAAATAAATAAGTGGAGGTTCTCGATTCCATTATATCCCTTTCTACGGTTGTGGTCGTCCAAATCATCAGCAATGACACTGAGTCTCCTGGCAAAAGGGCAGTTGGGGGAAATAATTTTTAAAAGTTATATATATTTAAAGTTTAGTGCATACGGAAGGCATCTAGTTTCATGACAGACTAAACGAGTTGGTATTCAGAACCTTTGTAGTCATCCTGATCATTTTCTTCACTTGCTCAGCAGACATTGCTGCTTGTTACTGTCGTGGATACATGCTTCTCTATTGAGCTTTTCCTATCTTCGTTTTAAGTGTATTGGTTAAAAACTTTTACTGATTTGTGAACTTTTGCCTAAGCAAAGTTTTTTTTTTTAACTTTTGACTTCCAGAGAAGAATTTGAATTTGTAATTTTCACTGTATGAAACGGACATATATAATCGGAAAGGTAAACTCTGGAAGTATGTGTATTTATAGATCAGTAACAATAAAAAGGTCTCCTTTTGTGCTACAAATGATAAATGTTTTTTTCCCACTGATTATAAAAGTATAGTGGACTCTAAGCATTCAAGGCTTTATATTCATGGTTGCAACTATTTGAGAGCAATCTTTGAAGCTCCCTGCCACGTGGTAATTTGTGATTTTGCTGAGGCTAGAGTGTGAATTGTGCAGTCAGTGAGGGCAGTAAAAGAGTGAGCCACGTGGCTGATGGCAGCTGCCCAGCATCGCCATCTCAGTTTGGCTTTGCTGTCTTCTGCCCTTCGTAAGCATGTTCTGGGGAAGTTGTGTGTCATTGGGGTGTGGAGAATTTTGAGTTTCACAGAGGAGTTTAAGTATATGTTTCATCGTTTTTAAGGGTCTTCTGTGGTCCTTATAGAAAACTTAGAATATGTAAGAAAAAATCATCCAATAATTCGTCCATGTTCACATTGTTAATGATTTGGTGTATTTCTTTGCAATTTATTTTCTATGCTTATTTTTGTCATTGTTTTAATATATTTTTAATGTGATATATATATACAGGTTTTTGTTAAATAAGCCTTTTTTGGGGTGTAATTAATGAGAATAATTCTTTAAGAAAAGGGTTGAAAGCTAATTTTAGCTGCAACTCATGTCACTGTCTTGTCTTTATCTGATCTAATTGCTGGTGTGCATTAGAATTTTTCACTTTTTTGGATCATTTGCATTATGTTGAGACAGGGCAGGGAGAGGCACTGACATTTGTTTAACATTTTGATAATTTATTTCTCTTCTGTTCTTCATGGGAGCCCTATGAGTTAAGTTACAGCCTATTTTATACGTGAGGAAACAGAACAACAGAGACGAAGCCCCTTTTCCAGGTCATATGTAGCTGATAGATGCAAATGCAGGCTGGTCAGAGATAAAGTGCCACTCACTCAGACGTCTGCCATGAGGGCTGGGAAGGTCCTTTAAATCATGAATGGTGTGACTTCCTAGTTCTGTTAGAGGATGTTATAGTACGTAAAGGACGTGTAATACAGTCAATGTTTCACTGAAGTATTGTTAAAACTTTTCTGTATTTGAAAGATATTTTGGTGTTTTAAGAAGATGGGGTGTACATGTGCACACGAATATAAACAAATGTAGGAGTGTTTAGTTCTGCTTCAGTGTCTTACCGACTGATCAGAAGCTCAACTAAGCATTTTGTTTTACACAGATGGATAGGATTTATGGGCTATTATATTCTCAGTTTAAACATTTCCCTTAGTAAAATCTTGTTAAACTGATAGGCTCTTTTCAGCAGATGCTATTAACACAATTCAAAATGTTGTGCCTTTTTACCCAGAGTGTCGTATGAGATATACAGTAATGTAGAAAGAGCAAGAGATCTGGGATCTAATCCCAGGTTTATAATTTTTAAGTTTTGGAATTTGTGGGGGAATTTACTTAACTTCTTTTAAAAAAAGAGTCCAGTTTCTGAGTGAGTTGAACAAGGGGATCTTAGAGTTCTTTTCTGCTCCAAAATTCTGTTTCTGTGTTATTCTTGGTGCACTAAAATAAAAGTTAAACCCAGCTTGTTTTGAACAGATCTTAATTTCAGATTCTTACAAATATTGTATCTGTTCTGCTTAAGTATTTTGTTGAAATAAAGATCTTTGTTAAGTGTATCAGAAACAGGAGAGAGGTCCTTTCAATCTAAAACAATTCTTTGAAGATATGGAACTAGTATATTTTTTCCTAGGTGATTTTTTTTTTCTCAGTGTGAGTTGAAAGTAGCAGGTATTGAACAACATAATAGGAAGGAGCTTAACAAAGTGAGGCTTTGCAATGATTTCACTACTATGTTTAAAATTCTTTTAGGACATCATCATTTGATTAGAGTGCACTTACTAAATGTATCAAAGAATATAATGGAAAGGGTGTGGAAAAACGGAAAGAAAAGAATAAGCTTGATGGTTTTTGTAAAGTATCCTAGAGACCCATTGTAGAAATGTACACTGGAACAGTTAAATTATAGGAATTTATGGCAAGAGAATAAAGAAAGTGGATATTTCACAATAGGGAACAATTTTATCTATTAAGAGAAAACTAAGACGTATCAGTTGAGGTTGAGGCTTTATTCTGTTGTTGAGTTGTATGTTGAAAGGATTAAAAAAGGGGACAAGGCTATCAATAAGTATTTGGGGAGGTCAGCTTGAAATAGAGTAGGTAACTATAGGTTAAAAAACTCTTTAATGATTAACAAATCCATGAAGATAATGAGTAAAGAAGAAGTACTCTCTGCTGTGATGTTTTATGCCTAGAGCTTTTCCTGTGTTTGTCTTATCAAGAACTAAGACTCAGACATAGAGTAAGAAAAATTAAGAAAATCAGTATTCAAGTGTTGGTAAGGAAATACTTTAAAGGCTAAATATAGTCTGGCCAAGGTGGAGTAAGAGAGACTAGATAAACAGTCAACCCTGGGTCTCTGCAGAGGACAGGTTCCAGGACACCCCGTGGATTCCAAACTCTGCCAGATGCTCAAGTCCCTCAGTTGGCCCTTGGTTTTCTCAGGTTCTGCATCTGTGGATACTGAGCGGTGACTGTCCCCTCTCACCTGAAATGAGATTTTAAAGAAAACATAAACAGTGAAGAATAGTAATCCCTAATCCCTGAGAGATGAGAGGTGAGTGCCGTGAGCGCTCCAAGGTGCTGCCTGGAGAGACGGGAGTGCAGGCCACATTGCAGCGTAGGAGGCCCAGGGTGGCCTGAGTGGTTCTTTGGGCTGAGGAGAAAAGCTCGGAGTTCTGAGAGGCCACGGTGGCCCGAGCTCACTGGGCAGAGGGAAAGGAGAGAGTGACACAGAGAAGCATCTTGTTTTACACTGATGGATAGAATTAATGGGCTATCATATTCTCAGTTAAAATATTTCCCTTAGTAAAATCTTACTAAACTGATGGGCTGTTTTTGGCCAAAAAAAAAAAAAAAAGCCCCTCTGTTTAGATTTTTACAGGATGGCATTCCTCGCTGGAGGCTCTGGGGAAGCATTTACCTCCAGGCTCATTCAGGTTTTTGGCTAAATTTGGTTCTTTTTGGTTTTAGGACTGAGGTTCCCGTTTCCTTGCTAAGTCTCAGCCAGGTACTGGTCTTTGTACTAGAAGCTGCCTGCCTCTTTTCTCTTGTTTTCCAGTGAGCCTCCTCAGGTGGGTTGAATTCTTCCCTGACTTACCTTTCTGCTGGATCTCTCTTACTCCAGCTGAAGAAAGTTCTGTGCTTTTAAAGGCCTATTTGGTTAGGTTGCACTCATCAGGCTAATCCAAGAGGATCTCCCTATCTCTATTCATTATATCTGCAAAATCCTTTTTGTCATGTATACTGGGTTGAATAGTGTCCCCCAACCCCCAAATTCAGGTCCACCTGGAACCTCAGAATGTGACCTTATTTGGAAATAATGTCTTTGCAGATATAATTAGTTAAGATGAGGTCATACTGGATTAAGGTGGGTCCTAATCCAATTACTAGTGTCCTTATAGGAAGATAAAACAGAAACAGGACACCCCAGGAAGAAGGTCATGTGAAGACAAAGGCAGAGATTAGAGTGATGTGTCTCCAAGCCCAGGAATGCCACACAGTACAGTCTGCCACCAGAAGAGATAAGTAAGGATTCTTCCCTAAAGCCTTCAGAAGGAGCTGGCCCTGCTGACACCTTGATTTTGGACTTCTAGCTTACAGAATTGTGAGAGAGTAAGTTTCTGTTGTTTGAAGCCATCCTGTTTGTGATACGTTGTTACAGCAGCCCTAGAAAACGAATACGCCGTGTAACGTAAAATATTCACAGGTTCCAGGGGTTGAGGTCTGGATATCTTTGGCGATCCACTGTACCTACCTTGAGTCTGCAGCTGCGTACAAAGCAGGAAATACAGGCCATAATGAGGAGAAAAATCAGTCAATTAAAGCTGACTCACAATTGACACAGATTCAGAATTAGTGACAAGAACATGAAAACATTTCTTATAGCTCTATTTCATATGTTCCAGAAACTAGATGAAAGATTGAACTTATTGAGAGGTCGAAGATATAAAAAAGAACTAAATCAAACTTAGAGATGAAACCATAATGTCTGATATGAAAATATGTTGAACGTAGTAAAAGGAGATTAGATATTGCAGAAGAGATATAGCAAGAGAAAACTGTCCAAAAAAGAAAGAGAGAGAGGAGAAAATGACTGAAAAACTGACCAGAGCATCAGTGATATAATTGATGTTCTGAAGGAGGGAGGGTTAAGAAAAAATATTTAGAAAATTAATGGCAGAAAAATTTTGAGATTAGATGAAACTATAAACCTTCTGATCCAAGAAGCTCACCGAGCCCTATATACAAGAAACGTGAAGAAAACTATAGCAAGATGTATCATCAAATTGGTCAAAAGCAGTGATAAAGAGAAAGTCTTAAGCATTCAGAGAAAAAGATGTATAAAGTACAGAGGAGCAATGTAAGAGTCACATTCTATTTCTTAAGGGGAAAAAATGCAAGTCAGATGACAGTGGAGCAAAATCTTTAAAGTACTAAAAGAGAGAAACCCTGCCAAACTAGTTCTGTGTCTATTGAGAATATTTTTCCAAAACAAAGGCAAATAAAGATGGTGTCAGATATACAAAAGGTAAAAATACATCACCAGTAGACCTGTGCTACAAAACATAAAGGAAGTCCTTTAGGCAGAAGCAAATCGGTAGGAGATAGAAATCTGGATCTACGAAACAGAATGAAGAGCACTAGAAGTGGCAATTTTGTGGGTAAATATAAAAGAGTTTTTCTTTATTATATAAGTCTTATTAAAAGATAATTGGCTGCTTAAGCAAAAAAAATAGAAACAGTGTATTGTGAGTTTTATAACACCTTGTACAAGTTAAATGTATAACAATAGCACAAAGGCAGGAGGAAAGAACTGGAAATAGACTGTTGTGAGGTTCTTATGCTGTACTTGAAGTGTTATAATATCACTTGGAGGCACATTGTGATGAGTTAAAGGTGTACATGACAAACCTGAAACTAACTCTAAAATAGCTCATCAAGGAGATATAGTCAGTAAGCAAACAAAGGAAATACAATGGAATCATAAAAATAGTTAATCCAGAGGAGCACAGAAAAAGAGACTACAGAACAGTGGGACAAATAGAAGACAAAGAGCAAATTGATAGACTTAAACCTGACCATATCAATAAACATCAGTGGTCTAAAACCCCAATTAAAGGCAGAGGTTGTCAGATTGAATAAAGAAGAAAGACATAAGTTTATACTGCCTATAAGAAACACACTTTAAATATGAAGACACAAATAGGTTAACAGCAGTAGGAGAAAAAAGAAATACCATGCTAACTCTAGTAAAAATAAAACTAGAATTAGTATATTATTATCAGAAAAGGATGAGGAATAGTACCAGACATAAAGAAGATCATTTCATAGTGATGACAGGGGTTCATTCATCAAAAGAACATCATAATAAACACTTATCTACCTAATAAATATCTATTAAGTACATGAAGCAAAAACTTAGAGAAATGAAAGGATCAGTAGTCAAAATCACAGTTCTATTCAGATATATCAGTATCCCCATTTCAATGATTGATAGGACAAGTAGACAGGAAAAGATTAAGGATCTAGAAGACTTGAATCACTCTCTTCGCCAACCTGGCCTGATGTGCATTTGTAGAATACTCTGCCCGACAATAGTAGAATACATTTTCTTTTCAAGTACACTGAGAACATTTACTAAGAAAACCATATTCTATGCCATAAAATAAGTCCCAATACTTTTAGAATGATTTAAGTCATACAAAATATATTCTCTAACGATCATGAAATTAAATGGGAAATCAGTGACAGAAACATATCTGGAAAATTCCTTAAGTATTTGGTAACTAAATAACGTACTTCACAATAACTCATATGTCAAAGAAGAAATCAAAAAGGAAATTTGAAAGTACTTTGAACTGAGTGAAAATGAAAATAAAACATTTCAAAATTTATAACACTGAAATGCCTGTTTTACAAAAGAAAAAAAGTTCTCAAATTGCTTCCCACAGTTTCCATCTTAAGAAACTAGAAAAATGAGAGCAAATGAAGCCCAAAGTAAGAAGAAGATGGGAAATGAAAAAAGATGAGAGGAGAAATCAGTGAACTAGAAACCAGAGAAAATCAATAAAATTGATAAGGCTGTAGCCAGATTGATCAGCAAAAAGGAAGACATTAATTACCAATATCAGGAATGAGAGAGGTGACATCACTACAGATTCTGTAGTTATTAAAAGGATAATTAGTGCATATTATGAACACCTTCATGCCAATAAATGTCACAAGAGAAATGGGAGAGTTCCTTGAAAGACAAAAATTACTGAAGCCCTCTCAGACATTGTGGAAACGTTACAAACATTCTCACAAATAAAACTATAGGCCAAGAGGACTTCACTGTCAGTTCTACCAAACATTTAAGGAAGAAATAGTACCAATTCTACAAGGATTTTCAGAAAATTGAAAACGAGGGAATACTTCCTAACTCAATGATGGCAGCATTGCTCTGATACCAAAACCAGACCGACATTTCTTGAAAATAAAACTACAGACCAATATCCCTCATGAACATAGATGCCTAAATTCTAAACAAAATTTATCAAATCAAACAAATAAAAAGGATAATGCATCATATTTGAAAAAAATCGCTGAATGTAATTTACCATATTCGTATGCTAAACATGTTATATGGTCATCACAATATATGCAGAAAAAGCATATAACAAAATTCAATGTCTGTTCCCGATAAAAGCTCTCAGCAGACTAGGCATGAAAGGGCATTTCCTCATCCTAATAAAGAGCATCTATGAAAACCGTACAGGTAGCCTCATACCTAATAGTGAAAGACTGAATGCTTTCTCCCTGAGATCAGGAACAAGACATGGACGTCCCCTCTCACAACTTCTGTTCAACACTGTTCTGGTCATTTTTAAAAAGTAAAGGATATTCAGCTTGGAAAGGAAAAAGTAAAACTGTCTCTGTTAACAGATGATATGATTGTCTGTATAGCAATTCGGATAGAATGTATTATAAAAAGGCTATTAGAACTAATATGTGAATTTTGCAAGGTTGCAGGATACAAGATCAAAATATAAAACTCGGTTGCATTTCTATATACTAGCAGTGAATAATTGGAAATTGATTTAAAAACCAATGCCATTTATATACAATAGCATCAAAAACATGAAATGCTTAGGGATGTATGAGACCTATATACTGTAAACTATGAAACACTGCTGAGTGCCACAGTGAATGGAGAGATACACTGTGTTCATGGATTAGAAGACAATACTGTTAAGATACCAGTTCTCCTTAAATTGATCTATAGAGTCAGTGAGTCCCTGTCAAAATCCCAGCAGGCTTCTTTGTAGAAATTGAAAAGTTGATCTAAAATTCAGATGGGAATTCAAAGGACTTAGAATAGCCAAAACAATTTTGAAAGAGAACGAAGTTGGAGGAGTTACTACCTGACTGAAAGACTACTTTAAAGCCATAGGAATTGAGACCTTGGGATATCAGCGTAAAGACAGACAGGTAGATCAACTCAAGAACAGAGAGTCCAGGAATATGTCCACACATATGTTGTTAGTTTATTTTCAACAAAGGTGCAGAGACAATTTGGTGGAAAAAAGATATTCCTTTCAACAAATGGTTTTGGAGTAATAGGATAATCATAGACAAAAACTAAACTTCAATCCATACCTGGCACCATATATGAAAATTAATTCAAAAGGATCATAGACCTAAATGTAAATCCTAAAACTGTAACTCTTATAGAAGGAAACATAGGAGAAAGTCTTTGTGACACTGTGCTAGACCATAATTTCTTGGGTAAGATAGCTAAAGCATGATCCATAAAAGAAAAAATTGATAAATAAGACTGTGTCAAAATTAAGTAATTTTGTTCTTTGAAAGATGCTGTTAAGAGGATGAAAAGGCAATCCACAGATTGGCAGAAAATATCTGCAAATCACATTCCTGATAAAGGACTTGTATTCAGAGTATATAAAGAACTTGCCAAACTCAGTAATAAATAAGCAAATGACCCAGTGAAACAATGAGCAACAGATTTGAGGAGACATTTCACCAAAGAAAATATAAATGGATGGCAAATAAGTTCATGAAAAGATGTTCCTGTCATTATTTATTCATTAGGGAAATACAAATTAAAATAATAATGAGATGCCACTATATATCTATTAGAATGGCTGAAACTAAAAAGACTGGCCATACCATATTTTGGTGAAATGTGGATGAAATTTGAACTCTGCTGGGAGGAATATAAAATTACACAGCAGCTTTGGAAAACATCTTGGCAGTTTCTTAAAATGTTCAACATACGCTTACCATATGACCCAGCCGTTCCATGCCCACATTTACCCAAAAGAAATGAAAGCATATGTCCATGTAGAGACTCATACGTGAGTGTTTATAACAGTTTTAGTTGTAATAACCACAAATTGGGAACAACCCAGCTAGCAGTTTGCAGGTGAATGGATGCAGTCTTATAACTGGATTCAATCTGATAAAGGGACAAGCTACTAATACATATCACAGTGTTGAAAAAATCTCAAAATAACTGTGCTCCGTGACAGAAGCCAGACAAAACCAAGCAGTACATACTACACACACCCTTTGTATAAAACTCTGGAAAGTACAGTCCTTTCTGAAGTGCAGAATCAGTGGCAGACAAGGAGTGAGGTGGGGAGTGGAAGGAGACAGTGACTGTAAAATGGTCTGAGGAAACTTCGGGGTGATGGGCATGTTCATTATCTTGATTATGGTGATGGCGTCACGGGTGTATACTTATGTCACAATTTATGAAATCATCTAAGCGTGTAGTTTATTTTTTTCACTTATAACTCAATACGTTTGAAATTAATTTTCTTACTTTTTATATATGTTGTGATTTTTTTCATTTTGCACTGACAATCAAGACTTAATTCTCAAACTGCTTCCTTAGTTTGGCCCATAAGCTTTTCCTTAGAGGATGTTTCCTTCCTGAATGTGTTAACATTTAGCTATATAGAATGTAATGTTGTTCGTTCATGGAACTCTTAGTTACTGATTCCTTAGCACTAAAACCAGCATGGTAGAAACATGACGCATGCCCCATGGAACATAGATCTGGAGATTTATAATGATAAAATTTGTAGGCGTTTGTAAAGAATATGAGAAATGTAGGAAATGGTGGTGTTTATAGTTGCTTAAAAACATTGCAGTGTATTAGAAAGAGTGGCTTAGCCATTTTCTAGCTCTGGGACAAGGGCATGTTTCTGAACTTGAAGGCCATCTGTAAAAGAGAGGACCTGCCTTATCAGAAAGCATTCGGGGTAGAATCCTAAAGTATCCAGAACAATACCTGAGATGTTAGGTACTTAACAAATGGTAGATTGTTTTTTATAGTTTTCTCAAGTACTGTGAGATGTTTCGTTGGTCTAAAACTATCTTGTTTAAATTGAATACACTTTTATCTTTTTAACACAAATGATTTAAAACGGGGCATTTCTCTATTTTCCACCGTGCCTAGACAGAGTAACATATGACAGTCATCATTCTCCAGCCGAAAAGGATAATAATTTATTATGTAAGACTTTGCATAGTACTGATTATAGTTGTACCTCACGTATCTGGAAGTAACTTACCTGGAAACCATAATGAAGATAAAATGCTGTTGAGCAAAGTAGAGGCTAAAGACCATGCATTCAAGTTTATGAACTTAACCTGGAGGACACAGCTTTGATCCAGGGCCATTGGTTCTTAGGTACAATTCTCAAGAAGTGGTGTAGAGGGTGCCTTTACCTTGCCTCTTGAGGGAGGGGAGAGATTGTTGCTGGACACCTGTCAATTGCCAGTAGCAAAAAACAAGAGCTGAGACACCTGGCAGAAAGGGAGATAAGAGGAAAAACTAGCAAGTGAGCCTGGGGTCTCAGAAAGTATGGTACGGGAGCTACAGCACCGTGTGTTAGTAGCGTCTGGGGATGTGACTGTTACTAAAAGCAAAAAGTCATAAAGTGCTTGTTTTGTGACGGGGTGCTGATTGTCCTACAGGCATTATTTCACTTAAATCTCAACACCACTCATGGGCATGGTCCTCCGCCTTGCTTTATAGACGACGAACCTGTGGCCTAGCAAGGTTGTCACGTGGACGTGCAGATGGGGCTCACACCCAGGTCCCTCTGAAACCCGTTTGTGCGTTTAGCCGCCATTCCATGTGCTCTTGCCTGCTGTTGAAACGATAAAACCATCGGCGGTCATTAGAACCCCTTTGAATAAAGAAAAGGGTGAAGATGTTCAGCATCTTTTTTTTAAAAGACTGGAAAGTAGAAAAGTGTTTTAGAACAATTTTTATTTTAAAAAGTTCAAATTAAAGTTTTTCCACTGAAAGATATAAGATTGTTTTTCAGAAAGATTTGTAAAACATTTTATTTACTACTAAGTATATTGTAAAATTTATTAAATGTATCTAGATTTTTGAATAAGAAACTATAAACTAATTTTGTTAATTACATCATTTTATCTACTGAAGGCTGTTCGTCTCTCTAGGTAACCTGTAAAAATGCTACATTCATTCTTTTTGTTTGTACTCCATGCTGTTCCAAAAAGGGCTTAGGGCAGTCGTGAAACATATGTTAATTTGTAACCAGTGCAGTTGGGGACTAGTTCACTTTGGTTCCCTGACTGCTCTATTGCAGTGCTCGTCTGTTGGGAGCATAAGCCCTGTGAGGGCAGAGCTTTGTGTTGTGTTCATTACTGTATCTCCAGAGCCTGGAACAGTGCCTTGTAAACGAGGGCATTGAAAGAACATTAGTTGCCTGTTTTCAAAAGCATTGATTTATAATTAGATGTAATTCATTGAATTTATACTTAGCTAATTTTTATCTTTGACTCTTGATTTTAGAAATTTTATAAAGATTATAGCCATCATTCTGACAATCAGTTTTAAATTTGAGTGTTTTACCTTAAAAAGTGTGAGATGTTGGGCCCAATACTATCCCAATGACATACGTAAAGTTCTTTTTCCAAATCTGTTCTTATTATTGTTCTAGTTGCTTTTCATTGTGGTTTTATTAAAGCATGCAGAGTGTGCCAGAAAGGGAGCAGGTGATGTGAGCTTGCCTGCTTCTCTTCCTTTTTCTTTCCCACTTGGAATTGCTTACTAGAACTTTTGTGATGTAGTAGTTTTTAAAAATCTCAGGAATTAGTGCTACTACTTGCAGGCTTTGCACCCTCGGTGAGTTATATGACCAGCCTGTGCTGCTCTGTCAAGTTGAGGGATTTGCTGGAAAGAGTAAATGAGTTTGTGTAATGTCTGTAAATCACTTAGAATAGTTCTTGGCACATAAAGGTTCAACAAATGCTAATTATTACTTTCAGAGTTTTTGTGAAGCTTAAATTAAATGAGATTACGCATGTAAAATGTTTAGTAGAATATCTGGTATTTATTAAGTGCTCAATAAATGCTAGTGGCTCTAATTTAAATATTCAGGTGCCAATGTGTCTAAAGAGGCTATGTCTTTGGGTCTCTGCATTTGTCATATCTTTAGTCAGTTTATTTTAGGGCATGAGGAAAAATCATTAGTTTCTATTTTGGCTTTTCCCAACAGGTTCAAGTTACAGTTATAGAAATGTTAAATAAATATGCAATTATTTTCTAATTTCTAAGTTTAGGTCATTTGTTAGACCACTCTCTTCAAGTTTATGTTTATTTTTACTATTAAAAATTATAGCTCTTAGGCTAATCTCACAATTTAGCATAGTAATTTTCTTGGACAAGGTCTATCAACATCTAACCTGTCTTTCTTCTTTCGTTGTCCTCCTTATAGGTTTGTGGAACCTTGCTTCTCTCTTTTCCAATCTTTGTTTATTTGTATTGATGCCCTTTGCCTTTTTCTTTCTGGAATCAGAAGGTTTTGCTGGCCTGAAAAAGGTAAGTGAATCGTGTTTTGGAATTAAATATCATCCATGTTGAACTAGAACATGTAGGCTTAAACAACCATTTGATTGGAATGTAAAAAGTTTAATTAATAATAATAAAACATATTAATAATGTGAACAATAATATTAATAATACTCCATATTGAATTATGTTGTGTGCCCATAGGGAGGAAGTCATCTTTCAGCCTTTGAATGTTTTTATAGTATGTTCAGAGTTGGAGTATTCTTTTGTGGAGTGAATAAACCTGATATGATAACTATTATTCCTTTCTTAGGCTATTTCATTTAGTTTAAAGCATGACATGAAATTCTAAAAATCTTAAAATATATCTTGATGTAAAAGTTATTTCACATCAGTATTTTCAGGAGAGTAGCATGTCATAAAATCAAACATGCTCCGTTAGATAGTCAAAGTCCCAAAATACTGCGACTCACTGATCCTAGGCGAGTGTGAGAGGGTTAGAAGTGGGCACAACGGGAGACTTTAATTCAGACTTTATAAGTGGTAACAACTTCATTTATCCTTGAATATAATATTTTAAAGTGAAAGGAACAGCATTTCTATTTAGAGCTTTGCTGTAAAATTTTGGAATCTAATGCAAAGATTTAAGTTCATGCTTTTTGGGTGACTTTTAAACTTGACAAAATGAGTTCTAATGTTACGGTTTATGGACACATTGCATCTTTTAAATTTTTAGTTATATTCATATTGTGATATATGGAGTGAAAGTCTACCTACATATTATTGAGTAATATTATAATGCCAATTAAGTAAATTTGGCATAAGAAGTTGTAAACTGTGTGTGAATTATTATTATTATTGTTTTTTAAAACTTCATATAACTTTTTGTGGGTTCTTAGGAATGAAATTGTTTAGTCTAACATTTTGACAGCTCTTCTGATTTTAAACCTTAAGTATAGTACGTTTTAGCCCTATACATTGAAGGATGCCATGAAAGAACACTGAGAGGTGATAGCTAAGGTGTTGTTTCAGTGGATTCACCTTTCTGTTTTCTAGATATTATTCCATACTTGAACAGTCTGTAGCTGAAAACTAGCAGTTGATTTCGTATTTGTAAGTGTACCAAGAAGAGAATGGACAGTTGTGTCTGGCAGTCAAAGCTGACATTGAGAAAACTGGCTTATATATAGGAATTCTTTTTTATCATGATGTTTTAAAATTATTTAAGTCATGTATGTAATGTAAAATAATTATATAGTTTCAATTTTGAAAGATCTTTGAGTTTTCATAATTTCTTGACGAAATCATAGGAAGTTTTATTGCTGAAAGGGATTTAGTTCAAACCCTTTTTTTGTAAGGAGAAAACTGAGGTCCAAAGATATTAAATGTTATTAAGTTGTCTAAAAACCACGTAAGCACAATTGCAGAACTAGTAGTACTGAAACCCAGGAGTTGTTTCTAACCTTCCCAAAGTGCGTGTTCCTCCCACGCCAGCCTATGGAGAGCACTGTTAAAGCCAACCAGGTGGATGAGACGGCCAAGGACAAAAGGGATGGAGAAGAAGAGAGGACCGTGGAATGCTGTGGAGCAAAGGAGCAAGAAAGAATTTTGAGTAGATGCTGTCAGATAGCGCGAGAACAAAAGGAGAATGATCTCTCCCGAAGCCAAAAGACAGTTTCTAGGAGAATGGAATGTAAACTATTATATTAAAAAGAGACTTGAAAGAAAGAACATCAAGATCGTTAGAGACACTTGAGAAAGCAATTTCTCTAGAATTTTGGAGGCTTTTGGTGGATAGTCATTCATTTGACAGTTTTACTAAGCACTTACTAAGTAATAATCATTATGCTGCTATAGGAGCTTGCTGGGAACAGAAATGAAAAGACACGGCTCCTGCCTTCAAAGGATGGACAGAAGGAGAAATCAGAGATGCAAGCAAATAGCATGCAGTGTGATGAACTTTTATACAACAAGCTGCTATGGGAAGCACTGTAGGAGTGGCTGTCTTGATTGCCTCAGAATTCTGGAAGGCTTCATAGGAGGAGTCAGCCTGCATTTGAAGGCTGAGCGGGCGTTGCTAGTGTGTGGCATGCCAGGCCTGAGTAAAGGCATGCGTTCTGATGGAATTGGGGGAATGGCTGAAACTTAGCTGTAGAATGGAGAATGGTGAGGTCAGGGTGCACGGGAAGCTTGTTGGGGTGAACTCCTGGAGGCCTTGAGTCCTCTGCCAGGTAGTTTGGATTTTACGCTATAGACAATAGGGAGTTGGTAAAGGACTTTTGAAGAGGATTTTTGCATCTACTGTTTTATTTACGTATATTTAGAGATAAATACACATCTGATTTTCACTGTATGTCACTAAGGCAAGAAGTACATGCACCACACAATGTGAAACGCTGTGTTTTGTAGCGATATCACCATACTGAATCAGTCATGTACCTGGCTCTGTTAAACAGTGTTCAACATATTTCACTAAAGTTTCCATGTTGATGTTTGCTTTAAATGTGCAAAGTTCTCCCCTCTTCCATCTCTGCCTCATGTGTAATCTTAACTAAGTGCAAAAACAACTGGTAAAGCTCAATATTAAATATATTTTCATAGTTGGTATTGTAGGTGTATCTACTTAGGTTATGCTTTTTATAAAAATCTAGTTATTAAATAGATTATTTTTAAAAGCAGTGTGCAATATGGACGAATCCCTTACCTCCAAATTAATTTCCTCCCTAACCAGTTAGAAAAGGGACTTGGCTATATCTGTTGGAGCAGAATTAGCAACTGTCTCTAGATTAAAAACAAATGACACAAAAACCCAGTGACATGTCACTGCTCTCTTGTTGCCCCTTGTAGACTAAGGTCAAAGGGAGAATCAGCTTGGGGAGGGATACGAGAAGGTAATTAAAGATATTTTGCACCTACAATTGTACAGCAATTCTTCCCCCTAAATTTATTGCTTCTGGTCTCTCTGTACATGATTAAAAGAATATTCTTTTCTAAGCACATCTTTGACTATATTAGTTACCTCAAAATCCCTCAGGCCATCAGCTACATTTTATGATCTCAGAGGGGACTCATGTGTTGAGGGATTGTAGGATATAATCAACATGACCAATTAATTCTCAAACACAGCAAAGGATTTAAGAAGAGGGCAAGAAGGCAGAGCTCAAGATGGTTACCATTTATTTGACTTGAGTTAGCTGGAGAATCAATGGGAGTTGTAGAAATCCATATAAGGAATTTGGTCTTTAATAAAACTGTTAAAGGAAGGAGTGGGGTGGGGTTGTAGCTTGGAGGTAGAATAATTCTACTATTAGTGTGCTCAGGGGAGGGGGCCTAAGGAGAAAGATTGAGGGTACTAAGGGGAGAAAGTTTGTCTTTAGAGTCAGACTGCCTGGGCTCGTTACTTCATGGAAACCTCAGGTGATATTTCTGTAAAATGGATATAATAATGATAGTTGCCTTACTGTATTATTCAGAGGATTAAATGAGAGGAGATTATTCATGTAAAGTGCATAGCCCAGGATTTATCTCAGTAAACGTTAGCTATTATTGCCATAATCTTAGAGCTTAATGCATTTGACTAATAAGTATTCTAGAAAATATCAGTGTTACATGATATCATCAGAAAGCAACTGAATACAGTATAATTAGCTCTTGATTATTCAAATATTATTATCCTAGGCAATTTTAAGATTCCAAACTATTTTTCCCATTTTGAAATGGCATGAACTGAAGCAAAATCAAACCTACTTGAAGATTAGGTATGTTCTAGAGCCTATTAGGAATGTTTAGAAAGCTTTAAAATTAGGGTAATCATGGCGTGTTATTTTAAAATATTCATATTTTTCAGTTTTAAAATCAAATACATGAAAGTTTCAAGAGTTATTAGCTTTGTATAGTTAAGGCTAAATGTGTAAAGTATATGTTTGAGCCTTTTAATATTATGCCTTTCTGTTACCTGTCTTGGTATTTACTTGTGCAGATCCTAAATAATGTGTGTTCAGACCTCTTTTTCTTTACACAGAGCAGTAGATTGTATCATAGTCATTAACTGTTGCTCTGTTGAAGTGAATGTGTCACTGACCACAATCAACAGCTGGTGAGCGAGTTATATATTTGTGTATATCCCTTTAAAGCTCTTTGCTTATTGGTTACATTTGACACATCTAATCCCAGGGCAATATTGACGAGATCTTAGAAAACTCTTCTAATTGGTAGATTCTGCACAATAATTTGAGTAGTAACAAACTTGTAATATGGTTAAGTTAAATTTCCTTTTTTTTCCTTTGGCCACCCTCCTGGTGCTGTTTTACTGTGTCTAAGTCTGGTAGAGTCCCTAAGTGGCATATGGCCCCACCATACTCCCATTGATTCCCCTGGGCAATCGATTTTAAAACAGCCCCTTGCATATTGTGCCGAGATGCGGAAATTGGCCACTAGCCACAGGCGGATGCAGAGCTTGAATTGAAAATCAAATTAAGCAGAATTCTCTGCTTAGTTTTTAATTAAACCACTATGTTAATTCAAACAGGACATTTTAGGCCTGGGGGATTGACCATGTCCTTTTAAGGGCCTTAAATAGCCTTTCTTCTCTCTCCTTACCATGTGTATGTTTCTTTTTTATTAGGACCATCTCCTCACTATTTCCATTCTTTGTAATTCTCAAGGTAGGAGAATGTAAATGGTTTTGATAAAGCAAATTTTTTTTAGTAAGAAGGTAACTTTTATTTTGGGACTCTAATTTACTGTTAGCAGTTAAATGTTTATCGAATTTAGATTATTTCACTGTCACCTATGTATATTATATCGAGCATTATATATGTTTATGTGTGTTTGAACCTGAACCCATGCTTACATCTTAAGATTTCAACTCTGATAAAAAGGTTGTGTCTGCTGGGTTTGTTTTGTTTCATTTCGTGGTGGAGATAGTTTCTCCACAGTTTTTATCTCAGTGACTCAATTGTATACCAGCATATGAGGTTCTTGGGGCTGACAGCCCTGCGGTTCCTGTCATACCGCACGCAGATCAGCGGTGGGCATTTCTCTCCCCAGCCTGCCTCTGAGAGACCTCTGAATTATTTGGGATGATGTCAGAAGATGTTTTCTGATTGCATAATAAACTCTGAACGTCTAACCTCTGGCCAGGGTTTAAATGGGAGTTAGGAATGTGTTTGTTTCATATTATATTTTAACATCTTACTTTGAATTAACATATTATGAAGAAAAAATTCAACAAGTTAATGAAAGTGAAAAGAATCTCATCAGTAACAGATTAATTCATAAACCAAAGATGTTTCTGGGAGTAACTATATTCTGCCTCACCTTAATGCCTATCTTTGATTTGAAGTCATGCATAAAGTTTAACATAAGTGACAGCAACATCCTGACCAATTACTCAAACCATCCAGACATCCCCAAATGTCCAGAACATAGCACACGGTCTGTAGGATTAAGAGGTTAACTCCTATAACTTCAAACGAAGTGCTTGATAATAAAAGCAAAAAGTACAAAATTTGAGGTAACTTCCTTTCTTAATTAATTAGACTGACCAGGTGGAAGCGAAGCGCTCGGTGCCGGTGCTTGGAGGCCTATAAAGCTGAGCGCCGTGACGGCACAATAGAGGAGGAACAGAGATTGCTTTAATATGTCTCTATCCTGTGTCACAGTTTGAAATTGTCCTGGTTTATGTCCCTTTTGGCAAACTTACATAAAAGTGACCTTGTACTGTATTTTATGACCAGATGACTTTTTCCCCCCAGTGGCTAATTTGTATCAGGCCTCCATCTTAAAGAGACACAGAAATAAGTAGGAAGTCCAGCTCGGTCTCAGTGAGCTTTCATTGCATTCTTTCATTATTTTTGCTCGTTTTTGCCACTGATCATCCATAAATTGTTGGAAATGAGTGATTAAGGAAGTGCTGCTTAGTGTTAGTGGCACATGCGCATATTTGGCATGTTTTTTGTGGGTGAGAGGAAATCACGTACAAAAAGGAAAACTCCTGCTGGGACCCTTTCAAGGAAATTTACCTTGGGTCGCGTTTTGATCTTGCTGTTTATAGCAGAAAATGGAGTCATATCTCACTAACTATTGTTATGTGTTAATTTGATTTTCCCAACACCTTCCAGAAAAAAAAATCATTCAGTAATTTCTTAATAGAATTCCTCTACCCTCCCCCAATCAGGAGCACTCGTTTTTCTGTGGAAACAACATGGATAAGAATGGTTATTTTCAAAACATTCAATTCTGGTAGTGTTGTTATACTCAAGGTTTCTTTTTGGAATTGTTACTCTACTGTAAAAGGCGTGGTTATAACAATGTAAAGTGAGCATTTCAGACATAGGATCTCAGAGAAAGACGTATAAAAGTATTATTTTGAGGAAAAGAGTACATTTATTTCATTTAAAAATTAAATTTATAAAGATTTTGAATTACCAATCATTTAGTTAATGAAGTGACATTAATTTTGTCGTTCTTCTTAGTACAGTTGCATATTGGAGGGAACTACATATTTAACTTGAGTAGCAGTATCTGTTATTGTCCAGTAGCTGCTGTGTTTTTAAAACACTCAGTCCCTTTATATTTTGTGATGGTGTGATACTCTGAATTGGACCATTATATAGCACTTTTGTCTTTCTCTCCATTTTTCAAATACTGAGAGCTTTCTACTCTAAGGCTAGAGTGTGTCTTTATGTGCATGTTAGTGTAGAGCAGAATGGTGAGCTTTGGCCTTCCGAAGACCTGGACTTAATGCTGACTCTTCTCCTTCCTCACCTGGGACTCCGACACGTTTCCTGGTGTTCCCGTCTGTAAAGTGGGCTGGCAGTATATACCTTATCCGGTTGCTGAGGGCTGGGTTACCTCATCTAATTTGTTTGTAAAGTAGCAAAAACAAAGCAGCAGTTATTATTAGGTGCTTAAATGTATCAACTATGTGAAAGTTGGTAATGAAACATGAGGACGATGTGTGTAGAGTTACTTTTTATATATGATACCAAAATGATGTAAGAAATTATAGTGGCATCAACATATTTGGCTTTATTTACTTTTTGAAATAGAAGTTGTTTTATCTTACAGTAGTATAGGTTGTAAAAAAAATATATGTTTAATCGATAACTAAACTTCAAGCTTTGATGATTAAATTATTAATTGCTGTCTCATAACTCAGGGCTCTTTGTTAAATGAGGACAAGTTTTGGTAAGGAGGAAATAAAAAATCACCAGGTTCAAATTTTAAAGTACTTATACTTTTACAGGACCTAATACTTCTAATGTTCATGAAACAATTTTATAGAAATAATCATTGTCAAATAGAGTCTTTTTTCCAAAACTCTTTTTGGGGGAATTGAAAACTACCCACTCTTGGTTGGAATGAACTTTATTAAAAAGTAAAACTAAATGTCAGATTTGATGCTGATGGAGAGCATCTTACATAAGATGGTAGAAACCCGCAGGCATGGAGGACGAGAGCTCATCCAAGAGGCTTGAGTTTTGACTGTTAAAAATCTTGTATTTATTTAAAGGCATTTAAACTCGTATTTATTTGTCTATAAAATCATTTATTCAGCATATCATAGTGTTAATCTTCTGATCTCTATGAAATGTTTGCCAATATGTAGCTGAAACTTGGTATATTACTCTACAACCCATTTATTTGGCTCATTTGTACCAGAAATAAAAGTTGCTTATCAGACACATCAAAGGCAATAGGATTGTTTGATACTTTTGACATTAGGTAATATTTTGGGTTACAGTATATCTACTTTTCTTTAAGACTTAGGTCATTAACAGTTATACTAGTTAAGAATGTATTGATTTGCATACTTTCTGTTAAGGAAAGGAAATTCTCATCTAGAAAGACACTTTCTTACTGTTCTAGAGTGACTGAATTTCAAAGCAGCTGAATTGTTAAAAAAATATAAAAATTATGTTCTTTTAGTGATTAAAAATAAGATTAGCAGGCAAAAACTGAAAAAATAAGGATACATCAAAGAAAAAGTTAGAATTATAGTGAAATGATCAGTTTTAAGGAAACATTTCCTGTATCTTTCTTGAAACAGAAAGAAGAAATTTTAAGTTGTTTTATACTGATGGGTTTAAATATTTTTATACTTTCATATTTTAGTTGGGATTACTTGATATTTAATATTTTTCTTCACATTAGTGAGTATTAATTTTTATAAGCAGTCAATTTTTAAAACAGACTTGTGAAGGGGTTAAACTTTATTTTAGACTTTTTGAGGTAACAGAAAGATCTGATCTCTTAATGATTTTTGTTTCCTTCTTAAATGCCTATAATTAAATTACATTTCTGATCTATTTATTTAGAAGAGATTTGATGAAGTAACTTATGTTGTGCTGAGACCTTATTGTATTAGATAACTTAAAGGTACTTAGACTCAGTATTCTGAATAAGACCTCTCTTTCTGTCGTTACCTTAGTTCAGGCTGCCTCATTTCTTACTTGGAGTATTTAAGCCACTGTCCATCTGTTTTCTGCTTCCAGCGTCACTCCCATGCAAAGTAACCTCTATGCTGCCTCCTAGCCTTATGCTCTTAATACTGCTGTTGTTTATGTAACTCACTTCCAGAAAATGTTGTGATAGCTTCTGACTGCCAACAAAATGAAGTCTAAAATTCGTAACACCACGTATAAAACCCTCTGGAAATTTGTCTTCGGTCTGTCTTTTAGGCCACATTTTTCAAGAGGCTCCCCTGTTTACTGTAAGCTGCATCCCCACTGAGCTCCTCACCTGAGCCAGAACATGCTGGCTTCTTTCACAGCCCCATGTCTTCACATGGTGTTCCTTGGCCAGGAAGCCCTCTTCTCACTTCCCTGTCTGGTGAAATCTGTCCTCAAGTGCTGCCTCTTGGGTGGGCCTACCATCCTTCCAGGGGCCTTCTGGAGGGGCGACCTGCTTCCTCCTCCCGCAGTGGTGATCACAGTTATATTGTGATTATTTCTTGATGTGTCTTTTTCTCCTTTTTCCCTTGGTGTTCCCAAACATGTATACTTAGTATGCTGTGGACAGATGTCTTGAACAGGGAAAATGAAGCATGAAAGCTAAGAAGGTCTTAGGTCCCCTTGATTTGTCAAGGGGCGGGGTGGTTCGGAAAGTGCTTCAGTACAGCCCTTTCTAGAGGAAGCTGGTCATGGGTTCCTACACTGGTTATCTTTCAGGCTGTGATATTTTTAGAACCTCCTTAGAACCTCAGTGCAAATGAAGACAGAGACACTGCTTTATTTTGGGACAGCTTAGGCTATTGGTCCAGAACCTTCAGGTTATGTTATAGTGAAGCTTATCACAAATGAAATGAGTCTCTACAGTATCCTGACCCTCCTTAGCTTTGTTTACAAAACCAGACCTCCCCACCCCTACCCTGATTCTCCAGCTAGCTGTTTAATTCTGGGATTTGGTGTGCCAGGAATGAGCCCCACAGACACTGCTGTGCTTGCCCTTGGGTGGGTCTGGTAGCACCAGGGCACCTGCTGGGTTGGAGCTAACGTGACTGCAGCCTCCTTGGCAGGACTTTGACCAGCTACCCAGATCTGACCATCTTCCTCTTCCAGGCCATTCCCCTCAAGGGCCACTTGTCCAGCAAGTGAATTTTCTCCTGACTGTAGTGCTCCCTTCCCACCTTCCTTTCCTCTTCGTGAATCTCTAAACTGAGGTCTAGCATGCCTTCTGAGCTGGATTCCTCTAAGCCAGAAGGATGGCTGATGGTGTTTAGTTGTGACATAAATTGGTGAAAAGTTAAAGGAAACTTTGAGAGTAGTGTTAATATTGTTAACCTAATATCTTATATGCTAGATCTAATTCTTACATAGAATAGGAGCTAGCATCTTTTTTCCCTGCCAGCCAGTTATTACTAAAGACTCATATTTGTTTATTATTTTGTTTTAAACTATTTTCACGTATTTTATTTCATTTGCTCTGTTAAATATCTGAGAGGTAACCGAGGTGAGTTTTAGTGCACATATTTTATAGAAAATGTCTTTAAGCCTCAGTTTTCTTATGAAACTTCCGGGCTACATAGTCAGTGGCAGAGTTGGTACTAGAATCCAAAGAGTGTTTTTTGCCCTGTGCTAGTATTTATGAACCAGATAGTTCTCAAACCTTCTGGAGATTACAGAAGGCTTCTTGCAGTTCAATTCTATAAAGATACTTCACACTATTTCTGTTTTTAAAAAATCAATAACTCTGTATATTTTTCCTTTAAAGCAAAACATGCTGAGAGCTGTGAATGTGTATTTGGTGAGTTTGCCAGGTTTTAGTAGAGATCAGGGGGCATGCTTGTGGTTCCAGTACTTGACTGATCACTCAGCTGAGCCCCACAAGCCACAGTAGTGGTTTTGAGCATTATATGTTTTCTGTTTTTAAAAATTCCTAGTCATATGTTATTTAACTAATGCCATAAGGGATGATTGTGTAAATACTGTAAACATAAGGGGACTAAAGTTGTAAATTCAAGGTGCTGAAGAGCGTCCATGATGACACAAGTCACGATGCCGCAGACCCACAGGTGAACCCTCCCCTGGCTCGGTCCTGTGTTTGGCTTATCAAAACTTGTATATAGCACAACAAGATGGCCACAGAACTTCAAAATTAATGCTAACCAGAGAAAATTGAGTAATAATTATATCCAGTTTAGTTTTTTTAGTTATTAAAAATAGACAACTTGGGCCTAGAATGTTATTTATTGAAAAATATTTGCAAATAACTGGCTGAAATCTTCTCTTCGATTTGTAGAAATAAAATATGAAAATTATTAAAAAATCAGTTTTTTAAAATTTCAAGATGTTAGAGTTTCAAAAATATTTGAAGTTGTAATAGAGAAATTTTGGTCTTTATATTTTATACATCAGGCTTTGTTTGGGTCTGATTATGTGATGTTTGATGTCCATTCATGAGTTTTCTTACACAATTAAAGGAAATTAAATAGCATGTGTCATTGTTAAATAGGACCAAATCAAAAATTTAACCGTATAACCAACATCCTGTATTATTAAATGCATAGGTAAGTTCTCAAGAAAGCAAGAAGTCTCTTAGGACCAAAACCGAACAGGCACAACAAAACTAGAATGGTACGTAAATAAGTGATGCCCTGGCTACCCTTGTCAGGGCAGGGAGCTGGTTACAGGTGACACAGGACCATAGGTACGTGGAGCCTAGGAGCTGGAGCCGAGGCCCTGCTGAAAGCCCCCAGCGAAAGGGCACGCTTCTTTTAACACACACACACTGTCCTTGCCCACTGCTAGAGGAAGACTGTCAGCCTTGGCTCTGGGCAGAAGAAGAGTTCATCCTGAGGACTCATCCACAGGCCTTGGCCTCCCTCTCCCGGCACCTGGGCTCCAATATTTGCTACCAGTGCTTTTGGGAAACCCAAATCAAGAAAAAAGTTCTCTCCAAGTATTATGTATCATTTCATCATTTTAACCTACTCTATAATACTTTTAAGTAAATTTTACTTAAAAGTTGTTTATATAGGCCCACCCAGTGGTGTCGTGGTTGGTTTCGTGCACTCTGCTTTGGCAGTCCCATGTTTCGTGAGTTCAGATCTCTGGGGCAGACCTGCATACCACTCATCCAGCCATGCTGTGGCAGCGTCCTCCATACGAAATAGAGGAAGACTGGCGACAGTAGCTCAGGGCCAGTCTTCCTCAAACACACACACAAAAGCTTTATATAAATATGTAATTAAGGTTGGCTTTAGAAAGTTGATTTAATATAATTTAAGATGGATAATACATATAAATTTTTGACCTAGTCATATTTAACTATGACGTGTTGTTTAGTTTCCTTTAAATTAATTGTGTGAGAAAACTCAGGACTTATCAGCAAATGTTATATAAGCTGACCTAAGCAAAACCTGATTTCATTTTTTTTTTATTGAGTTAATGATAGGTTACAATCTTGTGAAATTTCAGTTGTACATTAATGTTTGTCATTTGTGTTGTAGGTGCACCACTTCACCCTTTCTGCCCACCCCCCACTCCACCTTTCCCCTGGTATCCACTAATCTGTTCTCTTTGTCCACATTTTTAAAGTCCTCATATGAGTGGAGTCATACAGAGATTATTCTTCTCTAACTGACTTATTTCACTTAACATAATTCCCTCAAGGTCCATCCATGTTATTGCAAATGGAATGATTTTGTTCTGTTTTACAGCTGAGTAGTATTCCGTTGTATATATATATACCACATCTTCTTTATCCATTCATCTGTTGATGGGCACTTAGGTTGCTTCCACGTCTTGGCTATTGTAAATAATGCTGCAATGAACATTGGGGTGCATAGGACTTTTGGAATTGTTGACTTCAAGCTCTTTGGATAGATACCCAGTAGTGGAATAGCTGGATCGTATGGTAGTTCTATTTTTAATGTTTTGAGTAATCTCCATACTGTTTTCCATAGTGGCTGCACCAGTTTGCATTCCCACCAGCAGTGTATGAGGGTTCCTTTTTCTCCACAACCTCTCCAACATTTGTTACTATTAGTTTTAGATATTTTTGTCATTCTAATGGGTATAAGGTGATATCTTAGTGTAGTTTTGATTTGCATTTCCCTGATGATCAGCGATGATGAACATCTTTTCATGTGCCTACTGGCCATCCATATATCTTCTTTGGAGAAATGTCTGTTCATGTCTCCAGCCCATTTTTTGCTCGGGTTGTTTGATTTTTTGTTGTTGGGTTGTGTGAGTTCTTTATATATTATGGATATTAAGCCTTTGTCAGATATATGACTTGCAAATATTTTTTCCCAGTTAGTGGGTCGTTATTTTGTTTCAATCCTGTTTTCATTTGCCTTGAAGAAGCTCTTAGTCTGATGAAGTCCCATTTGTTTATTCTTTCTATTGTTTCCCTTCTCTGAGAAGACATGGTGTCCAAAAAGATCCTTTTAATACTGATGTCAAAGAGTGTACTGCCTACATTTTCTTCTAGAAGCCTTATGGTTTCAGGTCTCACCTTTAGGTCTTTGATCCATTTTGAGTTCATTTTGGTGAATGGTGAAAAAGAATGGTCAATTTTCATTCTTTTACATATGGCTTTCCAGATTTCCCAGCACCATTTGTTGAAAAGACTTTCTTTTCTCCATAGTATGCCCTCAGCTCCTTTGTCGAAGATAAGCTGTCCATAGATGTGTGGTAAACCTGATTTCATTTTATACTAACTTTTCTACATTTTGAATTTATACTCTTTCTTAGTAATTTGAAATTGGTTTAGTTCTTAAAGAGTTATCATCCTTTTAAAAAACCCAAGGATGAATAGCATCCTTATGTGGGGTGCTACTACAGCATGGCCAGGTGAGCAGTGCCAGGTCCATGGCTGGGATCCGAACCTGTGAACCCCGGGCCGCCAAAGTGGAGCATGCAGACTTAACCAAACTACACCCCCGGGTTGGCCCCTAGACTTTTTGACTGGAAGCTTGTTAGCACCTGGAATCACCGCTCTTTTCTTACTCTTCTTATTTTCTTTTTATTTTTTTTTAGTCTATAATTTCTCCTGGACATTTCTCCATAGATTTGATCTTATCCACTTCCTGTCTCTTGGGGATTTCTCAACATTGCTGGTCTGCTGTAGCCCTCTTGTCTTCTAGCATAATTAATTCATCCCGATGATTCCTATTGACCACTTACTGTACGCTAGGTGCTATTGCAGATTCTAAGGACAGTGCAGATTGATAGATTGATTCTTTATTATATATGTTTTTCTGTCTTCTATGGTAAAAAAAGAAAACATTTAATCCATCATTCTTGAACCAATGTCCCTGACTCCTTTTTCTCTCTACCTGTCAACTTTACTGGCTCTTTATCTGGAACATAGTAGTAATTCATTTATTTGTTAATTTGGGGGCATTCTTTGGCCTTTTTTTCCAGCTCTGGGAGGCTTTCCCTGCTTCAGTTGGCCCCGATTTCGTTGACAAATATGGGGCCCAGTCTTTTCTTTTGGCCATTCCTCTTTAGCTTTGAAGCTCTTTTGGCCTCTCTTGGCCTTAATGTTGTTTAAAGAAGATCTTTTCCAATCTAGTGTTCAGAAACTCTTTCTCGAGATTCCAAGATGATTTCTGCAAATGCACAAGTCCTTCCTGAGTGTGCCTGTATTCCAGGGTCCTTACTGTTTAATTTTCTAATGTCCTATTTGGCTTGCATAAAGCATACTCATGAGGCTGATGATTTTGGCTGATTCTCCTGTGTATCTTTTATCGGTTTTTCATTTATATTTTAATTTTACTTTAAACAATTTTATAGAAAGCCAATTAACCTTGCTTTGTATTTTATGTCATTCCAAGTTACCTGTCAACATTTGTACTTGGATTATTATTTATAATTAGTGTGTACATATGTTTTATGTCCTTCTTACTTTAATAATTTATTTTGTGTATGTAAATTTTCTTGTGCCAGGAAAAGTTGTCCGGACTTGGAAATGGGAAGAAGAGATCCTGGGTGTTCTATCAGTGGAATGTTGGGTATTGTGTAGTGGACCCTGGGGATTATCTAATCCTATATGGGGTATGCTCCTTTGGCTGATTTCTTGTTGACTTGGCTATTTTACATCGCCTTAGGATTAGAGTTAACTTGTACGAAACTGAGAGTAATGCAAATGCATTTTGTCTGATAGAAATATAGTTATTTCCTCCCTATACAAAAGATAGCCCCAGATATTTTGTTTGATTGTCCCATAGGATATTATTTAGATTTACATCTATTAGCACATTAATTTTAGCATTTCCAATTGTCTATCTGTGTTCTTCAAATTCTCCTTTCTCCTGATTTTAACAAAAACTTAAACCATGTGACTGCTGCTAAAAGATGTGAGGAAAAGAAAGGAGCAGGGTGCTCAGAGGAGAGCTGCAGTCAGCAAGCAACAGTAACACTTGCTATGGGCTGAAGTAGAGAATGTGGGCCCTGGTGGTTGAGAGTCAGGCAAACACTTAACGTGTCCACCAGGGTACAAGCTACTGAGACACCTCACCCAAAACTAGATCCTGCCTGTCTAGATCCACCATCACCAGAGGCAGGAGGTGATAAAGAGAACAAGTAGGACAAAAACTGTTAAATAGAAAGATGAGCAGGGACTCATAAGATGACCAGACATTGGGAAAAGCCAACACTGTGGGAGGTATCAAACTCAATTTATTACTCAGAGTTGATAGGCAAAGAGAAGATTTCAGGAAGATTTTTAAATAGTTGATCTAGCATTTTATATATTTTTTGGCAGAAGTAATTAAGGAAATCCTGTCCTCAGTATTGCCAGAAATGGAAGTTCTACTGAGTCATTCTGATTAAAAAAAAAAAATCAAGTCCAGGATATTTCTACCAGACTTCAAAGAACAGATAACTCCAATTTCACATAAAGTTGCCTGGAGATTTGAAGATGGAACACTCACAGTTTTATTTTATGAAACTAATATAATCTTGATACTGAAAGCAGACAAGGATAGTAGGAGAAAGAAACATTATAGGCCATTCTTATTCATGGATACTTGCGAGTCAGAAAATATTAAGCTTAATCCAGCCATGTACACAAAAAATCATCATCAAAAAATTTATTTCAGGTATGCAAGATTGGCTTAACATTAGAAAATCTATGACTATAATTCATATTAGGTGAGTTAGGAAAAAACTCAAGTGAGCACCTCAAATGAGACAAAACACATTCAATAAAATTAATAACTATTCATGATTAAAAAGCAAACTAAGAACTAAAGGGAACTTTCTTTTTTTATATATTAATTTAATTTTTATTGAGTTTATGATAGTTTACAACCTTGTGAAATTTCAGTTGTACATCATTGTTTGTCAGTCATGTTGTAGGTGCACCCCTTCACCCTGTGTGCCCACCCCCACCCCACCTTTCCCCTGGTAGCCACTGATCTGTTCTCTTTGTCTACATTTTTAAGTTCCTCATATGAGTGGAGTCATACAGAGTTTGCCCTTCTCTATCTGGCTTATTTCACTTAACGTAATTCTAAAGGGAACTTTCTTAACATGATAATGGATATCTACCCTAAGCCTACAACTGACATCGTACTTACTGGTAAAATGTTAAAAGTATTTACTTTAAAATTGGGATGCCATCTTAAATATGTTTATTTCTAATAATAAATAACACTGTAGTAGAGTTCTTTATTAGTACAGTTAGACAAGAAAAGGGAATATTGAAACAAACAAACAAAATACTTGTTCTTAATAGATGATAGTGTCTTTTGGAAAAATCCTATAGAATCTAAAGATAAATTATTAATTCAACAAGAAAGCTGGATGTAGGATTAATATAGAAAAATCAATAAATAGCCACAAACAAAATATTGTTAAAAATACCTCTTATAATAGCAAGACAGCCTATGGTATGTTGAAATAAATCCTAGAAATGATGCATAAAATCTTTATGGAAACAAAAAATCTTATTTAAAGTTGTTAAAGAAGACTTAAATAAATGGATAGGTATTCTGTTTATGAATTTCTTTATATGGTAAAAACATCAGTTCTCAAATTGGTCTTTAGAGTCAATGCAATTCTAATAAAAATTTCAAGAGGTTATCTTATGGAATGTGACAAGCACGTGGTAAAATTCTTATGGAAGAGCAGAGAGCCAAGAATAGCCAAAGCAATTTTGAAGAACATGGTGATGGAACTTACTTACCAAATATTTAAAAAGGAGCAAAGGAGTTGAATACACATTTCTTAGAAGAAGATATACAACTGACCAATAAGCACATGAAAAGATCTCAACTTCACTAGTCATTAGGGAAATGCAAATCTAAACCACAGTGAGGTACTTCTTTATACCTATTAGGATGGCTACTAGCAGAAAAACCCCAGGAAATAACAAGTGTTGGCAAGGATGTAGAGAAATTACAACTCTTGTGCACTGTTGGTGGGAATGTAAAATGGTGCAGACAGTATGGAAAACAGTGTGGAGGTTGTTCAAGAAATTAAAAATAGAATTACCATATGATCCAGCAATTCCATTCCTGGGTATTTACACAAAAGAATTGAAAGCAAAGACTCTGCAGATAGTTAGACACCCATTTTTGTGACAGTATTATTTACAATAGCCAAAAGGTGGAAATAACCTAAGTATTCATCAGTGGATTAACAGATAAACAAAATGTGGTATATACATACAATGGAATATTATTTAACCTTAAAAAAGGAGGAAATTCTGACACGATGTACAACTTGGATGAACCTTGAGAGCATTATGCTAAGTGAGATAAGTCAGACACAACAAGACAAATACTGTTTGATCCCCTTATGTGAGGTACATGGAGTAGTTATTCACAAAGGCAGGAAGTAAAATGGTGGGTGCCCAGGGGTTAGGGGGGAGCGAGACTTATAGTTTAATGGGTGCAGAGTTTCTGTTGGAGAATATGGAGATGGATGGTGGTGATGGTAGCACAACAATGTGAATGCACTTAATGCCGCAGAACTGTACACTTAGAAATGGTTAAAATGGTAGATTTTATGTTATGTATATTTTACCACAATCAAAAAAAAAGTAAATAAATGATGAACATGGTAATTCAAATTGGTGGTTACCTTTGGGCAGGTTGGTGCAGTTGGGAGGGCCACGTGCGTGCCACAGTAGTTGTAGTCATGTTCCTTTAAGTTGAATGGTATATCCACAGATGTTTAATAGATATACAAAGCTAAACAGGGTACTTTCATTATTTAAAAATAGAAAGGAAAAAAGGTGATTTATTTCTTGGTGATAGGCTCATATTAACCAAACAGAGGCTGATATGTAAAACCAAAGCTGTTAGTGAGAGCCAGAGGGAATGTGGCAGTCAGGAAGGTGGACCAAATGCAGCTGATGGGGGGATTGGTCTGGAGTGAGGGCAGACAACCTTGAGCTTTTCATGTGTATGTTTCCTGTTTTGTTCACTGTCAGAGGATAGCTCTTCTGTGGCATTTTGGAATTCCTAGTGCTTTTTGTGTAAATGTACTCTTTGCTGCATAAGAAATTATTGTGTGGCATTGCTTTATATTATATCCTGCACCTTAATATCTTGTACATTTCACTATAGTAACATAATAAATAGTAACTCTAATGATCTTATTTTTGTTGTGTCTTTACTGGAGCTTGTGCCTGGGTGTTTTATGAAACCAATAGTAAGGTATTGGCTACAATGTTCTATTGTATTACTTTTCTTATAGGACTGAGCGTTTGACCTCAGCATGAGCTTGCTGTTATGGAATTGAAAATTAATGTTGTAGTAAAAGAAGCTTTTATGTATTTTGCTTTGGTTCCTTTACTAAAATTATAGGTTTATCTTAAGTCTGTGAGCCTTCTCCCCCACCTCCCTATTTCCACATCATTTATCTTTTGTGTCTTATTTCTGTTGTGTGGGGAGGTGGAAAGCACAGGCTCCAAAAGCTGACAGACCTGAATTTACAGTGAGTTTTGGCACCTTGAACAGGTGACTATAGCCAGATTATTTAACATTTTTGGACATGAGCTTCCTTATTTATAATACAATTCACCTTTATTGTGAAGATTCAGTGAGCATATATAAAGCAACTAGTAGAGCTCTGCAAATGTTAGTTCCAATCTCTTCTTTTCCATGAAACTTATAGCTAAAGAATTACTAGAACAGACTGAGAAGAAAAGACCTTTACTAGATGACTATTCAGTTATTTTGATTTTGATGCTGTGTACTAAGAAGTGCTTTTTTTCCAACTTTAGAACTCTGTTTAAAAATTTAGGTATAAAGTCTCTGTGGTCTTTCTACAATTCAGTTCTTTCATTTACATCTTGGAAATTTGCTATATTAATTTATTTCCTTGTAATCTGGAGAGTTTTTATTTATCTAATATGAGAAATTTCTGCTTATAAATTTGAATACAGAGAACATCTTAGTTCAGTGAACTAGCAATGTTGGTGCTTTTATTTTGACTTATACAAAAATGCTTTCTTTTTGTCAAGTTGTGATAACTTCAGCATCTTATAGTTTTAGATTTTCCATCTTGTACAGACTACATTAAATAAGTATATATATAATAGACTGCAGAAAATATTAATATTAAAAGACATTTCACTATAGAGCTTAACAAAGCCTTCTGTAAAGCTGTTTTCTTTGACTTGGGACAAAAACTCTTTTTGTCCATGCTCTTAATGATTACTTTGGAGCAAAGGGGGAAATGTTTGACACTCTCTAGAGATGCTTGTTTGTGGTTTTTTCATGGTTTAAAATAATTAATACCTGTCTTTATTTTCTGTTGTTGGTTAGTGCTTCTCTCGCTCTTCCCCAGATGACTGCATGTATGTTTGGGGCAGTCTTGATGTCATGCTGAACAAACTTTATCTTAATGTTACTAAGAGACCCTTTTTGTCAGATGAAAACAATGGCTTGATATTTATTTTAAAAGTTCCTTGAATGTAGAAAATTTTCCCAGGCTTTCCTGATGGGTGGAGACGTAGTATATAAAGTGGTGTTTACATACCTTCCAAGAGGTCAAGATGTCCAGGCAAAATCTTGTTTAAATGTTCATCACCATAGAAACATATCAGCTTATTGTTAGAGCTTTTGTAAGTACATTGTAATTTTCACTTCATTGATATTCAGTACAGAGCAATTAAATGTCTCATTGACTAGCACAAAAATTTCAAAAAGCAATTATAACTATTTTAGTGTTTTAGATTTTACTCATCATTTAGTACTTATTTAAATCTAAAAAGAAGTCTGAGTCTACATGTGTTTAGTCTTTACTAGCTTATTTAATCCAATTCAAACTGCTATGATGTTGAGATAGTTGTAATTTCCATAATACTACTGATATGAAACTAGTGTAATTAATTATATAGCTTACTTTTCTTAAAAACAGTAAGGTGTTTCATTGGTAGAAAGAAAATGCTTTGTTTCGCTGGTGTTTTTTACTAATATACTAAGTGGTTATTGCACTATAATTTTAATAAAAGGGGTGAAGTTTCCTTAAAGTAAATTAGATTTATGTTTTTGGGGGAGGGGTTAGGATAAGTATTCATAATGGGGATAAAAATACTGTAAAGTTTCTGAAATCCTAGTAATATATGACATAGCATAAGCATTCAAAATTATCTGAAGGAAGTACAACTGTTGATGATAAGCAGATGTTCTTATAGTTCCGTGATTCTATTCAGGAGACTTTTTTTACTTTTTAAGATGAACAATGGGAACCTTCTTTCGCTCTGACCGTGTTTTTCCCACTTTGTTGTTTGCAGGGTATTTCAGTAAGTTATTCTGACATCTGGCGCATCTTTTAGCTCAGCGTATGCAAGAATGGAGTTGATAGGAGCCTTCCCCCTTGGGGCTTCTTAGCTCCCATTCTGACTCTTAATGGAAAAATGAGCAGTAGGCGTATTTTTTTGCTTATATGCTGTCCTGCTGGTGATTAATGGTAGTGATAAAAGCTCTCATAATGCTTTTTATTACTTTGCAAACAGAATCTCATACAAAAGTTTAAAAACCTCACGCATTACATGCCACAGAGCCTGTACTCTGTAGGCTTTGTAATATTTTTATGATCTCAAGAAAGGTAGTGATAATAGTTTATATATTTTTGGTGCTTATAAGAGCCAGTCGATGCTGAATTAACAAATGAAGTCTGATTGTTTATAGTCCCATCACGTCTCTTCTCTCTATCTTAAAGTTGTTGAGAGTAAAAAGAAATTTGCCATATTGCATTTAATGAACAAATTTGGTAAGTTTTTCTATTGTTTTCACTAGGGCTCATAAATGTGACGCAGTTGATTTCAAGTTGGGCTGAAAGAGAGTAACGTTAACAAAAGGAAAACGTAATTGCCCTAGCCTCCTAGTGGATTAAGTAAGAATAACAGTTATTTCTTAGTGTATCCACTTACCTTCAGTATTTCATAAACAGGCATAACCATATTCAGTAATTTTGATGGCTTGCTCTCTGGCAGCCTTTTCTGTTGTAATATTGCTGATTTACTCTTTTTAATTTAGATTGAGAGCTGAGAGTGAGCAAATTTATTTTCATGAATTATTTACTTTCAAAAGAAATATCAGTCAATTTGAAATAAATTTTTGAAGTTTATATGATTTGACAGTTTTTTTGTTAAATGTTTCTTATTTGCTTAAGCATGTGAATATACATTTTACATATTTCTTCTTGATATTATTCTTATATCAGTAATAGAAAAAGCATCCTTTTGAAATTATATAGCTTGTTTCTTTTTAGAAAGACTGTTCACATGTAATTATTTTGGCACATAAGAGATGTGTTTTTAGGACTTAGTTTGTAAGTATATTTGGATAAGTATGTGGATATTTAACCCTAGCATGACTTTCAGACAGGGTGATACTTAGGTTACATTTTAAATACTACCTATTTTTCTTAATGAGAGAATGTACTTTTTCTTAATGTAAACAGAAGGGGGTAGTTTTCAAATTTAGTGTCAAATTTCATCTTTTTTGCCATAAATGCTACTTAAAACACTAAGTTATGGGTATAGCATGTTAAATGAGGAGGTTACTTTAGCCAAGCTGTTTTTGAAAGAATTTTATATCAAGGTTAAATTTAGAAAAGTGTCCAGAAAGTACTTGAAACTACAGAGAATATTTCTATCATATTTTGTTAGAAGCAGGCTATTTATAGTCTTCTCTGACCGATACGGTAACCACTAACCATGTGTGGCTATATAAATTTAAAAGTCAATAAAACCAAAAATTTGTTCTTCAGTCACAGTAGCCACATTCTAAGTGTTGAACAAACACGTATGGCTGGTTGCTATTGCATTGGATGGTACAGAATAGAACATTTCCATCATCACAGAAAGTTCTATTGGACAGTGCTGTGGTATGCTATTAAGTCGTAAATAATTTTCCTTTCATCTGTAATTATTTTGTTCACTATCTAAACAGCAGAAGAAAGAGCAAGGCCCAGCTTTAAAGAGAGACTTGTGTAGCATCTCAGTTGGTTAGAGAAGGATGCTAATGAGATTCATCTTTTATTATTTGTTGTTGCATTAAAGCATCTGTTTGCCAGTTTCAGGCCTCTGTTAGCAAGTTATGACTAAGAGTGACATGATCAGATTTGTGTTTTGAAAAGATCACATTCCCACTGTGATGTAGGCAACAGGTCAGAGAGAGACAAGAGTGTGGGTGCAGGACTACCAGCTAGGAGGCTAGGGAGTTGTTTAGGCAAGATGGATGTGATGGCAGGAGGAAGAGAAGTGGGTGAATTTGAGTTGTAATGACAGTAGAATCAGAAGTGCTTGTTGGTTGACTGGACCAGGGTCTAGGGGTGGTGGGGGGGGGTGTGTGATGGGGGGACGGGGTGCAACAGGAAAGCAGGTGATGAGGATATTTATAAAGTGTCTGGCAAAAACAATAATGGTGCCATTTATTGAGGTATGTGACACTGAAGGAGGAGCAGGTTTAGCGGGTAGAAGGATGAGTTTGACTTCAGAATTAAATTTAAGGTTCCTGTGAGATATCTAAGGGGAGGTGGCAGTTGAGATGTATGCACTGGGCCTCAGCGGTAAGATTTGGAATAAAGATATAAATTTCAGAGTCTTTGGCCACATGAAGAGGCAAGATTACCTAGGGGAAGAACAGAGCAATCTGTCTGGTGAACCATCTACATCAGAATTGATGGAGCTGCCACTTGGGGCTGGAACTCAGGCCCCAGGAATTGGCTAAAGCAATTGGCAAGCCCCTTGGTAATTCTCATGCATGCTAAAGTTTAAGAAGCACTGATACAGCATGTGAAAGGATGAACATCTAAAATTGAGCCATGGGAGTAAAGGGACCTGAGATATTTTCCTTTATAGAATAAAAGAGATGAGAATGGAGACAGAAACCAAAGGGTAGGAGAAGGAAGCGGAGAGGACATGCAGGCTGCCAGCTATGTCCTACTAAGGGAGAAGTGAGATCCACTGTAGTTGTAAGAAAGGAGGGGATGAGATTAGGATCAAAGAATGGAAAACATTTTAAAAATCATTCAGGGAATTGTTAGTCAGCTAGAGATACAAGGATTGCCATGTAACATTGAAGGCCCACTTTGGAATGTAGTAGCAAAAATTTCTCATGATTTTGTAAATTTCTTTAACAGAGCTGAGAATTGGAGGAGTGAGCCACCAGTGGAATTAAGCTGGTCTGGTGGTAGTCAAGGGGACCAGGAATACTAGGATGTTATTAATAATGGATTATCATTAAAGTATACTAATTCACCATAGGGTTTAGGCAAGTAAAAATAAGACTGATTGGAGGGGAAGGGAGGATCAAGAGAGTGAAGAGTATAACGATGAGGACATGGAGCTAGGTTAGAGGAGTGAGTATCAGAGAAAACAGGAAGCTGTGGACTGAGCAAGCAGTTTTCAAAGTTTAAGATCTTAGAGATGGGCCTGAGAGATGATGGGATTGGAGTAGTGCGTGCGTGGGTGGCTACAGTAGAATGGAGGTTAAGTTAATTATGAGCTTGAATGTTGCTTATGATGGCAGGGGATGTGATAAGAAGTACTTGTGAACCAGGTGATCATATCATCAAGAAAAGATGAGATTGTTTCTTATAGGTCTGTAGATGGTAGTTCACAAAGATGGGAAGAGAGTGATAAGCTGGCATTAGAGGGTGGTATAAATTTAATTCAGAAACTCAAATGATATGTTAACTCCTAAGCCTTGGAGATTTCAAAGATAAAAGAATAATTTGAATCATTACAGTTAATCCATATATTGTGCTTACTAGGCACCAGACATTGTGCTAAGCATGTTATGTATGTTAACTCATTTGATCCTTACAACGACCCCATGAGGTAGGGGTGTTGTTAATAAACCCATTTCACAAAGGAGGACCTGAGGCACAGCGAGGTTTAGTAATTTGCCCAGTGTTATACAGTTGGTCAGTGATGGAACCAGAAATTGAACCCGAGCAGTCTGCTGCTAAAGTTGGGGCTCTTAACTGGCTCACTATACTGTCTGTCTCAGAAACTGAACTTGGATATTTTTAAAAAGTTATTCTTGTGGGTGCCAATCTCTTGGAAGTTAATTCTTTTAGGAAAAAAGTTGAAAATTAAAAACAACATTAGTTCTCATCTTACTTAAGTTATACTCATGCATTCTAGAAAATGTGAAAATATAGAAAAGCACAAAGTATATAAGAAAACTAGTTCCTTGTAACCATAATCCTGGAGATAGGACGGTACCTTTTCGCTGGCCTTGCAGGGCTTGCTGTTACACTATCACGAAAACATCCCTTCCTGCTTCTGCTCAGAGGGGAGGGCACTGTAACCAAGCTGCGCTCCCCTTCACAGCTCAGCTCCCAGGCATGGTCTGCTGGTCAGGTGGTTGGAGCCCCTTACTTCTCCCATCTGCCTACCGCTTGGGTGAGAGCGTTCACTGTTAGATTCCAGGAGTTTCCTCAGAAAGCTCGTTCTTCTTCTTAACCCAGCCTGTGTGGGCCCTTGTTTTTTCTTCTCCAGAAACCCATATTGGCTTCTCACCCTGTCACCCAAAGCTGTCCAGAACTGTGGAGAGTCTGAGGTTTTATGGTACTTCCAAGCTGATGGGTTAGTCTGCCAGATTCGTGGATGTTGGTTGTAGACATGAGACTCCTGGGTTAGAGACAAAGGACCTCACTACTCACAGCACAGCAAGCGCATGAGTTTCCTGTTCCTGTCAGTTCCCCAGGATTCCCAGCCCCATGGGGCCATGCGGCCTAGGTGGAGGCTGCCCCCACAGTGGGCTCGTGTCTACAGCTGAGGCACCCTGAGCATAGGGAACCCACATTATTTATAATGGGCTGCAGGTGAACCTGTCTGCCCTTTGCTCTGTAAGGGGACATTACCTTCTTATACTAGACAGGAAGCAGATCTGCTTCTGCTTCAGAGAGGCACTGTCTCTATCTTCCAAGGCTGTTTGCTCTACAAATGTCCTTGAGAAGACAGTCCAGAACAAGGACCGTCCCTGTCTCTGCTTGTGAGAGGCGCAGAAATGGGAGAGACCTATGGAGCGTTGTCTCCCAACACAGAGAGATGTATTTGAAGAAAAACAAGTTTAACTGCTAAGAAATATTTCTCACCAAAATGTCAGAGGAAGTATGTAAATCTTATGGTGATTGATTCCCAAACATTTATTATTATCCTAACACACTTATTGTTACGTTATTATAATTGTTTAAGATAATAATTATAACACATACTGTTTCAACACCTTTTTTTGGACAGCGGGTCTCAAATAGTTCCAAGGAGCACTGCTGTCTAGCTTGCGCATTATGGCACTGTTATACTGTTTAGCTCATATAGCATAACCCTTATGACACATGTGCTATATGTTTTGGAGCCCCAGTATCCTTGGGGCTGGTTGGGGCAGGCAGGATTTGGGCTCCTGTCAGAGTCAGGCAAGGACAAAGCTGAGAGGGTATAACACACATACACCAGAGCACTTACCCTTTTTATTTGTTTTCTTTATAGGCTTTCCACATAATATTTGATGTGCGGTAAAAAGGTTCTTGCTTAGAAAAAAAAGATTATTGCTTAGAATGAGAGAAAGAAAGAAAAAAAAATCCCCATTAGAAGGTGGTGGGCATCTTTTGGTGCCTAAATTGTTTGAAAGTTGTGCAATGAAGATTCAGAGACTCTCAGTAAAATGGGAGTATGTTTTTAATAGTGTGTTTTGTGACTGTTCATGTTTCATCTCACTTGAGTAATAACTGCTGTTGGATCTCGTGTGTTCAATCAAATGCAAGTCTCATTCACTCTGGTTCACTGGCCTCCTGAGCCGTGAACACGTAAGGGCGCTGACTCTCACATCTGAGCATGGATTTTGACCTGCCAAGGGCAGCCCCATGGGGAGACTAGACTAATAGAAAAGGCCGCTTCAACTCTGAGTCCTTGTTTAGGGCTGGCAATACTCACCCCTCCCTGGTTTAGGACATGCCCTTTTATCTCTTGAATTTGAGAACCTGGGGTGCTGTGATTCAAGTGCAACCTTTTCCTTTAATTCAGAAACCAGAAAATGATATTTAGGGCAAAATGGAAAGAAGTGTGTGTTTTTATAACTTGTATCTTTAAACTATTTTTAATGTGGAAGGAAAGATTGCATGATTTGTTGAGAAACGTGGATATTTTTATACTTTGTTGTGTTAGATGTTGTAGATGAGTGCATAATGATAAAATATCATTATGAATCTTTAAGGTCAGGTACAGATTCAGTCATTTGGTGGCTTTTTAAGAATATAATAAAGTTATTTTTGTTTTTTTGCCATGTCCAATAGGTTTCAAGTTTAAAAGTCTGGCCTCTAGTTCAGCCCTGAGGTCAGAATTCTTTTTATATTTATAAGAAAATTGTGCATAATGATTCTTTATTATATTGCAGCCTCGTGGATTAGTGACACTTCCGTGTAATGTGAAGAAAGGAATGATGGATAGTTGATAGAAACCCTATCCATCTGCTCAGTTTCTGGTGCGGGGCGACCGTGAGGAGTTCTCCGGCTGCGCGGCAGAGGGCTCTGCAGGCTGTGGGGCTGCGAGAACTCCTATGCTCTCTGGTGGATGGGTGCATGCGGCTGCGCCAGGCTGGCTGTCCGTTGACGGGCGTGTGCCTTCGTCAGCCTTTCATCCCTGCTTTAGAATCACAGAGAAAAATTCGTTACTCTTCTTTCTTGGTGGAAAGTGTTAGGAAAGTAATTAATTGTTTAAAGTGGTTCTGCAAAGTGTTTTTATGAATTTTTTGGTACTTTCTTCAAAGCTTAATGGTATTTTACCTAATTTTGAAGAGTCAGTCTAAACATTACAAACTATAAGCATTTAGTGTTTTTTGTCCTGCTAATAAATATTAATTTCCTCGCTTTCTGAAGAATTTTTATGCTTTCACATAGATAGAAACCTAATTGTTCATGAGATGAAATAAAATATTGAAATTATATCTCTATTATGTTTTTCAGGGAATCCGAGCCCGAATTTTAGAAACTCTGGTGATGCTTATTCTCCTCGCATTACTTATTCTTGGGATAGTGTGGGTCGCCTCGGCGCTCATTGACAATGACGCTGCCAGCATGGAATCCTTGTATGGTACGGATGACTTGTGTAGGCCAGTTCCTCTGATGGTGGCTGTAGTGTGGGATATAGCTACACATTCACTTTTTAAGAGATTTTAATAATTCTTTGTATAGTTAACCCTTGTTGTTAATTTATAGAATTAAGAAGTCTTTAGACATGTTTATGAAGAGTGTTCGTGTGTGTCCTGTATGCAGAACTAGCAGGCAGCTTTTCAGTTTTGTTTTATTTTATTTTTTTTGATTAATTGGTTTCTGTTCTGAAATTCCATGGAGGCTTTTTTTCTCCCTCTGAACAGGTTTTGCCAGAAGAGTTATTTCCTGTTCTATTTTACATCTTTTTATTGTACAATTTAGAAATTACATGGTTTAGTAGACTCAAATAGGCAATATCATGTTTATTATACATTCATTTATAGTCAGCCTGTGTCTTAATGTACACTATTTTGTATTTACCAAAATATATTTACATTTTTTTATAGACCTCTGGGAGTTCTACCTACCCTATTTATATTCCTGCATATCATTGATGGGATGTTTGTTACTTCTCTGTAAGTATTTTTCTGACTTAATATTGATGGTGGAGTAGAGTCGTTCTGTGTTCTAGAAAATTATGGGAAAGTTTCCTGATGAGATTCCTTAAGCTCGGAGATTTTTTTAAAGTTGACCCTTAACTTTTTTTTTATGTTCAAGAGAAATTTTGATAAACAGAAACCTTGAAATAATAGTACACTGTATTGCTCTCTAAGGATAGCCTCTTCCACAGGGTTGGGGGCAGGGAGAGAGAGGTGCGTGTGCGCGCACACCCCACCCCCCATCATCACAACGCTAGATTCTACTTTTGAATAATAATGATGGAATTCTGTATGGTGAATTTGTGGTCTTTATTTGAAAATTTGTTTAGTTTTACTTGAGACATCACAATATATCTCAGGGATGTTATAAACAGGTAAATATAGTTAAAAGGTTTTAAGATTGTAGTTGTCACTGTTAGATATTCTTGTCTGGTTCTCAATTCCATTAGTACTTGAAATTTAAAGTTTTTTAGTGGTTTTATTTAATTTCATTTAGGTGAAAATACTTAATATTCAACTGCTAGAGTCTTGCACATCCTAAGCCTTCTCTAGTTTTCATATATCTTTCATTAAACACAGGAGGGCCCATCCTCTGCATGCCGTCCTCTCTAGCTGCCTTATTGATGACGAGGAAGAGCCCTCTGACAAAACGAGAGAGGCTGAGTTTGAGACAAGAATTTTCTTAAAACAATGATCTTTGAGTTTGCTCTGTTTTTTGGACTGGCAGTTATCTGTCTGACTCTGACGTGAGCTTTCTGTCTGTCGGTGTCTTCTCGCTCTGCAGTGTGCACCCCAGTTGGCCTCTCCCGCATGTTCACAGTAATGGGCCAGTTGTTGGTGAAGCCAGCAGTAAGTATGTCATTGTAAATCATAAATGTGTTTACATTAGAACATCTGTTAGGTTTCGAACCAGCATTCAGAAACATAAGAATATTTTTGTGGGTTTATGCCCCAAATTGTTGTTTTTAGTTTAATCTTTTTCACCTTTGGAACCCAAATTTGTTTTTGCTTTTAAAATACTAACTGTAGGCACTCAGGTAAAAATTCATCTAGCAAATTTTAAGACAAAATTTACAAATGTTTACAGGTATTTTAGGTGTCCATTATCTTATATCAAATAGTAGCTCTATTATGTGTCAAAATTTATCACATATATTCTTTGATTTACAAAGCAGTTATGTTTCTGAGAATTTGTATGTTATATCTTGATTAATTGAATTATACTTTTCTCTTTAATCTCAGAAATACTATACTATATATTCGTTTAAAAATGATTTTCATTTGGTAGTAATGCTAATGATTTGTTCCGAAGTTTCTTGGCTTCAAGCTATATTGTCAAATATTTAATAATATGAAAATAATTTTTAGCTACTTCTAGGTAATTTGCCACTTAAATGATTTTCATGGATCCTCGTTGCCTACCAACTGAAATTTAAACTACTCTCATGTGACAGGGCCTTTCACAACCCTCCCACACTGAATTTACCGCCAGCTTCCTCCCTGTGCTGTCCCCACGTGTCTCCGGCCTCCCCCCACCTTGACTCTTAATTCTGGACTCACCAGCTGCCTTGCTGTGCTTGGAACAGGCTGTTTGCTTTCTCTTACCCAGGCGTGTCTGGAGCTTTCTCCCGCCAGTGCTTCTTAACTGCTCAGCCACTTGACAGCCTCCCGAAGGCCCAGCTCTCATAGCAGCTACATTCACTGCCTATCTTTGAACCATATCTCCTTCTTTAAGCTAAAATAATTAAGCTCCTTCCTCTGCATTTTTCATGTTCCCCTTTGTTTGTATTTCTCTAGTAGTCCTTATTAAATAATTATGGTTATATGTTTTTCTTCCTTATCAGGGTGATTGATGAAGGGAAAAAACTGAGGAAATAGTATACTAGATATTCTTTTAGTAAATGCTTGCTTAATTTTGAAAGTTTTTCTTTATAAGTTACAATCTCTTCATATTTTCTTTTTATTTATTATTTATTTACTATTTGGTGAGGAAAATTCGCCCTGAGCTAATGTCCATTGCCATGCTGTGGTGACATCCCATGTGCAAAAAATAGAGGAAGATTGACATGGATTTTAGCTCAGGGACAGTCTTCCTCAAACAAAAGAGTAAGATTGGCCATGGATGTTAGCTCAGGGCCAATCTTCCTCACCAAAAAACAAAACAAAACAAACCGAAAAAACCACACGAACACTTGCGAAAACTTTTTTCCTCCCCAGCTAGAAGCTGGGAATCTTTCATCTGAACTAACGTAACATTTTATTTTCGCTTCAGTTATGACATTTATTTTAATCCTATAATTATTTTTTTGAATTCATCTTATCTCTCCTGGACACTAGAATATAAGCTGTTTGAGGTCAAGGACTATGTCAATATGTCAGACCCATATTTAGGTCTCCATCAGCCCAGAGTAGTTACGAGCATAGGCTTTGAAGGTAGATAGCTTTTCTTTGCCAATCCTTTGTTTCTTGGCATATTCCGGGATGGGGCTGATAATAGTGTGTTTTCCATAGGGTTCATAAGAGCATCACAGGGATGATGCACTCAACACAAATACCTGTGAGCCGCCCATTGGCCCTCACTCACACCCAGGCAGACCTCTGGCAGTGAGGCCTTCTTGAACTGCCTGCACAGTAAGAGGAGACCCTTTGGTGTGTGTTAGACCTTAGGAAATGTCAACATTGTCAATTGGATCCAAACAGTAGAAAGTGATTGCAAAAGAAACTTCATATCATGGCCCACAAAGATGAGGTTTCTGCCTTCATGCCGGAGTCAGTCGTGGGTTACTCAGCCCTGAGTTCACTGCCTCCAGTGCACTGCTTTCAACGTGACTGTTCTTCCCACTCGGGGCTCAGGTGTTGTCTGCTCAGAGAGGCCCTCGCTGGGGCTTTGCTGAAGTAGGTCTCCCCTGCCCCTTTCTTCCTGTCCCTCCCTTGCTCACAGGATGTTCGTCTTTTGTAATTATGTATTTGCTTATTATTATTTGTTCTTATTTTATTATTTTATTTTGTTATCAGTGCTTAGGCCATAGGAGTTTATCAATATTTGTTGAAATGCTGGGAATTATTGGATTACTTTAAGTAAATTTTGTATAAATTCTGCAGATTTGATACCTGGTAGGGATTGCATGATTTGAGACTCCTTTTTCTAAAAATACCTCATCAGGGAGCTGAAAGGATATACATACATAGAGTTCCCATCATTTTATTTTGCCCATCAACTCATCATGATTGTTTTGCTGGGAATAAGTAGTTTGGTTTGAATGATACAGACCATTGATATCAGCTCTGGGCTTCTTTCAGATTTTTCCCAAAGCTAAGAAGATACTTGGGATCATTTCAAGAAGGATAGCTATGTTAATAAAACTAGAATTAAACAAATTTTAGGTTTTTTCAGTTTTGAAGACAGTGCAGATAATATCCCTTATAATTGGTTATTGATTAGTGGTTTTTTGGTTGGTTGTTGTTAGTGTTATGTGGGTGGTAGTGAGTGTGTATGTGTAAGCATACAATTTCTCTAGGGTTCTGTCCATAGGATGATTTTTTTGAAGAAGAAGATCAGCCCTGAGCTAACTGCTGCCAATCCTCCTCTTTTTGCTGAGGAAGACTGGCCTTGAGCTAACATCAGTGCCCATCTTCCTCTGTTTTATATGCGGGATGCCTGCCACAGCATGGCTTGATGAGCAGTGCCGTTTCTGCACCTGGGATCTGAATCGGCAAACCCCAGGCTGCCAAAACGCAACATGCGCACTTAACTGCTGCGCCACTGGGCCAGCCCCATATAGGATGATTTTGATAATACCAGCGTTCAGTATTTGTGGAAAATTTTTAGTATACAAAGATGATGTAAATGGAAAGTATTGCACGGTAGTGATGTAGTTTATGGATTTCTTGTTTTAAACATTTTGTAGGTAAATATAGATGAGAAACCAATGTTGGGCTGGGTGATGTATTCCTTCCAGTGCTAAAATACTGGCTTGGGCATAAAGAGATATTACGGTATTTAGCTTTTTGGGTGTTTAGAATTCATATATTTGTTTGGCATTGAGAGAGCTGCAGAGTTCTTTAATTCTTTAAATTTAAAAAATATCCAATTTAAATGTCAGTTTTGTGATAATCAGCTTTTGATGGATTTAGTTATGTATTAAAATATTTTTACTTAAAAATTAAAAATAGAAATACCATATGACCCAGCCATCCCACTACTGGGTATCTATCCAAAGAACTTGAAATCAGCAATTCCAAAAGTCCCATGCACCCCTCTGTTCATTGCAGCATTATTTGCAGTAGCCAAGATGTGGAAGCAACCTAAGTGCCCATCAACACATGATTGGATAAAGAAGATGTGGTATATATATACAATGGAATGCTACTCAGCCGTAAAAAAAGAATAAAATCGTCCCATTCACAACAATGTGCATGGACCTTGAGGGTATTATGTTAAGTGAAATGAGCCAGATAGAGAAAGACAATCTCTGTATGACGCCACTCACATGTGGAAGTTAAACATGTAGACAAAGAGAACAGATTAGTGTTTACCTGGGAAAGGGGGGGGTGGGAGGCGGGCACAAAGGGTGAAGGGGTGCTCCTACAACACGACTGACAGACAATAATGTACAACTGAAATTTCACAAGGTTGTAAACTATCATAATCTCAAGAAAATAAAAAAAATTTTTTTTACTTAATTACTAAATAGAATAGGTTGAGCATTTTTATTTTAGATTCCTAGTAATTTGAATGATTATCTAAATTATAGGCCAAAGAGCCTAATTATTCTCATAAGCACTAGTTTTGTAATCTTGTGTTATTCAATTATTTGATCTTTTAGATTCTTGAAGACCTGGATGAACAAATTTATATTATTACCTTGGAGGAAGAAGCGCTTCAGAGACGACTAAATGGTGTGTATACATTAACATGTTTAGGCCAGAATAAAAAATATTCAATTCAAAAAAGACAGACAATTGAGGAGGAAAAATACAAGCCTCTGAGTACCTTGTGCTGTTGCATGAGGTCAAGACTTCAGAGCCGTGTGAACTTCCTAGGTGAGGAATGGTTTGCTGAAGACTAGCGGCATTTTGGGAAAGTTGCCGTGTTTTACCGACTGGAATTAGCTGTAATCTAGCAAGGTCAATTCAGTTCTGAGACACTGGCCACTGAAGTGTCCCCCCGCTCACAAGTCCTGCTGTGTTTAAGCACTGGGACTTACAGCGCTGAGGTTTTGCAGATTCGCGTGCTGTCTTAGCAACTGTGATATCCCTCCTGCAGTTCTCGCCTCTGGAAATCTTTAATTAAACGGAAAAAACATAGTGTGTTTCTTGGATACTAAGGTGCCCAGTTTGACTCTGTAAATACGTTGTACTTAGGAACTCTGTTGTTATTTGGGAATGGTGTTCATTATCAGCTGGTAACCGAGTAAGCATGTCAGAGATTTTAAAATTTAATTTTTGATTACTAATCATTTGTGGCTTCAAATGAAGAACCAATGAAGACAAGAGTAATGACATAGTTTAATAGAGAAATGACATAGTTTGAGTAAATTTTCTTTTGATTTTACTTAAGTGATTTCACCCTACACTCTTTTCTCTTGCAAAGTATGTATTTTTTTATTTTTTTATTTTTTATTTTTTTTTAAAGATTTTATTTTTCCTTTTTCTTTCCAAAGCCCCCTGGTACATAGTTGTATATTCTTTGTTGTGGGTCCTTCTAGTTGTGGCATGTGGGACGCTGCCTCAGCATGGTTTGATGAGCAGTGCCATGTCTGCACCCAGGATTCGAACCGACGAAACACTGGGCCGCCTGCAGCGGAGCGCGCGAACTTAACCACTCGGCCACGGGGCCAGCCCAAGTATATATTTTTTTAATGTTGAAAACTCACCACCAAGATCAGATTATTAATAGTTCACTGTATTTCAGAATCATGATTCAAGAGTAGGTATAAAATAGGTTACTTGAAGTATAAAATACTGAGAAATAGGAAGAAATATACCTACTTTCTTAAATTACAAATAGCAAATTTAAATCATCAACCTAAAAGTGTTGATAACATTGAGAGCTTTGTTCTTACATCCAGGAATTTCAGATTGTATCTATTCTAGAGAATTCTCGTCAGTAATGTTGTATACTTTGGTATATTGATAATTTTTAGACTAGAACTACATGTACTTTTTATTCCCCTAACTTCATTAAAACTATTTTAACATTTAGGCCTGTTAATTCCGGAATTGTCTTTAATCAGTACTCTCAGCTTTATAACAGTTCATTGAAGTAGTCAATATTATAATAAATTTGTCTCATTTAGATAATCGTGCTGTTGTGTAATAAACATCCCTGGATTATAAAGAACAGACGTCAAGCTGCCACCTGCGGTTTAGGATTCTGTGTCCACCTGAGGTGTATGCTGTTTCTAGCTTACAGATCAGGAGGCTAGGATCCAGGAAGGATGAAATATAGTGCTCCTGAATTAAAGAATTTGGATTAAGTCTAATCAAAACAAAATAAAAAATAGAGCCTTTTCTCACTTTGCTCTTCCACACTAGGAAAAAAAAGTCCCTCTAGAATCTCTCTAGATCTTTTGGCTCCTCAGATCAAAATTGGTTCATCTCTAAAGAAATTGAAAAGGAAATACTTGCCAGAAGGCTAAAGTATTATAAACTGAAGCCAAGCCAAAATAAACAAAACACCCCAACTAGCACAGAAGTGTTATAGTTTGGAGATTAAGGATTAAGGATGATATGATAGCTAATGGTAAGTGTAATTTTATTTTCTACGAATTTGGTAGGCCGTGCACCACTTCTGACTGCTCTGTCGGTAGGTTGTTGTTAAAATCTTTCCATGAGGCTGTTTAATGATATGCTGAGATGATTGCTCTAGTTTTGCTGTTTGCTGCTGGTTAACACTGTGGACTATTTCTAGTGAAAAGTAATAGGCTTGTAACATAAATCATTCTATGGCAAAATGGACATTTTGAGTAATATAGAGCAAAAATTGTGAGCTTCTGCAGAGTGTTCATGTGCAGAGGAACAAACTAAGATGGAACAAAATAGTATTTTATGATTTGCTATTTTTGAGAAAGTGTAGATCCTAGGAGGTTAGTAGTAGAAATCATCTCCATGGATCTTATTTAATCTAATATTGTGTCAAATGTATTTTGTTATAACGGTTACTTTATATTTTTTAAATTATTATTATAATTATTATTTTTGCTTGAGGAAGATTGTCGCTGAGCTAACATCTGTGCCTGTCTTCCTCTATTTTGTATGTGGAATGCCGCCACAGCCTGGCTTGATGTGTGGTGTGTAGGTCCACACCCAGGATCTGAACCCACAAACACTGGTTGCCAAAGCTAAGCACATGAACTTAACCACTGTGCCACTGGGCTGGCCCCTATTTTAAATTATTTTTAAAAAGTGAAGTTTTTACTTTTTTTTACTTTGGGCTGTTGAAAAGATTTGCAGAATGATGAGAATAAAAGATTTTTAAAAAAATACCCCAGAATTTGTGGTGATATTTTGCTAATGGCACATTGAGTGTACTGTCTTGGTCTGTGTGGAGATGTGACACGCCGCACAGGAGTCTTTGGGATTTCTACATGGTTTGCTCTGAGCCCAGCTTTACAGCTATCTGAAAAAACATGATAGTTACTGTTGAGAAGTGCTTTACTGTTGGGGCTGGCCCCGTGGCCGAGTGGTTAAGTTCGCGCGCTCCACTGCAGGCGGCCCAGTGTTTCGTTAGTTCGAATCCTGGGCGCGGACATGGCACTGCTCATCAAACCACGCTGAGGCAGCGTCCCACATGCCACAACTAGAAGGACCCACAACGAAGAATACACAACTATGTACCGGAGGGCTTTGGGGAGAAAAAGGAAAAAATAAAATCTTAAAAAAAAAAAAATAAAAAAAAGAAGTGCTTTACTGTAGGAATAACACTATTTTTTTTCTGAAAGATAATGTGACTTGTGGTGGTTACTATATTACTGGAGTTGCATTTTCAGTCCCAGTTTTAAAATGTCAGTGTGTAGCTTTATGATGGAGTGCCTGCCTGGGACTTCTCCGTTGTTCCTGTTTGACACTTGATGGTGCTAGAGGTTTGCTTCTTGTTGATATTGTGATTGCTTCATAAGATATGTTAATAAAATAAAGCTAACCTGTGCAGCACGAATGTGAATCCGTGTCCTAAAGAAGCCGCCCTGTTACAGTCTCCTCCACTGTTTCTCCTCCCTGTTGTTTCCTACATATCTTTGTCTAAGCACTAGACGTTTTTGTAGATGAATTTAGACTCTGAGTCTCCAGATCATAGACTAATTGACTGAAGAAGAGACAGAAAAGGGTAAGAATCTATAAAGATTTTATCCAGTGCTGAAACACTTCAAAAAAGAACTTGAGGGAGAGGCGTTCTTTGTGTTCCTGGAGCAGGAGGGAGCCCCAGAGTTCTGTACCATCTGGTTAAGATGGCTCCTCCCTGATGTCCACATCATCAGGGCAGGAGAAAAGAGATGTCTCCAGAAATCACCACGATCCTGGCAAGACTCCCGCTCCTCCTGGTCCCCCAGCATGCAGCCTCACCCTGCGGTCTGCCTCAAGGCGGTCAGCAGTGATCCATGCATTTTGCCCTTTCCCCCTTTTCTGATAGTCAGCACAGGGAGCCCAGCATATCTAGGTCCTTGGCATCTCAGAGTTGCTGTCCCTCAGGTCTCTGTGCTTCCCATTTCTGACCTAATTTCTCACTGTCCCTAACTCCTGAAACTTTCTGCTTGTACCATTTGGAACTGAGAGTTAACCTAGCTACCAAACCCTTAGATCCTCAACCTTGACTCTGGCTCGAAGAAACGTGGTTCCCGTAGCACACATTGCTTCTCCTGGAACTCTCTCAGGTGGCAGCTCTGTTCTTTCCCACATCTCTCATTTTACCACTCCTGGAGTTTGGGTAGTGTCCTCGTGTTCTCTATTGCTGCTTTCAACACTTTGAATCTCGTGTCATTAGACTGTGAACTGATTACTTCTTCCTTTTTCCTTTTGCAGTCACTCTTCACCCTCCCAGGTTATTCCTGCTCCATCCTTGAGGATTTTAGCTCCCTGTTCATGATCATTCTCTCTGCTATGACACCTGTCATAATTCTTGGTGATTTCAGTGTCCATGTGGATGACCCTTCTAGCCCCCTGGGAAGTTCCCTGACCTCGGTCTTCCGATCATCTCCCTCAGCGCTCCCTCAGAGGGATTCTAACCCAGGCCTGGTCCTGAGCAGTAGCTCAAGTTCTTGCATAATCTCAAGATCAATCACCCCGCTCTCCAGCTCTTATTTTCCAGCTCACTTCCTCTAGTGCTCCATTTTGTACAATTCTTTAGTATTGAGACTTCACGTCCTATTTACTTATCCTCATAACTTTTTGTCACCTCTCCCCGCTTGTTTTCTTCACCCCTTCACTTTCTCACACAGTATAAATCCTCGGTCGTCGTTATAACCAGTCCTTCATGTGCACTTAGAATTCCCTTTCCCTCTCTCCCTTTACTGTACTTATGCCAAACTCCAGCCTTGCGTATGGCCAGCTCTTCACTCTGCACTCACATCTGTTCAGCTGACTGACCATAACTGCCTGGCCTTTCTTTAAATGTGTGACCGAGATCTTAAATTTGCTTTACATCCTCCTAGATGACTGCTTTATATCTTCTCTGTCACCCTTAGCTGATAAGCTTGCTTCCTGTTTTCTTGAGAAAATAGAAGCAATCATGACAAAAAATTTCACAGCTTTTTCCTTTATAATGGTTCACCTACCTAAAATTCCCCCTGCACACTGCCTTTTCTCCTAATGCTCTAGCTGAATTGTCTATGCTTCTGGCTAAGGTCAGCCCTCGCCTAATGCACCGGGTGCTATCCCTTCTCACAGATTCAGAGACAAAACTCTAGCCGTTATGCTGTCTGTGTTACATAATCAGTTTTTCCCCAACTGGATCACTTCCATCAGCATAGAGATATGCTGTAGTTTCTTTTCAATAGAATGAAAGGAAGAGGGCCAGCCTGGTGGCGCAGCGGTTAAGTGTGCACGTTCTGCTTCGGCGGCCCAGGGTTTGTCGGTTCACATCCCGGGTGCGGACATGGCACCACTTGGCACGCCATGCTGTGGTAGGCATCCCACATATAAAGTAGAGGAAGATGGGCATGGATGTTAGCTCAGGGCCCGTCTTCCTTAGGGAAAAGAGGAGGATTGGCAGCAGTTAGCTCAGGGCTAATCTTCCTCAAAAAAAAAAAAAAAAAAGAAAAGAAAAGAAAGGAAGGACGGAAGAAAAGAAGGGAAGAAGAAAAATAAATCAGTCTGTCTTGATTTCCTATGCCCTCTAGCTCACTACCTCATTGCTTTGCTTGTCTTCATAGCAGAACTCACAAGGGTTGTATACTGAACAGTTTCATTTCTGTGCTTCACATTTGATTTTGAACTCATTCTTGCCTCCATTACTCTACTGAAATGCTATTGTCAAGTTGGCCAGTGACTTCATAGTCCTCATCTTACCCTCCTTCTTCCTTGAACTGTTTTCTGTTCCACTTGGTTTTTAGTTCACTACACTTTCCTTGTCTTTTTACTTAATGAGCTGCTTCTCAGTCTACTTTGCTGGTTTTTCTGTATCCATAACCTCTTCACCCTGGAATGCCCCATGTCTCAGTCCTTAAACTCTTCTCTTTTCTGTTCACCTGCCCTCCTTTGGTTATCTCATCTGGTCTCATGGCTTTAAATACCAAGTATATACTGCTGACCTCTCCTCTAGCCTCCAGCTGTGTAGATCCAGTTGTCTAGTAGACATTTCCACTTGAACATATCTTGTCCAAAATCACTAAAGACTTAGTCCTCAATTCTGTGTCTTTTAGGGTCAACCCATTTCTGTAGGTGGCAGATCCATTCTTCCAGGTGCTCAGGCCAATTCCTTGAAGTCTCTTTGTCTTAATTCCCCTATGGAGTCCTTCAGCAAAGCTCTCGGCTCTAGCTTCAAAGTATCTCCAGAGTCTGACCACGCCTCACCACTTGGCCTGTCTCCACCGTGTTCGAGTGACAGTCACCTCGTGGTTAGAATTTTGCAGTAGTTTCCTAATTGGCCTTCATGCATCTATCTTTGGCCTAGTGAGTCAGAGAGAGTGCTTGAAAGTGTAAGTCAGACGTTCTCGCTTGTTTGCTCAGAGTCCTCCAGTGGTGTCCTGTTTCAATCCCAACAAAAGCTGAAGTCCTTCCACTGGTTCCGCATCCCCCCCATGCACCCCTCTAACTTCCTCTCCTGCAGTCTCCTTACTGTCCTTCCCCTCACACTGGCCTTCCTGCCTCAGGGCATCTGTAAGCACTGGTTCCCTCTGCCTGCTGTCTTTCAGGTCTTTACTTAAGGTCCACTTCTGGGTGGGCTTCCTACACTGGGAGCCTTGTGGATGTGATTTAACATTGCCAAGCCCTGCCTCCACCCTGGCACTTCTGTTCTCCTTTTCTGCTTTATGTTTTCCTGTACCACTTTCCACTCTGACATGTTACTTTTTACGTATTGCCTGCCTTTCCGAGCTGGAGTGGTTGCTCCACACAGACAGGGAGTTTTGTTCTTTTTCTTCCTTTCTGGACCCCTGATCCTGTGATATCACCAGAGATATAGTGTGTTGGTAGTAAATGTTTGTTGCGTGCATAAATGAATAGGTGAAAAACATGCATGATGGAGAGTTGTCATTTTACTGTAGAGTTAAAGAAGGAAGAGGAAGTAAAATTTGGTGATAGGATAAAAGACAGAATCAAATGGAGAGAGCATTTAGGAAGGCTTGTACCAGAGACCTCTGAAGACAAGCCAAGGTTGGGGAGCTGGAGGACCGTGCACCCTGGGGTGTTAGTGAAGAAGCAGAAGTAAGGCAGTTTTTCCCTGTTCAGCCGCGAAATAAGGGCAGTCAAGATCCATTTCTACGCCACGACCCCTGAAGAATAGCCCAACAGAAAGTCCCATTGCATTTATTGTGGTAGAAAATCTTTTGTAATTCCTTCCCAGGATTAAGAGGATACATGTATCATTAGCATGTTTAAATGTCTAAGTAATGCACCAGCATTAATTGAAATAATTAGCTTTCGTGTGTGTATAGCCTACGGGTGTACTGGGAAACTTTAGAAGTACCATAATGAATAGGAATTACTTTTTGTTGTTTAAGTTCAAAACTTTCACAGTTCTTTTACTGTAAGTTATTTAAAAATATTGTAGCCTTTGAACTTAATGATTCAATTCAATTTTGTTAGGTACTGTTTTCATCTTCATGATAAAAAGTATATCACTTTTAGTAGCAATTACTTTCCTGCGTGATTCTAATCTTTTTTTAAAGCATTTTCTATTGAAGCTTGTATTAATTCTTTATTCTTAAGAGCACAGGAGATGTACTTGTTTCATTTTTGCTGAATGTCAGATTTCAATACCTTTGTATTCTGAAAAATAAAAGATTGAAGAAAACAATACACCCTACCTTTTCATGGAACCTAGTGACCTGTTAGAAACATTTTGTCACCATTAGTCCTTGAATCTTGCTATTTATAACTAAGTTGAGTTTGCCAGGCAATTTTATGATGATGTCAAAGTCTCGGGTGGTATTGATGCTTGCTTTAGAATAGTAGCATCCTATCAGAGGCATTGCCCATCATCATTGGCAAGACGATTTGCTACGTTGGTCATCACTTAATCTGATGTCTTTCATGTAACACTCTTCATGATATAAGGAAGCTTACATCAGATTTTATCTTATGTCCTCCACATTACTTTCATCTTGACTTTCTCTAGGTACTCTGCTATAGTCTAGCAATGGTTATTCTAAGAATACTATTTACTGTTGGTTATATCACTGAAGTGAGTATATCTCAAATTTGTCAGACTCTGGGCCACTTTGAGAAATGTTTGGGCTTAGTTAGATAGACTGAAGGTGATCAAATGTCAGCTTTCATCAAGAACATACCTAGCAAAAATTGTTGACACTGACTGACCCCTTTTTTGGCAAGACTATGATAGAAGAAAGTATTCAGTGATATCTTGACTTCATGAGATAATGGAAAAGAATATGAATTTTACTGGTAATACTAATGGTTTCTTTCTAATAAGATATCAACTTTTGGGTCCAAGGGTCTGAAACAGTGAGAGACACTTTGTTACAATTTATTCAGCTTCTTAGGCCGTATAATCACTTTCATGACAATAAAATATGGCCCACACTAACTATTTGTTGCAGGATGAAATGAGGTGACTGAAGAGATGTAAGCTGTTGCATAATATCAGTAGATGAGGAATACTTTAGAATAAAAAACTACAGAGTAATTTTAAGAGTCAGGTTATCATATATTATCTGAAATTTAGAGAGAGATGCTCCTCTATATTATAAATGATCCAAATTTGTTAGCAGAAGATGAATTTAATATACACAACCTACTTCTTCAATCACAACCTATTTGGATGATGGTATTCCTGATAGTAGCGCATATAAATATGAAGTTTAAAAATAATCTTAACATCTTACCTAGTTTAAGATCTACCAATCACTTATATCTAAAGTAGAAAAAAAGCTAAACCATTACTTTAATTGTACATAACTTTATATAATGTTCCTAAAGCTGATTGCTTAATATTTTTTATCTTGCTTGTGGTCATTTATAATGAAAGTATAGTTGCATTTTCAAAATTGTGTTGGATATTGAAAGTCTCATATTACTTGTTCCATACTTAGCCATATTTTTGTGGATATGTCAGAAGTAAATAGAAACTATTATTTTAATAAATATTAGCATTGCAAATGGAATAGAAGTAGAAATAGAGTTTTTGAGTTGTGTGGATTGTCTGTCTCCTCTGTAGATAGTAATAGTGTTTGTGCTGAAATAGATGCTTTAGAGATGTGAATGGCCAGACTTCAGTTTTCCAAGCTTTCTGGGGTCTGCCTAATCAGCATGGCTCTGTGGTGTGCAGTGTTTGCTTAGGGCAGGAGACTGTTCACTCTATGAATCATTAGGATTCTTGGGCTTTAACAACAAAATTGTTTGCCTTAGTGATTAGAAATAATTGAAAGTACTTAAGTGACTTCACATTCTGGTGATAGAGATCACTTTGGTCAATTTAAAGTACTAAATATAATCAAAATTTTAAACTTACCTTAGATGAGAGATTTTCCAATCAACTTTTTTTGGGTTATATGCTAAAGTAAAAAGGTAAATGAAAAAATAATCTGTTTATACTAGAGGTGTCTACTTACAAATAGTATTCATTATGAGACTGAGTTTAGGACGTTGAGTGTTTAGGGTACTGAATTGTTTAGGGAGGTTGTTTTATTGCTTCACATTATTTGAATTGTTTATATACCAACTTGGAGATTTATGTGTTTTTTAAAAAACATAACATTATGTATTTTAAATTAAAAATATCTGCCTTTTAACATATGAATGTCAGTTAAGGCTGTCTTATGTATTAAGAAAAGGTATAAGGACAGCTTAGTTATTGAAGAAATGCTGGACTTTGGGAAATTCTGTTATCTTGGAAGCAAAATATTTTCAATACCACACTAGTTTTTCAGCTTAAGAATAAAGCTGGGAAAAGTTGCCTTCAGCTATTAGTTTTCCTGAATCCAAAGAGACGGGTGGGGCAGGATCAAAAATACTTATTTGATCAAAGTTATTGGCTCTGAAGGTATTCTTACCTATGTAAGAAAGATGAAAGGTGTTGTTTTTATTGCATGCTAGTAACAGTGTAATTTTGAACTAATTGGTGTTGAACTGCCAATCACCTAGGGGGAATGCATATAGATACTCTTACAATTTCCTTTGAGGTAGTGAAATCTTATGTCGAGGCTGGAAGAAAAACAGAATAATACCGTTAAATTGACCTTAAATGAGCTGCTTTGTGGTTTTCTTGGAGAATCCCTTTTTATTTTTCATGACTAGTCCAAACAGGTTTTGTCTCTACCAGTTTGGCTTGTTGACTAGACAGTGCTGACATTGAACATTTTAGATTCATTTTGAAATAAAGTAATTCTAAAATAGTTCTTCAGGATATTTTGATGATTTTGTTGGTGCAACTTAAATTTGTGTAATAGTCCAGTATTTGTTTGCAGTGTGTCATGATCCCTTACGATAGCCTTCATTTCCTTCTGGTCATTTATAATGGAATATTCTGCCCCAAAAAGCTTACTTTTCTCACTTAGGTAATGATATATACAGTAAAGGATGGTAATGTCTTTGAAAATTGTATTATTCCAGATGAATCTAGTCATTTAATGAAAACATTTTTTTGAGGACAATAAGAATGTATTCTTGATTTTTGTATGCATATCAGCCAGAATTTATTAACTGCCTATTTTGTGCCTAGCATTGTGTCACTCCGAAATAAAAACACAGCATTTCAGAAATATCACTTTAGTTATTTTCCTTTGAAAAATAATACATCGGTTGGTCTAGACATTTGTATTGAGCTTTGTAGACATCATACCCACAAAGTAGGCATTTATGTCTTTTCACTTAATTTTAAATTGGCGCAGGAATACTGTCTATTTTGGTACCCATTCCCTTTGAAAATTCTGAATACTCATCAGATTATTTTTTCTAGCTCTCAACTGGTTACTGGAATAGTACTTCTTTGCGAGTATAGGGAATGAAATGTAATCTGGAATTGTATTTGTAATTAATCAGATATAGAGTTTAAATGAACATTAACTATAGATACATGCTATATAATTTATAAAGAAATGGGTTAAAAAGTAAAATGTACTTATCTCTAAGACTATTATATTCTAAGACACTTGAAAATCATATAATGCTATGCCATCTTACTGTAAATCTCCTTCTTATATCCATTAATTCTGTAACTTTTTTCCCTTTTTGCTTTGGCTCCCAGAAACTCTAAACTAAATTTGCAGTCAAAGTTTAGTAGTTTTGGGTCACAGTATCTGAGTATCTCTGTACTGTCCTTACCCCCATTCTCTCATAAATTATATATTGACAAGTAAAACGATTAAATTCATGAGCTCTAGAAATACAGTATAACAGTTCAGTGCACTCAAGACCTCAGCTCCTCCGCAAGAAGGGCTATTGGATTTCTTTCTTCAGCGATGGACAGAAGGGAGAAGGGAGATGCAGAGGGGGCCGTACTTACCTTTCCTGGAAACCTGGGCTGAGACGGGACTTTTGTGATTCCCCAAGAGGGCTTAGAAGAGGCCTCTGAATTCCTTTACTGCGTTTGCAGCCTGCCACCTCGCATTGCTGACCTGAGTCCCTCATTCAGTCTCTCTCCCTATGCGAGAGGAGTGACTCCAGAGCACTGAGCCTTCTTCCTCGCCAGTTGCCAGTCGAGTCGGTGTTTCTGACTCAGTCCCTTCAGCTCGGGGGGAGGGGAAGAGGGAGGTGGGGACGGGGGCCCTCCCCGTGGTTTGTCACTGTTTGAGAGACTGTCTGATCTGATTAGGTATGAAGGGAACAATAGCAGCAGGTAAGGAAAAATGACCGCTCACTTAAGGCTGAGTGATGAAGGCTAAGATGAATATTTAGAACAAGTGATTCTCACTGAAGTTAACTATTAATGGGAGAGACAAATCAGAATTTGTACTTAGCCCCTGAAAGTAGTATAGGCGCTCAAGGAGATACAGTTAGAGCAGAGAAAAGACTGCCTAGAATGTGGGAAAAAAATGAAAAATTCTGTAGACAAAAGATGAGATAGTCCTTGTGGTGGACAGAATAGTGGTCCCACAAAGGTATCCAAGTCCTGGTCCCCAGAGGTGGTAATTCTGTCCCCTTACATGGCCAAAAGGACTTTGCATGTGATTAAGTGAAGGGTCTTGAGATTAGCCTGGATGAGCTGGTGGGCCCCCTGTCATCACAGCATTGTTACATGTGCAAGTTGAGGCAGGAGGGTCAGAGAAGGAGATGTGGCAATGGAAGCAGAGGGTGGAGTGACCTGAGGAGGGGACCGTGAGCCAAGGAATGCAGCCAGCCTCTAGAAGCTGGATAAGACAAGGAAATGGATTCTCCTGAGTCTCCAGAAAGAACACAGTCCTGTTGGCACCTTGATTTTAGACTTCTGACCTCCACGACTGTAATATAACAAGTTTGTATTGCTTTAAGCCATGAAGTTTATGGTAATTTGTTATAGCAGCAATAGGAAAGTAATACAGTCCTTCTGAAAATTGAATTAATCATCTGGTAGAATCAAGTTTGAGAACTGTTTCATGTCACAGACAAAAAGTACGAAGAGAAGGAAATCACTAGTGAAATAATAGATGTGGACTACAGTGCTGAGAGACCTAATCTAAATAATAGGCATCTAAAAGGAGAAAAAGAAGTAGGAAAAAAGTAAGTAAATAAATAATAGAAGAGAATGTCAATGAGCTGAAGATAGACTTGAGTGAGGATTAAAAGGTCACAGAGTCCTAGGCAAGATTATTAAACAGGAAATTAAAAAGATCCAGATTTATCCTATAAGATTCTTGAATTTGAAGAATAATGATAATAATAATAAAAACCGTACAAGCTTTCGCATAGAAAGATTACTTACAAAGGAGAGAGAGGGCAACATCAAACTTTCTGTTTGTAACCTGCTATTTGAATAAGCGTTATTGAATAATATCTTTAGTCTAAAAGTGGGGGATGATTGCAATGAAAAACTCATGTATATCCAAATATGTCATGTATCATTCATTCACCTTATATCTGTATACTGAGTATTCAATTTGTGCTAGGTACTGTTCTAGTCATTAAGGATATGGCAGCTCTCATACTGACAGAAATATTTAGTAATAATCCCCAACTAAATATTTTTAAAAGAATCTCAGCAAAATCTAGGCTTTAGGAGGGGTGGCTGGAAAGCAGTGAGAGAATGGATAGATAAGTGTGTGAAAACTTCACCCACGTGTGGGGTAAGTTACCCAGTAAGGCATCCCTGTGGGGTCATGACTGTGTTAAGTAGAAGAAAATATGTCTCATCTGAGTGTTGAGGATGAGAAAGTAACCACTAAAGTGCCAGATTAACATGGGGAAAAAGAATAAACAGAAATCCCACCAGTTGGGAAAAGAAGAAATAGCAAAATAAAAGAAGCAGAAATTATAATATTACATGAAAGGGGAAAGAGCACCAGTCTTCATAATAAGCCAACTAGTGGATGGCAGGATTTGGTCCCTGGATGTCACTATTGAGCTGCTAGAAAACCCACTTGGAAGCCCGCTCTGTGTGTAAACTTCCAATTTACATGAAATTATTTCCTTATTTTTTTAAGCTACTTCAAGTTGAGTTTTCTGATTCATTAAGAAGCATCCTAATAGATAGACCTCATTTCACAGATGAGAACACTGAGGTTCAGAGAAGCATAAACCTAAAAGAATGAGAATCTGAGAGGAGAAAACCACAATAAAATCTTGGAGTTTAGTAGACCTGAGAAAATTTTAGAAGTAACCAATTTAGCAGATCTAAAGAAGCTGAATCCTGAGCCATTTGTGCTTTATTTATATCCCAGAATCCCCAAAAGTCTCAGAAAGTGGCCCCACCAGATAGCTATGGAGGTGGGGAAGAGGTGACGCGAGTTAAGATGAGGAGGACTGGCTGAAAGCCTGTTTGAAGCAGTTTGGTGTGTGAGTGCTTTCAGACCATCGCATGGGCTCTCATCTCCCTTCACATGGACAGCTGAGCTGTAATACCAAGGAGAGCCCTCTCTGGGGAATCTGTGTAGCCAGGAGGAAAGCCCCATGGATAGCAGCGATAGGGTGTCTGCCCTGGAAAACCGGGCTGGATTGTCTGACAGGAAGTCTCGCTGTCATCACGCTCCACCCACACAATCTTGAGTTTCCAATCAGCAGTTTTAGTGCTTCATTCTTAGCTGTGAGCAGACAGCGAGGGCTCACCAGGCTGCTGCGGACAGCCTCCCTGGGAAAGGAGGGGCCAGAGCGAAGGTCGGGGAGAGCGAGTGTTCTCGAGAGGCAGCATGTGCTTGGGGGCTGATTGTCTAAAAGTAAATATCGATAGTGTCTCGAGAGAGACCAAGATCGCATTTGTGAGAAAGGCTGGGATTCCACAAAAATGAACAGAAAGGGATTCTTTTTTTTTTGTTGTCTGGAATATTGGCGCTGAGCTAAGATCTGTTGCCCATCTTCCTCTTTTTGCTTGAGGAAGATTGTTGCTGAGCTAACATCTGTGCCAATCCTCCTCTATTTTGTGTGGGATGCTGCCACAGTGTGGCTTGACAAGCAGTGCCAGGTTTGTGCCTGGGATCCAAATCTGCAAACCTTGGACTGCAGAAGTGGAGTGTGTGAACCTAACCACTGCACCACCAGGCCAACCCCAGAAAGGGGTTCTTTTTTTTTTCCCCCCTGAACTAACATCTGTTACCAATCTTTTTTTTTTTTCTTCTTCTTCTCCCAAAGCCCCCCAGTACATAGTTATATATTCTAGTTGTAGGTCCTTCTGGTTGTGCTGTGTGGGATGCTGCCTCAGCATGGCCTGATGAGTGGTGCCATGTCCGTGCCCAGGATCCAAACTGGCAAATCCCTGGGCCACCAAAGCAGAGTGCATCAACTTAACCACTCCGTGGGGTGGCCCCTAGAAAGTGATTCTTGAAATTTAGAAATAATAAGATAAAGAAGAACTCTTCAGAAAATAGGTCAAAAAGACAAAAATAGGGGAAAAGATTTAAGAATATTAGAGAACCAATTCAGGAGATCTAATATCTAACTAATAGGAATTCCAAATGGGGAGAGGAGAAAAAATGGGATGGAGGAAATGACAAAATGAAGATAGTTACTCTGATCTGAAGGACATGAATTTGGAGGTTGAAAGGGCTCACCTAATGCCCAACATAATACATGGAAATGACTCTCCCCAGGAGCAGTGGGGACAGAGGTCCTTCACAGCCCATAGGGAGAATGAGGAGTTCATACCCAAAGGGACAGGGAGCAGAAGAGTGTCAGACATCTCAAAATCAGCACTAAAAGCTGGAAGACAGTGGAGCAATGACTTCACAATTCAGAAGGATGTGTAGTTTTGATGTGGATTTCTATATTTAACCAAACTTTGAGAGCAAAGGTAAAATATTCAGACTTGTGTAGTCAAAAAAATTACCTCCCATTCACCTTTTCTTAGCAAGCTACTGGAGGACATGCACCACTTAAGTAGAGGAATAACCAAGAAAGAAAAGACGTGGCTACCCGGGAAAGAAGGGGTGCCCCCAGGAGAGAAGAAAAGGGGGTCTCCAGGGCGACAGTGGTGTTAGGCATAGAGAGCAGCGAGTCCAGGCTGGGGCAGGCCCATGCACTCCAGGAGGAAATTCCTCAGGAAAATCAAGTGGATAGTATTACTGAAGAATTTGAGGGGCCGGCCCCGTGGCCAAGTGGTTAAGTTCACGAGCTCTGCTGCGGCGGCCCAGAGTTTCGCTGGTTCGGATCCTGGGCGCAGACATGGCACCACTCATCAGGCCACATTGAGGCGGCGTCCCACATGCCACAACTAGAAGGACCTGCAACTAAGATATACAACTATGTACCAGGGGGGATTTGGGGAGATAAAAAAGAAAAAAAGAATTTGAAAACCAGGAGAAAATAGAGACATTTGGGAGGAAAGTTTGGCTTTGAACTAGTGATAAGTCCGTAGAAAACTAAGCATATGAAAAAAATGACTAATTTCTAGAGGTGGGAAGAAGAATGTTATGGAAGAAAGGAAAGCTAATTATCGTTTATTCCTTGAGTAAGCAGTGAATCGAATTTCTGTTGTAGTAATGTAGACTTTGAATATTGATCCAACCAAAATTACCAGTGTGACCATACTGGGAGAAAGGGAGGAATGAAAAGATGTGTGGCTTACAGACTTAAATCCTCATCTTCCGTCGCAGGAAGGTAATAGTTAACACCTAAAGCTAGAAAATCAAGAAATACAAGGGAAGCAAATACTGTATTTTACTAAATGTAAATGGGCTCAATTCCACTGTTAAAGAACAGAGCCTATCAGATTGGGGTATTCAACACATATTTATAATTTTTGCTACAAGCACCTATTGCTTTTCTTCTAGTAAAGCACCTGATTTGGCCTTGCTGTTTCCCCCTATTCAGTCAGGTCTGTAGAACTGCTTGTCAAAGTTCTCTGCCTCCCCCAGCCAAGGAATTGACCTGTGGCTCCAAGCTAGGCCATTAGGACACTTGCTCCCTGGAATTCTATTCTTGATCATAGTGATATAAAGACTGAAAATAGTTAAGACTGATTCATCCCAGCTGTGACACTGGGAGGAGACTGTCCATCTGTGGCTGCCACTTGGAGCTCCCGACTGCCTCGTTTCTCTCCTTTCTTTCCTGGAAGGTTTCCTGCTGATGCCGTCTCTCTCAGGAATTCCTTTTCTTTTTAACTAGTCAGAGTCAGTTTCAGTTGCTTATAACCAATGAACTCTAACTGATAGAAGTGAAACCTCAAATAAGATTTAGCTGATATATATATATATATATATATATATATATATCCCTTTAATTTTAATCTTTTTTTGTCTCATATGTAAGTAAGTAAAACAGGGAAAAACAAAAAAAAGTAGAACTTAATGTCCACAAAACAATATTGAAGTTGAAAAGCATCAAAGACAAAGAGGGTCATTATGTAATGATAAAAGGTATGATTCATAAGGAAGATGTAACAGTCTTATGGGAACCCAAAAAACTTAGCAGACGAATACAAACACATAATGGAAAAACTCTTGAAAACTGAGAGAGCTTGATCAGTCAAAGTACAGTTGTAGTGGGGGGTTTAAATTTATCCATTTCAGAATTCAACAGATAAAATAGAATATGGAGATATACAAATAGAATATTAGAGAAACAAGCAGAAAATAGGAATAGAGAAAATCCATGTGATAAATAAACATATGAAAAGATGCTTAACCAAGTTTAGGGAAATACATGTTAAACTAAGAATAGGAAAACATTTTTTACTCATATTTGGGAAAAATTCAGGAGTTATAATCATCAGTACTAGAGAAGATATTGGAAAGTACTTTCAAAAGCTATTGATAGAAATGTAAATTATTACAATAATTTCTTATAATAAATTATAATATTTTGGGGGAAATAACCTTTAAATATCTCTTAAAACTGTCAAGACTTACTGTTTACCTCAGCAATCTGAATTTTGGGAATCTGTTCTATGGGAACCAGGATGTCGTGGATGTGTATACTAAAATGTTTATTGCAACATTGTTTATAGTGGCAAAAACATTGAGGAAAACCTGAATATTAATAAATGGAATAATTCTGAATAAAATTGAAGTACATCCATACCATGGAATATCATTCAGCTGTTAAAGAGTTGGCACTATCTGTCAATGTGGATGTATCATTGACTAGGAAAGCAAGTAGTAAAATAATTTGAACCATTCTTAGAAAATGTTTAATAAAAACCATATATGTGATATATATATGTGTGTGGGAATATGTACATGAATATGAAGAAAGGTGTGAAAGCATCAACCAAGCTGTTAACAATTGCCACTTGAGGGCGGAGGGATGGAAAAGAGGAGATCTTGATTTTTTTCACTTTCTATAAGAAGTGCATGAAACTTTTGTAATTAATAAAAATTAATAATAGATTAAATAGGGATTTTACCAAAGTAAGACATTTTCTAGGAAACATATGGTGTTTAATCAGCAGGAACTTGGAAGTTTTAAGTGGTGAAGAAACGGGTATACTTTTCTGTGAATTGCAGCAGCATTTGTTTTTATTCTTAATGATCAGGATTTGTAATGTGTTATTTTATATTTTAGTTAAATGTGAGGCTACCTGTTCTCTGCTGGTAGGGTTTCTGTTGTTATACTTCTAAAATATTTTTGCTTTCGATAGGAATGTCTTCAGCGGTGGAATATAATGTAATGGAGTTGGAACAAGAACTTGAAAATGTAAAGACTCTTAAGACAAAATTAGGTATTGTAAATTTTTTTCTTGACTTGTGTATTAGTCTTGGTTTCTTATTAAAGACTTTACTATAGTCTGAAACATTCAAAAATGTTTGAAATCTTTAGCTTATGTTATAAGCTTTCAGTCTGTTCAAAGCCATTGATAAGGACTGTCTTTTAGTTTGGGGAGAGGATAAGCATATATTCTCATTTTTTTGTTTGTTTCGTATGTGTGCAAAATGACTTCAGATGATGATGTTCAAAGATGTTGCTCCACTGTCTTTCACTTGCCTTATTTCCTGACGCTAATCTTCTGTCATCCTTATCTTTTAGTATGTCTTTTTTCTCTGTTTTTAAAATGTCCTGATTTTGAACACTTTTTTTTTATCACTGATTTTTATCACTGATTTTGAACAATTTGATTTTGATGTGCCTCAGAGTAGTTTTCTTTGTGTTTCTTATTCTTTGGGTTCATTGAGTCTCTTGGATCTGGGAATTTATAGTTTTTATGTAATTTGGAAAATTTTTGGCCTTTACTTCTTTGAATATATTTTCTTCTCCTCTCTGTGCCCTCCTTTTCGGGGACTCCAGTTACGTGTGGAGTCCACTGAAGGTGAACTTAGCCCACTTGACAGTGCCCCATAGCTCAGGGATGGTCCTTCATTTTCCTGGTTTTTCTCTGTGTGTTTCATTTTGGATAGTTTCTCTTGCTGTGTCTTCACATTCACTAATCTTTTCTTCTGAGTGTCTAGTCTGCCTTTAATCCCATCTAGTGTATTTTTCTCTTGGACACTGCAGTTTTTATCTTGAGACATTCTATTTTGACCTGTTTTATATCTTCTGTGTCTCTAATTAACATGTTCGATTCATGTCCTCCACCTTTTTGAAAATAATGGAATACAGTTATAATAATACTTTTAATGTTTTTGTCTGCTAATTCTAACATCTACGTTAGCTCTCAGAAATTTTCAATTGATTGACTTTTTCTCCTCAGCGTTGGTTGTGTTTCTGTGCCTTTTTGTATGCCTGGCAATTTTTGATTGGATAGTAGACATTGTGAATCTTACATTATTGGGCGCTGACACCTGTGTTGCTATAAGTGGGATACAGTTGAGTTACTTAGAAAGAGTTTAATAATATCAGGTCTTGCTTTGAAGACTTGTTAGGCTGGACCAGAGCAGCATTTCATCTAGGGCTGAAGTGTTCTCCACTACTGAGGCAAGACCCTTCTGAGTCCTTTATCCTGTGGTTTATGAGGTTTTGGTACTGTCTTGTGGGAGCAGCACTATTCTTGGCCCTTTGTGATTATTGGATACTGTTATCTCTAATCTTTTTTGGGTGGTTCTCTCTTCAGCCTTGGGTTGTTTCCTCACATTCCTGAGCTGATCATTACCCTACTGGACTCCAAGGTAACCCTTTACAGGTGCTTGGAGTTCTTTCTCTGTGTAGCAGTCTCCTCTCAGGCACTTTGCTCTGCAAAATCCAGCTGACTTGGTCTCCCCAGACTCACATTTCATGTCCTCAACTCAAGGCTGAGCTGAGCTCTGCTTGGGTTCCTCCTCCTTGCACCATGGCCTGGAAACTCAAGACAGTAACCTGGGGCAAACACAGGGCTTGCATTGTTTGTTTCCCATGTCTGAGAGATTATTGTCCTTCATTGATCAGATGTGCAGTGTCTTGAAAAATGTTGTTTCATGTACATGTGTTTTTTGTTTCTTACTTGTTTCAGGTTGGACAGTAAATCTGGTCCCTTTTGTTAAATTCTGTCTTCAGGAGTGCAAGTTCAGTATTATGTTGTTGAAAATCGTGTATGTTCATTCATTTTAATTTTTGTAAACAACATTATATTGCCTAAAGTTACTTTATTCATCCTGCTGTTGATGGATGTTTGATATATTTCCAGTCTTTTTCTATTATGAATAATATTGCTATAGACATTTCTACATATCTCTTGGTACATATGTTTTTTCAGGATACATACCTACAAGTTCATTGCGTATGTGCATGTACGGCTTTTTTGAGATAATGGCAAACCACTTTCCCCGGTAGTTGTATTATTTTGCATTCCTGCTAGGCAGGAGTAAGACTTCCTGTTCCTCCACATCATTGTCAATAATTGACAGTGTTGGACGTCTAAGTTTTTACCAATTTAGTGGATGTGGAATAGTTTTCATTGGTGTTTTAATTTTTATGTCCCTGATTTGTGTTTCCTGTGTTCCTTTAGCTTCTGCTTGAAAAACATCTGTTAGTATTTCATTTAGTACTGGTTTGCTGGCATTGAATTCTCTCAATTTTTGTTTATCTGAAAACATTTTGGCTTTACCTTCTCATTTGTAGGGTATTTTTACAGAATTTAGAATTCTTACTTGGTAGTTTAACATTGTAAAGATATTGTTCCAGTGTCTTCCGGTTTCTGGTTAAAAGTTACATTGTTGCCCTTTGGAAAGGCTTTTCAGATTTTCATTTTGTCTTTGTTTAGCAGTGTTACCGCAGTGTGCTCAGGTTCTGTTTTCTTCTCATTTGTCCTTCTTGAGACTGTGGCACTGCATGAGTGGGTGGCTTACTGTCTTTCATCCATTTGGGAGATTGTTGGCCTTTGTCTCCTCAAATTTTGCTTCTACCTGCTCTCTCTCCTTTCCTCACACTGGGTACAGATATGCTAGACCTTTTACTCTTACATTCTTTTCTGTATTTTCCCTCCTTTTTTATTTATGTGCTTTGCTCTGTGATATTTTCTACTGATCTGTCTTTGATTTCACAGTCTTTTCAGCTATGTCATAATTGTTGTCAAAATTATCTATTGAGGGGCCGGCCTGGTGGCGTGGCAGTTAAGTTCGCACGCTCCTCTTAGGCAGCTCGGGGTTCACTGGTTTGGATTCTGGGCATGGACATACTCACCGCTTGTCAAGCTATGCTGTGGTAGGTGTCCCATGTATAAAATAGAGGAAGATGGGCACGGATGTTAGCTCAGGGCCAGTCTTCCTCAGCAAAAAGAGGAGGACTGGCAGCAAATGTTAGCTCAGGGCTAATCTTCCTCAAAAAACACATCTATTGAACTCTTAATTTTGGTTACAGTATTTTTCAGTTCTAGAATTTCCATTTGATTATTTTTCTAGATTCAAATTGTGACATTTGCCATCTTGCCAGTTATCTTACTGAACATTTTAATCAGCTATTTTAAGGGCTATTTCTGGTAAGTCCAATATCTGGATCAATTGAAAGTGTGTTTCTATTGTTTTTTTTTCCTTTGTTCTCTCTCTTGGTAATGTTTGATTGAATGCCAGACATTTCTTGTGCAAAATTGTGGAAACTCTGGGTGATGTTTTCTTCTCTTTTGGGACGATTTCCTTTTGCTTCGGGTCGGCAGTTGGAGTGGGGACAGGTCAGTTTAATCGGTCTGCACTTGGATTGTTTGAGATTAGGTTTTGGTCTTTATGAGGGCTGCTCTGTTTCCAGTTTGGCCTTACTCCTAGAGTATAGCTTTTCCTTGGTCCTAACCAAAAGCATGGTTGTTTTGTTGTTGTCTATGACCCCATCTTCTTCGTGCATCCTGAACTCTGGTTTCTGCCTCTCAAGAGACGTGAGCCTGATGAAGCTTTGTTTCGCATCTCTGCCTCTTGGCAGTACCTTCTGTTCCTCTTCTCAGCCTCTGAGCCACTGATGCCTTGAAGGGCAAAGTGGCTGCATGTCAGGCTTAGTTCTTTCCTCTTTCCTTTTCCCTGTGATCATAGACTCCTAAATTCTGGCTGCCTTGCTGGCTCCAAACTCTGATTTTTGCCTCCCTGGCTCTTTGAGTTTGCTGAAAGCTGTGTTTTAGCATCGTTTTCTTTTACCCGGTGATTTCATCTTGATTTCTCAGACTTGTGGGTCCAGGCCAGTTGCATATGGAAAATGCCATGCAAGGAAAGGTAGTGCAAGTCAGAGGCTCAGTTCAATTTATTTCACAGAATATTGGCCCCTCAATTTTGGTCATCGTGGGAGCTCTCTGATAACCTTCATACAGGTTTTTTAAAAAAAATTGTGTGATCCATCTTTTCCAGTTGTTTATGGCATGAGGATTGGGTGATAGGAGGTAGACCCTTGGAGCTAGAAGTGGAAGTTTGCTTCCAGCCTTCAGAAAACTGGAGGTGTTTGTCTTTGGGATATGGGATTAGACGGGTTTTTACTCATGTTACTTTATTTATTCAAATCTATATCAAATACAGATATTTCCGCATTTTCAGAGTAAGCGTGTGTTAACAATATTTTTCATTAACAATTGAAATGTCTTTATGGAGCTAAAATTTAAACATCACAGGATTGAGCTGTTTAGTGTAGCAAACTGATTTTAAAACTCTGATTTTTGTATTTTGTAGAGGAAAATTAAAAATTATGTTTTTTCAAAAAGAAATTACGAAAAAATAATACATACTGTAGAGCAGTAAGGAATGAAAATGTGAATCTGGACAGAATTTTTGGAAATTACTGAAGTCTTTTGTTGTATTTTGTTTTTCCTTCTAATAGAGAGACGAAAAAAGGCTTCAGCATGGGAAAGAAACTTGGTGTATCCTGCTGTCATGGTTCTCCTCCTTATTGAGACAGTAAGACTCTATTTGCCTAGTTAAAGAAAGAAGTTATTTTGTATTTGCTTTAGCATTTGAATATGGCAACTCCCTCAGCTAAATGGTTTCAAGTAAACTGGTTTTCTCTCCACAGGATTAAAATCCATCTATGCCTTTATTTGTAAAAACTCAATAGAGCCAAAACAGAAATTAGTGGTAATTTTTAAAAGTCCTCAAGATTATCTATTTCCTCATGAAAGCAGGAAATTCATTCTTCTGTTTAATGGAAAATTAAGAGACAGGGTGTTGTAGATACTCTGCTTCATAATCTGTGATAGGATATGAAAATTACATTATTAAATTAGTTCTGATAACATTTTAACTTTTTAAATCTGTTGAGTTGTGGGTTTCCAGTTGCTGAAATCTGTTAGGAAATGGATCTATGTTATTAGCTTTTGTCACAGCTTTGAAATTATAATAATTTGTGGAATCTTTTAGAATTTATTCTGGAGTCTTTGTAGATAGTCTGTTTACTTTAGATTTATATGTATAGTTTTGGTCTTGACTGCTTTTCTTCTATTCTGAAGCATACATTTGGTTGGTTACTTAGATTTTAATGTCTTTGAAATTCAGAACTGATAGCTTACTTTTTGTGTTGTAGTCCATCTCAGTCCTCTTGGTGGCTTGTAATATTCTTTGCCTGTTGGTTGATGAAACAGCAATGCCAAAAGGAACAAGGGTAAAGTAAAACGCTTTAAATGCCTTTCTTTTCCAAAAGTATTCTGTGTAGATACCCTGAGTGTTTCAATAAGTAGATTAAAACATTCACTTCTCTGCATGTATATTCTTCAAGTTCTTTGAATTTGTTTATACACTGAGCCTTCATAAACAGTGTTTATAAGCCATGATTTTTGTTTCTGATTTCTTACTTTGAATTGGCCAGGCCTTTTATCAAGTATAGAGTTTCCTTTTATATTTCGTATCAGAGTTTATCTTTGTTTTGCTGAAATGTATATTTGTGATTCTTTAAGAAAATGTATACTCTGTGAAATAGTGACACATAAAGAGTTTATTATTAGATGGATTCGTTGGGTTTGAAAAACATCCAAATGTGTGGTTGTAGGGACTCATGCTTTAAAAGTGACACCTTTTATGAAACTAAGGCAAAATGTTCAGTTACTGGAGGAGAGTCAGATGTACTCTTTTCATGAATTAACTTAGTTTTCTCTCTTGTTTCAAAATTGATGATTTTATTAAATTCCATCAATTAGCCTATCTGAATATATTCTCCATAAGATAGTTACCACTAAATATCCATATTTGGCATACTTTTTCTAGGTATCTCTGTAAAGTTTCAGATACTTAAAGTGGCATTTAAGTTTTGACATTTCATTATATTTTTCTAAGTCAGCGGCTTTCCCATCCCTCATAGAAATGACTTCACCTCTTCCAGACTTCTGATACCACTTGTCTCTCTGAACCAGATGTTGTACCTTTTCTCTCATATAAAAAGCCAATATCTATCTTAATTCCTTCCCTTCAGTCCAAGATGAAGATACTCTCTTCTTTCAAAAGCTAATTCCTTTAGCCATATTCTCAGTTTAAACTGTCCCCCCCGCCCCCCACCCCCCCTTCCATGACCTTGTACCATCTGTTACTGCCATTGTCTGTCCACCAGTGTGAGCCTCCCTGTTTGCTCCAGGTGCCCCATTCCACTGACAGACAGCAACAGTAATTAACAGTCCTCCTCTGTCTACAGCCTGGTCTTTGTCTTTCGTTTAGACCCAAATCCATTGATAGAACAGGAAGTCACCTACTGTGTTGCCTTCTACCCATTTTTAACCCATTTTCACATACTCCACACTGGGTAAGTCCCAAGCCCCATGGTACATTTCTGTACCATCCCCTTAGTGCATAGTAGAGAGGGGCTTGTACCTGTAGGCTCCTTGTATGACTGTCTGAAGTCAGATGATCTTACTCCTGCCTGTAGGCCTTCTCTTGAGACAGGGAATGTTTCTAAAATGTTTTCCATCTTGGTCAATAAACTTTCTATTACGCTTACATTAGAATGTGTATATAATATGTATGATATTGTTTATTGGTTTATTTTTTATTAGGCTGACTACACATTCTTAATTATCCTAGTATTTCTGTTACACGTAATCAAAACTGATAGTAAAGTAGTAGTTCATATTCAGATAATTCGTTTAATCAGTAACCTCTGAAAATATTGTTCCTCCTTAAATAAGAAATGTTTTTTTGCCTATCTAGTCTCATTAATAAATATTACTTTTTCTGTTTTTTTTTTAAGTTTTAGGTAAAGATACGTTTTGAGAATAGGTATACTGTTTAGGAAAAAGTTTATAGCATTACATTTTAAAGAATCTGTGTTAGTTAAGTTATATCTTTTAAAAGTCTGAATTCCCGAGGAAGATTGGGGAAAGGAAACTTTCAAGTTTAGAAACAGGATGTGCACATTCACTTTCTCTGCTTAGCATACTTTTGACCTACTTTAATTGTATAATTTTTTTAGGTTACCTGAGAGCTCAGATAATTAAATCTTCTATTCCTGTTGTACTATTATATTTAAAAAAAATTTCTTCCAAGAATATTCAGGATTTAACAACAAGCATCATATCATTTTGATAAGTAACTTAAATTACATTTGAGATAAATCAGAAATGTTTTAAGCTTGTTAAAATTGTTAGTGTGGTTGGAATTAGTTGATGCACTCAGTAGTGACATGTTTTATTGTCCTTCGAAAGTCTAGATGTTATTCCAGGGTATTAAACATTCCTAATTTCAACTGTCCAATATTTATGAAACAACAATTTTAGGGAAACCAAATATAATGGTGTCATTGAATTCTGAAAAGTGTTTTTTTCCCCTCAGGGACCTGGAATAGGAAATGCTTCTCTTTCTGCTTTTGGTTTTGTGGGAGCTGCACTTGAAATCATTTTGATTTTGTATCCTTTCTTTAACTGAACATTCGGTCTGTTAACAAGTTTTCTGTCTAGTTTTTTGGGACAGAGGTAATTTACTAAGACACTTGCCCGGAAGAAAAAACAAGTCAGTCTTCCTCAAGCACTCCGAGTGGCTTTTTGTTTTGTTTTGTTTTGCTTTGTTTTTCCTTGGGGCCTTAAGACTTTGGAGACTACTGAGAACTTGAGGAAACTGCCATTCTGTGGAGAGTTTTTCCTTGATTCTCACAGCTATCTTATGGTGTCCTCTGTTGTCGGTTTCTATAGCCTCCGATTTTTTGGGAACTTTATTCCCAAGAAGGATGACACAACTATGACAAAGGTAAGGTAAAGTCTTTAGGTGACCCTGCCTCCTTTTTGCCTTCCAAGACAAACGAACTGTTTTATTTAGTAATCGCCCTGAATGGTTATTTGCCGTGATAGGTATTTGTTTGTAAGTTGCATAAACACAAACTGGAAGATTTTCAAAATGCTGAATGAGTGGGAAAAGGATGTGCTCTGTTTAATTTGGACGGCATCCATTCACTTGTAAATACACAGAACTGCAGCTTGTTAACTAGCTGTAGAAGGCTTCTGAAAGGACTCTTTCTCCTCTAAAGAAAACGTATTGCTAATGAGTAACTTTGATTGCACTAACTGTCCTTCGGGGGCTTGTTTGAAATCTGAAGAACTTGGTTGCTACAAGTAGTAGAGACAAAGTATTTCAAATTTGAATAATTAAAGCAAGACGGAAGAGTTTTATTCAGAAACATTTTGTAGTCTGAGGCTAATTTGACTTTCTACAGTATGTCATTGGCTTCGGAATTAGCAAAGGCTGTTATTTTGTATAGTGACGTCTTTGTAGAATATTCCCAGAGGCTGACAATGAAGAGTAACTAATAAGAGCTGCTGACTTCTTTTCTTTTTATTGTATATTCCATATTTTCAGCCTCTCTTAAAACGGAGAAGTTATTTTATCTATCTTATCTGTCTGTCTATAAAATGCTATGACTTCTTGAGATAATTAGCATCTAGTTTATGATCATACATGTTAATTAATATTTTCAGCTCCTTTTATTTAATATGAAAGATATGCATAGGTTACATTGAAAATGAATGACTAGAATTTGAGTGTTTTGGCTTTCTAGCTTTTTGGTATTAAATCTTATAATAGTTAAACATATGAGAAGTAGATATTATGTATCTTGAGCAGAAGTCTGGCTTTAAAAATAGAGTCAGAAGTATTAGATGTATTAATCCTTTTTTTAGTTCACAGGGAAACCTATTTGAAATTGGCACCATTAATCAATAATGTAAAATACATTGTCTGAGGTGTAATTTAGGTGTTCTATAACTGTATATTTGTGCCAGGTACTGTAAATATCTTCTAGAACTTATAAGAACTTTAAATGTTTACAGAAAAAGTTTCTTATTTTCTCTAAATTCTATATTGAATAGTGTCAGTAAGAAGTTAGCGAAATACAAAAGGTAACTAGAATGTACAGGAACTTCCCAGAATGTGAGTGGATTGTATTTATCACCCTGTTGTTTAACTGCCCAATATTCTTTCTGATTTCTCATAACAGATCATTGGGAATTGTGTGTCAATCTTGGTCTTGAGCTCTGCACTGCCTGTGATGTCAAGAACACTGGGTAAGTTTAAATGAGAATTTTTCATTTGAAGTCCATACCTTTTTAAGATGTCTTTTCTAAACTTCTTCCTTGACTTTTAGTTTTTAAACTTCTTCAAAAAAAATCACCGTTTGAAATATAAGATTTCCTCCCACATTATTTTATACCTTTACTTCTATACTGCATTTATGTATAGGGCCATACCTAAACAAGTACTTTTATCAAATAAAGACCCTTTTTTTCCTAAATACTTAAAAACATTCCTTCTCCAAACAATGGACTTCTTTTTTCCCCCCACTGATTAGTTAAGCTTTTGAGTCCCGTAGTTAGGAAATTGTGATTTTTAGAGAAATGTTTAATGTCTAGAAAATATTAACCTAATTTTTCTTATATGAAATGTTTTTAAAAACGTATAATTCAATGTATGGTTTAAAAATTGAAAATCTGTAAAGTTTATTTTAAGCTGCTTTGTGTCCATGAAATGGACTTGAAAGCAGTGAGATCTTTGAGTGCACACAATGATTTAAAGGACATCCTTTAGTTCTTTAGTTTTTTACTTGCCTGTCATTTATATAGTTTTCTTAATTTTTCAATTTACAGAGAATTGTGCTTATCTTTTAAAAGTAAAACATTTCCACTGTCATTAAAATAGTTGAATAAATCTTCATTTGGCTTTCTTATCTTTCATAAAGCACTGTTGCAGACTGTATTCTCAGTTCTTGGCTAAATATTATTTCGACAAAAATTCCCATTAGACAGTTCTGTTCAGTTTTCTAAACTTAGATTTCAACTTAAGGGTGTTCACAAATGATGAGAAAAATCCCGTCCTTCAACCTCAGCACCTTGCTCGTAGCAAAAACTGCTAGTGAGTTTGAGTTGCTTTTCTTTTAGCTCTTATGCCGCCATTATTTACTCAAGACTCACAGCCAGCAGGGCTGCAGGCTGTGCTCAGAAAGTATAAGCTTTATAGTTCTCTTCATAATTCTTATGAGAATTTCATGTTTTTATAAACAGTGAAATCTAAGTGTGACTGTAAAGGGGCCACTGTTGACAGACTAACGCGAAGCTCGGGTGCGTCATGGTCTTCTTTCTTTTGTGTCTGCCTTGTAGGACCTGTATTGTTTGACATCTGATTAAGGCGGGCTGATCTGGAAAATGCCAAAAATGGGCAGTTTAGTAACTTGATTTGTAGCTAAATGTTATCCTTTGTATTATGACAGTCCAAAAAGTAATTTCTGTGATATTACAGCCACTCTACAATTTTATCATTTATGAAACTCACCGTACTCTGTTATTTAAGATTAATTGTTAATAGTAATATTTACTGATTTTATGGAAGAAAATTGCATGCTGAATTTAGTTTTAATACAAAGAAAACAAATTAATGGCAAAATTTGCTTTTTGAAGATCAACAAATTAAATTCCTGAGTAGTTTGCCATAGAGATAAATAAAAAGACGAAAAAGAAAGATGGAACAATTAAAATGCAGCTAACAAATGCCTGGACCCAGCTGTCCAAACAGGATTAATGGAGTGCATTAGGGTACAGTGAGTCATGTGGTGCTTTGCAAAATATCAACACGCACTGCATTACATGTTATGCCCAGTGGCACTGAATAGATGAAAAGAAATAAATACGTTAAACAGATTCATAGAGGCTTTTCACAGTATTAAAAAAGCAAATTTCTGGACTAAAAGAAAAAGCTTTATTTTAGTATTATGGGAAATGCAAACTAGAGAGTTACTTTGTAATTCCTCTATTAACCCTTTAGAATTGAGTCTTTGATTCTAAGAAGATAAAATATAGAGAATTGTCATGAATATTATCCTAGTGTGTAACAGGATTTTGGTTTACTAGCTGAAAAGCTTGTAAGACTAGAATAGAGGATGTATTTAACTACCAAATTCCAGGCTGTGAAATTTTTCCCTCTTTCTCCTTGCCTCTCACAAGGAGATCCTGACCTTTGGCTGTTCTCATTTGCTCCCGTGAATTCAACCAGCAGCAGCCCATCACTTACAGTTAAATGTGGAATAAAGTAATGAGAAAAAGCATAATTTACCTGTATATGTACAATTTTTCTATTATAATTTTTAGTGATGATTATCACTTTAATTGTAAATTGAAAATACATTGAATCCTGTGTAAAATAATTAATTTGGTGATATTTTTGCTTCAAAAATGAAAGTGTTCTGTGAGGTTTTTTTTTAATATGCCAATTGCTGTTGTTGCTGCGTCATAGGCATAAACCATAGCTTTAGACCTAAATGCCTCGTGTGGTGTGACACATTTATTAAAGAATTCCTTTGAAATAGCTTCTTAGGTTTGAATATGGAAAATTTCATACCAATTGAAAAATTACCAGTAAGTAGATTTTATAAGCCTGTCACTTGCTGGAAGGAATTAGGTTATGAGGAAAATTTTGACCATGTATTTTTAGTCGAATATAATTGATAGAGATTGATGGTTTGGTTGTCCATAGGATACATGAAGAATCTGTGCTTAATAATTTTTATTCAAATTCTTATTAAAGCCCTTAATGCCATGCCAGTGGATATGATTTCCAAAACATTGTTTTGCTGCCTGTTGATACTTCAGTTTTGAAGAATCTGACATTTTTGGGGATTTGATGTTCATATTTTTAGTAAACAATTTGCAGTTTGGTTTAATAGACTCTCCAGGGGAGATGATTGACAAGGTGAAAATAGAACAGGATCTAGCTTAATAAATTATCTATAGATGCTTGAACTTTTCTATAATAAAGTAGTTTAAAGGTAGCAATGAATTTTCTAAGAAGAGATAATAGATAAATAAATAGATAATAAAATAGATTTTTTTGTAAGAATAGATTTTGTATGATTGCTGAAATGTTCTTTATTGTGCTTAGTCAAGAAACAACTGGGAGATTGACATTTTTTGCATAATTCTTTATTTGAAATCTTCTGAGGGGGAAAATTTTTCTCGATTGCAACCAACAGACTTTGCAATACTTTTACTAATTTCTATTTTAAAATTATTTTTCTAGTTATTTTTTTCATCCTGAAGTTTTTTCTGTGACTTATAAGTTATGCAAGGCCCAAATTGCAGATATTTAAAAAAAATGTGCTTACGATATTAAATCAGAAATACCCTTTCAAATCAGCTTGAATTTATTTTTAGTATTTCCATGTATTTCTCATCTGGGTCCCATATAGTCCATCATCTTGCAGGAGAGAAAGTGGATTGTTCTCTTTTGCTCCTTGATGAACGGACCCTGTTTAAAAACTGGTACTTTTTGGAGACGCCTTTATTTGGGGTTTGTAAGTATACTACTAGTATTTACCCTGGGCTTCCCTCTCCAGTTCTCGGTGTGAAACAGGAATGCTTACAAATGACAAATGTGAAATAAAAGTATAAATCATAATACATATTCCTAATTGGATATTGATGTAAAAATAATTCCAAAGCCCATGTTGAAAATTTCTCAGTAAAAAGTTTATATATGACTTAATTATATCCAGTTGTATTGCGTAAAATAATAAATGAGTGATACTAATTAAATTTCGATTAATGTAGTGTTCTTATATCTGAACAGTAAATTTGTATATCTAGTTAGGATTTTTAATAATAAAGAAAAGTATTCAGTGTCAAATGTCTAAAAGAGTTAAGAGAGTAACTAGTGCTCACTTCCTAAGTGCTCTTACTCCTCCCACTGTCTACTTGTCCTGTTCTTCTGAGACTGCTCTGGTTTCAGGGCACATTGTGCTGTCTGCAAAAATGTCACGTTGGCCACGCATTATCTAAATAATTTAGCCACCTGTTGACATACATTCAAATACCTTAAGTTTTAGTTTGTTATAAAGTGTTTTTTCTATGAAAATAATTCCAGTTAGGATCATTTAGCTGGAAGGAGCCTTAAGATGTAATTTTTAAAAAGTTAATTAAAATGTTAAAATTAAACTAGACAGTAAACTCTAGTAAGGGTGGAGTATTCTATAAATGCCAGGGCAGTTTGATTTGTAATGTTACTCAAGTTCTCTGAATCCTTACTGATTTCCTAACTGCTTGTTTTATCAATTATTGAAAGAAAAGTTTTGAAATCTACTATAATTGTGGATTTGTTTATTTCTTCTTGAAGTCTTGCCAGTTTTTGCTTCATGTATTTTGAAGCTCTAGTATTAGATGCATGAATGTTTAGGATTGCTGTGTCCTCTTAATGGATTCACCCCTTTAAAATTATGATAATGATGGAGACATTTTTTATCCCTGGCAATATTCTTTGCTCTGAAATCTATTTTGTGTGACATTAATACAGCCGTTTCAGCTCTCTTTTGATTAGGGTTAACATAGTATGCTTTTTTCCATTCTTGTACTGTTAACCTGTTTGTGTCTTTATATTGAAAGACACAATTTCTTGTGGATATTGTAGAGTTGAGTCTTGCTTTTTTATCCAGTCTATTAATCCTTGTCTTTGAACTTGGATGTTTAGACCATTTACATTGAATGGATTATTGATATGATTATCTTTGAATCTACCATCTTGCTATTTGTTTTCCATTTGTCTCAGCTCTTCTTTGTTTCCCTTTTCCTCTTTATTTTCATGCTTTTGAATAAATTGCATTTTTAAAAAATGATTTCATTTTATCTTCATTGTTGGCTTATTTGCTGTAACTCTTTGTTGTGTTATTTGAATAGTTTTTTTAGGGTTTGTAGTATACATTTTTAGTTTATCACAGCCTACCTTCATGTGCTATTACAGCACTGGAGTATAAGCCCTTACAACAATATACTTCCGTTTCTTCCCTGCTGGACTTTGTGCTATTGTCATATGTTTTACTTGTACACATGTTATAAATCCCATAATACATTGTTTTTATTTTTGCATTAATGATCTTTTAAAGAGATTTAAAACTAAAAAGTCGTTCATATTTACCCACGTGGTAATCATTTCTGTTTGCTCTTTATTGCTTTGTGTAGATCCAGATTTTCTTTTGATACCATTTTCCCTCTGCCTGGAGGACGTTATTTTAACATTCCTTGTAATGCAGGTCTGCTAGTGATGGATTCTTTCACCTTTTGTGTCTGTGAAATGTCTTTATTTTGCCTTATTTTTTAAAGATATTTTTACTGGGTATAGAATTTTAGACTGACTTTTTTCCCCTTCAGTTTTTTAAAGATGTTACTTAACTGTCTTCTCATGTGCATAGTTTTTGACAAGAAATCTTCTGTGATCATTATCTTTGTTCTTATGTGATCTTTTTTATTTGACTACTTTTAAGATTTTTCTTCTTATCACTGATTTTAAGCAGTTTAATTATGATGTGCCTTGGTATAGCTTTCTTCAGATTCTTGTTGAGTTCATTGAGCTTCTTTTGATCTATAGGTATATAGTTTTCATCAAATTTGGAAGATATTCAGCCATTATTTCTTCCAATATGTTTTCTTTTCCATTCTCTCTTTCCTCTCCTTCAGGAACTCTCACCGCAAGCGTATCAGCCATTTAAAATTAATTCATAGCTCACTGGTGCTCTATTCATTTTTTTGCTTTATTTTGCTTTCTTCATTTCATTTTGAATAGTTTCTATTGATGTGTCTTCATGTCTACTGATCTCTTGTTTTGCAGTTTCTAATCTGTCATTAATCCCATCTAGTGTATTTTTCACATCTTACATTGAAGTTTTCCTCTGTAAAAGGTCTGTTTTACATCTTTCATGTCTCTAGTTAACAAGTTCAATGTTTCCTCTAACTTCTGAAATATAAGGAATATAGTTATAGTTCTTTTAATGTCCTCGCTACTTATTCTATCATCTGTGTCATTTTGGGGTTGATTGTTTTCCACAAGCATGCATTGGTAGTTCCCTGCTGAATACTTGAGACATCCTCTGCACACCGTGTGTGTTCCCACCCTGTGTAGCTCTCTAGCCACCATGCTGTCCCCAAGCTCCAGATGCATCTCTTCAACTCACCAAGATGGCTGGACCTGTCCCTGTTCCTCTCCACACTGTGCCTGGAAGCCTCTACAAGCAGGAGCTGTGGCAGGCATAGGACTTGGCTCGCCTGTTTCTCATTTCTCAACATCATTGAGCTTCATTGCTAGATGTCCAGGATCTTGCAAACCATGGTTTGGATATTTTGTCCAGTTTTTTGGTTGAGTCAAGTCTGAGGTAAAATCTGGTCTCTTTTACTCCATCTTGGCTGGAGCATGAAGTCAATAAACATATTTCTAATTGACGTAATTTAACCAACATCTACTTGCACAGTAAGACTGGTCAAAAGTTAAAGTCTTTGCTTTAGTGGCATCATCTTCCATTCCACCCCAAAAGTGGGACCACTCTTTGGTTTTAGAATGGCTTTGTTTTTCAATGAATAAAACAAGTGGCAGTGAGCCTATTTACATTAATCTTGCAATTAATGATGTTTAAAAATTATTGTCGATTTTATTATTTCATATTCTTTAAATCACATTTATTTTTTGACACTTTCTTAGGTAAATTTATTTCAGAAGTCTAGTTTAGAGAAGGGAATTTGAAAACCTAGCGAGATAATAATTTAAACTAATCATTGTGAGAGTCCAGAGGGAAAAAAATGTGTGAATTCCAGTGTTTCATCAAAGAACATTTAATTTATAATAAGATATATGTATTCTCTTTGGTAATCTTAGGCTAAAGCCATGGCTATTCATGTCAGCCATTTGTGTGATATGCCAGCACACATAATTTATTGATAAAGTTACTTTAACCATTCCTTTAGTGTGTCAAGCTTTTTCTTTTTTTTTAAAGATTTGGGTTTCTTTTTTTTTTTTTTAATTGAGTTATTGATAGGTTACAATCTTGTGAAATTTCAATTGTACATTAATGTTTGTCATTCGTGTTGTAGGTGCACCACTTCACCCTTTGTGCCCACCCCCCACCCCACCTTTCCCCTGGTATCCACTAAACTGTTCTTGGTCCATAGTTTTAAATTCCTCATATGAGTGGAGTCATACACAGATTATCTTTCTCTCACTGGCTTATTTCACTTAACATAATTCTCTCAAGGTCCATCCATGTTATTGCAAATGAAATGATTTTGTTCTGTTTTGCAGCTGAGTAGTATTCCATTGTATATATGCACCACATCTACTTTATCCATTCATCTGTTGATGGGCACTTAGGTTGCTTCCACGTCTTGGCTATTGTAAACAGTGCTGCAATAAACATTGGGGTGCACAGGACTTTTGGGATTGCTGACTTCAGGCTCTTTGGATAAATACCCAGTAGTGGGATGGCTGGATCGTATGGTAGGTCTATTTTTAGTTTTTTGAGGAATCTCCATACTGTTTTCCATAGTGGCTGCACCAGTTTGCATTCCCACCAGCAGTGTATGAGGGTTCCTTTTTCTCCACAACCTCTCCAACATTTGTTGCTATTAGTTTTAGATATTTTTGTCATTCTAACGGGTGTAAGGTGATATCTTAGTGTAGTTTGGATTTGCATTTCCCTGATGATCAGCGATGATGAGCATCTTTTCATGTGCCTATTGGCCATCAGTATATCTTCTTTGGAGAAATGTCTGTTCATGTCTCCAGCCCATTTTTTGATTGGGTTGTTTGATGTTTTGTGGTTGAGTTGTGAGAGTTCTTTATATATTAAGGATATTAAGCCTTTGTCAGATATATGACTTGCAAATATTTTTTCCCAGTTAGTGGGTTGTTTTTTTGTTTCAATCCTGTTTTCATTTGCCTTGAAGAAGCTCTTTAATCTGATGAAGTCCCATTTGTTTATTCTTTCTATTGTTTCCCTTCTCTGAGAAGGCATGATGTCCGAAAAGATCCTTTTAATACTGATGTCAAAGAGTGTACTGCCTACGTTTTCTTCCAGAAGCCTTATGGTTTCAGGTCTCACCTTTAGGTCTTTAATCCATTTTGAGTTTATTTTGGTGAATGGTGAAAAAGAATGGTCAATTTTCATTCTTTTACATGTGGCTTTCCAGTTTTCCCAGCACCAGTTGTTGAAAAGACTTTCTTTTCTCCATTGTATGCCCTCAGCTCCTTTGTCAAAGATAAGCTGTCCATAGATGTGTGGTTTTATTTCTGGGCTTTCAATTCTGTTCCATTGATCTGTGCACCTGTTTTTGTACCAGTACCATGCTGTTTTGATTACTGTAGCTTTGTAGTATGTTTTGAAGTCAGGGATTGTGATGCCTCCCGTTTTGTTCTTTTTTCTCAGGATTGCTTTAGCAATTCGGGGTCTTTTGTTGCTCCATATGAATTTTAGGATTCTTTGTTCTAATTCTGTAAAGAATGTCAATGGGATTCTGATTGGGATGGCGTTGAATCTGTAGATTGCTTTAGGTAGAATGGACATTTTAACTATGTTTATTCTTCCAATCCATGTACATGGAATGTCTTTCCATCTCCTTATGTCGTCATCCAATTCTCTCAGAAAGGCCTTGTAATTTTCATTATATAGCTCCTTCACTGCCTTAGTTAAATTTACCCCAAGGTATTTTATTCTTTTTGTTGTGATTGTGAATGGTATTGTATTCTTGAGTTCTTTTTCTGTTGGTTCATTACTGGAGTATAGAAATGCTACTGATATATGCAAATTGATTTTATACCCTGCAACTTTGCTGTAGTTGTTGATTACTTCTAACAGTTTTCCAATGGATTCTTTGGGGTTTTCTATATATAAGATCATGTCGTCTGCAAACAGCGAGAGTTTCACTTCTTCCCTCCCTATTTGGATTCCTTTTATTCCTTTGTCTTGCCTGATTGCTCTGGCCAGGACCTCCAGTACTATGTTAAATAAGAGTGGTGATAGAGGGCATCCTTGTCTCGTTCCTGTTTTCAGGGGGATGGGATTCAGTTTTTGCCCATTGAGTATGATGTTGGCTATGGGTTTGTCGTATATGGCCTTTATTATGTTGAGGTAGTTTCCTTCTGTGCCCATTTTGTGCAGAGTTTTTATCATAAATGGCTGTTGGATCTTGTCAAATGCCTTCTCTGCATCTATTGAGACGATCATGTGGTTTTTATTCCTCAGTTTGTTGATGTGGTGTATCACGTTGATTGATTTGCGGATGTTGAACCATCCCTGTGTCCTGGTATGAATCCCACCTGATCCTGATGTATGATTCTTTTGATGAATTGCTGAATTTGGGTTGCCAAAATTTTGTTTAGAATTTTTGCATCTATGTTCATCAGTGATATTGGCCTGTAGTTCTCTTTTTTCGTGGTATCCTTGTCAGGTTTTGGTATCAGCATGATGTTGGCCTCATAGAATGTGTTAGGAAGTGTTCCATCTTCCCTAATTTTTTGGAATAGCTTGAAAAGGATAGGTATTAAATCCTCTCTGAAAGTTTGGTAAAATTCCCCAGGAAAGCCATCTGGTCCTGGGGTTTTATTCTTTGGGATGTTTTTGATTGCTGTTTCAATCTCTTTCCTTGTGATTGGTCTGTTCAAATTGTCTGCCTCTTCTTGAGTGAGCTTTGGGAGATTGTAGGAGTCCAAGAATTTATCCATTTCCTCTAGGTTATCCATTCTGTTGGCATATAGTTTTTTGTAGTATTCTCTTATAATCTGTTGTATTTCTGTAGAGTCTGTTGTTATTTCTCCTCGCTCATTTCTGATCTTGTTTATTTGAGCTTTCTCCCTTTTTTTCTTTGTAAGTCTGGCTAGTGGTTTGCCAATTTTATTAATCTTCTCAAAAAACCAGCTCTTTGTCTCATTGATCCTTTCTACTGCCTTTTTCGTTTCAATAGTATTTATTTCTGCTCTGATTTTTATTATTTCTCTCCTTCTGCTGACTTTGGGCTTCATTTGTTCTTTTTTTTTCTAGTTCGGTTAGGTATGCTTTAAGGTTGCTTATTTGGGATTTTTCTTGTTTGTTAAGATGTGCCTGTATTGCGATGAATTTTCCTCTTAATACAGCTTTTGCTGTATCCCATATGAGTTGGTATGGCATGCTATCATTTTCATTTGTTTCCAGGTATTTTTTTATTTCTTCTTTAATTTCTTCAGTGATCCATTGCTTGTTCAGTAGTGTGTTGTTTAGTCTCCACATCTTTGTGCCTTTCTCAGCTTTTTTTCTTGTAATTAATTTCTAGCCTTATAGCACTATGATCTGAGAAGATGCTTGTTATTATTTCAATTTTTTTAAATTTGTAGAGGCTTGCCTTTTTTCCTAACATATGGTCTATCCTAGAAAATGTTCCATGTGCACTTGAGAAGAATGTGTATTCAGCTCCTTCAGGGTGGAGTGATCTATATATGTCTATTAAGTCCAATTGTTTTAGTTTTTCATTTAGCTCCACTATTTCCTTGTTGATTTTCTGTCTGGATGATCTGTCCATTGATGTGAGTGGGGTGTTGAGGTCCCCTACTATTATTGTGTTGTTTTTAACATCTTCCTTTAGGTCTGTTAATAGTTGCTTTATGAATCTTGGTGCTCCTGTGTTGGGTGCATAGATATTTATAAGCATTATTTCTTCTTGATGAAGTGTCCCTTTGATCATTATATATTGTCCCTCTGTGTTTCTCTTTACCTGTCTTATTTTGAAATCCACTTGGTCTGATATGAGAATTGCAACACCTGCCTTTTTTTCCTTGCTATTTGCTTGAAGTATTGTCCTCCACCCCTTCACCCTGAGTCTGTGTTTGTCCTTGGGGCTGAGGTGTGTTTCCTGGAGGCAACAAATTGTTGGATCTTGTTCTTTAATCCATTTTGCCACTCTGTGTCTTTTTATTGGAGAGTTCAATCTGTTCACATTGAGAGTGATTATTGATGCATGTGGACTTAATGCTGTCAATCTGTCACTCATTATCTTGTTTTCCTGTGTTTCTTTTCCTGTGTGCTTTAGACTACCCATTTAATACTGCAATTTCTTATGCTGGGTTTCTTAGATTTTTCCTTATCTATGATTTGTGACTCTTTTCTGTACTTTATTTTAGTGTCTACCTTGAAGTTTGTATTTAGAATCTCGTGTATAATATAGTCTATTCACTGGTGGTCTCTTACTTACTCAACCAATACTGATTTAGACCCTTTGCTCTTCCCCTCGTGAATAATTATTTTCATTTTTTATTCCAACTCGTCTTATTAATTTGTAGTTAGAGTGCTAAGATCGTCCTTGTTTTGGTAGTTTCCTTATTTTTACCCTAATGCTATAGTTGAATATTTGCTATCCTGTTCTGGTTCTATCCATTGGTCTCCCTAGTCTGTGGATTGTGTCCCCTTTCTCACTTTTTTCTTTTTTCAAGTATGAGAGCCTTCTTGAGGATTTCTTGTAATGGAGGGCTTTTAGTTACAAATTCCCTTAACTTTTGTTTGTCTGGAAAAGATTTAATTTCTCCCTCATATCTGAAGGAAATTCTTGCTGGATAGAGTATTCTTGGCTGAAGGTTTTTGTCCTTTAAAGCTTTGAATATATCACTCCATTCTCTCCTAGCTTGTAGGGTTTCTGTAGAGAAATCCGCTGACAGTCTGATAGGGGCTCCTTTATAGGTTATTCTCTTTTTTTTTCTTACTTCCCTGAGTATTCTTTCCTTATCATTCCTATTTGCCAACTTTACTATTATGTGCCTTGCGGTGGGTCTTTTTACATTGACAAATCTAGGAAATCTGAAAGCTTCCTCAACACACATTTCTCCGTCAATCCCTGGATTTGGTAAGTTCTTTTCTATAATTTCATTAAGCACTCTTTCTGCTCCATTTTCCTTTTCCATATTCTCAGGAATTCCTATGATCCTTATGTTCTTACTCCTCATTGAATCCATTATCTCTCAGAGATTTTCCTCATTTTTTTTAATTCTTAGTTCTCTTTCTTCCTCTGTCTGGTGCCATTCAGCCTGTCTATCCTCGATTATGCTAATTTTCTTCTCTATGTGGTCTACATGGGCATTCAGGGAATCCGTATTCTGTTTTATCTGGTCCATTGTGTTTTTCATCTCAAGTAATTCTGTTTGATTCTTTATGATTTCAATCTCTTTTGTGAAGTAACTCCAGAACTCGGCTTGTTTCTCTATCTTTCTCTCTACCTCATTGAGTTTTTTGATTATAGCTGCTCTAATTCATTATCACTTAGTTTACCTAATTCCAAGTCCTCAGGACTTAATTCTGTGTTTTTATTGTTTTTCTTCTGGTCTGGGGCTTTTATAAATTGCTGGAAGGTAGAGGAGCGGTTTTTTCGCATGGTGCTAGAATTCAGTTGCAGTTACAGCCTGTTGCCACTAGATGGGGGTCGAGAGCGGCGTGTTAGCTCTCCGCCTTGGGGCAAGATGGCTGCGCCCACTGGCTTTGTTAGGGGGGAGGGGCTGTTACTCACAGGCGCTGGTCTGGGTTCAGATCAGTTCTGTTCTCTGGTCTCCCAAGGCCCTTGATTTATAGGGTCCCCGCGGACGGAAGCTTTCCCCCCGTCAGCGGGTCTCCACTGAATCAGTGGCAGGAGTCCTGGATGATCCCCTGGTCGCGCGGCCCCTCCCCTGCTCCTTCCCGACCCGCGCCGCAGCGATTGCAGACTCTAGGGGAGGGAGCGATGTTCTCTCCTACCGTTCCAGCGCCTGGAGGGTGTAAGCAAGGTTATGATCTCCGCCTTCTTGGTATTGTAGGTCTCTAACGAGCTGGCATTATGTTTATTCTCTGAAATTCAGTTCTTCCAATCTTTTGTTGTATTTTGCAGGGGAGAGAATCCCGGGTCAGCTCACCCCGCCATTTTTAAGCTTCTTCTTTTCTTTTGAGGAAGATCAGCCCTGAGCTAACATCTGCTGCCAATCCTCCTCTTTTTGCTGAGGAAGACTGGCCTTGAGTTAACATCTATGCCCATCTTCCTCTACTTTATATATGGGACGCCTACCACAGCATGGCTTGACAAGCGGTGCCATGTCTGTACCTGGGATCCAAACTGGGGGACCCTGGGCCATGAAGCGGAATGTGTGCACTTAACTTCTGTGCCACCGTGCCGGCCCCAAGTGTGTCAAGCTTTATAAACTCTCAACTTGCTAGTTAAGGAACATGAATATGCTTGCTAAAAGTCACAGTTGATTCGGGTGGACTAACAAACAAATTCTCTTGACTCATATTGTAGATGGAGTAACAATCTCTTGAAACAGGGTTTTGTTTTGTACCTTTGTTCTTTTATAGGTATGAACAGAAAAAGGTCTTTATACAAGGAATTATGCATAGAATATTTTCAATTGAATGCTAGTTGGGGGGAGCTGATATGTGGTTTGTATGGAGTATTTTGATAGATAATCCAGATAATGTAGCCTTATGCTTAGCTGGTGCTTAACTAACTAAGCTTCTTTCTTGGTATATGTTTTACATATCTTTTAAAGAAATGGACTTCTCAATAGGAATAAGCATTTTGATATTTGACTAGGAGTGTTAAATAACATTTGATAATTGAATTTTCTTATAGTTAGTAGTATTTTAAAATTTGCTGCTGTAATAACCTTTTATACCTGTCTCCAGAAATAGATATTTTGAAGTATTATATGTTCTTATACAGGCATACCTTGGAGACACTGTGGGTTTGGTTCCTGACCACCACAACAAAGCACATATTGCAATAAATCGAGTCACATGAATATTTTTGGTTTCCCAGTATATATAAAAGTTATGTTTACACTATACTGTATTCTATTAAGTATGCAATCGCATTACGTCTAAAAAATACTTCATTACTAAAAAATGCTAACCATCATCTGAGCCATCAGCAAGTTGTAATCTTTTCGCTGGTGGAGGGTCTTGCCTCCATGTTGATGGCTGCTGACTGATCAAGGTGGTGGTTGCTGAAGGCTGGGGTGGCTGTGGGATTTCTTAAAATAAGTCAACAGTGAAATTTGCAGCATCGATCGACTCTTCCTTTCACTAATGATTTCTGTGTGGCGTGTGATGCTGTTTGATAGCGTTTTGCCCACAGCAGAACTTCTTTCAAAATTGGAGTTAGTGCTCTCAAGCCCTGCTGCTGCTGCTGCTTTATCAGCTAAGTTTACGTCATATTCTAAATCCCTTGTTGTCATTTCAACAACCTTCACTGCATCTTCACCAGTAGATTTCATCTCAAGAAACCACTTCCTTTGTCCATAAGAAGCAAATCCTCATCTGTTAAAGTTGTATCATGAGATTGCAGCAATTCAGTCACGTCTTCAGGCTCCACTTCTAATTCTAGTTCTCTTGCTGTTTCCACCACATCTGCAGTTACTTCCTCCACTGAAGCCTTGAACCCCTCAAAGTCATCCGGGAGGGTTGAAATCAGCTTCTTCCAGACTCTTGTTAATGTTGATGTTTTGACATCTTCCCATGAATCACGAATGTTCTTAATGGCATCTAGAATGGTGAATCCTTTCCAGAGGGTTTCCAACTTACTTTACCAAGATCCACGAGAGGAATCACTGTGTAATCTACAGCCTTATGAAATGTCTTTCTTAAATAAGAAGACTTGAAAGTTGAAATTACTCCTTGATCCATGGGCTGCAGAGTGGATGTTGTGTTAGCAGGCATGCAAACAACATCAATCTCATTGTGCATCTCCATCAGAATCTTGGGTGACCAGGAGCATCATCAGTGAGCAGTAATATTTTGAAAGGAATATTTTTTTTTGAGTAGTAGGTCTCAACAGTGGGCTTAAAATAGGCTGTAAAACATGTTGTAAACAGATGTGCTGTCATCCAGTCTTTGTTGTTCCATTTATAGAGCACAGGCAGAGTAGATTTAACATAGTCCTTAAGGGCCCTAGGATTTTCAGAACACTAAGTGAGCATTGGCTTCAACTCAAACCAGCTGCATTAACTCCTAACAAGAGAGTCAGCCTGTCCTTTGAAGCTTTGAAGCCAGGCGTTGACCTCTCCTCTCCAGCTATGGAAGTCCTAGGCGGCATCCTCCTCCACTAAGGCTGTTCCATCCTCATGGAGAATCTGCCAGTGCGGCCACCTTCATCAGTGATCTTAGCTGGATCTTCCGGACGTCTGGCTGCAGCGGCTACGTCAGCACTTGCTGCTCCACCTGCACTTTTGTGTTCTGGGGACGCTTCTTTCCTTAAACCTCACGAACCAACCTCTGCCAGCTTCAGACTTTTCTTCTGCAGCTTCCTCCCCTCTCTCAGCCTTCGCAGAATTGAAGAGAGCCAGGGCCTTGCTCTGGACTGGGCTTTGGCTTAAGGGAATGCTGTGGCAGGTTTGATCTTCTGTCCGGACCACTGAAACTTTCTCCACGGCAGCAATAGGCTATTTGCTTTCTTATCATTCGTGTGTTCACTGGAGTAGCACTTTTAACTTCCTTCAAGAACTTTTCCTTTGCGTTCACAGCTTGACTGTTTGGCACAAGAGGCCTAGCTTTCGGCCTGTTTTGGCTTTCGACATGACTTCCTCACTAAGCTTTATCATTTCTAGCTTTTGATTCAAAATGAAAGATGTGTGACTATTCCTTTCACTTGAACACTCTGAGGCCATTGTAGGGTTATTACTTGGCCTAATTTCAATATTGCTGTGTCTCAGGGAACAGGGAAGCCCAGGAGAGGGAGAGACGGAGAACAGCCAGTCGGTGGAGCAGTCAGAACACACACGTTTACGGATTAAGTTCACCGTCTTATATGGGAGCAGTTTGTGGAGCCCAAAGCAATTGCAGGAGTAACATAAAGATCACTGATCACAGATCACCGTAACAAATATAATAAAAGTAAAAAAGTTTGAAATATTGAGAGAATTACCAAAATGTGACGCAGAGACATGAAATGAGCACACACTATTGGAGAAACGGCACTGGTAGACTTACTCGATGCAGGGTTGCCACAGACCTTCAATTTGTAAAAAATGCAGTATCTGTGAAATGCAGTAAAGCTAAGCACAATAAAAAGAGGTATGCATATAATAAGTGTTCAGTTAAAACTTTAACTGTTACTTTTTCTTAAGTGTTGGTGCTTTCTTTTTTTTTGAGGAAGATTAGCCCTGAGCTAACGTCTGCTGCCAATCCTCCTCTTTTTGCTGAGGAAGACTGGCCCTGAGTTAACATCCATGCCCATCTTCCTCTACTTTATATTTGGGACGCCTGCCACAGCATGGCTTGACAAGTGGTGTGTAGGTCTGCATCCAGGATCCGAACCGGCAAACCCTTGGCTGCCAAAGCAGAAGGTTCCAACTTAACCGCTGCGCCACCAAGCTGGCGCCTAGTGTTGGTGCTTTTAATAGAAAAGAACACTCTACAATTTAATTATTGCCGTGACAAAAACCTCTCAGACAGAAGTTTAGAGAAGTGATTGTTTAAGGTTTCTTGCTGTTCAGTCTTAGAGAAGATTTCCATAATTGAAGAGCTGTGCATATTGTCCAGAGTAATCTTTTAGTCAGTCAATATTAGATTTTTAAAATATTGAATTAACTTTGAAACAACATGTCTTTAGAACTAGTGCCTATAATGTAATAGTTAGTCTAGTGCCTTAGTGCAGCAGGCTCTTGGATTTCTGTCTGTGAGGTCAACCTGAGATGTCCTGGGGACCCAAACATCTAATGAGAGAGATTGCTCTTGCCTGCTATTTCAAATCAGGTCTTGACCCTGACTCTCCAGATACTAAATTGAGTCCACTCACAAGTTCTAGTGAAATCACTTTCCTAGTGTTCATAGTATACCTTTCGTTCTCACTGTGCAAGTACATTCTGGCCCAACTTCACTCTTAACCGCTGTGCCACCAGGCCAGCCACCTCAAAGGAGTCTTTGACCCTAAAGATCAACTAAAAGACTTATTTGGGATCCCTGGGCTGAAACCACTGAAGTTTGTTTTGGAATAACTATATCTTGTTTACAGTAACTTCCTAGGTTAAATTAAATGGTACTTGATTTGAAAAATAAAATATATAACTGGGTGTATGTATTCCTTTTAACAAAGTGTAGTTTTATGAAGGCTTCCATCTGAGAAACTGCAGCCACGAGTGTTGCCGTGCTTTCATGATGTGTGACCTGTGCCACATATGACACTGTGGTCTGGGTCCCTTTCACCTTCTTTAACAAGTTACTTTGTTGTATGTTTTCATTAGTCTTCTATCTTTTTAAAATATTTTGGTAGATTATTGTCTCTCAAACTCAAATACATTGGCCCTGGGTAGATGTGGCTATGAAAGAACTGCTTTTTGAAACCTCCTATTTTTTACGACACTGTTTAGATATGAAGGTTTTTCTGTTTGTTTCTATAAGCTGCTTTTGTGGAGTGTATCCCTTTGGTGGGTGATGGGATTGCCTTGGGGTGGTGGGGATGAGGGTTAAGTTCAAAGGCAGCTGATAAGGTGAAATTGAGTTTATCAAAGTTCTTTTTTTTAAAGATTTTTTTTTATTTTTCCTTCTTCTCCCCAAAGCCCCCCGGTACATAGTTGTATATTCTAGTTGTGGGTCCTTCCAGTTGTGCCATGTGGGACGCCGCCTCAGCGTGGCCTGATGAGTGGTGCCGCGTCCGCACCCAGGATCCAAACCGTTGAAACCCTGGGCCGCCACAGTGGAGCGCGCAAACTTAACCGCTTGGCCACGGGGCTGGCCCCTATCAAAGTTATTCTTGAGATCCTTGGGCCACCCATACAGCAAAAGCACATGGTGTGTGTGCAGTCCCTTGTGGCTAGAACTTGCGTGGCCCCAAGCAGCTGCTGAGCTTCTCCCTTGAAGAACGTCCACAACCCCGCCATCTCCCACCTGACAGCCCACTTAGTGCTGTCTCACTTCTGTATTTATTTACCAGTGGTCAGAAAAGTCCTGCCACTCACACGTGCTTTCCAGTGCGTATCGGGCCCACGGCACATGCTCGTTGAATAGAACGCCTGTTTAAATTATTTTTCTAAATAAAAAGACTGTTAAAAGAATGTGTATAGGTGAATTGAAGTAACCTAAATGCATAGGTGATAGACCTACACTGCATTTTCAGCTTTGCCATTTTACTCCACGAGCCTGTACCATCCAGCTTAATGGAGCATTCAGATTAATAATGTTTTTTTTTTTTCCTGGAAAGGAATCACCCTATATGTTTATTCATTTATGTAATAAGTATTAACTATGTGCAAGGCATTGCTTTGGGCATTGGGATTATAGGAGTGAAAAAGATGAAGTCCTCATTCTTATAGAACTTACATTCTGGTAAGGAAGGTAGGCAACAAATAGGCCAAAAAGGAAAAGAAATATTTCAGGTAATGTGTGCTATGAGAAACATAATTAGGATAGAGGGCCATGGAGGGTCCAGCTATTTTAGGTAGAGGAAACAGGTGCCCTCTCCGTGGAGGTGACAGTTGAACAGGGACCTGTTTGAAGAGAGGGGACAAGTGGTGGGGGTTTGTCAGCTGTCTTTCCTATTTCCGTGGAGCATTGCTGCGCCCATCCTCTCCTGTGAGCAGGATGGGAGGTTTCTTGTCCATGTAGGAGTCAATTCTGAGTGACAGGGCACTCGTTCCAGCCTCACTGCTCCTAACTTCCACGTGACTGTGGCATGCTGGTAAAGGGGTTTAGGGTTGGCTGAGGGTGTCCCATGAGATAACAATTGTGTATGTTAAACTAGGATGCCCACTAACAGGAATGAGAAAGTTCGTGGAGTTTGATCTGATTTGTACTTTATTTTGTAACCTTTATAAATATATCATACCTGATTTTATTAAGGGCTATTTTATTTGTTTTAACAGGAATCACTAGATTTGATCTGCTTGGAGACTTTGGAAGGTTTAATTGGCTGGGAAATTTCTATATTGTGTTATCCTACAATTTGCTTTTTGCTATTGTGACAACATTGTGTCTGGTCAGAAAATTCACCTCTGCTGTACGAGAAGAACTTTTCAAGGCCCTAGGTAATCCTGAGGGTTATGGGTATTTTTCTCTCTTTCTACTAATTAATAGTTTTGACATGTGAGTTCATTTTAAGTCTTCACCTAATCATTTTTCCAAATGTGTAAAACCTTAGAGGTCACATTTCTGACCCACTTCTTACTGGTTATCCTCTTCTGTAAAATTATGTCATTAAGCCTTGGGGTCCTCATCTGTAAAATGGTGATAATTTCTTGTTTTGGGGACTGTTGTGAGTATAAGTTGAAATCATTCTCGTAAGGGCCTGAGCATAGTCTTGGCACATTTTAAGAGCTCAGTAAATATTAGCTCTTTTTATTGTTATGATGATGGTGATTGTGGAGAGGTGAAGATGATAATAGGCTAAAGGCTTATTTTTCGGTAATGATACCACTTGCTATTTTTTAGTTAAAGATTTTTTGAGGCTTGGGTTTTACAAGTATCAGACTGACCCATAATTCTCTTCACTAAGCCAAATAATAATTCAGGATAAAAATATTAGTATTCTTGGCATTAATAGGAGAGAGGGCATTCATTATCATGTATTCTGTGAGTTATATGCATTGTGACAGTATTGAAAACTCTTAGGTTTGTCTAACATATAAAGGTTATAAATGTAATCTATGAATGTATTTTTTATGCTTGCTTCAATATTAGTACTAAATATATTTCAGGCTTTATATTTTAGGAATACCAGGACAATATAGACTATCTTGCTATATAAATCTTCTTGGGTTTGGGATATGTAATTTTATAATGAAAGAAGGGATAGGCAGTGATTTATTGTAGCAAGTCCTTATGTTAGCTCATTTACTTGAATTGATATCATTTGAATGCTTATACTTCATATTCCATTGTGGCTTTTAGCTACTGCAGAAGGCAACGTAATGATCAATTCATTAAGGTCCTGTGTTCAGATAACTTAAACCCTATGAGCAACGGTAAGGCCTCGCACACCACTGAGCCTTTCCAGACCTGATCATTGAAGGGTGACCTTTGGGAAGGGAAAAAAGATTTCAGATTATCTATTCATATGTATTTTACTTTAAATTCACCTTTTGAGGGGGTGGCTGATGAAATATTGGCCTGAAAGGGAAAAGTTAGGTTTCATTTCAGTTGAAGCATCAGGTAATTTATGGATTTTAATGTCTGGATTCATCATACTGGCCAGATTACCATCTGCAGGATGGAGTGGGAATCAAATAGTCCTTTCAGCCAAATGTCTAGAGTTACAACTTCATTTTTAAGCCTGTTGTAGCATCAGCAAGATTAGCTAGCCGTAGTCTCAGATAAATCCCCACTTACCACTCACTAAAATGAGATGATTGTGAATGAATGGCAGCCAGTTTAGCATTTGAGTTAGGTATCCTGGATCTCCTCTTGCTCAGGAAGCTTTTATTAAAGTAGTAAAATATAACTTAACCTCAGGAGAAGGTCACGTTTGTTGTGTCAGCTCGTTGATCATGAGAGGCAGTGCAGTTATTAAGAGTTGTGTAAAACTTTTTTATGAAATTTTTTATTTGCTTTGTAAATTGACTTTCTTTTTTTTCCCTTCTCCCCAAAGCCCCGGTGCATGGTTGTATATCCTAGTTGTAGTCCTTCGAGTTCTTCTGTGTGGGCTGCCACCACAGCGTGGCAGCTGATAGGTGGTGTGGTTCCACGACTGGAGTGAACCCAGGCTGCTGAGGTGCAGAGCGAGAACTTTAACCACTAGGCCGTCTGGCTGGCCCTGTGTAAAACTTTTTAATTGATAGATTTAGATTCTTTTGAAGTGATTTCTTGTACTTTTTGGAATGCTCCAAGGCAGCAATGTCTTACACATAGAAAAAGATCCCCATTAAGTACATAGAATGTTTGAATGATCTGAGATCTTAAGATGATTTCACTGGGAATCATAATTTGATTATAAAATTTAACTATCTCCTTCCTTTTCTCTCTTTTTCTGTAGGCTTTTCCCCTCTGCTGCTCTGTCCATTGACAGTAACAGTACCCGTGTCATAGAGTATCTTGCACATAGTGAACACTCAGAATTTAGCTGCGGGGTGTGGAGGCGGCGGTTATCACTGCACAAGGGAGACACTGTAGTTTTTCAGAGTGCGTAGCCTGCCCTGCTCCAGGGGTTCGCAGTAACTAGCTGAAATAAGCTATCTTAAAAGGGGATTCCGCTTCAGTTAGGGTGCCGCTCACCTCCCTGGTTCCCTCTGCCCACTTCCCTCTCCAGCAGGCCCTGTTCGACACTCTTCCCACCTCTAACAGCGGTGGGCTCCTATTGTCACTCAGCAGCATGGCCTTTCCTGAGACCAGAACTATGTTGGATTGCTTGCTTTTTTCCTTCCCAATCATCCAGCACAGACAGGCTCAATTTTACATTTTCTTTCATTAAGATATGCAGGTGATAGAAATTTTAAAATTTGGAGTGCTATGTTGGTTTAAGACTGGTGTAAAATTGCATAACAGGTAGATAACCATCTGGAATTTTAGGGGAAAAATAATCTTATTCAAGTATGTTTTTGAAGTATCACAAAGGTCTGAGCCTCATAAAAATTGTTTCCTCAAAATCTTTTCCATAGATTTCTGCTTTTGTGTTCTTGAACATTTTTGTGCTTCATTTTATTAAAGTGCTTGGAGCTTTAGTGCCATATAAACTCTTGAGCTTTCTTCCACCTTTTCTCCCCGTGGGGGCACGATATTGTTTTATATATCTGGTATATTATGTAAATAATTGCTGTATGATGTAGAGGGAAATTAATATCACTTAAAAAGAGTGATCATTTTTTATTCTGTGAAGTATCTTTGGGTAATGAAATTTATGTTCAATTTGTTCTTTTGCCCTTTCTTTTTGGTAAAGTTTTGCTTTTTCTTTTTACATGTTAATATTTTGGTGTGTCCTTCCATATGTTTTCCTGTGTGTATATATGTCTGTGTGTATTTTAACAAAAATGGGGTCATACTTGTCTCAGGTTGGGTTCCCTGGGAAGTGCACTTTGGGATGGCAATAAGCCTGCAGGAGGAGGTTTATTAGAGGGCACTCCTGGGATCAATGCAGATGGCAGGGCAGGGGAGGAGAGAGGAAGTGGCTACATGCATCTCACCAGAGGCCTCAGCTGGCCCTATGGGACGTTGTGACAAAGGGCTGGTCCCCAGAGCTGCACTGACTTGAGGAGAAGGCATGACTTCCTGATGGGCACTGTCTTCAGCTTAGGCCTCCCCGAGGAGCTGCCAGTGGGGAAGAGGTCTTTCATCGTAAAGGGGGTCTGGCCAGTGCATCACACTTTGCACAGTAACACGTCATGTTCTGCCTTGTTAGTCTCCTCCGGACCCTTTGCTCAACCACTCAACAATACGGCATTCCTCACCATTTTCTTCATTTTCCTGCAGGCCTTCATAAACTTCACTTATCAGATACTTCACGGGATTCAGAAACAACAAAGCCTTCTGCAAACGGGCATCAGAAAGCACTGTAAGACACACAGCAGCACTCTGCAATCAAGAGCCCCGAGAGTCCCAAACTCACGACATTCCTGTCAGTCAGGAACGCGTCACACTGACTGGGCTTCGCAGTTAGGGCCTGAGCCTGTCATTTTTTCATAGTCTACTAAGAACTTGGCCATCACAGGTCTTCTTTCAATTTAACTTTGTGGTGGACCCTGTAGTTTCCAGCCAAATGCAGGTTCCTTGGGCAGCACATTCTTCTGTGGACACATCTGCTTGCATCTGTTGATACAATCACCCATCTGAGAATGTTAGAAAAGGCAGACTTTGGAGCTTTCTAAGGATTCACTTAAATCCGATTATGTGTTTTATTCAAAATGTAGAAGGCTACATGAAAGGCTTCCTTGGTACTTGGATGTGAGTGAAAGTTCTGCAAAAAATCCGTGTTGATAGATTATCATTATAGTGGGTGCGTTAGAACTGTAATGGTTGCAGATTATATTTTTCACTTCCTTAAAAAAAACCCAAAAGCATAGTTCTGATTTCTGTTATGAATGATATTGATTGGACTTTGAGTCAAGGGAAAAACAGGAGATTCTTTTCAAACGTGAGCCTTGGTAGACGCCCCTGGAGTACCTTCTACTGTGCAGTGAAGTGCACTGTGGTGGGAATCGTGGGAACCAGTTCTCTGGCAGTGTGTGTGCATACACTTCAGTGTTACTGCTCATAATGGAGTTGCCAGTGTTGAGTACACTTGGAACTTAGATTTTGCCTTATAGGCTATATGTACACTCCATATTTTTAATCATTTTTTTCAAAAATCCCTTAATTCCCTGTACTCCTGTGTCCGTTATAAATATAAATGCTCTGTGGTAGCAGCTCCTTTTTTTGCCACATTCTTCAGGCTTTGGTTACTTTTGTATATGTCAATTTAAACCTCAGACTTATAAAAGTTACCCATTTAACACCAAAAACGCACAGGATCAGCATTCACAATGTAAGAATAGTTTTGCAGTGTATCATGCATCTGATAATCATTCAGTTATTAAATTGTAAATAATTCTTGGGATGGTTTCTTGACTGAATAAAAACTATAAAATTACACTGTGTTACCATCCACTAGGATAGAGTATCGAAAATTGTGCATGCAAAAATATGAGGTAGGCCCATTTGCACAGAACTTAGAGTTATGCAGTCTCTATAAATACATATGATCATATGCACTATGTGTATGGCAATAGATTGTCTGTGTTCAGACAAAAGTAAAAGAACATTTTTCTTAAATTGTTGAATTTAAAGGTTTTCTTGGGGGAAATTTATGAAAAACAGGCTGTATATATTTGACATAAAAAATTTCCACTTAAAGCCAAAATAAGAAAAGTTAATCTGTATATTTGTAAGTTTCATGGAATATACTTAGTTTTTATTTGTAGGTCTACATTTCCTTCTGAGCGTCTCTTCTTATTAAAATGCAGCTTAGTTTTAAAATAAAAGAAGATTTTGTGATTCTAAACAATACTCAGTAAATACCCCCAGTCTAGTATTGGTAAATTTCTCAGCATAAGATCTACTGCATACTGAAAAACTTAGTAAAAGTTGGCTGCTTTCTAATTTCTCTGGTAATTATACCTATTTCAACATTAATTAATTTCAAGCTTTGATTTTTTTACTGAAACTTGCTTGCAGTCCATACTTTGAGCAGACCAGATCAAGAGGAGAAGAGAAAGAAACTTCTTTAAATAAAAGAGTATCCGTTTTAACTTCTACCAATTTCAGGGCACATCCAGAGGAAGAGTTCCTGGGTATTTGTGAGATGTCTGAAATTTTCGAGTAAGATATTAAACTTTTCAGTGTCTGTATCAGCTCCGCTTATTTGAAAGTTTCTTTCCATCTGAGGACTTAAGCCTGGTTTGGATTAATAAGCAGTGGAGTGTATTATAAATTCCTAAAGCTCTTATTGGATGCGCCTTCACTGCTGTTGAAACAGAGGATACACATCACATGGAGAGACGGTTTTGAACCTTGGGTCTCAGATGCCTTTTATGGAAAGAAATACAGGTGGTTATATACTCAGTCTGTGGCATAATTACCATCACTTGAGGCCCCACAGACAGCTTGTATATTCCTGGTCACGTAACATAAGAATCTTGAGTGAGAGACCGACTCTAAATGCAGGTGTTTCTATTGGACACATGCTGGAGGCTGGCTGTATGAAACCTATGGCAGAAATGGGTGGCAGCACACTGAGCCCAAGCACGTGAGGACTGGTAAGGACAGGCGCCTTGGGGTCTTCCCTTTATTGCAGCTGGTGTGCTAGTGAAGGAGGACGCAGCCAGACTTGCCGTGAGAGCTCCAGATGCCAGCGGTCAGAGGGGTTCTGACCTTCCATTTCCCTTCTGATTGGACCGCAGTACATCAGTGACTGAGTTAAATGCAGTGCTCCCCGGAATCAGTCTTAAAAGGGCCCTGGGCACTGTAGTTACAAAGTTTCTTGAGGAGAGTTAGCCAATTCTTATCCTTAATTGGTTCTGCAATATTTAAATAAATTATTTTAAATTGTAAATTTTACAGATAGCATTTGTAATGATTTTTACTGACTTTCCAAGATATTTCTTAGATTTAATATTTACTTAACTTTATGTACATTCTATATAAGAACAGACCTGCTCTCAATATGAGACTTTATGTGAAAATTACACACACAAACACACACTGATGTTAGCTCCTTCACTGCCACACTGAGGGGTTGATTAGTGGATAAGGATGAACCCTTCCGTGTGGTTTTGACTTTCGGATGCCTGAAAGGTGCGTCTACACCTGATCTCAGGGGCATCGCCATCTGCCTCACTTTGCTGGAGCCCAGCAGACCTCCCTGTGGCCTCAGTCACCACTCAGTCTGCAGTAACATAGGCTTACATTGTCTGAAAGCCCTATGTGGTTTTCTTTGTTGTTAGCACAGTATTTAATGTATACAAGCAGAATTCTTACGATAATTTTTTTATGCAGTACTGACTTGTTAAACTTTAAAAAATACTGGTATGATGTTACTTTTAAAATGATATTTGGATGCACTGGTAAATTATTTTTGTTTAGAGTGTTTTGTTTACAAATTATCTGTCGGTCTTGTTTGTTTCTATGAGATAATTTTAGTGTGACTTTTTAAATGTCTTAGAAATTAAAGTTTTACAAAAAGTGATTTCCTATTTTGGTTTACAAGCACTCAAATAGGCTTTTTTTTGTCTTAAATACCATCATGTCTGAAACTTAAGGATATACATAGAAAACTTCATTTCAGTTCTATGAAGGGCAGTGATTATTCTGGCAGAATGTCGAATTGAGGAAGAAGTAGATATTTTTCTCTCTCTTTTTGTTAAGGAGTTACTGGTAGATCAATTTCTTGCAACCTACAATGCAGCATCAATAACTGAAATGTGTGTTATCTTATTTGTGTGAGTTATTTAGATTTGTTTGATGTCTCTAATTTCTCCTATAGAAGGACTGAGCCACACCTAACTGGTCTGGACAGCTTAATCCCGAGTTCTCTGAAGAGCGGGTGCCGTCAGCATCGGGCTAATTCAGTGACAGACACAATTACACCAGTGGCTTTCAAGCTTTTTGACTAGAGGAAGAAGTATGTTTGACAGTGTAAGCTGTACACACAGACACACGTGCTTCTACACGTATAAACAAAAATTTAACAAAATAGTGCCTGCTTTTACTATGTGGAATGCATGCTGGCATTTTCTGTTCTATTTTGTTCTTATTTTTCAAAATACTAGACACAAACCGCCAAGTCATTTGCTGACCCACTAAGGGATGGGAAACTTTGGTAAACATGACTCTGGAATCCAGTTGAAAGATGAATGAATACAGAGACCTTTTTCTGGCTTTTGAATATTGTTCAGGTAAAATTCATTATTATAAATATCACTGAAGCAAAAGTGTATGCAAATTACTTGTTACATTGCAAAAAATGTAACTAAAATCAGTAGAAATTGCCAAAACTAAAAAATGGATTATAAAACTTCAAAACTACGTGGTTGAAGGAGTAAAGCTGGGAGCTAGTTTTTGAGAGAAGTTATTTGACTTCCAATTCTGTATACTTAAATTAGGTAAAAATTTTACAAGTTGAAATGTAATCAAATAGGAAATTCAGACAAAACACTGTTATTCTCAGATTTGACTTTGGTGTTGTGCTCTTCTAAGTGTCCTGAAGAGGTCGACAGGCGCGGGTTAGGAAGAGCGGGGCAGCAGCACCCGATGTGCGTGACTTCTGAGGACTGCAGTGCAACAGAAGGGGCTCTGGTGCCTGAATGTGGGGAGGCAGAGATTCACACGTGCGCTGTGCATCTGACAGAGGAGAGTTTTATCGGTTACTGAAAACGCTATGTGAATGTTGTAATGTCTTTTCCTTTGAAAAGCTATTATTAAAAGAATGTACTGCTTACAGACGATGATACCTGAGAGTCGAAGCTGTGGGATACTACCATAGCTGTTCTATTGATTCTGCACCTTTGCTGTCACAGCCTCTTGAAATTCTTCACGATTTTTTCTGTATTGGCCTAACAGTAGAATTGGAGAATGAGATGACAAAGATATTATTGCCGATGCCAATGCCTATCTCTTCCCCTGCTTATGTTTCCGTATTCAGAGTTTCTGCTTACCTTCTCTCTTGCTTACCCTATCTTTAATTCAGTCTGATTCACTTTTTTTTTCCTTTTTAGTCCTTACTTTGGCATCTCCTCAGACTTTGAAGTGGGGACGGGGGTGGGGACATTCTCTGCTCTAGTTCTCACCGTTGGATCACCTGGAAGATGGGAAAATGCATCCCCTCACTTTACAGATGAGAGGCCAGAACACACCAAGATTAGGACGTTTGCCTGAGGTCACCCAACTAGTGAACTGAAGAACTGGCTGTGAACCAGATCAGTACCAGTCCAGTCTCGCCCCTGCCTGGTGTGGGGCTTTATGATTTCTTAGTGATTCCCATCAGCTGGTTCAGAATTTTCAAAAACCAGATAATGAATCATTCATCAGAAAATATAATCAAGTGTTTAAACACTGTCTCTCTTCCTAGTTGTCTTATGTGCTGATAGGGGATTGAAAAAGTGGCAGAGCCCCAGTTTCCGTATTTCCAGGCCTTATAAACTCAAGCAAACTTACTTCTTTCTAGATAAATGCAGCTAAACATTTAATTATTCAGATAACATAAATACATATCTAAGATGTGTTTCTAACAGACCAATTTTATGTATATAGCTTGCAAAAGGGACTTGGTGCTTTAACATGGTACCAGCAGCAACAATAGCAGCAGCAAGCACTTCAATAGTGCTTCTCTGTGCCAGGTGGTGTTCTGACATTCTTTATGTATGTGCGTGTGTATTTATTTAATTATGTCACTTATTTAATCCTCATGATAACTCTGTGAGGGAGGGACTGTTATTCCCACTTTGCAGATGAGGAAGCTAAAGCACAGAGAGGTTAAGTAACATGCCCAAGGACCCACAGGACTTGGGATTTGAACCCTGGGCTGGCTGGCTGACTCCTGAGTCCCTACCACTAACCATTTTATATGTATTGCTTCTCAGATATCTTTTACTTGTCAATTATAGCCTATGAGACAAAAGCACCTATTTTCATACGGGAGTGCTCCATGACTGGATGGGAGAGCCTTATCTAAGATCAGAACATCTTTAGTTCCTTTAAGAACCGAGTAAAGGGACTTGTTTTAGAATTGTCACCCTGTCTTGGTGAGGACAGTGGACCAGGTAAGAGGACAGGGTGAGATACTTGGGTTTTAAGAGTTCGGCTCGATTGCCTTGAAAGGAAGAAAAACAGTTTTGGAGAGGTTGTTTAAGAGCAGGGTTCTGCTCTGCTTGTCACAGCTCTCAGCCTCCGTCTCCCGGCGTGCCAGCATGCTCCATGTTTGGGGAGGGTATAGACGGAGCCGCCGCGAGCACTGTGCTTACTGGTTCAGAGCACGGGCCTGGGGCTGGGGACGCTGAGCTCCGGGGCAAGCTGGCCAGAGCCTCACGCATCCTGGGCCTCAGCTTCTCAGGATTTCCTCATTCTGCTCCCCAGGTGTAAAATGGGGCAGTGCCTGGGGTTATGGGAAAGTATTAGGAAACAGCAGCCGTAGTGACCAGACCTCACGGGGAGAAAAAGTCACGTCTGTGTGCCATGTGTGCTGTGCAGTGGGAGCTGGGTGGCTTTTATATCTGCCTGGCTTTGACATGTCCACCCCCTGACCACGCCTGACGGGCCAGACGCTAGCCCAGTGCCTGAAGTGTCAGGTGCTCAGTAAGTGTTAGCTGTTATTTTAAATAATTTATTTAAATGTTCTCTTATAGTTCCTTGACATTTTTAAGGTAATGTCACAATTAGTTGTAGCAGATACTATAAGGGACTGAAATAATCGTTTTAAATTTTTAACAGTGGGGACTGTGGAGAAACAACTGAGGCCACCTCCTTAGAAGTCACACAGCATTGGTCTAGTTCATAGGAGGCTTTTCAGACTGAGTCCTCAGTACCTTAATGGAAGTTTTTCATTTACTGTAATTTCCTAAATCATAGTGTCTTAAATTACGATGAGGATTTTGGATTGATGTTGTCTATATTAAAAGCTTGTAACAAGCAAGAAAACATTTTTGAGTCTCTACGTGCTGATTATGTTTTATTTGGTTATGCTTGAAAGTCTAGATGTGTCAAACATTCGTTTCCTTATGTGGCTTTGTCTTTGAATTAGAAGCCAAATGTAAGTCTGCAAAGGGCAATGGCATTGGGTCATTGAAATGTTTCCCTTGATTCACCTAATCTGATTCTTAAATTTCAGTGTTTAAATGTGTCTGCCATTGTCATTCCATGTAGTTGCTCGGTGACAGACCAAACGCCACCACAGGATAGTGTTGTATGTGTGTGACCTCCTTTGTCTGTGGACTTCCTTCCCTCCAGTGGATGTAGATTTACGTCACTACATGGGATGGCTCTTGGTGTTCCTCTGGGTGCGTGCGGACCACTATTTTAACCAACTCCTTAGTAATGGTCTCTAGTTTATTCCCAAGTTCTAACTACAGTAAGTACTAACGAATAGCTTTCTACAGATATGTTAGTATACTGTTCTGTCTCCTTAGAAATTTGTACTGAAAAACTCCTTTTTCTGTTCTCTACTCTCAGTACTTCACTTCTGGTCACCAAATGTGTATGGGTTTTTCCTACACCAAGCAATTCTCCAACTCTCTGTGGACACCACCTGGGTGTCCTACAGTTCAATTCAATGCTGACACTATCCACGTGGAGTTAGTGCAGACCCCACAGGTTAAGGGCTCAGTCCGCAAGACTGGTCCCCCACCCCACTTCAGATGCCAATCCCAAGTACAGGTTGTCACTGGTGCTTCCAACCAACCCGCTGCAAGTCAGGGGTTTCTACAGCCCCTCCTCGGGGTTGGTGGTTTGCTAGAGGAGCTCACAGAACTCTGAAAATCAGTTTCTCACTAGGTTACTGGTTTATTAACAGCTGGATGGAGGAGAGGCACAGGGCCGGGCATGTGGGAAGGGCACAGAGCTCCCATGTGCTCTCCAGGCGCCCCCCTCCCGGTGCCTCTAGTGTTCACCAGCCCGGAAGCTCTCTGAACCCCTTCACTTAGGGTTTTTTACGGAGGCTTCGTTACATCAACATGATTGATTAAATCATGGGCCATCAGCGATGGCTCAACCGCCAGCCCCTCTTCCCTCCGCAGAGGTCAGGAGAGTGGGACTGAACGTCCCAACCCTCTAATCACTTGGCTGGTTCCCCTGGCCATCCTGTGGGACTTTCCAAAAGTCACCTCATTTACAGAAGCTGACGTGTGGTTGAAAGGGGCTTGTTATAAATATCAAAGACACCTTTATCACTCGTATCACTTAAGAAATTGAACGAGTTTTAGGAGCTCTATCCCAGGAATGGGGAGGAAGACCAAATATATATGTCTTATAATAAATCACAAATTCACGTAATTCCTAGAAATGAAAGTTCTGGATCCAAGACAATGCACATTTCCAAACTAGTTCCAGAAAGACCGTATCAATACATACTCCCATCAACAGCATGCAAGGATGGCTTTCTCTAGCTAGCACTGCATTGCACCAGTCTTTCACAGTAGTGGTACTGAGACACAAATATTTAATTGGTTTTCTTGGAATTTTTAATAGAACTAATAGGGGACATTTTTAATTTTAGCAGCTATTTCTGCTTTTGTGAATTATCATTAAACATATGTAGCCCATTTTTTTTGGTATTTAATATATTCTTATTTTATAAAACTTACGTGTTATGGATATTAAATGTTTGTCTTTCTGATATTTTGTAAATATTTTTTTCTGGTTATTTTTTTTAACTTGTCCACATTGTTTTTTGCCATATGGAAATTTTAAATTTTGAAATAGTCAAAATGTGCAATTTCTCATAAGTTTTTTTGTGTCATACTTAGGCCTTCCCTATTTGAAGATTTAAAAAAATATTTACCTATTTTTGCCCCTCCTTTGAGGTGTAATTCACAAACCATAAAATTCATTCTCTTCTATACTAATATAAAATCAGTATATTCACAGGTTGTCAACCATCACCACCATCTAGTCCCAGATCATTTTCATTATCCCAAGCCTAACTACTTTTTTTACTTTATTTTTTCATAATCAATCATCAGTTTATCTGGAGTTCACCTTTTTTGTGTGTGTGTGTGAGGAAGATTAGCTCTGAGCTGACATCCGTTACCAATCCTCTTTTTTTGCTTGAGGAAGATTAGCCCTGAGCTGACATCTGTGCCAGTCTTCCTCTGCTTTGTATGTGGGACGCCTGCACAGCATGGCTGATGAGTGGAGCACGTCCGTGCCTAGGATCTGAACCTGCAAACTCAGGCTGCTGAAGTGGAGTGTGCAGAACGTCAACCACTCGGCCACGGGCTGGCCCCCTGGAGTTTATCTTGATGAAAGGAATGAGAGACTGTCACTTGGCACATGACAACTGTTCTCTCCTTCATGCTAAGCAACACGACTCTAGTTTATTCAGGGTGGCAGTGTACCCAAGCTTCCTGCAGGCGGGTGTGACCATGTGACTTGGATCTGACCAGGGAGACTCAGCAGACATGTTGGGTGGCACCTCCAGAAAGATGACTTCAAGGAAGCTAGTCTGCCAGGAGAAGCACTGTTCCACCTCCCCTGGGCCCTCCTCTGACCATGGATGTGGCAATGTGAAGCTGGGGCGCTAAGAGCCACCTGGGACCATGAACTGCCTTGAAGACCGACAGTTGAAAGAGCTGGGGGGCCCACTGAGGGCACGCTGCCCTGCCCGCCCTCCTTGGGCTTCTGAGGAGGTGGCGACTGCTTGTGTGGCCATTCAGTCTGGTCTGATACGAGCACCTGAATCCAGTTTCAACTCGTCTTTACTTTTCCCCAAGTGACAGGCGAGTTGTGGCCACACTGTATATTAAACACTATGTGCGATTCCAGTGCCTTTGTCATGAACTGAATGTCCATAAAAATCGAGTTTATTTCTAGACTTTGTATCTTAAACCTCTGATTAGTGTATCTTATAAACTGATTTTGAAGAACATTCTCCTCAGTGTACCAAACAGTAAGCTTGTGTTTTGAATCATGAATGCTTAAACTGAGTCTTGGTTTCATGGAGTTCTTGTGAGTGACTCATTCTCCTCTATCTGGAAACTTCCAGTTAATATGGTGACTTTACTATGTACACTTGGCTTATAATTTGGAAGATGCATTCTTTTAAACAGATTAGCATTCATGTCGGCAAAGAAGATTCTTAGTCACTAAACATCCTAGAGACAATTGACAAAATTTGAATAAAGTCTATAGATTAGTTAACAGTATTGTATTAATGTTAATTGCTGGTTTAGATAATTTTGCTATGGTTTGTTAACATGAGGGGAAGCTGGGTGAAGGGTACGTGGGAATTCTATTTTTGCAACTTTTTTGGTACATCTGAATTATTTCAAAATCCCAGTGACATTGTGTAACAAAGAATTATGCTGTAAAATAATTCAATTCAGAAACACCTCAACTAAAAATTGTGACTCATCTGCAAGGTGCCCTTGAGGATGGAAGCCATGCACTTGAGGAGGGTGGAGCAGAAAGATGTGCGTGATCTCCAGGGCGGAGTGTCAGCCCTGAAAATGTGGTCCAGCCAGGCTGAATCCAAACAGAGGTGATCATATATTCACAAAAAAGACGAGGTGCTGCTCGCCACCCCCCAGCACAGGCTCCACTGCTCATCAGCTGTTCCTTTCATGTTGTGCCCCAGCTGTTTCCTTGACAAACGGCAGTGTGTCCGTATGTAGGCCTGAGAACCTTGCTATTTTTCCACAAAACTAACAGAGAATCTGTCAAAGACAGTGTAATCTTTGATCTTAGGTCTCACTCTGGATGGAAATACATCGTGGCCTAGGCTCGTGAATTTCACATTACTCCTGATTATTGGGGCTTCAAGAGAACTTTATCCCATAACATGAGCATGATAATCAAGAATAAGGTTTTTAAGATTCTTGCACCATTTTAGATAAGTTAGGTGTGCGTCACTCCCTGTAGCAAGTGTCAAGTAAGCATTTGGCGGCGTTCAGGACCCCAGGACATAGCGGCTCGGCGTGTCGACTGTTTAAAGCTGAAGGAGGTTTCGAAAACGCCAGAAGCAGGACCTTCTCTCAGACCTCCTTGCCCTTCACCCCCGCTCCCTGACGCAGGTCTTAAGGCCCCCTTGTGGGGATGCCGTCTGAACAGCGGAGGAGAGGAGCGTCCTTCTCTCTGCAGAATGCTGACAAGGAGGTCTTGCTGAAGCCCGTTGACCACGCTCCTCACCCTCCTTAGCCTGCGGTACCCTCCCCGGCGGCTGCCCACTCCTCGCCTGAAACCCTCAGGTGTGTTTCCTTGGGTCTTCATTCTTTGTGAAGGCTCCCGTGGCACGTGAACTTACACTAAATACATTTGTGTGCTTTTCTCCTGTTAATCGTCTTTGCCAGTTTAGTTTTCAGACCCAGCTGGGGACCCTAAAAGCGTCAGGGAAAACTCTCCTCCTCTACACACTTTTTAAATGCAGTTGATAAAGTTTCATCATCTTGATCCAAGATGGATTCGAAGAGACAACTGCTCTTGCTACCTAATTGTTGGCTACTGATCAACTCTGCTGAAATTAAGTTCTTTGGGGTCGGTGTTTCCCAACTTTTAATAACCACATCCAACAAGTTACTTTGGTTTATCTTAGTAAATGGTTTCAGAAAAGTACATTAAGAAATAGCATTACTCAAAACCAGTTATTCTGTGGATACTTTACTAGGGTTTCATTGTGGTAAAGTGGGCTTCTATCTAGAAGAAAACTTTTTCAAGCCCAGGGTGTTCTGGTCGTGTTGTAGGGCCTCCGTCCCCAGCGTGTCTCTGTAAGGCATGGATGGCAAACAAGTGGGCTGAGGGCTGTGCTCAATTTACAAACATGTGTTTTTGCCAGTTCAACATTTTTAAAATTGAGTCAACATTAATGAATCACAAAAATTCCACAATGCCATAGTTGTGTGAGAGCATAGGTGTTTTAGTTTACTACTGTAATCTCAGTGTCTTTCTTTTATTTCAATTGAGATGTAATTCACATCTTAAGTTTCAGGTACATAACATAATGATTCAATATATATATGTGTTGTGAAATGATCACCACAATAAATCTGTTTAACATCCATCACCACACATAGTTACAATTTTTTTTCTTTTGATGGTAACTAAGATATACTCTCAGCAACTTTCATATATATACAACACAGGATCATTAACTATAGTCCCCATCCTCTACATTACATCCCAGGACTTTTATTTTACAACTATAAGTTTGTACCTTTTGACTCCCTTCACCCATTTTGCCCACCCCCAACCCCTGCCTCTGGCAGCCACCTATCTATTCTCTGTATCTATGAGTTTGGTTTTTGTTTTTTTTTTTTAGATTCCCCATATAAGTGAGATCATACTGTATTTGTCTTTCTCTGTCTCACTTATTTCACTTAGCATGATGCCTTCATGGTTTATCCATGTTGTCGCAAATGGCAGGACTTCCTTTTTATGGCTGAATAATATTCCAGGGTGTGTGTGTGTGTGTGTGTATGTATCACATTCTCTTTATCCATCCATCCACCTATAGACACTTAGGTTGTCTCCATATCTAGGTTATTATAAATGATGCTACAATGCACATGGGCTGCAGATTTCTTTTTGAGTTAGTGTTTTCATTTCCTTTGGATAAATACCCAGAAGTGGAATTGCTGAATCATATGGTAGTTCTATTTCTTAATTTTTTTGAGGAACCTACATACTGTTTTCCATAGTGGCTGCACCAATTTACATTCCCATCTAACGGTGCACAAGGGTTCCCTTTTCTCCATATCCTCGCCAACACTTGTTATCTCTTGTCATTTTGATGATTGTCATTCTAATGAGGTGATATCTCATTGTGGTTTTGATTTGCACTTCCCTGATAATGAGGGATGTTGAGTACCTTTTCATGTGCCTGTTGTCCATCTGTATGTCTTCCTTGGAAAAATGTCTATTCAGATCCTGTGCCTATTTTTCATTCAGATTGTTTGTTTTTGCTATTGAGTTGTATGAGTTCTTTACATATTTTGGATGTTAAGTCCTTATTAGATAGATGATTTGCAAATATTTTCTCCCAATCTGTAGGTTGCCTTTTCATCTTATTTCCTTGCTGTGCAGAAGCTTTTTCATTTCATGTAGTCTCATTTATTTTTGCTTTTGTTGCCTGTGCTTTTGGTGTCAAATCCAAGAGCATCACCAAGACCTGTGTCAGGGAGCTTACCACTTATGTTTTCTTCTGGGACTTTTATGGTTTCAGGTCTTATGTTCAAGTCTTTAATCTGTTTTGAGTTAATTTTTGTGTGAGGTGTAAGATAGTGGTCTAGTTTCCCCAACAACATTTATTGAAGAGACTCTCCTTTCCCCATTGTGTGTTCTGGGCTCCTTTGTCGTAAGTTAATTGACCATATATGTGTGGGTTTATTTGTGGGCTCTGTATTCTGTTCTATTGAGCTATATGCCTGTTTCTATCCCAGTACTATATTGTTGTCAGTGTCAAAAGATTTGGTGTCTTTTGAACGAGATATATTCTCTTGAAAAATTAGAAAATCTGGCAACATTAATTCCACATTTAGAAATCATGGCAATAACCAACTGCCTTCTTCACTGTCTGTTGCCTGCTTGGTCGCAGAAGGCATTTGAGTTTGCCACCGCTAGAAATAAGAGCTCAGATCCGTGTGTTATCTATTTGTTTTAAATGGGAATCTGGGCACTCCTGTGGCTCGCCCCAGAGGAGAGTCAGCATGGTCTTGTCAGCAGGTGTTCTTCTAGGCTTTCAGCTTTCCGGAGGAGTTGACTCCATTCCACACCCTGTTGTCCATTAAGGCGTATCAGTATACATACAAATAGTCTTGTATGGAAGAAGCAAGCACTCCTGGTACTTACTATGGGGTAAATTTTAAAGGCATTGCTAACCAGTATTTATCCAAAAAGCAATAGGAATGATTTTCCATTAGAATTACTTGAAGGACACGCAGTCAACACAGCCTTACAGATAGTCCAGAGAAAGTCCTGGAGCAAGCGTGATACACAGAGAGCACGCCCTGCAGACTGCACCAGAGAAGCTGCTGTCATTGACCTTGCTGTGGGGTCATCACCTCCTACTGAGGAACATTTTACAAAATCTGCCCCTGAAGCTCACCACTGCATCTTCCAAGGGACACTGAGGTGAGCGCCATTTTATTATGTCATAACTGGCCTTTTTATGGGAAAAGTCATGTCTGGGTTGAGTATAAGGAGAGGTTGTCCATGAGAGGAAAGCATACACTGGTGTGAATGGCACCCCCGTGGGGGTCTGGACCCTTGCTGTGCTCAAGAGGAGCCGGGAGCACGTGGCCTTGGTGTGAGCACTAAGCTAACTTCCCACAGCCATTCTCTCGAAAAGAGATCTGAGTGATGCTCCTCCATGGCCACTCCAGTCACCCGTTCAAAAAATAAAAGAGAAAGACACTTTTCTCAGGGAGAAACAGAGAGTAGTCATCTGTTTCCTGAATACTTGCCTTGTTTTTAACTCACAGACATGATGGACTGTGTAGCAGACACGATTTTCCTCTGGGTGCATGACTAGGAAGCTCAGAGCCAAACGTGCAGTTCTCCCAAAGCAAGCGGGCACACGTGTTTTCAGTGTGTAGCTCAGCCTCTTTCTTGCCCTGGTTTGTTCCCACTCTTGTTTCTTCCTCTTCTTTGGTTCCACCCTGGTTTGTGCTATCTTTTACTCATCAGAACTCCTAGGTTGCAGGTGCCAGAAAGCAAATTCACAAAGCTCAGGGAACACATCCGGGTCTAACTCAGGTTTGGAGCCAAGCCCAGCTGAGCCCACCACAGACCGGCCAACCTCATCCAACAAACAGGAGACAAACGCTTGTCGTTATAAGCATTATCACAGCAATGGGACTGACAGGATCATATCCCCTCATCAAATGAAACGAAACTGGAATTTACTAACAGAATGATAATAAATACCCAACCACCTGGAAATGTAAAAATGATGTGTATATATATATTTTTTTCCAAGATTGGCGCCTGAGCTAACAACTTGCCCATCTTTTTTTTTTTTTTTTGGCTTTTTCTCTCCAAATCCCCCGGTACATAGTTGTATATTTGTAGTGTTGGGTCCTTCTAGTTGTGGCATGTGGGATGCCACCTCAACATGGCCTGACGAGTGGTGCCATGTCCGCGCCCAGGATCTGAACCGGTGAAGCCCTGGGCCGCTGAAGCGGAGCGCATGAACTTAACCACTTGGCTGTGGGGCTGGCCCCCTCCCCCAAAATGATATTTTTAAATAACTCCAGAGACTTATGGATTATGACAGTGGACTTAAATAGCATCACACATCTTCCCTCTTCTGAGTCCTCCACCAACTCACGCTTCTCAGGGCCTCAATTCTTTCTTGGTCAGTGACCCAATTTTCATATGAGAGACCTGACGCGGCTCTGATAGAATCATATGAAAGTGTGCATGGTTTTTGTGACTTGACCTGAGAATGTGCTGTCCTCTTCAAACCATCCAGAGGAGCAGCTACTCCCCTGAAGTCCCTTTTTAATGGTTCTGTGGGCACAACTTGGATTCCTCAAGCCTTTGATGGGCTTGCCATTTCAGAAGGCTTTTTAATAAGAAAATTACCTGTTTTGCCATTGACTGTCACAGCTGCCTGAGACTCATCCCTGAACACTTACAGGATTTTCGTCATTCATTCCCAGTGATGACCAATCCCCAATTTCCAGCACCCCGAGTTTCCTGAGTGTCTGTTGCCTACAACTAATTCCTATGTCAGTAAGGTACTTGGTTGCAAAGAGCAGAAATGGACTTTGCCCGCTTGAGCCACAAAAGAACTTACTGGAAATGTGACAGCTCACAGATTCAGTGGGAAAGCTTGAGAAATGGGCTCAGCAGCAGGCAGGAATGCAGGATGTCTGCGCAGCAACCCCCAGACGTCGTGCCCAGGAACAAGAGTTGGGACGTGGCCATGCACGGCCCTGAGTGGACTCTCACTGTCACTGAGTGACTCCTGCATCTGGGGCCCGCCCTCCAGGCTCCAGCTTTGGAGCAGTGCAGTCACGCTGCCCAGGCCTTGTCACATGGCTCTGCTGTGCCTGTCAGGGCACGGGGAGAGAAGCGTGTGCCTCATTGGCCTTTTGATGGAACAGTGAGATCCGCGACCTAGCTTTCTTCTGCTACCTCACAACCCAAGTGTTTGTGCGTTGCTTAAAGCTTCCTCCAAATTCGTCTCCAAATTTTGTAATGGGATACTGCATCATTAAAGAATGTTTGAGGGGGTGGGCCCCATGGCCGAGTGGTTAAGTTCGCGCACTCTGCTTCGGCGGCCTAGGGTTTCGCTGGTTCAAATCCTGGGCGCTGACATGGCACCACTCATCAGGCCATGCTGGGGTGGCGTCCTGCATGCCACAACTAGAAGGACCCACAACTAAAAATACACAACTATGTATCCGGGGGGCTTTGGGAGAAAACAATGAAAAGTAAAATCTTTAAAAAAAAAAAAAAGAATGTTTGAGCACACCCCAACATATGTGTATTTACTCATAAGTGATACATATATATACAGCTATATATAAATAAAACATACCAGATGAGCATTTTAAAAGAATGAGATAATAGGAATATGCATTTTTGTATTTCTTCCCACACGGTCTCGGGAGTGTTCTGCACCCCGACACAGGCTTGGCAACCTGTGTGTCTTTCTCCTCCTGGGCGCTGGCTTACTGTCTCCTTGGCCTGCAGTTAGCTGGGGCTGCAGTGATGGGTGCCCGTATGCCCAAGCGTGGCCTGCCAGCATCTCTGCCTGCTCCTCCCCAGCAGGTGAGGGCATTCACTGGGACTTAGGGTGATGCAGAGCTGTGAGTCACAAGCCAGAAGGAGCCACAAAGCCAGAGGCCACTTGGAGCAACCACTTGGCCCCTCACCCAACTGCTGACGGGCTGAGTGGCTCAGAGAGAACAGGCTTCTTTCTAAGCCACTGAGATTTGGGGCCTTGGGGACTGCGTAACAGATACAACTGTACTTGGTTATTGTAAACGACCAGGATCCCAGGAAGAGTAAACCAGGGTCAGAGTGCTCTGATCAAAGCAGTTTCATGGACTTCTTCATGTATGAGCTAAAGCAGTACGTGTGGCTCTCAGTCAATACAAGGTGATTTACCATCTTCTGATGCTGACGATTACTGAATATTTTATTTGTATATTTTGGGTTTACAGATTCAAACGCTGAAGAACAGCAGCAATTTATCACATAGAAATAAAGCAATTACTACAAGAAAAGCATTAGGAATGGCAGAGGCCGTAAGACACTTAATTTCAAGAGTGTTGTCAGGTTACCAGCTTGTTGTCGGACACTAGCTGTGTAAGGAACCAGGCGCACGGCAGAGCCGGGGAAGACCTGGGCTTGGACCCTAGGGCAGGCCCTCCCGGTGCCAGTCAGAGCTGCATGTAGATAGGCCAGTCAATCAGATCCCCGCGAAAGAAACGGGGTCATTCCACTGTTAGGAGCGATCCCAACTGATTAACCAGACGCGTAGCAAGTCAGTTCACTCTGGAGCCTCTCAAACTCAAGTTTTCATCCATTCCTCACTTTTTTCAACTCATTAAACTAAAGACTAAAACTGGATGGGTTGTCAGCTTTTAAAATATAGTTAGGTTTTCTAGTTACAACTACTAAGGGATTATTTCACTGGAGAACAGATTTCACTGTAGTATTTAACCCCAAACTCACACAATCTGTTCAGAATTAAGGTAACTTTGCCCCAGAATTATATAATTTTTCCTGACTATGAATTCAACATTCAAGAATTTTCTTTTGATAGCAAGAGCGGCAGAGAGGACAGGCGTGGAAAGGAGAGCTGTCCCCCAGGGAGAACTCCTCCAGGGCCAGGAGACATGTGTGGTGGAAGATGTGTGAGCAGGACAGGAGCGCGGTCTCCCGGGAGGGCGGGCGGCCACCGGCGCTGCGGGCGGAGAGCGGTGTGAGGCAGATGGGGCACTCGGGGGCCTCACGGCGCAGAGCCTGCAACAAGAGAGCGGGGCGTCATGCAGGTGCCCGATCCTCGCCGAGGACGCATCCTAGATCTCAGGAGAACTGTATACCAAGAGGCAAGGATCTTCCAAAAATAAAGCAGCTTCCTTCTGTGTTAAAATAACACTAATTATATCTATACTCTTACTCTTGTGAAAAATGGAAATGGATGGAAACCCACCTGTGATAAAAAATTTTAAGACAAAAATGGTTTGTAAAATGCTGAACATTAATAATATAGAATTCCTTTTAATTAAACAATACAGAGTAGTCTTTTTCAAAATACTTAACTATGTAGCTGCTAAACTACCTTAGAGATTTCCCTGTTTCTATGATTTTCTGAGTGAGTTTCTCCACGGGGGGATCTGGAGTCGCCCTTTCTTCCGTGGCTGCTGCAGACGCAGGGGAGGGCCGGCCAGCACTGGCAGCAAACCCCTCAGGAAGGTAACACGTCAGGCAGTGTTATCCCTTTGGTGTTTTCATTGTTCGCAAAATGGCACAAAAAAAGCAGAATTTCAAACTGAAGGGCCATGCTACTCACCCCGGAGCACAAGACCAAGGTCAGGGGTAACCCCGCGGGTGCAGGCACACAGGGCAGGGAGCCCAGGCCTGGTGGCCGCGTGGCTCCCCGCAGCCTACCTGGGTCTGGATCCTCTCCCAGTCGTCCTCGGTGAGCTCGTGGCTGCACCTCTCCTCCAGCTGCTGCAGCACGCTTCGGTTCACGGCCAGGCAGTGGTCGATCTCTGAGAAGAGCTCGTCGATGTCCGTGTGGTAGGAGCACAGCATTCGGTGGCTGATTTCTGTGAACTGAGGAGGACAGAGGAGGGAACGAGCTTACGGGGCCGAGAGTAGAATTCCGGGTGCAGGTGCAAGCGAAGCACTTTCTTGAGTCCTCACTACCCCTTTTACTGACTTTCCTCAACTCTCTGCCTCCGGATAATACTTTCTGGGGAAATAGACATATGCTTATTTACTTAATAACTCCAAGTCCAGATAATTTGTGCAGAGAGATTCCCACAAAAGTCACATCTGTAATCTAAACCAGTAAGCCTTGGTTATTGTTAGTAAGGAACTGGGATTAATAGTTGAGAGAGAGGAATTAAAACTTTACACAATTCGTCACATTATCATCCTGCTTGGGCATCATTTATTCTAATCTTAAGGAGGACTGTCACTGACGAGGTATGCTACCGCCAGGCGTTTCGTAACTAGAGCTGGTTCACATGGCTCTGCTTCCAGCCGTCTTCCCCCGTGCTTGCAGATTACGGATTAGCACTTTGGTGTGGCCGTTGAAAAAAAAGGAATCCAAGACAAAGACTATCGTTTTCTTTTAAGCTAGTTATTCATTCTGCGTTTCTCATAATTTGAAAACCCCCATTGCCTAAGGATGTTAAAAATATGTTTTCATGAGCTGAGGTGATCAGTTGTGGACAGTGGTGTGCCCCCTTGCTACAGAACACATCTTTAGGACTTAAAATTCTGTTTTCACTGCTACCATAAATATGGAGGCAGCATATTACATTTTATCAAACTTTTAAAAAGTTTGCTTTCAAAGCATTGCCTTAAATACAGTCTCTAATGTTCCCTCATACTAGTTCTTTTTATAAAGTACTATATTTTTGATACAAAATTATTTAGGAAAGCACAGTGATCTTATGACGTGTGATTGACCTGGAGTCCTTGGCGGTGGTGGCATGGCGTGCTGTTGCCTCCTGATGGCAACAAGCCTGAATTGCCAGGACGACCAAAAGTCGCTCCAGACCCTGCTGCTCCGAAGCATGTATGTGCCATGGGAGCCCACTCAGATGCGTCTATAAAGACAGATGTGCCTGGATGGCGTGGAGTCCCGGGACTCACGGGGGCCCCCAGCACGCTGGTTTTGCACCATTGAGTGGGAACATTGCTGACTGCGGGGCCGAGGTCCCTCCCTCCTCTCAGGTTGGCTGGTGCTCCAATGTGGAAATATTTACTATGTGATTCCCCTCATCTCTGTGAATTTTAATCTCCAAAATTAGGAATCTTCGACCCTTCTATATATGCCCTTTGTCAAGATGCCATCACTGCTTTTTTAAAAAGGGAAAATCCTGTAGTTATTGGTTTATTAGAAATTTAAAGTGTCTTAAACTTTCGTAGGGATTTTAGTAAGATAATTATTGTTCTGGTTACGGTTGTACAGGTTTTAGATGGTTTTCCCATAAGTCCTGCATGATTTTTCAGGACCACACACCTTAGCAGAAATGCCTGGATAGGTAACTGATATTGTGATGACAGAGGGCTTCAAGAGTCCAGGAGTCAATCTCCTTCGATGGGCTGGGAAGGAAGAATCGCTTCATGGATTTCAACTGAGTTGTAAGGATCTGGATGATCAGAGTAGGAGGAAGGGCATCGCTGTTGAGGGAATCTTATGAGAAAAGACTAGAAACAGCTAAGGCAAGGGTGGGGGCAGAGTGAATGGTTTTTATTAAAGAGATTTGGGGGTAGGACTGTGTTTGATTTTATTTTCCCCTCCCTAATCTTCTCTAAGTGGTGTATGATATACTTAGAAAAAACCGTTTAGTATAATTGTTTTAGAACTTTCTAAAATGTAAGACTTAGGAGCCACTCTAGATCAGCGTTGTCCAACAGGAATGTAACGGAGTCACATCTGTAATCTTAAAACTCGCTGGAGTCACATTTAAAAAGTTTTTAAAAAGGTGAAATTAAGTTTAATAATATATTTTATTTAGCCCAATGTATCACATATATGATTTCAAAAGGTATCAATTGAATAAACTATCAGTGAGATCTTGTACGTTCTTTTTTCCCGTTAAACAGGCCTTGACGTCCCATGTGCATTTGCAGCACATCTCCATCTGGACTGGCCTCACCTCAGGGGCTTCACAGCTACACGTGGCTCGTGGCTCTCTGGACAGGACAGCACAGCCTGAAGGCTCAGGAAGAAATGAACTAGAAGGAACTGGATCATTGCAGAGTGACCATGGCATCTGAGGCACCAAGAGGTCGCTAATCCAGGGCCAGCTCCTTGGTTCAACATTTGAAGACTGATAGAATGGCATAGAATGATCTGTTGGGTAAAGGGTCGTGACAGTGGTGGCTGTAACTTCTTGCTCTCTTGCTCGTCTTTCCCCAGCATGGAGCTGTCTATAGAAGTTGGTGTCTCATCCAGAAACCATATTTGCCATCCCCCTGTCCTAGGTGGGGCCACATGACAGAGCCCATCCAAATGGGAATGGGGTCTCCAAGCATGACACACAGGTCCCTGAGGCTCGGGGGATGGCAGAGCAAAAAGATGGAGGGAACAGTGCCTGCATCCCACAGAGGGGCATGCTGTACTCAGAGGTGAGACCAAAGCTTTTATTTTCAGTCACTGAAATTCGGGGGCTATTTGTTCCAGCAATTAGAAGTATCCTGATTCAGTGATTACGTCTGTTTCATGGAATTGGGCTGGATGAAATGAACTAAGCCTGTCAGAATCTGGAAGACATTTAGATGTGTGTGTGTGATATGGAGAAGATACATTCTAGATGGTGTAGGACTTTCTAGCTTTCAAATATTCCAATCTGCTGGACATCCCACGTGTATTTTTTTTTCTTTTTTAATGTGGAGCAACCTGGCAGAGTGCAGTGTTTAAGTCCCCTCCAGAAGCTGTGTATCTAAGGTCAGACTTCAGAAGGTCCTTCCTGGGCGTGGTGCTTCCTTCCAGTTTTCCTCCCTCCTACGGCTCAGGGAGGGAGTGGCGGTGGGAGCGAGCCCCAGCCTGGCCTTTGACCTTTGTCCTGGCCTTCATCGGGGCTGTTACAAGGGTGGGCGCTGGGTTTCAGTGAGGGGCCATGCTGTGATGCAGCCCTGATGGCTGACAGTTGGCAGTTTGAAGCCAGGCACCTGTGTTCTGGGGTTTTGTGGGCAACTGTCTTTTAGCCATACTTGCATACTGGGCAAAGATGCTTTCCTGTGATGAATCAAATTCTGCTTCACGCTGACTCTAATTATAATTGCCAGGCAGCTGTCTCTTAATTTACGGTCTTCAACGGGCAGTGTTTCCCAGGACTCTGATGGTCATTTCTTTGTTCCTCAGCCTTTCAAATATCTGATAATTTCTAAATTATTGAAAGTAAAAGAGTTCTCTGTACTTTGTAAAAGGAAGAATTACCTGGAAATATATACAATTGCCTTCCAATTAATGTAGGGTTTTTTCCAGCAAGATTAACCCTGAGCTAACATCAGCCACCAATCCTCTTCTTTTTGCTGAGGAAGACTGGCCCTGAGCTAACATCTGTGCCCATCTTCCTCTATTTTACATGGGACACCTGCCACAGCATGGCTCGACAAGCGGTGCATAGGTCCACTCCCGGGATCTGAACTGGCGAACCCCGGGCCGCCAAAGCAGGACATGCAAACTTAACCATTGCGCCACAGGCAGTCCCCAATTAATGTTTTATAATCAAGTTTTCTCTACCTTGGGTTTTCTTGAATTGTGAGATATTTCCCATATATACCTGAAAGGTAAGATCTTTCCTTCCTCCAAAATTAGATCTCAGAAGAAAAAGAGGTCACATTCTATTCCAGACCTTACAAAGTATTTTAGGTTAAGAGGCCTGTTCTCAAATTCCGAACACAGAAGTGCTATCTGGAGAAGACGCGCTAGTGTGACCTGGTCGCAGTCAGTATTCTTCTTAAGTGCATCCCAGACCAGGAGTATGAGCATCCCTGGTGGTGGTGGTGGTGGTAGTGGGGTTAGAAATGCAGATTCTCAGGCCTGCCCAGCCCTACTGGGTCGGAATCTGCTTCAGCAGTGCTGTTGGCACTCACCTTGCCATGTTTCCTTTGTTATTGTCAATTTGGGGCTGGGAGTCCTGTACTTCATATTGATAACACCCTACAGTGTTTTCCAAGGGTCTCCACCCCATCTTTAAATCTCTCGAGGTGCGTTGAAGTGGCAGGCACTTAATAAATACTTGTTGACAAAACGGACTTGTCAGTTTTGCAAATACAACAGGTAACACTGGGGAGGTGCCTCCAATGCTGAATACCCCAATCTTAATGCCAGTTGGTGTCACGTAGCAAAAAAGCTAATAAATGCTTCGATATGTTAGACTATGTGAGAATCACAGACTCCTTCTGTGCTCAGGTAGCTGATTCTGCAAAGATACCTAGTACAGAAGAAACAAATGTTGCTTTAGTTATATTCCACAAGTTTGATATCTATTTTGCTATGAATTCAGTTCAAAACATTTTCTAGAATTTCTTCTTTGACTAACGAGTGGGTTATTTACAACTGTTTGTTAATTTCCAAATGTGAGATATTTTGAGTTATTTGAAACATTTTTTATTTCCAGCTTAAGTCCACTGTGGTCTACGTGTTCTAAGCGCAGACAACGATGACGACGTTTCCGGTCAGTTCTGTAGGCGACGCGTCTGTACTTGAAAGACCACGTGTGCTGCGTCGAGCTGTGGGGTTCCACGTTGTGTCCAGGCCTTTGCTTCGAAAGCGGCTTTTTCTGACATCAGCACCCCAGCTTTCTCTGTGTTGAGTTTTCTTGGTAAATATATGTGTCTACACACACTGTATTCTTACGTTTTCATGCATAAGCATTTCCTCTAAGCAGCCTGTGGTCGGACCTGACTGTGACCGGCACACTCTGTCACGCGTCTGTGTGGGGGCTGACACACCACGGTGCGTGCAGCCTGTTCTGTTTGCTGACTGTCCGGCCGTTGGTTGTTTTTATCTCTGCTCTTCGTTTCAAGTGACATGTTTTATCTCTGTCTTTCTCTTTACTACTTTGAAGGTTAAAACTCCGTTTCTCTTCTTTTAGCTGCTACCCAAGAAACGCGTACTTAGATCATTCATGTCTAAAGTCAGTCAGAATTTTTATCCTCTCACTCAACACAAGGATCTTCAAGCGCTTCAGCCTGAGTTTCTTCTCCTGATTTATGTGACTGTCGTGTACTTAAGCTTGCTCACTCGCTCTCGGCCTCAGTTGACCCTGGAAGACGTCAGGACCCTGGTGTTGCCGAGTGGTATGGAGCAGACTCACCCTCCCTTCCACCACGGCCCTCCACTCCCTCCTTCTCAGGTCACAGACGTGGCATCTGGGATCACGTTCGTTCTTGATGAAAGCGTCCTACAGAATTCCCTGTCACAAGGCCTTGGAGTGGCACTCTCCCGGTTTTTGTTTGTCTGAAACAGGCTTTCCTTTGCCTCTGTTCTTGACTGACCCTCACTGGTGTTTGTAGAATTCTGTCTCCTGCCCTCCGAGGACTGCTGCCCTGCACCTCATCCCTCGGCTCCGCCTGCCTCTGGCGTCTTTCCCTTTGTGTTCTGCAGCTTCACTGGACATGCCTTCTTTTTTTAAAAAAATCTTATTGGGGCTCCTTGGGCTTCTTAAGTCTGTGTTTCCTTCTGCTCTGGAAAATTCTTAGCCTTTCTGCTTCACACCACTTCCTGTGCCCCAGTGTTGTCTTCCCTTCTGAATTCCAGTTCCTGGATGGAACCCCTCAGGTCCTTTCCTAGCCACATCCAGGTCCTGGAGCCACTAACACTGAGAATGCCAATGCAGGAGGAAAGGGGAACACGAGCCATCTGAGCCTCCCTAGCAGCAAGCCGAGGGCCCTGTGTTGGCAGGACATGCGCCCTGAGGAGTGAAATCTCGGTGGAGTCAGGGTTCCTCAGCATTTCAGCGGTTCTGGTGAGAATGAAATACATGTGTGTCCCAGGCAGAAATGCCAACGGTGGGATTCTGGTGATTCCACATGCGAATTAAATGCTCTTATATTTGCACTTAAAACTGGCCTCGTACAGTATAAAATTCTTGTGGGTAAGGTGGGCAGCATCCTGCAGCTCTCACCTTATCAAGAAGTGGCCCTACAGGTGCTCGCACCCTCTGCACCCATGGCCCCTCCGCCTGAACCTGCTCCCCGCACGCGCCTCTGGAACCACTCGCCCCGTCCGGGACGGCGCCTGGCAGAGCCGGGGCCCTCCTGTCACCTGCCCCCTCCGCTCGGAAGGAAGGCCGGGCGCAGAGACGCCTGCGGAGGGTCGGGGTCGGGGTCGGGGTCGGGGTCGGGAGCGGGAGGGCCCGGGGAGGGGCCCGCGGCAGACGCGCACCCCCTCGCGGAGCCAGGCTCCTCCAGCTTTCCTCCGACGCCCGCGTCGCCTCCTCCAAACTGCGCCTGCCCCCTCCGGCTCCATCACACCTCCCCTCCCGAACCGCCTGGAGGCTGAGGTCCCGGGGCCTGCGCGCCTCTCCTCTCACCGCTTTCCCACCGTCTGGCCACACTGGCTCACGGGTCCCCAGGACAGGCGTCCGGGCCGCGTTTCCGCGACGGCGCCGCAGAAGGAGCCTCCTCGCAGCGGCTTCCTGCTGGCCGGCCCGGCTGCTCCCGCGCTCAGCGGCGCCCCGAGGAGCCCTGGGCTTCATCCTGGGGAGGCCGGAGCGCGCAGGGAGGAACTCTGCCTGTAGGTTTGCGGAAGGTTAGAGAGGAGGACGCCTGTACGCCCCACAGGACATATTCCACCGGAGTCAAGCACACGGCCCTTTCCGGGGGTTAGAGAAGGAACAACGCCTGGGCGGAGTGACTTTGAAGTTACTTCCCGTGGCCAGATTCAGTGAAGCCTGGGCGTTTAGCTATATCGTTACACTGACATTGGCTTGTTAATAAACAGACTGCAAATCCTTCGGTATATACTCATGCCAAATTTCTCGGAGTGAACTGCTGTGACTGTCCTGGTTCTGAAGCAGCTTCAAGTATTTGAAAATTAGCAAGGGTAATATTTAAAAAAATGAAACCACCTTTATTGAATACTTTTGTGGCCAATTCAGAGCACTGTCCCAGGTGTAGCGATTCTTAAATATTTCTTAAATGTCAGAGTCTCATGTGTTCAGCACCCCTCTTTGTTTATTTACTCCCTCAGTGTTATATGGGTCAGATGCCCCTAGTAAGCGAAAGGGCAAGAACTGGCAAAAAAAAAAAAAAGGCCATTGAGTTCTAGTTTTTAAACTAATGGGTAATATTAATTCTAGAGAAACAGACAATACACAAAATTTTCCGTTTTCAAAAGAATGCATGTCTTCACATATTTTCCCTTTTAAGTCTTATATTTCAGATATTTGATAAGTAATTATGAGTTCAGGTTATTGATACGTAAAGCAATTACTCGTCATTGACAAGTAACATACAGGCTAAACAGTTAAAAAAATGTAGTAACATAACAAAAGTACCCAGGTGAACTCTGTCTGCCCAGGAGGCCTCTCCAAGTGATCCATCTTGATGTCAGCAAATTGCTTACTAATGTGTTGACTTATGGCCACCCTCAAAAGCAAAATGAAAAGCTTGGAATTTACAGCATATCAATGAATCAGTTGATAAGCTTTTACTGGTTTCATATCCTCCCAGTGTCCCTGCTTGGAGCCCCTTCAGGTTAGCAACAGAATGTTTGCCATCTCTATGTGATAAAGGAAGTCAAAGCACTAAACAAACGTTAAGACCATTACGCTGTTTGGCGAGATGTAAACGAAAAAAGCAAGAGCAGCCTCCTGCGAGGGTGTGGGGCGCAGCCTCTAAAGTCAGCCACAGTCTGACAAGTCACTAACCTCACTTTTTAAACAATGGGCAGGACTTTTAGCTTGGGTGGAGATAATATAATGCATTTGAAAAGTTTTAATTGCAGCAATAAAAGACCATACCTCAATTATATGACATACGCTAGCAGAATTTCTAGATAAGGATCAAAGGCATTCAAGGACCAACCACTGCCTTCTGGGCAACACTTGGGCTTTCAGTACACACTGGTGACAGGCATGAGCACAGGTCTCCCCTGACCTCTCGGGGGCTTTGATCTCAGTCCCCAAGACGGGATGCAGGAGCGCACAGGACCACTGTCTCATCCCGGGACAGCTTGGTGCCCGCTCTGACAAAGGCACTGCTGACTCAGGGTGAATTCTCTGACACTTACTCATGGGGACAAAACCCGCTCTTTGACCTGTTCAGTTCCTACCACCGGAGAGCAATCTATCTGAAAGAACCACACTGCAACACGACATCACTGCTCGGGTTCAGTCTCGTTGGGAACGTGCCAATGATATTTAAAGCCAGGCACACCTGGGAAGATACATTCTCAGTGTATGGAAGCATTACTGTTTGTGAAAAGATGGCCTCTGTTTTTATTAATTAGAACCCCCAATAGATGCATGGCAACTAAAGTCAGCAAAGACTTCGTTAATCCCTTCACTTCAGAGGAGTGAAGATGCAAGGCCACAGTTCTTTGACAAGGAAGACAGATTAATTTATAAAAATAGAATGGCTGGAGCTAATCTAATCTAGACTATTAAAAACAAATCCATCTTGGCAAGATCTTGAAACTTTAAAGGAAAGAAGTACTTCCTGATTTATTGTGCCTAAAAATATCACACTCTTATCCCTCTTTGCCCTTCTTTTCTATCAATTAGACTGCTTTTTCCCTTAAGGTAACTTATCTTTGGTCTAAAACAGTGGTTTCCAAGGAGGGCAAGGACATTTTCACCCATCTGCTAGCAAAGAAAAACAAGTCAATGGAGTGAAATTTTTATAAAGCTAAATGTCTTCAGTGTAAAGGAATATCCTTTAGTGTGTGGTCAAGTGCTTCCTACTCTTTTGGTTCTCAAATAGTCTTCCTTTTATGAGATGATTCTGACAATATATGGTTTTTAACTCTTACTTGGCAAGAGAAAGTTTTTAAAAGTGGGAATGACTTTCTTGGAGCCCCAAATTTCTCTTTGACAGTTCTTTAGACTCCCCAAATCTGGAAACCTTTGGAATACAGAAATGAAATGGATCGTTGGGAGAGAAAGGAGACTGTTGCAGTTTCTTGATCTCATTGACTAATGGGGGCAGCGATCTGACATTTATCTATCTTTGACCTTGGAACTCAATTTGGACATTCCAAATTGACTAAAAAATTTCAATTATTTAGACTAAAAATTAAATGAATTCGCATTAACATTCACCAATAGTCAGAATGGAGATACAGCTTAGAAATGTGACTCGTGGCACGTCACCCCCATATTAAAGAACTATTGTTCCACAGATAATTAAGAGTTTATCATATCCAATATTATTATTTACTGCACATTTTGCTCTGTAAACTTTCCAGTTTCTAAAATTCAAACACTACAGCTGTAGTGGTTCATTGGTCTCACGTTCCGTGCACATTTACGTTGTACGGAGGGTGACAGGGTGAACAGGCGTGTGAAAAGACGAGTCTCAAAAGGCAGAGCTGAAAGGCCAGCCTCTGTAGGAAAACCTGGCATTTCTGGAATGTTGCTGACCATGTCACAAAGCTAGTCTCCCACCCACAGGAGTCTTGATAAAGTCATTGTTCCTTCTGGCTTTGGAATTTATTTGTTTTTCTAATGGGTGTATTACTAGGAAACCTATAGACGCTGATTCTTCGGAGGCTAGACTTTAGCCCACATGTTCAGTTCTGGAAAACTCGAAGGAGGAAAATAATGAGAAACCAAGACCAAGAATTATATTTTTATCTGAAATATCTTAATCTGTGATTTCTAGATTTCAAAAGTCACTTTTTACACACAAGCTTATGTTAAACAAAATATTTTTATAGGTATTTAAAGGAAAACAATCAGTTGAAACATTTTTTTTACGGAAACACGTTTGTTTCTTGATGAAAATAAAATTCTGTTTCTATCACTAGAAAAATGCTATTTAATTATTTTTATAAAATAGCGTATACTATTAAACTATGATAAAAGTCTTTTCTAAAGGCACTTCTGGGTGAGGATTCCTTTTTCCTAACTCAGGGTGGACAGGCGTTTCATATGTCTAATGTTTATTTGTTATTAGGCTGTTCTGGTTTCTAACTGTAAAATATTTATTCTTCTCACATGATTACATTTTTAAAAAAGCACAAGATGGAGCCAGCCCAGTGGCACAGCAGTTAAGTTCACGTGCTCCACTTCGGCGGCCCAGGGTTTGCTGCTTCAGACCCTGAGTGCAGACCTACATGCCACTTATCAAGCCACACTGTGGAGATGACCCACATAGAAAGTAGAGGAAGATGGGCACGGATGTTAGCTCAGGGCCAGGCTTCCTCAGCAAAAAGAGGAGGATTGGCCACAGATGTTAGCTCAGGGCTAATCTTCCCCCCCCCCCCAAAAAAAAAAGCACAAGAAAACAGTCAAAACCCCTAGACTTTAATATATGTATAAGCAAATATTCCATTGTTATGAAAAATTCAAATAAAGATGTGCATTTTGTCTTATCAACAAGGACAGATCACCATCCAGTGTTTTCTTAGTGTTTTTTTCTACAAACCAGCCTTCGGAGAGCAGGGAAAGCCATGGCAGCTGCCCCGTAGGCTGGAGTGCCCACGGTGCACAGCCAGCTTGTGCTGGGGCTGCTCAGCACAGCAGAGTGCAGGCAGGGTGCCCGTAAAATTCCAAATGCATGGTCAATCCTATTCCTTTGGGAGTTAGAAATTTTATTAAATTTATGTAATGGGGGAAAACACATTTTAGTCACATCCAAAATAAAATGTCAATCATTTTATTCAAGGCTTTTATTTCATCAGAAAAAAATTTTTAATTATAATTATTTTTTCCCAACTTCATTGAGATATGACATTCACATATAACACTATGTAAGTTTAAGGGGTACAATGTGATGATTTGATACATGTATATATTGCAAAGTGTTTACCACAATGAGGTTAGTTAACACATCCAATCACCTTACATAAATAATTACCATTTATTTTTTGTGGTGAGAACATTTAAGATCTACTCTTAGCAACTTTCCAGTATATAATACAGTATTGTTAACTATAGTCACCATGCTGTACATTAGACCCCCAGAACTTATACATCTTATAACTGGAAGTCTGTACCTTTGACCGACATCTCCCCATTCTCCCCTCCAAGCCTCTTGCAACCACCATTCTACTTTCTGTTTCTGTGAGTTCTACTTTTCCAGATTGCACATATAAGTGAGATCATACAGTATTTGTCGTTCTCTGTCTGGTTTATTTCACTCAGCATAAGGCTCTCAAGGTCCATCCATGTGTTGCAAAGGTGTGATTTCTTTCTCACAGCTGAATAATATTCCACAATATATATTACCCATTCATCCATAGACAGACACTTCCATTGTCTCCATGTCTTGGCTACTGTGAATAGTGCCATGATCAACATGGGGGTTCAGGTCTCTTTGAGATTTATTTAACTTCCTTTGGATAAATGCCCAGAAGTGGGATTGCTGGAATATAGTAGTCCTCTTTTTAATTTTTTGGAGAACCTCCATACTGTTTTCCACAGTGGCTAGACCAGGTTTCATTTCTACCAACATTGCAAATGGTTCCCTTTTTTCCACATCTTTCCTAGTATTTGTGATTTCTTGTCTTTTTTTTTTTTTTATGTTTGGCACCTGAGCTAACAACTGTTGCCAATCTTTTTTTTTTCTTTCTGCTTTTTCTCCCCAAACTCCCCCAGTACATAGTTGTATATTTTAGTTGTAGGTCCCTCTAGTTGTGGCATACGGGACGCCACCTCAATGTGGCCTGATGAGCGGTGCCATGTCTGCACCCAGGATCTGAACCAGCGAAACTCTGGGCCACCGCAGCAGAGTGCGCGAACTTAACCACTCAGCCACGGGGCCGGCCCTTTGTCTTTTTGATAATAGTCATTCTAACAGGTGTGAGGTGATATCTCACTGTGGTTTTGATTTGCATTCCCTGATGATTAGTGATGTAGAGCACCGGTTCGTGTACCTGTTGCCCATCTGTATATCTTCTTTGGAAAAATGTCTACTCAGCTCCTCTGCCCATTTTTTAATCAGATGTTTAGTTTTTGGTTTTTTTGCTTTTAAAGTTTTATGAGTTCCTTATATATTTTGGATATTAACCCCTTATCAGATATATGATTTGCAAATATTTTCTCCCAATTTGTAGGTTGTTTTTTCACTGTGTTGATTGTTTCCTTTGTTGTGAAGAAGCTTTTTAGCTTGATGTAGTCGTGTTTACTTATTTTTGCTTTTCTTGTTTGTGCTTTTGGTGTTATATCCAAAAAATGCCAAGACCAAAGGCAAGGAGATTTCCCCCTATGTTTTCTTTCAGGAGTTCTGTGGTTTCAGGTCTTAAGTTTAAGTCTGTGATCCATTTTGAGTTAATTTTTGTTATACCCTCTTGCTGAACTGCCTTCTTTGTCATTCTGTAGTGACCTTGTCTCTTGTTGCAGCCTTGAGTTAAAGTCTGTTTTGTCTGATAGAAATACAGTTGTCTCTGCTCTCTTGTGGCTTCCACTTACATGGAATATCTTTCTCTGTCTCTTCACTTTAAGCCTATGTGTGTCCTTAAAGCTGAAGTGACTCTCTTGTAGGCTGCATACAGTTAGATCTTGTCTTTTATCCACCAGCCATTCTATGCTTTTGATTGGAGAAATTAATCCACTTACGTTTAGAGTAATCATTGATAGGTAAGAACTTACTAATGTGATCTTATTGTTTTGTGGTTCCCTTGTACCTTTCTCCCTGTCTTGCTGCCTTCTTTGTGAATTGATGATTTTCCGTAGTAGTATGCTCTGATTCCCTTCTCTTTGTCTTTGTGTATTTCCTATAGAGTTTTGCTTTGTGGTTACCATGAAGCTTACATAAAACATCATAAAGATATAAGTCTATTTTACACTGATGATGACCTAAATACAATTACATACAAAAACTCTACCCTTTTATGCCCCCTTTTATGTTTTTGATGTCACAATTTACCTCTTTTTATATAGTGCATTGATTAATGAATTATTGTAGCTATAGCTGTTTTTAATACTTTTGTCCTTTAACCTTTATAAGAAAGTTAAGTGGTTAACAACCCACCATATCACAATAGTATTAGAGTATCCTGAATTTGACTATATACTTACTGTCACCAGTGTGTCATGTATGTTTTCATGTTACTAACTGATGTCCTTTTGTTTCAGCTTGAAGAACTTTGAGCATTTCTTATAAGGCAGGTCTAGTAGTGATGAATTCCCTCAGCTTTTGTTTGTCTGGGAAAGTCTTTGTCTCTCTGTCTTGCTGAAGGACAACTTTGCTGGATAGAGTATTCTTGGTTGGCAGTTTTTTCCTTTCAGCATTTTGAATATATCATCTCATTCTCTCTGGGCCTGTAAGGTTTCTGCTGATAGCCTATAGGCATGCTCTTGTAAGTTATAAGTTTATTTTTTTCTTTCTGCTCTTAAGATTCTCTCTGTCACTGATTTTTGACAGTTTTATTATAATGAATCTTGGAGAAGATCTCTTTAAATTGAGTTTGTTTGGGGCCTATGAACTTCATGAACTCGGATGTCCAGATCTCTCCCCAATTTGGGACGTTCTCAGCCATATTTCTTTAAGTAAGCTCTCTGTTCCCTTCTCCCTCTCTTCTCCTTCTGGGACTCCAATAATTTGCATATTGCTTCTCTTGATGGTATCCCAAAGATCCTGTAGGGTTGCTTCACTCTTTTTCATTCTTTTTTCTTTGTTCTCCTCTAACTGGATAATTTCAAAGGTTTTGCCTTCTACTTCACAGATTCTTTCTTCTGCTTGATCCTTTCTGATGTTGATGCTTTCTATTGAACTCTTCATTTCATTCACTGTATTCTTCAGCTCCAGAATTTGTTTGGTTCTTTTTAAATGTCTCTCTCTCTCTTTTAAACTCACTTTGTTCATGTATTGTTTTCATGATTTTGTCGAATGGTCTTTCTGTGTTTTCTTGTAGGTCATAGAACTTCCATAAAACACCTATTCTGAATTATTTGTCAGGTGAATCACAGATCTCCATGTCTCAGGGTTGTTACTGGCAGATTAATGTGATCCTTTGGTGGTGTCATGTTTCCTTGATTTTTATGTTCCTTAAAGTCTTGTGTTGCTGTCTTTGCATATGAATTAGCAGTTGCTTCCTCCAGTCTTCGCTGACTGACTTCAGGAGAGGGATAACTTCCATCAGCCCTGCTAAGTATTCTGAACCTTTCTCAGCCCTTCCATGGATGAACCTGCTCCACGCTTCTTGCTCCCTCTTTTAGCAGAATTCTTAAGCTTGTGTGTCTTCTCTCGATCCTGCAAGGCACCAGGGTGGACACTGACAGCCTCCCTTTTGCTCTCCCAAGGGTGAAGCTCAAGCCCAAGTTTGTGGTCTCTCCCTGGCCTGCAGATTTGGGCTGGCTTCTTCATGTGCTCACTTAGCTGTATGCCAAAGCTTGCTTTCACATCAGGAGTGTGCACAGGGAGCAGGCCACAGGGTGTGGATGAGGTGCCTGGAGCACTGGGGGCCAGTTGCAGGGGATCTGCAGGTGAGGTATGCCCAGCAGGTCATGGGCAGGCTTCTTGATGGAGTCCTCAACACCATCAGTAGGATCCACATCTCTTTAATGTCCTCTGAGAGTCCTATTTGCTGTTATCCCAGCCTCTTCCCACCCCTAGTCATGCAGCTCATGACTCAGTAGTCTGGATGGTGCAAGAGAAAGATGAGCCTCTTGGGCAGCATCCCACATAGCTGGAGAAGCCAGGTGCTCACTCATGCTCTCACTTTCCCCCATGGGAGAAATCACGGGTGAGATCTCTCTCGGCGTTGAGCTGAGCTTCCTTGGGGGATGGGTGATGTTGGTAAAGTCAAATTGTTCCTCTGACCCTCTCTAATGCATCCAAACTTGTATTCTTTTGTTCCAACTGTGTGCTGGAACTTTTCCTCAGAAAACCTGGACTTCTACTAAGGCTCTCTCATCTGTGGGTGACAGTCTAAGGCACTGCTCTCCAGGGCTCCCAGACTGTGGCAGAGAGGGGCTGGAGCAGGTCCATGGGCCACGTCAGGGCCCACAGCGGGGACTGGGGTGTGTATGCCTATTGCCTGACAGATGGCTGGGCGAGACTCCTCCTGGGTCCCTTGGTCTATGGTGCTGGATCCCAGAGCTCCAGCAAAAGCACTTTTGCCCATGGATGGATACTAAACTGTTGTTGCTGGGGGTGGGGATATGAGCAAGGGATATTTTATTTGGCTATGTTGCTGATGTCACCCCTAGAAAAAAATTTTTTCTTATCAGTACTTGTACATTCCTTGTTAAGTTTATTTTTAGGTATTAATGATTATGAAAGGGATCCAGTTCCATTGCATTTTATATCTGATTATTGTTGCTTTACAAGAAACAATTAATTATTGCATATTTATCTTGAATTTGCACATCTTGTAATAATTTAGTTCTAATAATTTTTCAAATGATTTTATAGATTTTTAAATCCATATGTATAGAAACATATATGAATTATACACACACACACGCTGTATTTTGTTTTCTTGTATTACGGCATTGGCAAGGATTGGCCAAAGTGTGATGATAGTGGATAATCTATTTTGCATCTTTAGGGTTTCACTATCTAAAATAATGTGTTTTTAGTTTCTGATATATAGTCTTTATTATGACAAGGGAATTTCATTTAGTTCCAGTTTGCTGATTCTCATTGTTAGGAATGGCTGTTAAAGTTAATATCTTTTTAGTAAAGATGGAGATGCTTTAATATAATTTTTCTAATTTTTATACTTCTTTCCATGTTTGTTATTTTTATAGGAAGTAATTTCAAGTAGTTTTTTCAGATTTAATGGCATGAAGTTGTATACAATAGTCTCTTATAATTTTAAAATGATTTCCACATAGATGGTTATGCCTTCCATTCTGTGTCTGCATTCTGCTTTATCTAATTTGTTTTAACTCTGGTGAGAATTTACCTTGTAGTTGTTATTGTTTTTTAAACTCTGATGAGATATTTATCTTATAGTTTCTTTTTCCCAAAATACTAGCTATTGGCTTCACTTAACAGTTTTACATTTTTCCTAATAAATGACTTTTTTTATCTTTATAATTTCTACTTCCTACATTTAAAAATTTTTAGTGTTGTTTATTTAACTTTCTGATCTGTTATTTCATTATTTTTCACCTCTCTTGTTCAATAGTAAATGTACTTGACACTAATAACTGTCCTCTGAGTACATTTTTAACTATTTACACAGAATACTAGTGTTCTCATTGTCACAAACACCAGAATAGTGTTTAATTTGGATTCTAAATTTCCAAATACACTTTAAAATTCATTTTATTGTGATTTTTTATTTTATTTCATTTTTTTCATTTGCCTCATTTTTGAAAATTTATATATTTTTTATTTTATTGAGGTAATAATAATTTATAACATTGTGAAATTTCAGTTGTACATTATTATTTGTCAGTCATCATATAGATGTGCCCCTTTCCTCCTTGTGCCCACTCCCAACCCTCTTCCTGACTGGTAACCACCAATCTTTTCTCTTTGTCCATGTGTTAGTTTATCTGTCACATAGGGGTGAAATCATATGGTGTTTGTCTCTCTCTCTCTGGCTTATTTCACTTAACATAATACCCTCAAGGTCCATCCATGTTGTTGCAAATGGGATGATTTTGTCTTGTTTTTTTTTTTTTTTTTAAGATTTTTCTTTTTCCTTTTTCTCCCTAAAGACCCCCGGTACATAGTTATATATTCTTAGTTGTGGGTCCTTCTAGTTGTGGCATGTGGGATGCTGCCTCAGCGTGGCTCATGAGCGGTGCCATGTCCGCACTCAAGATTCAAACCAGCGAAACACTGGGCCGCCTGCAGCAGATCGCACGAACTTAACCACTCGGCCATGGGGCCGGCCCCTGTCTTTTTTTTTGACTGAGTATATTTCATTGTATGTATACCACATCTTCTTTATCCAGTCATCAGTCGGTGGGCACTTGGGTTGCTTCCACATCTTGGCTATGGTGAAAAGTGGTGCACTGAACATAGGGCTGCATTAAGTCTCTCTGAATTGTTGATTTCAAGTTCTTTGGATAAATACCCAGTAGTGGGATAGCTGGGTCATATGGTATTGCTATTTTTAATTTTTTGAGAAGTCTCCGTACTGTTTTCCATAGTGGCTGCACCAGTTTGCATTCCCACCAGCTTTGTTCATAAGGGTTCCCTTTTCTTCACATCCTCTCCAACATTTGTTATTTTTGTCTTGGAAACTGTAGTCATTCTAATGGGTGTAAAGTGATATCTCAGTGTAGTTTTGATTTGCATTTCCCTGATGATTAGTGATGTTGAACATCTTTTCATGTGCCTGTTTGCCATCTGTATATGTTCTTTGGAGAAATGTCTGTTCAGATATTCTGCCCCCTTTTTGGTCAGGATGTTTGTTTTTTTGTTGTTGAGTTGTGTGAGTTCTTTAGATATTTTGGAGATTAACCCCTTGTCAGATATACGATTTCCAAATATTTTCTCCCAGTTGGTGGGTTATCTTTTCGTTTTGTTCCTGGTTTCCTTTAACTTGCAGAAGTTCTTTAGTCTGATGAAGTCCCATTTGTTTATTTTTTCTTTTGTTTCCCTTGCCTGAGTATTCATGGTATTTGAAAAGATCCTTCTAAGGCAGATGTCAAAGAACGTACTGCCTATATTTTCTTCTAGGAGTTTTCTGATTTCATGTCTTACCTTCAAGTCTTTAATCCATTTTGAGTTACTTGTCGTGTATGGCAAAAGATAATGGTCTACTTTCATTCTTTTGCATGTGGCTGTCCACTTTTCCTAACACCATTTATTGAAGAGACTTTCCTTTCTCCATTGTATGTTCTTGGCTCCTTTGTCAAAGATTAGCTGTCCATAGATGTATGGTTTTATTTCTTGGCTTTCAATTCTATTCCATTTATCTGTGTGTCTGTTTTCATACCAGTACCATGCTGTTTTGATTACTATAGCTTTGTAGTATATTTTGAAATCAGGGATTGTGATGCCTCCAGCTTAGTTTTTTTCTCAGGATTGCTTTAGCTATTCAGTGTCTTCTGATGCCCCATATGAATTTTAGGGTTCTTTGTTCTATTCCTATGAAGAATGTCATTAGGATTCTGATTGAGATTGCATTGAATCTGTAGATTGCTTTGGGTAGTGTGGACATTTTAACTGTATTTATTCTTCCAATCCATGTGCATGGAATATCTTCCCATTTCTTTATGTCATCATCGATTTCTTTCGATACTGTCTTATGGTTTTCATTGTATAGCTCTTTCAGCTCCTTGGTTAAATTTATTCCTAGATATTTTTTTTGCGATTGTAAACAGGATTGTATTCTTGAGTTCTCTTTCTGTTAGTCTGTTATTAGAGTATAGAAATGCAACTGATTTTTGTAAGTTGATTTTGTACCCTGCAACTTTGGTGTAGTTGTTGATTATTTCTAATAGTTTTCTGATTGATTCTTTAGGGTTTTCTCTATATAAAATTATGCTGTCTGCAAACAGCGAGAGTTTGACTTCTTCATTGCCAATGGGGATGCCCTTTATTTCTTTTCATGCCTAATTGCTCTGGTCGAAACCTCCAGTACTATGTTGAATAAGAGTGGTGAGAGTGGGCACCCTTGTCTTGTCCCTGTTCTCAGAGGGATGGCTTTCAGTTTTTCCCTGGTGATTATGATGCTGGCTGTGGGTATGTCATATATGGCCTTTATTATGTTGAAGTATTTTCCTTCTATACTCATTTTATTGCAAGGTTTTATCATAAATGGATGTTGGATCTTGTCAAATGCTTTCTCTGCATCTGTTGAGATGATCATGTAGTTTCTATTCTTCATTTGTTAATGTGGTGTATCACACTGATTGATTTGCAGATGTCGAACCATCCCTGTGTCCCTGGTATAAATTCCATGTGATCATAGTGTATGATCCTTTTAATGTATTGCTGTACTCAGTTTGCCAATATTTTGTTGAGGATTTTTGCATCTATGTTTATCAGTGATATTGGCCTGTAATTTTCCTTCTTGGTGCTGTCCTTGTCTGGCTTTGGCATCAGGGTGATGTTGGCCTTGTAAAACATGTTAGGAACTATTCCATCTTCTTCAATTTTTTGGAAAAGTTTGAGAAGGATAGGTATTAAATATTCTTTGAATGTTTGGTAGAATTCTCTAGAGAAGCCATCTTGTCCTGGACTTTTATTTTTTGGGAGGTTTTTGATTACTGTTTCAATCTCTTTACTTGTGATTGGTCTATTCAGATTCTCTATTTCTTCTTGACTCAGTTTTGGGAGGTTGTATGAGTCTAATAATTTATCCATTTCTTCTAGATTGTCCAATTTGTTGGCATATAGTTTTTTCATAGTATTCTCTTATAGTCCTTTGTATATCTGTGGTATCCATTGTAATTTCTCCTCTTTCATTCCTAAGTTTTTGTATTTGAGCCTTGTCTCTTTTTTCTTAGTGAGTCTGGCCAAGGGTTGTCAATTTTGTTTACCTTCTCAAAGGACAAGCTGTTAGTTTCATTGATCCTTTCTACTGGTATTTTTTGTTTAAATTTCATTTATTTCTGCTCTAATAATTATTATTTCCCTCCTTCTCCTGACTTTGGGCTTTGTTTGTTCTTCTTTTTCTAGTTCTGTTAGGTGTAGTTTAAGACTGTTTGAGATTTTTCTGGTCTGTTAAGGTGGGCCTGCGGTGCTATGAATCTCCCTCTTTGGGCCACTTTTGCGGTATCCCATATGAGATGGTATGGTGTATTTTCATTTTCATTTGTCTCCAGATATTTTTTTATTTCCCTGTTAATTTCTTCAATGATCCATTGGTTGTTCAGTAGCACGTTGTTTAGTCTCCACATATTTTTCACTTTCCCAGCTTTTTTCTTGTAGTCAATTTCTAGTTTCAGAGCATTATGGTCTGAAAAGATGCTTATTATTTCAATCTTCTTAAATTTATTGAGGCTTGCCTTGTTTCCCAACATATGGTCTTATCTTTGAGAATGTTCCATGTGCATTTAAGAAGAATGTGTATTCTGCTGTTTTTGCTTTTCATCATTTTTTTTTTGAGGAAGATTAGCCCTGAGCTAATATCTGCTGCCAATCCTCCACTTTTTGCTGAGGAAGACCGGCCTTGAGCTAACATCCATGCCAATCTTCCTCTACTTTATACGTGAACAGCGAATCCCGGGCCGTCGAAGCAGAATGTGCAAACTTAACTGCAGAGCCACCAGGCTGGCCCCTATTCTGCTGTTTTTGGATGGAGTGTTCTGTATATATCTGTTAAGTCCGCCTGGTCTAGATTTTTGTTTAAGTCCACTATTTCCTTGTTGACTTTTTGTCTGGATGACCTATCCATTGATGTAAGTGGTTGTTAAGGTCCCCTAGTATTATTGTGTTGTTGTTAAAATCTCCTTTAGGTTTGTTAATAGTTGCTGTATGTACTTTGGTGTTCTTGTCTTAGGTGCATATATATTTATAAGTGTTATGTCTTCTTGGTGAAGTGTCGCTTTTATCATTATATACTGCCCCTCTTTGCCTCATTGCCTTTTTTTATCTTGAAGTCTATTTTGTCTGACATAAATATGGCAAAACCTGCATTCTTTTGTTGCGATTAGCTTGGAGTATCATCTTCCATCCCTTCACTGTGAGCCTGTGTTTGTCTTAGAGCTGAGATTTTTTTTTCCTGGAGGCAGCATAGTGTTGGGTCTTATTTTTTAATCCACTCTGCCACGCTGTGTCTTGTGATTGGAGACGTCAATCCGTTTGCATTTGGAGTGATTCTTGATGGCTGAGGGCTTAATGCTGCCGTTCTGTCCCTTGTTCTCTGGTCGTTCTTATTTCCCTTGTTTCTTGTCCTGTCTATTTCAGACTGCCACTTCAGTTTGGTAGTTCTCTATGATGGTTTTCTCAGTTTTCTCTTTATATAGCAGTTGCGTCTCTGCTCTAATTATTTGCTTAGTGGTTACCATGAGGTTTGTATGTAAAATCTTGCAGATGAGATAGTCCATTTTCTGATAGCCTCTTATTTCCTTAATCTAAGCAGGTTCCATCCCTTTACTCTTCCCCTTCTAAGTTACTGTTGTCACAACTTATTCTCTTTTGTGCTATGAGTTTGTGGTTAAAATGACAAAATTATACTTATTTTTGATGTTTTCCTTCCCTTTATCTTTAATGTTATAATTGTTTGCTAACCTGTTCTGATAGAGAGCTGCAATTTTCTGATTTTGTCTGCCTATTTATCTCCTGGCTCAAGGCTTTGTAAACCCTTTTTTCTTTTTTCAGGTATGAGGGCCTTCTTGATCATTTCTTGTTGGGGGAGGGAGGTCTGTGGTGATGAACTTCCTTAGCTTTTGTTTATCTGGGAGAGTTTTTATTTCTGAAGGATATTTTTGTTGGATAGAGTATTCTTGGTTGAAAGTTTTTGTCTTTCAGAACTTTGCACATATCATTCCACTCTCTCTTAGCCTTTAAGATTTCTGCTGAGAAATCCACTTAAAGCCTGATAGGCTTCATAGGTCATTTTATTCTGTCTTGCTGCCCTTACTATTTTTTCTTTGTCATTGACTTTTGCCAGTTTTACTACTATATGCCTTTGAGAAGGTCTTTTTCTTTTCAAATATTGGCACCTGGGCTAACATCTGTTGCCAGTCTTCTTTTTTTCCTTCTTCTTCTTCTCCCCAAAGCCCCCCAGTACATAGGTGTATACTCTAGTTGTAGGTCCTTCTGGTTGTGGGACGCCACCTCAGCATGGCCTGATGAGCGGTGCCAAGTCTGCACCCAGGATCCAAACTGGTGAAACCCTGGGCCGCCAAAGTGAACTTAACCACTTGGCCACAGGGCTGGCCCCAAGAAGGTCTTTTTACATAGGAGTTCTATTAGCTTCTTTTACTTGTAATTCCAGCTCCTTCCTCAGGTTTTGGAAATTCTTAGCCATTATTTCTTTGAACAAGCTTCCTGCTCCTTTCTACTTCTAGAATACCTACAATCCTTATGCTGCCTTTCCTAATTGAGTCGGGTGTTTCTTGGAGAATTTCTTCATTTCTTTTTAGTTTTAGTTCTCTCTCCTCTTCCATCTGAAGCATTTCTATATTTCTGTCCTCTAAATTACTAATTCTGTCCTATATAATGTCAGCTCTGTTATTCAAGGACTCCAAATTTTTCTTTATTTCCTTCATTGTGTTTTTCATCTCCAACATTTCTGATTTTTTTTAATAGTTTCAATCTCTTTTGTGAAGAAGTCCCTCTGTTCACTAATTGTATTCCTGATTTCATTGAACTGTCTCTGAATTTTCTTGTAACTCGTTGAGTTTTTTAGTGATAGCTATGTTGAATTCTCTGTCATTTAGATTGTAAGTTTCTGCGCCTTCAGGATTTATTCTGGGTGCTTGTCATTTCCCTCCTGGTCTGGAGTATTAATATACCTCCTCATATTATTTGATGGGGTAGATTTGTGCCTTCGCATAGTGGTAGTATCTGGTCACAGGTTCCACCTGCCACCACTGGAAGCGGGGCAGGAGCTGTGTATTCTGCACCTGTGGCGCTCCCTGGCATCAGTGCCTGTCCTTTGGCATCTGTGCTGAGAGGGCCTGTCTGCAATTGCCTGCTGGCAGATGCTGATTTATTAACACACGTGCATGTGCTCTGGCGGGGCTCCCTTGCTTTGGGTGACCAGCCGAGCTGGTGCACTGGGCAGGGGGAGGGGCGCTTTCTTTCATGTGCATGATCCCAGGGGTGTTCTCGCTCTGCCCTTGCTGTTTGCCCTTCTGGGGTGCTGGCTTGATGAAGACACCCCCACAATAGCTTAGCCTCCTCTGTGTGAGCTTTCCCATGGCTGGCAGGAAACTGAGATAGCAATGGCATTCCCATGGAGAGCTGCCCCCACCTTTTCTCAGAGCTGTGCACAGTCCCATGCCCTGGGTCGCAGCTGGGGAGGGAGAGGAGATCCCCTTATCTCCTTCCTCTTCCTCCGGGGGGTCCAGCACCTCCACCTTCAGAGGGGTGGCTGCATGGATCTCTCAGACATCTGTTGTGTTGTGTGAATGTCCTCTGCTGGTTTATGAGTGTCCTTCTCATTGTACCTTAGGGGGAGAGTCTAAGGGAAGAGCTCACTCCGCCACCATGCTGACGCCACTCCTCCTCAGTTATTTTTGAGCATGCCTTTATATAGAACATTTTTTGTTTCATTTGATTAAAATGTGTCTCTCAGAAGCAGCTATTAGTAGATTTTTTTGCAAGGTAATTCAAGAGTTTGTTAATAGGGAAGTTTATCTCAGTCATGTTTGTTGTAATTACGGTTATGTTTTAATCCTATCATCTTACTTTTTCTACTCATTATCCTTTCTTGTTGCTTTTTCCTGACTTTTGCTGGAAATCTTTTTATATCCACATACATATCTACCTTGGTCTTTATAACTGCTGTGTTGTCATCATTGTATGAATGTTTCCTTGGTGGTGGACTCCTTGGTTGTTTATGGTTCTATTTGATAATCATTGCTATATTAAACATACTCATGAATATACCATAGCAAACATTTATGAGTATTATCTGTAGGGTAACTTTCTAGAGAATGGATCAGCCAGTAGGATGGTACATTCTTGGTTCTAGTGATGGCGTATAAGAATGTCCATTTCCCTCTTATTCTTATCAGCACTAGATAATTATCATCAAACTTTTCAATTCTTTCCAATCTAATAGGTGAAACAGGTTATTTTTTATTTTAGTTTTATTTAACTATTAATAAGGTTGAGCATCTTTTTATATAGTAATCATACATCTGTAGTCCTTCTTCAGTAAACTGCTTGTAACATATTATGGAAATTTGCTTCTAGTCCTTTAATTACAAATACAAATTTTTCTGCTTTGTCATTGGTCTTTTTATTTTTTCTCCCTATACATAAGGTTTGAAATTTTATGTAGTTACCAATCAGTTCCTCTAGTATTTGTGTGTGTGTGTGTGTGTGTGTGTGTGTGGTTTAAAAAATCCTACTAGAAAGGTCTTTCCTACTTCCAGATCATAAGTTATTTTATAATGCTTTCTTCTAAAATTACTATGTTTCAGTTTTTATATTTAACTCTTTGTTCCATATGGAATATATTTTGGTATAAGGGTGAATGTCATTTTTGTTTTTACCCTCTCCCCTTCTTCTCCCATCCTCCCTTTCCTTCTCATTTCCTAGCCAAGCCCAACTCCCTGGGATTTAGAAACTGTGTGTCCTATGTCTACACTGCTACAGTTTATCTTTACATTTTAATTGTTAACATTTCACTGCACTTGTATTCTCTTTTCTGTATATATGTGTGAGTGCACAATCTATTTAAGGATTAGTTGCAAACATCACAACACTTCACCCCTGAACCCTTCAGCATGTGTCCTCTCCTAAGAACCAGGACACTACTTGATTGTGACAATGCCATGAACAGCTACGGAGATGTCACAGTGATGTGTCACCACTGCATAGTATAAGATCCACAGTTACGTTCCCAAGTATCCCCATTACAGCACTTGTTTTATTTTGGTTTTGATGCAGGATCCAATCAAAGATGTCTCATTACATTTAAAGGTTATATCTCTCAGACTTTATTCTAGAACATTCTGCAGCCATTTTTTTCCCTTATGACATTGACATTTTATAGCTGAAGCCAGTTGTTTTGCAGAATATTCCTCATTTTGGGTTTACCTGATTACAGGTTTTCTCATGATTAGGTTCAGGTTAAGCATTTTGGCATGAAGGTGCAAAGGCAGTGTTTTCTCCCAGTACACCCTGTATATTAGGGGCATGGTGTCAATTTGTCCAATTATTGGTAATTTTGGTCACTGGGCTGAGAGTATGTCTACCACACTTTTCCAATGTAAAGACTTCTCATTCTCTTTGTAAATTATAAGTGATCTGTGGGGTGATATTTCGAGACTGTGAGAATATCCTATTCCTCAACAATCTTTCACCCAATAGTTTATACTAACTTATTGACCTCAGTTCTCAAACTATCCTTTGTGTATACATCCATATAGTTTTGATGCATCTATAGAATCCTGGGTCATGTGAAATTCAGTAAACTAGTTCAAAAATCTTTCAGATTCCATTAAAACATATTGGTATTTTAAAACTATAGATTAAAATTGTAGATTAACATTTCCTACAGCATGCCTATAGCTCAGCAAGTGAGTTCCATCAAGTTGAAAAAGGTAGGAAAAAATTGTCAAATTGCAAGAGTCACTCAGTAATGATAAGAAGTGAACTCTATCCTAAAGGGCAGCCTCTGGGCTCTGCCTACATAGGCATTTAAGCATCTAAGGCCTATACCCATATGGGCAACCAGGAGCAGTGACAAGAGTATGTACCTACTGCCAATGTGAAGGTTGGAGCTTACAGATTTCAGTTGTTTACGGCCACATGGGAGCAGTGAGCTGAGTGAGGGTGAAGAAATTGCAGAGAAGGTTAGGAAACTGGCAGAGAGCTGGGGATTCTAGAGTTAATTAAAAAATCAAAAGCAGAGTCAATTATAAAATGCCTATTTATGCAACAAATTATGAGTCTAACTTCACTAAATTAAAATGCTTTCGGGGAAGAATGATCTGAATTATGGTGTAGGTATAATCAGTTGAGCCTCTTGACTCTTTATGTGAAAGCAAAGTGTAGCCAGTATTTTCAAAAGTTATACGATGATGCATGCAAATAAGAAAATATTTATACACATACAGTAAAATGACTATCAAATCTGTAATTAAAATTTTGTATGAGAAAACAATGAATAATTTCTGATTTGAGATCCAATGCACTATTATATATTAGAATTGCCACAAGTAACTCAGAGAATAAGACTTCCTGTCCAGAATATAGAAAAGCATGAAAAAAAACATAAGAGAAGGATGAAGAACAGTTGTGGAAGGCAGTCATTTCCTGACTTGAGAAGGACTGACAACACAAGAGATTACCAGTCCTTGAGATGAAAGACATTGCTGAGAAAATGCTAATTGGCCCCAAAAACCAGGTTGACTACAGGGAGTGAGCATAGAGACTCTAGGTTAGGTTGAAACTGTTATCCTGGTCGATGGACAACGACTTTTTAAACGTAGACGGTAAACTCAGGGGAGCTGAGATCCGGAAGGGAGGCCAGCGTGCTGCTGTCCAGCTTAAGACTGGCACCTGAGCTAACAACTGTTGCCAATCTTCTTTATTTTTTTTCTGCTTTATCTCCCCAACTCCCCCCCCCCCCCCCCCCACCGCCCCGTACATAGTTGTATATCTTAGTTGCAGGTCCTTCTAGTTGTGGGATGTGGGACGCCGCCTCAACGTGGCCTGAGGAGCAGTGCCATGTCCGTGCCCAGGATCTGAACCCCGGGCTGCCGCAGCGGAGTGCAAACTTAACCACTCGGCCATGGAGCCGGCCCCGCTGTCTAGCTTTTAAAGAGGAAAGGCTCGCTGACCATGAAAAAATGAGAGTGGCACACATTCTTCTCACCCAGCAAATTATCAGCAATTTCAGCTGATTTGCTGCTGCTTTTGTAAAATGGGGATGTTTGAAAAAGAACTGGGTGGCGCGGAACAATGGAAAGCTTTTCACATGACCACTTGTAACCAGAAATAGGAAGCGGTCTTTCCCAGGACTCTGTCTTTCCCTGAAAGTCCTTTGCACCCCAATTCATGCTGGAAGGGGCATGAATGACTTGGAGGATGTACCTTTTCTTATATAAATGTAGAAAAAAAGAGATTTGCAGCTTCTCTATCCACAGCCTCTCACCCCTTCTCCTGTCTCCCTCCACTTCCCCCACAGCCAGAGCCGCTGCAGGAGCCGCCCATCCTGCCAGAGCCAGTCACAGTCCGCCCCCCCCCCCCCCGCCCCGCCCCCACAGCAGGAGGGAGGGCCCCTCGCAAGGCCAGGACGGGCTCAGCGGTTCTGGTGCCTCTAGGCGTGCTGAGACTGCCCTTGCCGCAGAAGCTGACCTCTCCACCACCGGGTGAGCCTCTGTGTCTTTGAGACACACAGTATTTTGAGGTAATTTGCGCACATATTGCATTGACTGGCGACCTTCTCCTGAGGACAATCGTGCGTGTTCTCTTGGTCGCATCTGAGGTGTGCTGAAACCGCTGCGAGCCACGATTCTCATTTTCTTTTGCACGTATTGAAAACTACATTGCTTGGAACCATCACCTAAGTGATTAGGAAGGGAACTGGAAAAAATCTGCTATCACACTGCTTTATAGTCCAGCTGAAATCACTTACTTTTAGCATGCCCTAAGCAGGTCTGCGACACTTTCAAGAAGCCCCCTCAGCCCGGGTACGTGGAGGGACGGTGAGGCTTGAGGTGCACATGAGGGTGCACAGGGATCAGCACCTCAGCCAGACTGGGAGTCAGAGGACCAGGAGCGAGCTGTGGACGTCGGCTTCTCCACCCACAGCCCAGGACGGAGGCTCGTCATGCGCTACGTGCTCAAGGAAGTCATCATTGGGGGAGGAAAGGGATTCCTTTAAACAATAAAGAGTCATTTTCTATCACTCATTGTTCCAAATGGGAGTGCGAGCTAAAAACATGTATAGAAAAGATCCAAAGAAATGTGTCAGGGGCACTTCCACAAATGACCATTTCAAGAAAGCGCCTGTGAGGAGTTTCGTCTGAGCAACTTGAAGCTAACGCCCTCTCTCACAGAGCGCCGTGGAACAACGTGGAGCATCACGACATCTAACGACGGACACAAAGAACTGAAACTGTATATTAGCTAACGCCCTCTCTCACAGAGCGCCGTGGAACAACGCGGAACATCACGACATCTAACGACGGACGGAAAGAACTGAAACCGTACATTAGCTAACGCCCTCTCTCACAGAGCGCCGTGGAACAACGTGGAGCATCACGACATCTAACGACGGACACAAAGAACTGAAACCGTATATTAGCTAACGCCCTCTCTCACAGAGCGCCGTGGAACAACGTGGAGCATCACGACATCTAACGACGGACGGAAAGATGAAGTGAAACCGTACATTAGCTAACGCCCTCTCTCACAGAGCGCCGTGGAACAACGTGGAGCATCACGACATCTAACGACGGACGGAAAGAACTGAAACCGTACATTAGCTAACGCCCTCTCTCACAGAGCGCCGTGGAACAACGTGGAGCATCACGACATCTAACGACGGACGGAAAGAACTGAAACCGTACATTAGCTAACGCCCTCTCTCACAGAGCGCCGTGGAACAACGTGGAGCATCACGACATCTAACGACGGACGGAAAGAACTGAAACCGTACATTAGCTAACGCCCTCTCTCACAGAGCGCCGTGGAACAACGTGGAGCATCACGACATCTAACGACGGACGGAAAGAACTGAAACCGTACATTAGCTAACGCCCTCTCTCACAGAGCGCCGTGGAACAACGTGGAGCATCACGACATCTAACGACGGACGGAAAGAACTGAAACCGTACATTAGCTAACGCCCTCTCTCACAGAGCGCCGTGGAACAACGTGGAGCATCACGACATCTAACGACGGACGGAAAGAACTGAAACCATATATTAGCATTTACAGTAAACACATTTTCAAGTGCCTGCTGGGCACTGGGCCTTAGTAAACAGTGTGCTCACTCCCAGCACAGCTCGGCAAGGTGAGGATCACACCCGCCTGCGGCAGGTGAGCCAGCTGGCGCCAGCTGATGCCACAGCCGAGGGGCTGGGAGTGGGCCGTTCCCCACTCCCTCCACAGCCGTGCCGGTCCTTTTGCATGGGGTACAATAACGGAAAATTGTTAAGCCAAAACAAAGTAAAAATAAAAGAAAAAAATGGTTAAAAGGGTAGAAACTGAATTCATTTCTAAAACTCTCAAATTTGGTGATCCCATGAGGCCCAAGGAGGCACTTCATAAAACAGTAGCATGTGGGTCTTTATTGTTCTAAGTTTCCTTCCGTTTGTTTGCGTGCAGTTCAGGGGATGTGAAAAACTTAAGCTTGCTTCCATTCTTTTATCTGAAAACATCAGTTTATTTAAACATTTGTCATGAAATGGCCAAACAAAAGTTGCTTTGAATTTAACCTTATTCCAATTTTTTGAATTTTATGATTTAACTAGAAAAGAATCTGAAAATAGTTTACCATGTGGATTGGAAAGGCAGTTTCAGTTGAAGAGGGTCAGCAGCAGCGTCTCAGTCACGTCTCGAAAGCCTAAACAGGAAGCGCGTCTCGGAGCCTCCCCACCTCTGCTCGCCTCTGACCCAGCGAGTCACCGTCAGGAGAACTAAGGGTCTGTGCCTACCTTTTCTTCAAAGAATCTTCTCCTCAACTTGGCATCGGTGGGAGGCACCGTCTTCCTCAGCTCTCGGTACCACTTTCTAACCACGTGTCCCCTCCAGGCGGCTTGGATCCTAGAACACGGACGTTTGAAACGACTCACTCAGGATGCTTTATTTTAACAAGCGTTCCAGAACTTGCGAGGAGCCTGCGCTGTGAAGCCCCCAGCGACGACGGCCATGGGGAGTGGTCAAACCCCCCACCTGTTAAGCCAGTTCTGTGGTTTGACCTCCAGTGTCCACGCGGACGCTGCAGTGGAGTGTGTCCCCGCGGGCTGGGCCCGCAGGACCAGGGGCTCCCCTCACCTGGTCGCACACTTTATTTTGAAGAGCCGGGCCCCGTCGTGAATCACCCTGGTTTGATACTGGTTCTTTCTACAGAGAGGACAGGTTTTTTTATTTGTGAACTTTTCAAAAGCCTGAAGGCATGCCTGAAGAGAAACATTTCACTTAAAATTTTATGAGCGATTACTTATAAACAACTTTTTTACTTCTAATGTAATTATAGTGTTCTTTTCTCTCATAATTATGAGACTTAGTCCAATTTAGTTTATGAAGCAAAGAAGTTTCATCAGATGTTAACACCTTCCTCATGAAACTTGCTCCAAAAGTGATACTTTACAAGAATATACATGCAGCTACATCAAAAACTCCTGCAGACAGCCCGGGTGAAGGCAGATGGCCCGTGTGTTGGGCTGCCACGCAGCTAACTCACAGGGAGGGGGTGCCACCCACTCGGATGCCCGTCACTAGCAACAGTCGGCCACACAGACATTTGTGGCTCTTGTCACATAATGTTCATGATTTTCAAAACAGGATGAACTGTACGGTAGCCTGACGTCGTATTTCTAACTGTCAACGGTGATTATGGATAAGACAAGTGGCTCTTTCTAGGAGACTGACTGACTAACAGCAGCTCCACCTCCGAGCTGCAAGGACGACGTGTGGCACGCTGTCCGAGGGCGGGGAGGCAGGGTTTACTCACCCTGTGAAACACGTGGGAACATGAAAGCAGCACCTGTGCACGGGAAGATGAAAAATGTTTGAAGTTTAAATTAGTTTAAAAGAGAAGCAGCGTAAATGCATTAATTAAAAGAAAAACTCTGAATGCTTAAAAGGTAAGTGTGTTTCTTTGAAAAATTAAGCAGATTAATAACCTCGAATTTATAATATTTAGTGCTTAAGTTTAGCACAGCACAGGTATATAATCTCAACAAGAGAAACTAGCTTAACAATCTAAACCGTCAAACACACTAATTTCTATTAGCCATTAGAATGAGCGCATCCTTAGAGAGGCCAGTTAGGAGAGAGGTGTGTTTGCGGGCAGCCCCGAGCGGGACGCAGACTGGCGGGGAGGAGGGGCAGACACCTCTGTCCAGGCCTTGGTTCAGAAACTGCACTCAGAAATGTTTTTTAAATCACAGCTTTATTGAGATATAATTCAGACATTCAGATTTAAATAGCAATGAATCCTAGACATATGAATCACTTTTTCTTTTTTAAATGCAGGGAAAGTGTGCTCAGAGGAAAGTATCATTTCTCTGTGGCACAAATTCCCCACCAAATAGTGATATTCTGGGCTGTGACAAAAGACAGAAGCTTAGACTGAATAAAGACAAACGTAGTGGTTCTTCTGGAAGGAGGAGACACGGAGGGGAGACCAGGACAGCCAGCACTGTGGGCTGAGGACACGAGGCCGTGCACAGGTGGCCCCGGAGCGAGCGCTTCGCCGCTTCCCTCTGCAGCGCTGGCCCAAGGGGAAGCACTGTCCCTGCTCAGGGATCGGACCTCGGGGAGCCAGTCTCCAACGCTCTGCGTGAGGCTGGCAGCTCATCAGACACCGGGGCCGGCTGCCTGATCTGGGTAAAACTGTCCAGCTTTCAAAGTGAACATCCCCCGCCTTCGGTCAGTCTACACTTTTCTTCTCAAATGGGAAGAATGGAAGAAAATTGGCTTAAATAGAACTCAGAAAGTTCTTAAAACCTTTCCTGGAAAACTTATTGCCAACAAGAAGCCTAAACCCAGTCATATGGTTCCTTTTTAATGATCACTGTTTAATCTAATAGCAATCTTTTGTGTGCTCATTCTTTATAATCTTTCAGAATGTTTTATCAACAGGTATTTGATGATCTATGTTGAATAACATTACACTTCTGTATATTTAAAGATCATACTTTTAAATATGCATAAATATTTGTTATTGGCAAACATTCTCTGAGATAAAAATAAATGATGAGGTGGTGGTAAACACACTAAAAATGTCCCAGAAGTTAGGATTAGATTCCAGCTGGACTGGAGCACACTTCCTGTATTGGCCTACTGTGGATCACTCGAATCGTTTTATTTCCTCATCTGTTAATGGATATAATGCCCACCTCAGAGAGACAGGAGATTGACTGAAGACCTATGAAACCATTAAATGTTGGGAAAATGCCAACTATTGCTTATAACTAAGGAAAAACCTAAACATGAGAACAATAACCAGAAATGCAAAATGAACACAAGTGTCTGTATCTATAACCAAACAAAAATACAGAACTTAGTGAGAAATTTATAAAAATCCGAATGGAAGAAATGGTGGACACGATGCATCCTGATCCCACCTCTTAGGGTAATTCAACATTTAAGTTCTCCATTCTCCAGGCTAAATATTTATAGCATAATCAAGAAGGAGCTTGCTGGGGCCAGAAGGACTCCTTGTGGCTTTATTAACTCTTGCTACACTAAAATACTAAATTATCCTAGATGATAATTCTGTGTTTAAGGTCTAAAATCTTTACGAAATACCCAGCTTTCACTATGTATGATGAGGCCCTGATAGAGTGCTGGAATATAAGTGTGTTTAAAATTACTTGTAAATTCAAATCAGTAAAGAACAAAAGTTTCATGACTATGAACTAACTTGTCAATGATGAAACTTATTAAAACAAATTAAGTTTGCGAGTTTTTGTGCCAGGGTAGTAAGCGGAGCCTGGGGTTCCCGGGCTATGAATTTTAACTATTTGCTGTGGTTTTTCAGCAAACCTCGGTGTGCCTGCTCTGTAAGAAGCATAATGCTACATACATGAGAAATCATTGTAGGGTAGCCATTAGCTCAAAAAAAAAAAAAATCCCAAGACTAGGAGTGTCCTTTCCGATCAGGAGATGATAGTTTAACGAGGCCAAGTCTGTACAGAGAACACTTGGACCCAGACTGTACGTGACACGCACCATCGTCAGTCCTACTACGGTAAAGGTTCATGAATGGAGGTTATTGAGAGATTTTACTTAAAGATTCTTCTACACATTCTTTGGAGATATTCAAGCATAGTTTTTCTTTTATGATTTCAATTCACAAAACAACTTAAAAATTCCTCTTTGCTTCCTCCCTCCCACACTGGGATCCAAATGCGTCTGTCTCCTCCCATCAGTGTCTCAACTTGCTTCTCAGCTATTTACGGCCAGTGGGATGGGAACACCCCCTTTGTACCAATTCATACTTGGGAACTGCAGCCCGGTGGCACAGCAGTTGTTTGCATGTTCTGCTTTGGCGGCCTGGGATTCGCCAGTCCGGATCCTGGGTGTGGACACGGTCCCGTTTGGCACGCCATGCTGTGGCAGGCATCCCACATATAAAGTAGAGGAAGATGGGCATGGATGTTAGCTCAGGGCCAGTCTTCCTCAGCAAAAAGAGGAGGATTGGTGGCAGATGTTAGCTCAGGGCTAAACTTGCTCAAAAAAAAAACAAAAACAAAAACCCTGTAAATTAATATCATTTGGTCAATAAATAAAACTGTTTAATGAGGGTGTTTATAGCTCTTTCTCACAAACATGATGGAAAAGAAAATGTGAGTGTCTGAGGGTCATGCAGGAGGAAGAAACTGGAAGAAGCAGTCTGGACTCAGCCCAGTTCTGAGTCTACACTAGCGAAGGCCTGCTTATATCATCTCAGGCTAACCACCTGGGGGCGAAGCGCGAATTCTTCTTTGCATATCGGGCACGGCTGCATGGAATCCCCTTGCACGATGGATCTTTGTTTCACTTTTTCCCATTCATTTGATGATAGTGGCAATGGGGGAGGTTCAAACAGGCCCAACTTCTGTGCTAAAGTTAAAACAACACAAAATATGAGTTAAAATATATTTTAGAATATGGTACTCATATATAATTTTAATGACATTATTTTGAAAACAAATATTAAAGCAAAACATTTATATCACATACAGTCAAGTCCTGCACAACGAGGTTTCAGTCAACGACGGACCGCATACACAACGGTGTTGCCATAGACTAGTACCACACAGCCTAGGTGTGCGGTAGGCTGTACCATCTAGGTTTGTGTAAGTGGCTCCATGATGTTCACACGATGACAAGATCGCCTGGCGCAGTTCTCAGAACGTGTCCCCATCATTAAGCGACACATGACTGTACCGTACTCCACCATCTATAGAATGCTACTTTTCTACGGCGCATAGAAGGCAATAGTACCTTACATATGTTTTATGTTTTTATTTACAAAGAATTCCTCATATCTTATTTCATTTTCACAATAGTTCTACAAGGCAAGCGGGACTGATACCCAATTTTACAGAAGAAAGACTGAAGAATACTAATTTTTCACAGGTATTGGCCAAAGGTCCTCATCATTGCTTCCCTGAGTTCTCTCTCAGCCTTCAGAATTGCCTCCTTCCAATGTAGCTTGTTCCTGCCACCAGTTACCTTCACAACATGGATATCAATCACGTTCTTCCTTTGCGAAAAATCTCTTATGATGTATAATTACTGTCAGGGTCAATTCCTTAATTCATCAATAGTTGAGTACCCACCACCTGTCGCCTCTGGGTCAAGCCTGGAGCTTACATTCCAGTGGGAACACTCACTCGGCCACAAGCCCAGGCAAAACACTGGTGGGGATGTAAGCCCGAGAGGAGGGCCAATGATAAAGCGTCATGCAAGGCCGTCTTCAGGGACAGAAGCAAGCGTTACATCTACGGGACAACATGAGGAAGCTGTAACAGGAACACTCCGAGTACAAAAAAGCGCTCTTGAAAACTGGAATTCTTTTTTTTTTTTTTTTGAGGAAGATTAGCCCTGAGCTATCTACTGCCAGTCCTCCTCTTTTTGCTGAGGAAGACTGGCCCTGAGCTAACATTGTGCCCATCTTCCTCCACTTTATATGTGGGACGCCTACCACAGCATGGCTTGCCAAGCGGTGCCATGTCCGCACCCGGGATCCGAACCGGCCAACCCTGGGCCACCAAGAAGCGGAACGTACGCACTTACCCGCTGCGCAACCGGGCCGGCCCCTGGAATTCTTATAGTAGAAACGTGGAAGTCAACTCAAAGACTAGAAGATGACGTTAAAGCAATCTCACAGAAAGTAGGAGAATAAAACAAAGCACGAGACGGAAAATTAAAGGAGGAGTTGAGGAGGCCTGACGTCTGAACGGACACGGTGAGGACGGAGCGGAAACATTTAAAGAAAATAGTCCCAAACATTTCCACGTGTTTCTGGTTTGACGGGCCCAGCAAGGCCGAGAGCAAAGGATTCCCGCCGAGTCGTGTCACCGTACACTCAGAACTGCAGAGAAAAAGCAGATCCTAAAAGCTTTCAGAGAGAGCAGGGAAAACAGCTGTCAAAGGGTGAGGAAGCGCATTGCATCAGACTCGTCCACAGCAACACGGACACCAGGAGGCAAGTCTTTCAAAATTCTGAGAAGAAAAAGATTCCCATAGTGCAATTCCTTATTAGCTACCAATCAAATGTGAGGGTAGAGTAAAATATCTACGTCTGTAAGCTTGGACTTTGGTCTCTTATGCACTCTGTCTCAGGAAGCTCCTGGAGGAGCAACTTCACCCAATGAGGGAGGAAACCAAGAAGGAAGCAGCTGTGCAATCGGGGAATGAGGATCTAACAGCAGGAGAGCCAAAGGCAGGCGATCCACAGGACGGACGAGGCTGTGAAGAGAGCCCGGGGTGACAGCTCTGCGCCAGCCACGTACAGAGTAACTGGTCCAGGTGGGAGAGTGATGGAAGGTTCTAGAAGGAATGTCTCCACGAAGATAAAATCAAAGGATCGCCTACAGTATTTTAATGTATTGAGAGAATATCCTTCTGGAGAAGATTTTTGGGGATGAATTATGGATCTTTTCCTACCAGTTATTAAGACATATTATAAAACTGAACTAGCATGGTGAGATACTGACACAGAAACAGTCGCCCCCGAATCACTCGCGCGGTCTCTGTGCCTCTCTCTCAGATGATGTGGAAAACCTGGCATTTGCAGAGCTGTTGCCACAAGGCAGCGAAGAAACGATGGATTATGATTTGAGGGAGCGATCTAACAACCGTTTATACCCATCGATCTTCCCAATACCAATGCAAAGTAAACCACGACGAGATCCAAGTGTGAAAGGCCAAAGTTTAAAGGTAAATACAGAAAACGAGGGGAAACCTTTGTGATCTCAGAATGGGTAAGCATTTCTTAAATCTCCCAAAGCATAAACTATAAAGGGAAAAACTGATGGGTTTAACAGTAATCAGAATGAAGATTTTATTCAGTGTAAAATAACAAACGAAGTTAAAAGACGGTGACAGACCAGGAGAAGATACTCTCACGGGCTAAGCCAACAAGAGATTAATATGCAGAGTACACAGACAACGCCAGAAAATCAGCAAGAAAAGCCAGAAAATCCGAGTGCAATATGATGTCTAGATAATAATGGAGAACATATGGTCCACCCTCATTAGTAACAAATATGCATAAAAATTTAAATAATTTTTTTCATAAAGAGCTCCCTAAAGAACGATTCATTTCCTCTCCTTTATAACCTTATTTTCCAAATTGGGAAGTTCTTCCTAATGTCTAATTTAAATCTTTCCTGCCAGGCTGGCTAGGATGAAGCTGTCTGATCACCTTCACAAACCATACGTGCACAGTGGAACACAGACACTATATTGAACGACGCTCTCCCAGGCCTCTGTGTGGTCTTGAACTACCCCATTTTCTAAACGACAGCCAGCACTGTGAGCATGTCAGAGGGAAATACTAACCTCTCGAGTGGCTGTCACTGTGGCAGGCCCGCCGGGCCTCCTGGCTCCATCACACTTGCGCTGGGACACAGCCAAACCTCTTTTCCATGTCCAGCGTCATTTAAAAATCTTTTCTATTTCTAACTTTTCAGTTTAAAATAATTGCAGACTTGCAGAAGTTTGTAAAACCAGTATAAAGCATCCTCGTGTGCCTTTCCCTCAGCTTCCCCAAGTGCTAACATCTTCCATAGCCTGGACGATGACGAGACCAGGCAGTCAGTGCTGCTCTGACACCGTCAGCCAACCCACCTTGCTCACCGGGGTCCTTCTTGTCCCACTGGGGTCGTTTCTCCTGAGGCAGATTACAGACTGCACTCGCTCGTCACGTCCCCTTTGTCCCCCGTAATCTGGGACAGTTCCTCAGTCTTTATTTGCTTCCTTGAAGACTACTGGCCAGGAATTGTGTAGAATATCCTTCAGTTTGGGTTTGTCTGTCTGACGTTTCCTCACCATTAAACTCAGATATGCATCTTGGGCAAGAATACGAGAGAAGGGGGCTGGCCCCGTGGCCGAGTGGTTAAGTTCGCGCACGCTCTGCTGCAGGCAGCCCAGTGTTTTGTTGGTTCGAACCCTGGGTGCGGACATGGTATTGCTCATCAAACCATGCTGAGGCAGCGTCCCACATGCCACAACTAGAAGGACCCACAACGAAGAATATACAACTATGTACTGGGGGGCTTTGGGGAGAAAAAGGAAAAAATAAAATCTTTGAAAAAAAGAATACGAGAGAAGAGGAGCTGCCCCTTTCTCAGAGCGTGGGGGCGGGCGGCAGACACATGATGTGGCCTCTGTCACTGGCAGTGATGGCAGCTTTGACCACTTGGTGAAGGGGCTGTTAGCCAGTGCACCACTGTAAAGCCACAATTGCCCTTGGCTGTGGGTTCGCATCTGTGGGCAGACACTGTGGGATCACGTCCACATCCGTGTGTCAGTGTGCTTTCCCCACTGATGCCAGCATCCACTGATGGCTGTCATTACTATGGTGTTTGCCAAATGGTGATTTTCTACGTCTAGTCCCTGTCTACCATATTTATTTAATTGCCATTCTACTATAAGAAAGAGCTTTTTCTTTTCCATTGTTTATTTATTTATTCAGTTATTTATTCTATCAGTGTGGATTAATGGACATTTATTTTATCCTATTTTTACTTATTCTTATTCTACCATAATTGCTATCTTTATTATCTTGCTCAAATTGTCCCCATCATCATTTTTAAACTTCGGTACATATATACCTTTCTGTAAGATTGTAAATTAAAATAAGTTCTTTCTGTACCAGAAAAGATTATCCTATTAATCTCAACGAGGTTCATTAGCTTTAACAAACCAAAGTATGAATGACGAGATGAGCATACCTAAAGTTAATGGTGGCGGTTTGGGATCAAGCACATACTCTCTTTCTGGATCTTCCGCCGCAGGGTCCCAGGTCAGTCTTTTAAGGCCAGTGTCTGTTAGTGATCTCGCACTCCCTTTCACACACTTGGTTTGGTTCTCCTTTTGCACCTTTGTCTTGGAACGGTCTGCTACTGAGAGATTTCGCAGTTGAAGATCCTGCAGAATGTGATCTTGTAAAGCAACGGCAGTGACTGCTAAGGTATCTCGTTTAGAGGAACGACCCTGGAAAGCAGGAAAAAGCCGCAGAGACAGAGCATTACGGAACGTGTCATTCAGAAGGAAGCTCGGGTCTACGCAGCCTGGCGGCGCAGCAGACCCGCCGTGACCCGAGTCGGAGCAAAGCCCATCTCACCATTTATGTTAACGACATAGCAATATCTTTTCATTTAATTAGTGAGGCCTTAATCATAATAGGAATAAATTCATTATGACCTATAAACGCTGTGCATTCCTGAACACATTCCGTTTCACTATAATTAATTTAGCCTCTAGGCAAATCTTGCCTCTATTATACTAAAGAGAATCTTGCATTTAAATATATGCTTTTTTTGGTGAAAACTTATACAGGATTAAATTGCCATGCACCTAAGAGATGCTTGCAGTAAGTACTACAGCTGAAGCAAGGTTTGCAAACTATTTCTTTATACTCTCAAATAGCTGAATTAAAATATACTCATGAGTAAAACAACGTGTATGTTTTCAGGAAGGTGTGTGTACCTTATTTTTTAACATGCCGAATCAGGAAAAGTTCTTGCTTGGCTACGTCAAATTACGTCATCACGTCACACCACACTCTAATTCTTCTCCTGTAAAAAGAGTCAACAGAAAGTCAGAGTCAGAGCGGACAGAAGACTCTGACGAGGTCTCTGGGAAGATGAAGGACCCCGGTGACAGCGCAGGGTGGGGCGGCCGGCGGCACCAAGGCCGGCGCGCTGCCTGGAAGGGAAGCAGTCCCGCCGAGCAGCCCCGCCCGCACGCAGCGCACCGGCCAGCTGGGGGGAACGTATCACCGCGAATGAGAACAGTCCACTGCTGGACGTCGTGACACACGCAAGAACGACGAAATCTCAGAGTGCACGCGTCGAGTCGCGAGTGAACACCCCCCAAAGACACGAGACGACTGGGACCGGAGCGCCGGGTAGAGGGGCGCGGCGAGCCGCTCACGGGGACCAGGAGAGCAACGGCACGGCGTCAGGAGCTCCGCGGGCGCGTTCGCTCTTCTGGGGAGAAAGGAGCAGCAAGGGGCTGGCGTGCAGGCGCGCCTGGGGGGCCTCCGCCGGCCCAGAGCACGGGGTAGAGAACACGGCAGCAGACCAACCGGGTTCCAGCCTTGCACCCTGCTGCTGGGCAAGACGCTTCGCAGGCCTGAGTCCCCTTACAACAGGTGTAACAGTACACCCTGCGGGGCTGTGGGGAGGGTTACAGAAGGCCGCCTTTGTGAGGTGTCTAAGATGGATCCGCTCACACACAAGATACTCCGTAAATGGCCATTCTTGCCCCTTCCCTTCGAAGCTGGTGGAAGCATTTGGAATTGGCCCTTTTAGTTTTTAGACAAGAGTATATTTTATGAAGACAAGAGTCCAAAATATACTGGAATGGGGAGAAAGAGTAAGTTATTGAAGTAATCTTGGAAATAGTATTGAGGGCCTAATTGTAAGACAAGAAAGGAATTAATCAAAAATATATTTCTCAGGATCAACCCATGCATTAAACTAGTCCAGGAGAATAAACTTACTAAGGAGCGAGTGTAGACCAGAAAAGGAAGGACAGTGGGAACAAACCAACGAGACCTCGGGGCTTAGGAGCTGCTAAGACCCTTTAGGAGCCAGAGGGTAGTCTGTACTGCGACCTTCCCCTGGTCGCTTTCCGTTCTGGCATCAAGAGACGCATGAGAGAAGCTTCCATCCAACATCTCTCACAACAGCCTAGGCTGGAGAAGGGCTGGAAGGTCACTAGCAGGATCTCCTACTTCCACAGTGCCTATAACCTGGCAGAACAGCTGGCTAGCCGCTCTACCGTTTCATCTCAGGTGTCCACACGGCAGGCCACGGTGAGTAACAGTGCTGACCCTAAACAAAAAGACAGCCAGTTACTTCTCGAGCAAAAATGGGTTTATTTGGGATCAACAAAGAATTGCAGCTGGGGTTCTGCAACCACGGTGAGGAACCTGCACGTGTGGGGCCGCGAGGCGAGGAGGAACTCCGGAGGGAAGAGGAAAGTCCACCGGAGGACAGGAGAGTTGATGCCGGGTGGCTTTTCATTCTTTGGCTGAGTTCTTGGTCAAGAAGAGGAAGTCTTTCGTCCTGTTGGGGGGCTCCCCCTTCCGGCCTCCCAACCCCATTTTAATGAGGTTCTGTTTACTCATTTTCACAGTATCAAGATAAGACCTGCCCCTGGTATGTCCTATAGTATCACTATTTCAGAGTTGGAAACTGTTCAAATATTTAGTCCAGCTCCATCTTATAAATGAGAAAACACAGCGGGACATTAGTGACTCCTTCAAGATGATATAATGCGTCTGTGGAATGGCAGGGTTAGAAACTTCATCCTTGTCCCGTATTAAGAACTGAAATTAATAGGAATGTACTTTCTTTGTAAATTCCATTATTAACAACTAGTTAAAAGAGGTCGTGATTGGTAACAAAAAATATCATTGTGGAGCCAAAGTAATTAGTTATCAATTTGTCTAAGTGACTTTAAACTAATTAATGAACATGCTAATTAAACACACACACGAGCAACATACAATTTTTAAAATATAGCTCGACACAGTGTCTTCTTATCTCTCATAACTTATGAATTCCTTGTTTGCACATTTTTGACGAGATTCCACCTAGGATGGCCAGAAGCACACAAACAGATGGAAAATTATATTCTTAAAGTTCTCTGTCAAACCTTCAACCATACCTTCGGACTGGGCTCCCTTTAGTAACGGTAGTGTTAGGTTTAAAAACTACCCATTTCAGACACCTTGAGCGTTTTTGGGCCCTCCCAAGAAACAGGAATTAAGTAGGCTATGTGGGGGGGAGGCGGGACTGGAGGACCGCCCCACGCACGCTGTCATCACTGCGGGCGCTCCACAGCACCCCCCTCCCCGCCCCTCCTCCCTACCCCTGCCCCACGGGACGTCCCCTCCCGCCCCTCCTCCTACCCCTGCCCCACGGGACGTCCCCTCCCGCCCCTCCTCCTACCCCTGCCCCACGGGACGTCCCCTCCCGCCCCTCCTCCTACCCCTGCCCCACGGGACGTCCCCTCCCGCCCCTCCTCCTACCCCTGCCCCACGGGACGTCCCCTCCCCGTCCCTCCTCCCTACCCCTGCCCCACGGGACGTCCCCTCCCGCCCCTCCTCCTACCCCTGCCCCACGGGACGTCCCCTCCCGCCCCTCCTCCTACCCCTGCCCCACGGGACGTCCCCTCCCGCCCCTCCTCCTACCCCTGCCCCACGGGACGTCCCCTCCCGCCCCTCCTCCTACCCCTGCCCCACGGGACGTCCCCTCCCGCCCCTCCTCCTACCCCTGCCCCACGGGACGTCCCCTCCCGCCCCTCCTCCTACCCCTGCCCCACGGGACGTCGCCCTCCCCGCCCCTCCTCCTACCCCTGCCCCACGGGACGTCCCCTCCCGCCCCTCCTCCTACCCCTGCCCCACGGGACGTCGCCCTCCCCGTCCCTCCTCCTACCCCTGCCCCACGGGACGTCCCCTCCCGCCCCTCCTCCTACCCCTGCCCCACGGGACGTCGCCCTCCCCGCCCCTCCTCCTACCCCTGCCCCACGGGACGTCCCCTCCCGTTCCTCCTTCCTACCCCTGCCCCACGGGACGTCCCCTCCTGTTCCTCCTCCTACCCCTGCCCCACGGGACGTCCCCTCCTGTTCCTCCTCCCTACCTGTGCCCGGGCGGTACAGACCACCGCCCTCGGTGCACTCAACGCTGCGGTTGCCCCTGCCTCGAGGCAGTTCGTCGTTGCCTAGCAACCGCCGCCGCGCCGGTCACTCCCCAGTGCGCATGCTCAACCGCTCAGCTCCGCCCCGCGCTCGGCGCGAGGTTGCGGTCGCCAGCGGCGGCTCTGCCCCATTGCGCATGCTCGCTGGCCCCGCTTCGCGCACAGTACCGCTGTCTCAGTTGCCGGGGCGGCACTCCCACAGTGCGCATGCTCCCGGGCTGCGCCCCGCGCACGGCGGCACCGCGCATGCTCTTGGTGAGGGGCCGTGGTGCGGCTGGCGGGTTCAAGCATCCCGGGCCGCGACAGGCCCCGCCGCGCTGTCTTGGGCGGTGTGCGTATCACAGCCCGGCGGTTTCTTCTTGAGCCTCGCGCTCGGCGGCCACTGAGCTGCTTAGATCTCTGCCTTCCAGCACATTCGACAGAATTTCAGCCGTCCTCATTCAAATATCTTTTCTGCCTGCCGCCCCAACCCTCCCTGGTTAGGCTTATATCGGACTTCTTGATATGTAGATACGTATCAGAGCTCACTGATGCTCTGTGCACCTTTAAGTTTGCTGTTCCTCTCATTTTGGGTAATTTCTATTCCTATGCCTCCAAGTTTGCTCACCTTTTCTTGCAGTATTTAGTGCCATCTCGAGGGATTTTCATCCCCGGAAGTCGAGAGCCGGTCTTTACGTCTTCGTCCCTCTGGTGATGCACCCATGCTGGGGCTCTCCTCCAGCTCCTGAGAACGTGGAATCCGTTTATACCCGCAGTCCTTATATACTTGCCCATTAATAGTCTGCCTCTTTCCGTTGATTCCTTTTTCTTCTCGTTATGGGTTGTGTTTTCCTGCTGCTTTGTGTGCCTGGTCGTATTTGACTGGATGCCAGACACTGAATTTTATGTTCTTGGGCGCTGGATTTTCATTTCGAGCTTTGTGGGTGACACAGGTAAGTCACCTGGAAACAGTTTGTTCCCTTTAGCCCTGGGCTACCTTGTTTCCACTACCTGAGCGAAACCCCTGGAAGTGCTTTACCCAGTGCCCACGTGTTAGGAGCTGCCTCCGCGCTGGCTGTAGGGCTGTTCCGGCCTGTGTGAGCTCTGAGGGCTGTTCAGGCCCCATCACTGGTTGGTTCCCCAGCTGTGGGTGGTTTCCTTGCAGGCCTACCCCCGTCAAATCTCAGGTACAGACCCAAGACGGGTCTTCTCCAGGTCTCCGGAGCTCTCCGTCTGAGGGTCTTTCCTCTCTGGCGTTCCGTCGTCGCCTCCTAGAATTCTTTCCTCTGTATCATCCTCAAATAAGACTGCTGTCCCCTGTTTTGGTTGTAGCACCAAAACTCTCCTGACTCACTTTGTTTCCCTTGTCTTAAGGATCACAGTTCTGCGCTGCCTGCTGTCGTGTCTGAAAACCATTGTTTCGTATGTTCTGTCTGATTTTTTAGTTGTTTGAGGTGAGAGCTGAAATCTAATCCCTGACACTCCATCATGCCCAGAAGCAGAAATCAATAGAGATTTTTCTTTTTTAATGTCAGTGACTCAACTGTGCTATTTAAACTTATGTTTGTCCTTTATTGAAATAAAGTTCAGCTGAAAGTGCAAAGAAAACATACAAAATGCAAATGGTCTTTTTTTTTTTTTTAACTTCCCCGAAAGTGAGGTCTAAAGAAATTACTGACTTAAGTTGATTGAAACTTGATCATTGATCAAAGCTAGTCAGAAAGTCACAGTGCCCTGGCCACAGAGACTTAGCTGGGATGGGTGTATGACCTAGCGAGGCCCATCACGTGGACTCAGTCTGTTTGTGGGAGCTCCTGGAAAATTCCTGTAATTCTACTGAATGTAGAAACAAGGAAGGACGTGAAGCTGCAGCTGTGCGGCTGTCTTGGCTTCACAAGGTGAGAGCCTGAAGCTGTTGAGGGCCATCCCACAACCTTAGAAGGAGGATTGTACAGGAAATGGCAGAGGTTTGGACAGAGTCCAAGCCCCAGTGATGTAGTTGAAGCCCTGAAGCCAGCCCTACTCCCGCTCTTCCCATTTACCTGAGTAAATGAATTCCCTGTGCGCGCCAGCCAGTTTGGGTCTGGTTTTCTGTTACCCGTAACAGGAAGAATTCAAGTGATAAATAGGTGCACTATACCCACCTTCGGGCTGTGGGGAGGTTGAAGTGTCATCTGTATGAGAACTGCTTGGTGCAGTGATGGCTGCTCTTTAGATCCATGTTAAGGTATTTTTCTTGAACTTCATGAAATTCTAAGAAAAAGTCACGTCTTTTAATTCCTTCTCTCCATCCAAGTGTTTAAAGTTTCACGACAGTTTTATACCTGCATGTTTTCTACCCAAAAGAAATTGGTCTTTCTTGTTAGCTACACAGAATTTTTTTCTGCAGGCTTTTGCTTGCAAATTTAACCCTGTAATTATTGCTTTGTCATTCTTGACAAAAGCAGAGCTGACATGGATATTTGAAGAAGATGCTCTGAAGAACATGTTCCTCATCCCTCTTCAAGACAGTGTGTTCTATCCTTGGACTAAGTGACATCATCAGAATGCAGCCTTCTTGGACAGAGTTCAAGGACATGCATACCTCACCTGTCTTTGTCCCAAAACTGTGCTCTCCGTGATTTATATTGTAATGTTATACCTTTAGCTTTTCTGTTGGTTTACAGATGGGCCTAGGATATCGCATGTATGCGGAGCACGTCTGCATCTCTGGAAAACCCTCATCAAGTACATTCTCCATGGTACTGTTTGGTGCCCTTTGTGTCACACATGATTATTTTAGAATTTCAGAAACATGAACTGGAGGCTCTGGGAATGGTCTGAAGAGAAAGGGCTGAAGAAGCCCGAAGAGAAAATCAGAGGTCCATGTAGATGATAAGATGCGTTTGGTTGCTCTGCTTAGCTGCTTGGGGAAGGAGATGGATGTGCTTAGAATGAACGAGCTGTGCTCCTGTTCTCTGCAGTGCTTGTGCAATAAGCTGTCATGTGCGGTACTATATTTAAGAGATACGTGGCTAAACATTGTGACAGGAAAGGAGATGATGCCTGCACGTCTCAGAGGAGAGGCAGCCAAGGATGGGAGGGGCTGGCTATTTAAGTGGGAAACATTTGTATGAAGGGAGAATCTTATACTGTGTCTTGCTTGTGTCGGAACAATGCAGGAAACGTGTCCAAATACTAGAATTGGCAGTTGGAGTTTGTCCTCTGGTTGAAGATGAGGTTTTCCCACGATTACACTAGAGACAAGGGCTGGGAGTGGATGGGTCCTTACTGCAGCCTGCCCACAGGGTGTGGCTTTGCCCACCGTAGCCTCCATGCACTGCGCTGACGGACACCTGGGCAGGCTCAGGATGGTTCTTCTCGGTTCCGCATCCACCTCCTCGTATAGTTAATATCTTAATGCTCTCGCATTTCTCCCTGTTATCTGCAAAATATTCTTAATCCTACTCAATGCACATTCTTCTCCTGCCTCTCTTTAACACAGTGCCTGCCACTGAAAATGAACCTGAGGAGCAGGAATCAGTGGCATAGAGTCCATCTTCTTTAATTTAGCTCTCAATTTTAACTCTTACTGAAAACACCTTTTCTTCCATTTATTTTTCTGAATCTTTAGTATTGCCTTTAAATTTCCACCAACACTAGATTTATTACTGTTTCTATTCCTAAATTTACCTCCACCAGAATCCTTCTTTTTTCAAACAACTCAAAGTCCTTCCTGTGCGATGGGTGAGGTCCCGCAGTAGCCGGCAGATCTGCAGTCGCTCCTGGTTCTGCAGCGGCAGTTGCGGTAAAGACTCAGGTGTACCCGTGAGACCTTCTAAAACATGTCCTTTCCTGGAGATTATACTAGAGTTTTATTTTGTTTTTGGTAAAGAAATGAGAAAGAGCTTAGGACTAGTTGTTTCAACTCTTCCGGCAAAATATATATACACACACATATATAATATCTGTGACAAGAGGCATGATGATGACATCATTCCCATTAATGTTGAAACAGTGATAGAGTACCACTGATGAAAACACCTCCCGCACAGGAGAAAGGGAGGAGGGACCATCCTATTTCAGTTCTTTGCCTGTAATTTACCATCACGGGCATAACAAAAGAGCTCTTTTTTTTTTTTTTTTTTTTTTTAAGATTGGCCCTGAGCTAACATCTGTTACCAATCTTCCTCTTTTATTTTTCTCTCCAAAGCCCCAGTACATTGTTGTATTTCCTAGTTGTAGGTCATTCTAGCTCTTCTGTCTGGGACGCCGCCTCAGCCTGGCTTGATGAGCACTGTGTAGGTCTGCACCAGGACCCAAACTCACGAATCCTGGGCTGCTGAAGTAGAGCGTGTGAACTTAACCCCTCAGCCACGGGGCCAGCCCCCAAAAGAGCTCCTTTAAAAACTTGTTTTCTGAATAGAAAATGGAGCAAATTCATTCTTTGTTGTTGAATCCAATATATTTAGAAGCAATTTATCACTTTGGTGAAGAACAGTGTCCTGTTATCTAATAATGGACATGATAAAGATATTGGTGCTAAGTATGCTGTTATCACCATGTACCAGACACTGTAAAAATCTTGCCGAGAGCAATTATGTGTCGACATTGTATTGAAGGAGTTTGATTGGGTAATGTGGACACTATTGAGACATTTGTGATTTTTCTGCCCTAATCAAGAGTTCTGCAAGGTGCGTAAAAGCATTACAAATGCTAGGTTACTAGTATAACCTCTGAAGTGACCTGGGAAGTAAGGGTGTGCTGGTTTCTGACGACTTCAGCTAAAGCATAATTTCTCTGAAATTGAATCAGTTGGTGCTCTGAAGTGTTCAATGCAGGGGAGGCTGTTTCCTGATTGCATCCAGATAAGCTTTTTAAATTAATATATTCTATTTATTTAATAAAATATATAGATAAATTAGGAAGATAGTACAGAGTTCCCATATACAGTGTCCCCTATTATTAACATTTTGCATTTGTATGCTATATTTGTTACAACTGGTGAACCCATGTTGATACATTCTTATTAACTAAACTGCATGGTTTCCATGAGAATTCACTCCTTGTTTTGTATACTTCTAAAGCTGTTGACAAATACATAATGCCACGTGTCCACCATTACAGTATCATTCAGATGGTTTCACAGCCCTAAAAATCGCTCCCCTCCTCCTCCTAGTGCCCCTGGCAACCACTGATCATTTTACTGTCTCTATACTTTTGCCTTTTCCAGAATGTCATAGAGTTGGAATCATACAGTGTGTAGACTTTTCAGATTGGTTTCTTTCACTGCATAATAAGCGTTTAAGCTTCTTCCGCGGCTTTTCATGGCTTGATGGTTCACTTCTTTCTTTCTTTTTTTCATTTGAAGTATAAATGACATATTAGTTTCAGGTGTACAACATAATGATTTGACATTTGTATACACTGGAAAATGATCACCACAATAAGTCTAGTTACCATCCGTCACCATGTGTAGTTATAAAATTTTTTTCCTTCTGATGAGAACTTTTAAGATTTACTCTCTTAGCAGCTTTCAAATATATAACACAGTATTGTTAAAGATAGTCACCATGCTGTACGTTACATGCCCGTGATTTATGTATCTTATAACTTGAAGCTTGTATTCTGACCCCCTTCATCCTCTACTGCCCATCCCCCAACCACCAATCTGTTCTCTGTATCTGTGAATTTGTCTTTTTTGTTTATTTTGATTTATTTGTTTGTTTTTAGATTCCACATATAAGTGAAATCATATGGTATTTTTCTTTCTCTATCTGACTTATTTCATTTAGCATAATGCCTTCAAGGTCCATCCATGTTGTCACAAATGGTAAGATTTCATTCTTTTTTATGGCTGAGTAATATTCCATTGTGTGTATATACCATGTCTTTATCCATTCATCTATCAATGCACACTTAGGTTGCTTCTAGATCTTGGCTACTGTAAATAATGATGCAGTGAACATAGGGGTACATGTATCTTTTTGAATTAGTGTTTTCCTGTTTTTTTTTTTTCAGATAAATACTCAAAAGTAGGATTGCTGGATCATATGGTAGCTCTATTTTTAATTTTTTGAAGAATCACCCTACTGTTTTCCATAGTGGCTGCACCAATTTACATTCCCACCAACAGTGCACAAGTGTTCCCTTTCTGCCACCTCCTCACCAAGACTTGTTATTTCTTGTCTTTTTTTTTTTTTTTGAAGATTGCCCCTGAGCTAACATCTGTTGCCAATCTTCCTACTTTTTCCCCTCTCCCCAAAGTGCCCCAGTACATAGTTGTATATTCTTTTTTTTTTTTTTTTTTTTAGGAAGATTAGCCCTGAGCAAATTTCTGCTGCCAATCCTCCTCTTTTTTTTGCTGAGGAAGACTGGCCCTGAGTAACATCTGTGCCCATCTTCCTCGACTTTATATGTGGGACGCCTAACACAGTGTGGCTTGACAAATGGTGTATAGGTCTGCACCAGTATCCGAACCAGCAAACCCTTGGCTGCTGAAGTGGAACGTGGGAACTTAACTGCTGTGCCACTGGGCTGGCCCCAATGTATTCTAGTTGTAGGTTTTTCTAGTTGAGCTATGTGGGACGCCGCCTCAGCATGGTTCAATGTGCGGTACTAGGTCCACACCCAGGATCCGAACTGGTGAAACCCCGGGCTGCCCAAGTGGAGCCCATGAGCTTAACCACTGGGCCACAGGGCTGGCCCCATTTATTGTCTTTTTAATGATAGTTATTCTATTCTAACAGGTGTGAGGTGATTTCTCATTGTGGTTTTGACTTACATTCCCTGGTGATTAGTGATGTTGAGCATCTTTTCATGTGCCTGTTGGCCACCTGTATGTCTTTTAGGGAAAAATGTCTATTCAGGTCCTCTGCTCATTTTTAAATTGGATTGTTTGGGTTTTTTGCTATTGAGTTGTATGAATTCTTTAGATATTTTAGATATTAACCCTTTATTGGATATATGATTTGCAAATATTTTCTCTCATTCAGTAGATTGCCTTTTCGTTTTGTTGATGGTTTCCTTGGCTGTGCAGAAGCTTTTTAGTTTGGTGTAGTCCCACTTGTTTATTTTTGCTTTTGTTTCCTTTGCTTTTGATGTCAGATCCAAAAAATCATTGCCAAGACCAACGTCAAGGAAGATGGTTCATTTCTTTTTATCACTGAACAGTATTCGATTGTCTGGGTGTATCGCGCTTTGTTTACCTGCTCACTTTCTGAAGGACGTCCTGGTTGCTTCCAGGTTTTAGCAATTATGAGTAAAGCTGCTGTAAACATTTGTGGGCAAGATTTGTGTAGACATAAGTTTTCAACTCATTTGGATAAATACCAGGGAGCATGATTGCTGGATCATATGAAGACTGTGTTTAGCTTTCTAAGAAACTGCCAAATGGTCTTCCAAAGTGTGCTGTTTGAATCCTCTCCAGCGGTAAACGAGAGCTCCTCTGCTCCGTGTCTTTGTTAGTACTCGATGTGCAAGTTATTTGGGTTTCAACCACTCTAATAGGTGTGTAGTACTATCTCATTTTTGTTTTAATTTGCAATTCTGCAGTGACATATGATGTTGGGCATCTTTTCACATTTTCACATGCCTGTTTGCTATCTGTCTATTTACTTTGGTGAGATGTCTGTTCATGTCTGTTGCCCATTTTAAAAAATAAGTTGTTTTCTTTTTGTTGAGTGGTAAGAGTTGTTTGTATATTTTGGATACAAGTCTGTTATCAGATATGTGCTTTGCAAAGATTACTTCCCAGTCTGGGGCTTGTCTTTTCGTTCTCTTAACAGTGTCTTTAGCAGAGCAGGGTTTTAAATTTTATTGAAGTCCATCTTATCAATTTCTTATTTCATGGATTGTGCTTTTGGTGTTGTAATTAAAATCATCGCCAAAGCCACGGTCACCTAGATTTTATCCTATGTTATCTTTTAGAATTTTTATAGTTTTGCATTTTACATTTGTGTGTATGATCCATTTGGAGTTAATTTGTGTGGAAAGTATAAGGTCTGCGTCTAGATTCCTTTTGTCTTTTTTTGCACATGAATTTCCCGTAGCGTCAGCACCAGTTGTTGAAGAGACTGTCCTTTCTCAATTGCCTTTGCTCTTTTGTCAAAGATCAGTTGACTGTGTTTGTGTGGGGCTATTTTTGGATTCTCCATTCTGTTCCACTGATCTGCCTATTCTTGCACTGTCTTGATTACTGAGGCTTTATAATAAGTCTTGATGTTGGGAGGTGTAGTCCGTGAACTTAGTGCCCCTTCTTCTGTATTGTGTGGGCTATTCTGGGTCTTTTGCCTTTTCAATGGAACTGAAGAATCAGTTTGTTCATATCTACAAAGTAACTTGCTGGGATATTGACTGTGTTGAATCTACAGATCAAGTCAGGAAGAACTGACATCTTAAACATATTGAGCCTTCCTATCTGTGGTCGTGGAATATCTCTCCATTTATTTAGAGCTGTGATTTCTCTCAACAGAGTTTTGTAGTTTCCATTATATAGGTCTTGTACATATTTTATTAGAGCTATACCTAAGCACTTCATTTTTTGGAGCTAATATAAATAGTATTCTGTGTTTAGTTTCACATTCCACCTGTTCGTTGCTGGTGTATACGAAAGTGATTGACTTTTGCATTTAACTTTGTATCCTGCAACTTTGCCATAACTGCTTATTTGTTCCAGGATTTATTTTTCACCAGTTCTTGAGGATTTTCTATATAGACAATCATGTCATCTGTGAACAAAGGTAATTTTATTTCTTCCTTCCCAATCTGTATAGTTTTATTTCATTTTCTTGTCTTATTGCATTATCCAGGACTTCCAGTATGATGTTGAATAGGTGTGGTGAGTGAGGATATTCTTGCCTTACTCCCCATCCAAGGGGTGAGGTGCTTAGTTTTTCACCGTTAAGGGTGATGATAGCTGTAGATTTTTGTAGTGTTCTCTATCAAGTTGAGGGAGTTCCCTTCTATTTCTAGTTTGCTGAGAATTTTTATTGAGAATTGGTGTTGAATTTTCCCCAAAGCTTTTTCTGCATCTTTTGACGTGATCATGTGGTTTTTCTTTTTTAATCTGTTGATGTCATGGATTACATTACTTGATTTTAAATGTTGAATAAGCCTTGCATACCTGGGGTAAATCCCACTTGGTCATGGTATGTAATTCTTTTTATACATTGTTGGATTCTATTTTCTAATTTGTTTTGAGGAATTGACATCTATTTTTATGAGAGATATTAGTTTGTAGTCTTCTTTTCTTGTATTTTCTTTATCTGCGTTTTGGTATTAGGGTAATGCTGACCTCATAGAATGAGTTAGGAAATTTCAGCTTCTATTTTCTGAAAGAGATTATAGAGAATTGGTATCATTTCTTCCTTAAATGTTTGGTAGAATTCACCAAGGGGCTGGTGCTTTATTTTTTTTTTTGGCAGGTTATTAATTGTTGATGCAAAATCTTAAATTATAGGCCTATTCAGATTATTTATTTCTCTATTTATGAGTTTTGTTAGATTGTATCTTTTAAGGAATTGGTCTATCTCCTCTAAGTTATCAAATTTGTGGGCATAGAGTTGTTCATAATATTCCTTTACTATTTTTTGTATGTCTAGTGGGGTCAGTAGTGATCCATTGATAATCCCATTTTCATTTCAGATTCGTAATTTTTATTTGTAGATTTGACCCCTTAATCATTATATAATGTCTCGCTTTATCCCCGATAATTTCCCTTGTTCTGAGGTCAGCTTTGTCTGAAATTAATGTAGCTACTCCAGCTTTCTTTTCTCTTCTTTTCTTGGTTAGCCTGGCAAGAGGTTTATCAATTTTATTGATCTTTTCAAAGTGCTAGCTTTTGGTTTTGTTGACTTTCTCTATTGTTTTCCTCTTTCACTTTTATTAATTTCTGCTCTAATTTTTATTATTTCTTTTCTTATGCTTGCTTTAGGTTTATTTTACTCTTCATTCTCTAGTTTTCTTAGGTGGAAGCTTAGATTCTTGATTTTAGAGCTTTCTTACTTTCTAATATAGGTATTCAATGCTGTAAGGTTTTCTTTAAGCTCTGCTTTTGCTGCATTCCACACATTTTGATAAATTTTACTTTCATATTCATTTAGTTCAAAATATTTTTAAAAATCTCTCTTGAGATTTTTTTCTTTGACTCCTGTCTTATTTAGAAATGAGTTGTTTATTCTCCAAATATTTTGGCATTTTCCAGCTATATTTTTATTATTGATTTGTGGTTTAATTCCATTGTGGTCTGAGAGCATACTTTGTATGCTTTATATTCTTTCAGATTTGTTAAGGTATGTTTTATGGCCCAGAATGTGCTCTATCTTGGTGAATGTTCCACGTGAGCTTGAGAAGAATGTACATTGTGCTGTTGTTGGATGCAGTAGCCGTTAAGTGTCTATTAAGCTCAGCTGACTGATGGTTGGCTCAACTGTCTCCTTAATGATTTCCTGCCTGCTGGATCTGTCAGTTACTGAGGGAAGGGTGTTGAAGTCTTCAACTATAGTAGTGGATTTATCTATTTCTTCTTTCAGATCTATAAGTTTTTGCCTCACGTGTTTTGACACTGTTATTAGGTGCATACACATTAAAGGTAGTTATATCTTCTTGTGGAATTGCCCCCTTTATCATTATGTAATGCCTCTCTTTGTCGCTGATAATTTTCCTTCCTCTGAGGTTGGCTTTGTCTGAAATTAATGTAGTTTTTCCAGCTTTCTTTTGATTATTGTTAGCATGGTATATCTTTATCTGTTTATTTACTTTTAATCTAGCATCATCTTTGTATAAAAGTCTGTTTCTTATGGACGACATATAGTTGAGTCTTGTTTTCTTATCTACTTTGTCAGTCTCTGTGTTTTAATTGATGTATTTAGGCCCTCACATATAAAGTGATTATTATATAGTTAGATTAATGTCTATCATATTTGTGTTTTCTATTTTTTGTACCTTTTTGTTTCTTCTTTTTAAACTTCCCCTCTTTTTCTGCCTTTTCTGGTTTTAACTGAGCATTTTATATGATTTCATTTTCTCTCTCATGTTGGTGTATCAATTATACTTTTAAAAATTATTTTAGTGGTCGCCCTAGGGTTTCCCATATACATTTACAACTAAATCCATTTTCAAACAACACTATACTTCTTCATGGGTAGTGCAGGTACCTTATAACAGAGTATTCCCAATTCCTCCCTCCTGTCCCATATAACATTCCTGTCATTCATTTCACTTACCCATAAGCTGTAATAATTCAATATAATGCTCCTCTTTATTATATTGAATAATCAATCTATTAGGTCAATTAAGAATATGAAAAATGAAGGGTTTTGTTTTGTCTTCGTCTGTTCCTTCTCTGGCAATCTTGTTTTCTGTAAATACTTCTGAGTTTCTGACCTAAGTCATTTTTCTTCTTTCTGAAGAACTTCTTTCAACATTTCTTGCAAGGCAAGTCTACTGGCAGCAAATTCCCTCAGTTTTTGTTTGTCTGAGAAAGTCTTTATTTCTTCATCATTTTTTAAACAATTGGTTTAAGTGAAATTCACAGAGCATAAAATTAACCATCTTAAAGTGAACAGTGGCACTTGATACCTTCACAATGCTGTGAACCACCCCTTCCATCTAGTTCCGAAACATTTCATAACTCCAGGGTGAAAATAAAATCCTGGACCCGTTAAGCAGCTTCTCCCCGTTCCCTCCTCCCCCCATCCCTGGCAACCACCTATATGCCTTCTACCTCTAAGGATTTACCTGTTCTGAATATTTTATATAAATAGGATCATACATTGTGTGGCCTTTTGTATTTGGCTTCTTTCACTTAGCATAATGTTTCTGAGGTTCCTCCATGATGTAGTGTGTGTTAGTACTTCATTCCTTTTTCTGGCTGAGTAATAATCTATTGTGTGGATATACTACAGTTTGTTTATCCTTTCATCTGTTGATACTCTTTTGGGTTGTTTATACCTTTGGCTAGTGTCAGTAGCACTACTGTGAACGTGTGTGCACATGTATCTGTCTGAGACTCTGTTTTCAGTTCTGTTGTGTATATACTAGGAGTGAGATTGCTGGGTCGTAGGGTAATTCTATGTGAACTGCCAAACTGTTCTCTACAGCAGCTGCGCCATTTTATATTCCTACCAGCAATGTTCAAGGGTTCCAGCTTTTCCACATTATTTCCAGGATTTTCTATTTTCCACTTGAAAAAAAAAATACAGCCGTCATAATAGTTGTGAAGTGGTATCGCGTGGTGTTTGGACTTGCATTTCCCTAATAACTAATGACATTAAACATCTTTTCATGTACTTGTTGGCCCTTTGTGTATCTTCTTTGGAGAAACGTCTATTCAAATCCTTTGCTCATTTTGTAGTTGACTTGTCTTTTTATTGTTGAGTTTTAGGAGTTCTTTATATATTCTGGATATAAAATCTTTATCATATGTGTAATTTGCAAATATTCTCTCCCATTCTGTGGGATGTCTTTTTGCTTCCTTGACAGTCTCATTTGATGCTGAAAAGTTTTTAATTTTGATGGAGTTCAATTTATCTGTTTTCTTTTGTTGCCTGTGTTCTTGGTGTCATATCCAAGAAATCATCACCAAGTCCAAAGCTGTGAAGATTATTCCCTGTTTTCCTCTAAGAGTTATATAGTTTTGGCTCTTACATTGAGGTCTTTGATCCATTTTGAGTTAATTTTTGTACATGGTGTAAGACAAGAGTCCCACTTCATTCTTTTGCCTGTGGATATCTATTTTTCCAAACACCAACGTTTGGAAGAGATTGTTCTTCCCTCTTGAATGATCTTGGCACCTTTGTCAAAAATCAATTAACCATAGATGTGAAAATTCATTTCTAGGATCTCAGTTCTATTCCATTGGTCTATGTGTCTATTCCTATGCCAGTGCCACACTGTTTTGTTTACTGTAGCTTTGCAGTAAAGGTTGAAATTGAGAAGTATGAGACTATAATTTGCTCTTTTTTTCAGGATTGTTCTACCTATTCTGGGTCCCTTGAAATTCCACATGAATTTCAGAATGAATTTTCCCATTTCTGCAAAAATGCCTTTGAGATTTTGTTGAGGACTCATTGCAATGAATCTGTGTATCAGGTTGCGTAGTGCCATCATCTTCGCAGTATTCAGCCCTGCAGTGCATGAACACAAGATGTCTTTCTATTTATTTAAGTTTTCTTTAATTTATTCCAGCAACATTTTGTGGTTTTCAGTGTACAAATGTTGCACCTCCTTGGTTAAATTTATTCCCAAACTTTTTATCCTTTTTGATGCTGTTGAAGAGGAAGTTGTTTTCTTAATTTCCTTTTTCAGATTGTTCATTGCTAGTGTCTCCTTCACTTTTGAAAGATAATTTCACCACATATAGAATTCTAGGTTAGTGGAGTTTTTTTTTTCTTTCAACACTTTAAATATTTTATTCCACTCTCTTCTTGCTTGTATGATTTCTGAGGCGTAGTCTGATGTAATTCTTAGCCTTTTTCCTCTATAGGCAAGGTGGTTTTTCTTTGGCTTCTTTCAGATTTTCTCTTTTTCTTTGTGTTTCTGCAGTTGTGTATGATATGCCTAGGTGTGCAGTTTTTGGCATTATTTTGCTTCATGTTCTCTGAGCATCTGGAATCTGTGGTTTGATGTCTGTCATTAATTTTGGAAATTCTTAGCCATTATTTCAAATATTTCCTCTGCTCTTCTCTTTCCTCCTTCTCTTATTCTCATTACACATTTGTTAAATCTTTTGTAATTGTCCCAAAGTTCTCGGTCTCTTCCTTTTTCTTTTTTCATTCTTCTTTTCTCTTTGCATTTCAGTTTGGAAAGTTTCTATTGACGTCATCTTCAGTGTGCACTGATTCTTTCCTTGGCCATGTCCGGTCTACAAATGAGCCCATCAAAGGCATTCTTTTTTTTTCTGTTAAAGTGTTTTTGATTTCTAGCATTTCCTTTTGAATCTTTCTTAGCATTTCCATCTCTCTGCTTACATTACCCATCTGCTTTTGCATATTGTTCACGTTTTCCATTAGAGTCATTAGCATATTAATCATAGTTTTAAAAAAATTCCCCACTTGGTAATTCCAAAATCTCTGCCATGTCTGAGTCTGGTTCTGATGCCTTCTTTGTCCCTTCAGACAGTGTTTTCTCTATTTATTTTTTGCCTTTTGTATATCCTGTTACTTTATTTTTTGTTGAAAGCCAGATGTATCTATTGGGTGATAGGAATGGAGGTAAATAGACCTTTAGGGTGAGGCTTTATTTTTATCTGGTGAGGAGTTGTGCTGTGTGTAATCTTTGCTGCAGCTGTAGGTGTCAAAGCTCCCATTTTCTCCAGTGCCCTTGTTTTCCTCTTCTCTCTTGTCTTTGGATTTCCCTTGAAACTCCTTCCTAAATAGATGCTGTGTCTCAACTCTCTTAGTCGTAATCCACTCTGATTATACTGGAGCCCTGTTCATATGGTGGCAAGGCATTGGGGAGGAGAAGCATTCTATAATCCTATGATTAAATCTTCATTTTTTTTTTTTAAAGATTTGATTTTTTTCATTTTTCTCCCAAAACCCCCTGGTACACAGTTGTGTATTTCTAGTTGTGGGTGCTTCTAGTTGTGGCATGCGGGACGCTGCCTGAGCATGGCCTGATGAGTGGTGCCATGTCCACACCCAGGATTCGAACTGGCAAAACGCTGGGCTGCCGAAGCTGAGTGTGCGAACTCAACCACTTGGCCACAGGGCTGGCCCCTAAATCTTCATTTTTTAGATGGGCCAATGTCCCTGGGCTGTGACCTTTAGAAGAGCCCCTCAGGTTTCTCCCCTTCCCTTATGTGAAACAGGAAGGCCAGTGGGGGCATAATCCACACAATTGTCCTCTTGCCAGGTCATGTAGGCTCCAGCAAGAAAGCGTCCCCTGGGGGCTGGGTCCCTGTCATGAAGAAGAGAAAGCTCTGGGTGTATTTCAAAATGCCCGCCTTACTCCTCCCGCTGCCACAGACACTAGGGGATTTTCCTGCAATACTCACCATAAGGATCTTGTTTGGCTTCCGGAGGTAAAACCCATGAAAGTATAGGGGGCCCATTAGACTGGGCGCCCAGTGTTTTTTAACTCTAGGCTGGTCCACACTCAGTGTCTGGCAATGATCCGTTCCTGTTTAAGCGTGCCTGTCAGCTGCTGCTTCCAGCGGTGGCTTTCACGCCCAGTAAGCTGTGATTTACTTTGTTTACTTTTCTCTCCAGTTTTTGGGGTGGTGGTTTGCCCTGTGACCTCAGTTCTCTGGTCATTCTAAGAAGAGTCATTGATTTTTTTCAGCTTTTTTCTTGTGAGGATGGAGGTGATACTGCAAGCTCAGAGTGAAAACCAGAATTTCTGAACCTCGATGAGTGTTTGTTTGTTTGGCTTTGTTTTTCTTTGACTGTCCTCCTGTTGCGTTACTTCCTTTTGTTCATTTTCCTTGAATATTTTTTCTTTCTCCCTCACTATCTGTCCTCTTAGTTTTTCTGCCTTTTATTTCACATGATCCCAGAAATTTTTGACTTGTTCCCTTAGCTCTCTACTGCCCCCTATTTATTTGGTGTACATACATCTTCTAAACCTTTTCCTGAGTTTTTCACTTTCATAAATTGTTAGTAAGTTGTTGAATGAATAGATTTAGATCTTTATTTGTGTGTTTTCATGTTTTGGGTTTTTTAAAAGAATAACTTTACTGTTTTTGAAAAGTGATAAAGCCTTGTTGTGAAATTTTTAAGAATATATAACTGTACAAAGAAGAAGTAAACATCTGTACACACGAACACTTAAAACCCCCCGCCCAGAAGTAATTGTCATGAACGTTTGGCGAACATTGTTTAGCCATATTTCTAATGCATATATACAGATAGCTAGATTGGGAAAACTAATTTGAGATAAAGGGGATCACACTATACACGCTATTTTAAAATAAAAAGTATTTTTATTTTTAGATATAATTATTTTTACTATAATTTTTTACATCTAAAAGATCTTCTAACGTATGGAAGACATTATAAAAACATTGGGATATTGACATCCCAGTCTCATTATCAAATCTCTTTGCTGAGAGACACAATTAGCGCTCTGCAAACACCCCTTGGCATGTCCTGCTATCGTCTGTGCCATCAGTGTCTTTGTGAGTCTCTCACAGATGGAGGACGTGGTAAACTTTTAAGAGTACAGGGCAAATAGATTGCAAAGCTAAAATTACAAATCTTGTGAAAGATTCAAGATTTAATGCAGTTGATGAAATTGACTTGAGAGACTCCCAGGTAAAGCCATTACTGACTGAAGATCTGGCGGAATTAGACCAGGTAATGATTTTCGAAGAGAAAATGACAAGCATCATGGCTGGGAAGGAACTTCAAAATAGAAAGGTTTACAGGTTAAGGATTAAGAGAAGCTCCTGGGAACACATTGAAGAACCTCTTGAATCATTTGCAACAAAAGCGTATGCTTTAAAAGTCAAAGTTGAAGTGAATGAAGGTTTTTGACCTGGCACCATTTATTCATAGTAACCATAATCGTATCCTATGATCCATCCATTTGGCTCCTGGTTATAGATCTGTCATAGCTTGTAATAATACCCACAATTCTCTACTCCTTTCATGTTGTGGAAATAAGGAAAGACCAGCCAAATGAGGACGCATGGGCTGTTTATTCAGAGCTTGCTATAGCAAGGGAGTCAGCCACCAGCACGTGTATTCAGCAGAGACTCAAAGGTGGGCAGGGGAGTGGGGAAGCTTCCCAGTGGAAAGGGGGAAGCTCAGCTGTGCCCTGATGGAGGCTGTCGGCAGGTGGAAGCTGGAGATAGCTTACTAGAAGTGGGACGTCATATATCACTGGTTTAGGGGCGTATTTGGCTGTGTCTGGCTTGCGCTGAGTTGGAAGTAGGGGTGGAACATAAGGAGGTGGCAGTCACTGGCCGGGTCTTTACCATTTGGGACCAGTTGCTGCAGAGGTTGTGGTTCGGCTTCCTGGCTGCCTGCCGCAGAGGTTGTGGGTCAACGTTCTGTTGTCATATGTGGTCTGGCCATGGTCCATTTGTATATTCAGTCCCTTGGTGTTTCCACGCTGGTGTCAGTCGTCTGTTGTTACAATAATGCTGCATGACAACCTCTCTCTCCCTCAAACTCGGTTTCCAACAGTAAGAGTCACTTGACTTAGGAGGAAGCCTGCAGGTTGGCAGTGTAGACTGGGTTTGACTGGAGCTTGTTTTGGTCTCAGCTGGGATCGTTTACCATGTGAACAGGCGGTTTACTGAAGAGGGAACCAAAAGAGCTGTCATTGAAATGGAGTTGGCAGGCTGTTGCCTAGCCGAGGCGAGGCTGGCTTGGGCAAGTGGGGCGACTCTGCCGTACCCCACAAGCTTTCCACGCTCAAGCTAGCTAGCCCAGGCACGCTCTTCACGGCGACGGCAAAAGTGCAAGGGGGCCAAGCCCCGGCGTGCAAGCCCACTCCAAGCCTTGGCTTGCTTGTCTGTTGACACGCCACTGTCAAAGCAAGCTACGTGGCGGAGCCCAGAATCAGAACAGGAGGTGATGCAAAGCTGCCTGGGAAGATGTATGGACAGGCAGAAGTGACAAACTGGAGCCAGTTTTGCTCTCTCTTTGCCTGATGACTTGGCAGTTTTGGCCGCCCCTTAGCCCTGTCCTTGGCCACATTATCTGCTCTGTGCAGGCGAGTGAAATTGTTGGGTATGAGACAATAGCTTCATTGGTGGCTGTTCATTAATTTTCTCAAATGGAGTATATCATTACTACTTTTTAAATGGGATCTTAACCCATGAGTCCAGAATTTATTAATTCATAGAGAAAATGTTTAAAATGAGGCCATTAAACTACTTTTCTGCAGTTCACATATCTATTTTTTTCCCAGCACAAAGATAATTTGAAAGTAAATGTTTTTGAGAAAATTTTGACTGTCATACATGTCATTCATCGTGTTTATTTTCACCTTTGCTTAGATGCTCCAGGAGTGTCCATATGAGGTGTCCGTTCACTTCTTTTGAATTGCGCTGGTTTCTTGGTTATGAGCCTTTGGGTAGCAACAGTCTTGCAGACAGGGTGAAATCTCAGTATAATAACTGTCACTATCTCTTTATTAGACTTAAAATGAATCATAAAAAAGTGAATCTGGAGCATATTTAAGGGCAACAGGTGTGGTAATTTTCTAAGCTATCAGCACGCTTTGTGTACACAGCAGTGCGTGAAGGTGGAGACTGAAGGGTCCGGCGGCCTCAGCTGTGACAGCGTCCTATTGTGACTGCCTTGAAATGCTTTAGTACTTTTAAAAGACTTATTCGAATAGGGAATCAACACGACACCGGGACAAATGCCACGTGAAGAAGTTTTACCAAGCTTAAACTTCTTTAACAGAAAAAGATGTAGTTTTATGCAAGTAGAAGTACAAAAAGAAACCGTGGAATAAAGGAATAATGCATAAAAAAATTAGTTCTCTCTTTTTGTAAAACTGTTGTATTTTATTATAATCCTCTCAGTGGCTTGGTTTGGGAGTATTTTCGTATTTTAATTGATGTCCATCTCTGTGGTATTCTCAGCATAAACAGTTTGGGAGAACTGGTGGCCGTGTCTTTAAATTCATGGTTTGTTTGTTTATTCATTAAGCTAATTTATTCAATGCCTATTTTGTGAAAGTATGATGCCAGGAACTATAGAGAGCCAAGTTAAGTCAGTTAAGATCCCTGCCCTCAAGGAGATTATGGTTTAGAAGGAGGACAGTGAGCACAGGAAGAACTGAAATGGGGGTGGGAAGAGGGGAACAGGTCTGCAAAGAGCCGTTGAGGCCACGTCTCGGACGGTGTGGGAAACGCACGGTCAGGACTGTGCTCTGAGCAGACGGATGCGCTGGCAGCTGCCTGGAAAGAGGAGAGTCTGGAGCTCCAGAGAGCTTTTTGAAGGGCGACGGGGCAGGGTTAGGGGAGAGCTGGAGAGGAGGGTGCTCTCTGTAGGATGCTGGGGAGGACGAAGTCAAAGGTGACTCAGAGCTTTGGAGACCCGGTGCGTGGAGGGTCCAGAAAAGAGGATATTCTGTGTGGAATGAGTGCGTTCCCACATTGCCTCAAATGATCAAAGCTCTTTAAAAAAGAGTTTCATCGTGGAAAAGAAGAAAGCTTTGGATTCCTAACTGAAAGTTACTTTTTTTTCTGTAGGAATTTCTATATAACCTTTAAAAAAGATGTCTCTAGCTATAAAGTGTCAGTATCGCTAAGCACATCTAGTTGAGTGCGTTTAGCTTTTGCTCCAGAGGAACGACAGTTCTTTTCCTGTCACTGCCACGTCTTCGTTAGCCCCATGCTTCTTGCACACGCTGTCACGTGGTTGCTCACGTTCCGGGGGACGGAGGAAGGGCCAGTAGCTTTGGTTCAACAAATTGCGGTTTTGCCATTTGGGTTCCGTGATTATCAGTTGCTGCACAAATTGTGTTCCCTAATTATTCTGGGTCAGTCTTCGGGGTAGGCGGACTAGTGAAAGTTTGAAGTGTTGAATGGTTAGCTCAGTTTTGGATTCACTGATTTTTAGTTTCTGGCTGGACATCTGAATCCGAAAATAGATTTTTTTTTAAAATAAATTGAAAACATAGTTCTCATAGAATGGAAAATAATTTTTGCTTGTTTTCTTAACTGCGGTATTCCCCGTACACAACACAGCGTCCCGTCACTGGCAGGCACCCAGTGAATATTTGTTGAATTCAGCTTTCCATGTTGTAATACCCATATGATTTGAACTGCTCAGGAGGGGATAAAATAGGACTTTTTCTCTGATTCAGGAAGGATTGTGAAATAAGAGATCAATGTATCAATTCTTGAACCATTATAGTAACTCCTATGTTACTCACCGCAGAGCAAGAAAGTTTGGGTTTTGAAGTTGAAAGAGTTAAGTTCAAGTCCAGGGTCTATCACTTACTAGATGTGTGTGAACTTGGGCAAATTATTTAACTTCTCTGTGCCTTAGTTTCCCCATCTGGAAAATGGGAATGACAACATCTACCTCCCAGGAGTTTTGTAGGGCTTAAGCGAGATGAGATGTGTAAAGCATGTCCAGTGCCTAGTAGGTAGCAAGTGCAGGCAAAGCCCGTGTTTCTGCCGCCATGTTCCTGACTTGCCCTCCTTGTTTAGGGTCCCGCAGGGTGAAATCGCACCCAGGGAAGAGGGAGCTGGTGGTCGAATGACAGCACCAGCTTGTTCTATGCAATCTGGTTGGACACAGAGAGACTACAAAATATTTTTCAGCTAAGAAAATGGAGGCCAATTAACAGGTTTCATTTGAACTTATGCTACTTAGTTTAAACTCTACAGTGAGTTTCAGACAACAGCAAATTGAAACCACCGTTCTTTGAACAATGAACATTTCAGAGGTTGTAGTATGTGAGTTTTCCTTCTGCCTTTTCCTTATTATTTGAAGCTCTTGGTTCTTTGAGAATGTAGTAAAGTTCTATCATTTCAGACCTCAGAATTAGCATTGAAAACATGGGATTCTTTACCTGGATTGATGAAAGTAATTTATTGTTTGCTGGGTCAAACACAGCATGCTATTTGTCACACTGTGGTTTGTGTATCTTTCTATAAGCTTTCAACTTTGATCTGAGTCAAAGTACACTCAGTAGCACAGATGACAGAGTTAAAAAAAACCCAGCGATGTGCATTGTCACTCACAGAAACTCTAAATCAACAAGTACGGAGACGCAGAGAGAAAAACCCTATTCCTTTAACGAGGCGTGTCCGTTCTTGTGAGTGCACAGACCTCTGCCTTTCTTGGGGGACACAAAGGTGTGGGGCGATTTATTAGTAGAGATTGAGTTCACTGTGTACAATCAAAGGCGCCTCTTCAAGGCCAGATCCTGGCCTTGCCTGTATTTTTAGGTAAACACTCGCATTTAAAAGGCCTTGCAGAGCGGGGCTCCGCACACATAAAAGCGGCTTTCTTAAACTGTCATCAGAGTGGATTTTAGAACGTGCTTTTAATACTTACGAGGTTGATGTTTGCCTTTTAAAAAATGCTGTTTGAGATAGCTTTTTATTTAACTTTCCCGTCGGCATGGCTTTTACCCAATTCTCGGCTGCATGAAGGAAACCCACCTTGTGGGGAGGCCAGACAGAGATTTAGGGACATGCTGCACAGGTGACCTTTTGAAAGTCAAGGCTTTAAAAAAAATCCTTGTTTAAACACTATAAAAACTGGATGGAAAACAAAGGCATATAATCTGCATCTGAACATTTGGTTTCAGATTCTTTTTATTGAACTTGGGTTGATTATACTGTGAGATAAATTAATTGCTTTCCAGGATAGCTCTGTACTTCCATTTCCTCTCTGGTTCTGACAAACAACGACTCAGATCAATAAAAAGGTAGCAGAGAGAGGTTTGGGATGTAGGACATCTGTACATACTGAGCTCTTACTCTTCTAGATTATGATTCCCTCAAAGGAACATGGCTGTGCTGTTCAATCTGTGTTTGTAGAGTTAATTATTGGGAGGAACTTCAAGCTTGTGTGTTAAAAATATTATTAACAGCTGCAAAGTAATACATGGTGGTATGGATGTCACATAATTTATCCAGGCATGCCTTTATTTATTGGCATTCCCTGTTTCCTGTTTTGAAGCAATAACTTTCCTATACATTTATATTTCTATACCTAGTGTATTTTTAAAATCAAGTATACTGAGGTGAAAAATGCAAACACCTTTTTGATTGTAGAGTTCCATGCATTTTGACAAATGCAAAGTCATGTGAGCCCCTTCGCAGTTAAGACTTACAACATATCCGTATCATCAGGCTGTTTCCTTCCCTCCATTTGTAATCAGCCCCTTCCGTTCCCTCCCAGCCTCCGGCAACCCCTCACCTGTTTTCTGTCGCTATAGTTGCCTGTTCCAGAATGCCATATACACGAAGTCACACCATTTGTGACCCTTGGAATCCGGCTTCCCCCCTGAGCATAATGCCTTTGAGATTCACTCCTGTGTGACGTGTATCCATCGCTCCTTTTCATGGCTGAGATGTATTCCATTAGGTGAGTGAACCTCACTTTGTTTATCCATTCACAGGTTGATGGACATTTGGGTTGTTTCCAGTTTTTGGCAACTATGAATAAAGCTGCTACAAACATTCACGGCTGGTTTTCGTGTGAACCTATGTTTTCATTTTTCTTGGATAAATATTCAGAGTGGGATTGTTGGATCATCTGGCAGGTGTGTTTAACTTTATAAGGTGCTGTCCGAATATGTTCCAGAGCGCATTGTGGGGAGTTCCAGTTGCTTCGCATCCTCCCCAGCACGTGGTATTGTTGGGTTTTTCCCTCCTCCTTCTCCTCCACTCCCCGCTCTGCCTGGTCGCCATCCTAATGATGCACATGGTGCATCTCATTGTGCTTTAAATTTCCCCCAGTGGAGAATGATGTGGAGAATCTTTTCAGGTGCTTATTTTTTTTTCCATATATTATCTTTGGTGAAGTGTTTTTTCAAATCTTTTGCCCATTTTTTAAAAAAAATTGGGTTGTTTGAATTCATTGTATTTTTATTTCATCGTGTTCAATGCATAATGAACAGCACAGCTAAATTTCTTTTAAGAGAATCATAATCTAGGCCAGTAAGAGTTCAGGATACACGTCCTTTGTTGGATAAATGGTTTGCAAACATTTCCCCTTGGTCTATGGCACGTCTTTTTGTTCTATTAACAGTGCCTTTGCAGAGCAAACATTTCTAATTTTGATGAAGTCCAATTTACCAATTTTTATTTTCCTGGATTGTGCTTTTGGTGTCATATCTGAGAAATCTCTACCTAACTCCAGGTAACAAAGATTTCTGCCATCATTTCTTCTAAAATTTTTACAGATTCACATGTTAGCTTTGGAACTATGATTCATTTTGAGTTAATTTTTATGTAAGATGTGAGGTTTAGATAGCAGTTAATCTTTTTGCATATGGATGTCCAATTATTCCAGCAGCATTTGTTGAAAACGCTATCCTTTCCCCTCTAATTGTCTTTGCACCCTTGTCAAAGATCAAATGGCCATATATGTGTGGGTCTGTTTCCGAACTCTCTCCTCTGTTTCGCTGGTATATATTTCTTCTATTCCTTTGCCAATACACACTGTCTTGATTGCTGTTGCTTTATAATAATTCTTAAAATTGGTTGGCGGGAGTCCTCCGACTTTGCTCTTCTTTTTCACAGTTTTTTGGCTATTTTAGATCCTTCGCCTTTCCATGTCAATTTTGGAATCAGCTTGAATGTTTACACAAAAGTCCTGCTAGGCTTTTGATTGGAACTGCATTAAATCTGTAGAATGGTTGGGGAGAATCTTCCAATCCATGAACTTTGTATATCTCTCTATCTAATTAATTCTTCCTTTCTTTCATCAGTTTTATAGTTTTCACAATATGTTTTGTATTTATACCTAAATGTGTCATTTTTGGAGCTATTGTGAATGGTATCATTTTAAATTTTTTTCTAGTTATTCATTGCTTGTATACAGAAATGCAATTTTAGTGGGTTGACGTTGTATCCTGCAAACTTGCTAAACTCATTTACTAGTTTTAGAAGCTCGTTTTGTAGATTCTTTGGGAATTTCTGCAACCTCAATATCTGAGAATTGGACCAATCTTCTGTATGACTTTTATTTTTCTTTTTTGCCGTATTGAACTGGCGAGGACCTCCAGTGTGATGTTGAATAGGAGTGGTGGGTGGTTCCCTTGTTTTAAGCAGAAAGCATTCAGTCTTTCACTAGTAAGTATATTGTTAGCTCTAGGTTTTTTTTTTTTTTTTGGTAGATACTCCTTATCGGATTAAGGGATTTCCCTTTTATTCCCGGTTTGCTGAGTATTTATTGTGAGTTGATATTGAATTTTGTTAAGTGCTTTTCTGCCCCAATGCATCTGATCATGTGGTTTTTCTCTTTTGTCTGTTTGTATGATGGATTACATTGATTTTTTGAAAGTTGAACCAGCCTTGCATTCCTGGGATAAGCCCCACCTGATAATGGAGTATTGTTCTTTTTTATATATTGCTAGATTCAATCTGCTAGTGTTTTTTTGAGAATTTTTGCTTCTCTGTTCATGAGGGATGTTAGTGTGTGGTTTTCTTTATTTGTGCTGGGTTCGCCTGGTTTTGGTGTCAGGGGAGGTAGAGTAGGGTTCTGTCCTCTTATATTTTATGTATAAATATATATATGAAAGTTTAATAAAATCATGTTTGAACCCATCACCCCACTATCTGGACTAGAAGATTACCACTGCCTTGCCTCTGTTCCTTTCTTATTCCATCCCAGGATTTTCCAGCAGAGGTAACCACTGTCCTGAATTTGGTGTCTATCATTTCCTTGCTTTTGTTTATATAGTTATATTCTATATGTTTCTAATCTTCAACAATATATTTACAGTTTTCCACTTTTCAGCTTTATACAAATGGTATCATACTGAATATCATCTTCTAGGACTTTTTTCATTTAATGTTATGTTTTTAAGATTCATCCATGCTGTTGCCTATAGTTGCACGTCATTTATTTTTTACTGCTACATAATTTTTGAATGCACGGTGACTATATCTTGATTTGTTTGTCCATTCTCCAGTCAATGGACATTCAAGGTTTTCCTAGTTTATTTTTTCATTAGACTGAGGGAGTCTGTGAATATTCTTACATGTGTTTCCTGGTAAAGAGATGCAAGAATTTTTCTAGGGTATAAACCTAATAATAAAATTGCTAGGTAAGGTATGCAAATGTCCAACTTTAGAAAACAATGTTAAGATGCCTTTTGTAGTGGTTGTGACAGTGTATATTCCTGAGTGGTGTGTAAAGCTTTCACTCATCCACAGTTCTCTCCAACATTTGGCATTGTTAGGCTTCTTAAATCTAGTCAGTGTAACATGTAATCTCATTGTAGTCTTATTTTGAATTTTCCTGATTACTAAGTTAGGACAACTTTTCGTATGATAATTCTATGTTCACATTTCCTCTTCTGTGAAATCCCTGTTCATATCTCTTTTTCTATTTATCTAGTGTCATTTACCTTTTCCTAGTATATTCGTGTGTAGTACTTTATGTATTCTGAATATAGGTCCTTTCTCAGTTAGATGTGTTGCTGATATCCCAGTTTGTGGCTTATTTTTTGTTTTCTTTGTATTATCTTTTTTTTTTTTAAGATTTTATTTTTTCCTTTTTCTCCCCAAAGCCCCCGGTACATAGTTGTATATTCTTAGTTGTGGGTCCTTCTAGTTGCGGCATATGGGACGCCGCCTCAGCGTGGTTTGATGAGCAGTGCCATGTCCACGCCCAGGATTCGAACCAGCGAAACACTGGGCCGCCTGCAGCGGAGCGCACGAACTTAACCACTCGGCCAAGGGACCAGCCCCCTCTTTGTATTATCTTTTGATGAAGAGAAGTTCTTAGTTTTAATGTAGTCCAATTTATTGAACTCTTTAAGGTTATTGCTTTTTGTGTTCTGTTTGAGAGATATTTCTCTACTCTGAGATCTTGAAAATATTCACCTAAAGTGTACTTGATTTACCTGGAGTATAGTTTTGTTTATGATGTACTGTAAGGCTGCAGTCAGATTTGTTTTCGGTATTGAGACTTAACTTTCCCAGGACCATTGAATAAATAACTATCCTTTCCTCAATGGTATACAAAATTGTCTCTGTTTTATATCAACTTTCCATACATGTTTGGGTCTAATTGTAGGATTTCTGTTCTTTCCCACCGGTTGATTGTCTATTACGGTGTCGCCATCTTACATTCTCTAGATTTGTGTTTCTTGCTATCTGGTGGGAGTACATCTCCCTCCTGTCACCTCCCTTAAGAGTCTCTTGGCGATTCTTGGCCTCTACTGCCTCATATAAATTTTAAAATCAGTGTGTCACTTTCCATAAGAAGCCTCCTTGGAACTGAGATTGTGACTCCACTGCATCTACGGCAGCTGCGGGGGAGCTCATCGCAGTGCTCAGTCTTTCTGTGCATAAACCCAGGGTTTCTCTCTGCTAGTTTTGTGGTTCTTCTTTAGTGCCCTTCAATAAAACTCGATAAAACGTCTCTGTGCAGAGTTTGCCCATCTTATGTCAGGCTCATACCTCATTATCCATAAAGGTATTTTTCCTATTCAAGTGGTATTAAAGTTTTTTTTTTCTTTTCTGTCACTGGTCAAGAAATGATATTGATAGTTGTATGTGGATTGTATGGTAAGCTATTTTGATAAACTCTGATTATTTCTAATGAGTTGTCTGAATATTCATTTGTGTTTTCTGGACACTTATATCATCTATAAATAATGAAATTCCTTCTTTTCCAATTCTCATGCCTTTAATTTCTAAAAAGAAATTAAAACTTTTCTTCCTGTGCAAGCTACATCTCCTGTCCAATGTGGACTGGAAGAGATAGTGGCCATCACTGTTTAGTTTTTAATAGTAAAAGGAATGCTTCTAATATTTCACCACTAAAGTGACTTCAGATGCAGCTTTTGGTAGTTATTCCTTATCTGGCAAAAGATTTCCCTTCTATTCCTACTTTGTTGAGGGCTGGTGATCTGTTCCTTGAAAGTTTAATGAAAGTCACTTCTAAAACCATCTCAGTATGATATTTTCTTAGTGGGAAAAACTAGCGATTCAATTTCATTAATTGTTATAGGGCCACTTAGACTTTTCTTTATTTCTTGAGTCAGTTTGATTAGTTATAGTTTTTCCAGAAGTTTTTCAGTTTGTTCTAAATGTTCAAATTTGTAGGTATAAAGTTTTGTTAGCTATAAAGAAAGGTTTGTATAATATTTTCTTTCTAATTCCTGACGTGTCTGTAGTGATGTCCCTCTTTTCATTCCTGATTTATTGGTGGTTTGTTCCTTTTCTTTAAATTCTTGCTCAGTGTCAGAAACTTGTCACCTTCACTAGTCACTTCAGGGAGCAAACTTTGGGCCTTTGGTCTTCTTTGTTGAATGTTTTTATTTCATTCACTTCAGCTCTTTATTATTTCTTTTTATTTTCTTTGGTTTATTTTACATTCTTTTCTTCTATTTTGAGATGGATGCTTAGCTCATTTATTTTTGGCTTTCTTCTTTTCTAACATATGCATTTAAGGCTACAGATTTTCCATTACATTATGTGTTTAGCGGAAGTCTACATAATTTGATAATTTGATAATAATTACATAATTTGATATGTAATATTTTCTTTATGGTTTCTTTACTAATACTGTCACTTCTAATTGACCGAAAGCTCTGTAAATGAACGTTTTCTGTCTTGCATATCATCAGCGTGGGCTACAGGAGAACAGAGGTAGACCTGTAGTTTGTCCACTAGCTCTTCGATGATGGCCTGATGCAGAGAAATTTGGTGGTCAGGAGGAAAGTGGTTAACCATCTGATCTTGGTTGAAGGAGTAGCAAGGCGAGGTATTGAACCCAGTGTATCTGCTCAGTGTTTATAATCTTTCTGTGACTGCTACGGAATTGCCTATAAGGCAGGCTGTTAAAGCATAAACATTACAAAGCTAGATACGATCAATTTAACAAATATTTATCAAGTGTTGTATATGTGACAGGCACCATGCTAACTTCTTGGAATACAGGCATGAATAAGACATGTTTTCTGACCTTGAGCATTTTAAGTTTTAGGGCAGAGGGAGAAAAATATGTAGGCGGATGATTTTGGTGAAGTGTAGTAATGATTATGACAAAGGGATATAGTGTGATGTGGGAGGACCCAGCTGAGCCTGAGTGTGTGGACCTTTGAGGAGGTCTGACTCAGGAAGATTTCCTGGGTAGGTGCCTGAGCTGAGCTTTGAACCTCATATGGGTCACGGATTCAGAGCATATTCCCCATCCTGGAGGTCGTTACCCCAGCCCTGCAGGTGTTCCCACAGACCTGCTGCCGTAACTGAGTAATGAGAAGGCATTTCTACCATTCTTCTGGGCCAGCTGCCTCAGGGTGATGCAGAACGTGGTGAGACCAGAGAATTTCACAGACAGAAGCCGATTGCCATGTGTTATTTGCTGTAAGATGAGTTCCCTGGTCAGAAGCCATGTTATGTGAAATATCTGATGCTGAAAAAGGTATTTCATAATTTCATGGATGGTGATTTTGGTAAAAGCATTGTGGGCAGGAAAAGCAAACCTCTAGCCAGAGTACTTGTTACCCAGAGAGAAGACAGTTCTGCTTCTCCTGTGATAGAAATGCCATCAGCCTGCCTTCATGAGGCAACTCGTCTCCCTGGGTCCTGGTACCATGTTGAGGACTCAGTGTTGGCGTCCGCTGTTGGCAGTCTGGGCTCTCGGCGGTGGCCGTAGCCACATCAGCCTGAGTGAGTGGAAGTCCATATTGCTCAGTCCATATGTAACCTCGTTTCCTGTTGCCGTAGACACTCTGTTCAACAGTCCGTTCGACAAGGCCGTGGGTGGCTGGGGAAGAGGCTGTGTGATGTTCACAAAGCTGGTCTTCCAGTCCTTCTCTGATGAAGTGGCCCTTTGGGAAGCGTTCCCATGTAACACAAATATGTTCATGCTCTGTCCGTTGGAGAGATCTAGCCACGTGTCTCCTCCCAAGACCTCCTTGTTATCAATTTTCTGATTTATTCCTTCTAGATCTTTGCCCATCCAGCTGCACTGATAGCCACTGCTCACGATACTCTGGCCACATTTCCTTCTGGGCAGAATGAGCTTCTTGGTTGAAGTTCTGCCTACTGGGAGGATCTCTCTTAACCACCGTCCTTCAGAGCCATTCTGTATGGGGCTGTAGTGCTCCAGCTGCCCATGTTTTGGTGGTGCCAGCATATTGTGCACAGCCATCTGTACACCAGGCCTGAACTTCTCCCTCCTAAGTCAACTCCTAAGTAGCACAGCATACGCTTCCTGAGGCCGTGCGTGTGGGTTGAGAGGATGCAGACAGCAGAGCAGGAGCTGTGCGAGTCTGAGCCGCTGGCTCATGCAACTTGCTGGTGCTTTCAGAATCTCTTGGGTCTGCTCTAATAGTTGTCACTTCACCTTGACGGTGGAGAGCTGCTGTGCAGGCCCAGTTTTATGATTCTGGAGGTCAGACAATATCCACTTTGTAAGGAAGAAAAGGAAAGACAAGAAATGGGGAAAAGTAGAATTGAGAATTCTGGAGTTTTTCTTAATCAGATATTTGAGGATTCTGTTGATAAATTAGAACCAACAGATGCTCTCTAAAGTAAGTAATGGACCACGTTTCTTGTCATTGAATCCTATAGATTTTACCTCAAAAATTTTTAAACCTTATCTATTCCTTGCATTTCAATTCTCTTTGCCTTTACTGGGACTACTGCAGTACAACAAAAGGTCTCTCCTTTTCCACCCCTAAATCCTATATGTGAAGTTGAGTCAGGCGATCTCCCTAAAATGAAGATTTGGCCAGGACACCCCTTGAGATGGAAGACGTCAATGACTCCCAGTGTATTCATTCAGCAAACGTCCACCCAGAGTGCCTGCTACATGGCAGGTGCTGTGATGAACAAGATGAACAAGACTGCTCTCGTGAGGCTTATAATTTAGTGTAAGGTGAGGTGCCCCCCCAAGAGATGAGTGAACAGATAGCAGTGCCCAGGGCCCACGCCAGACCTGTGAAGTAGCTCCTGAAAACTGGGAGGAGAATCTTTCTAGACTTGTGCTTCCTGACTCCACCTTATTCAAGGTCTCATCAACGGCCTTGGTGGAGAGTCAAGGAATACCCGCGCATCGTGAGCAATGCCGAGCTGAGAGAGAAAGCGCAGGCCCTGATCTGGGGTACCCCTGTTTAACCTTGGTTGCATGTGGGGAGCTTGAAAGGCCCCCTGCCCAAGCACGTCAAAGTCTTGGGGGAGAGGGCCCCTGACACCTGCACCCCAACACTCCCTTTACTAAGGATTGTCACCTGAGCTAGCATCTGTTGCCAATCTTTTCTTTGTTTTCTTTTCTTCTTTTTCTCCCCAAATCCCCAAGTACATAGTTGTATATTCTAGTTGTGGGTCCTTCTAGTTGTGTGTGGGACGCTGACTCAGCATGGCCTCATGAGCGGCGCCATGTCTGGGCCCAGGATCCGAACCGGCGAAACCCTGAGCTGCCGAAGCGGAGCGCGGGTACTTAACCACTCGGCCATGGGGCCGGCCCCTGCAACAATCCCTCTATATTCTGTATGCTCTCAGCCTCGGCTCGGGCCATCCTTTCTCCATCGTAGTTCTTGGGTTTGGACCCCGGACCAGCAGCATCAGCATCAAGTGGGAACTCATTAGGAATGCAGATTCTTGGGCCCCACCCCAGACCCACTGAATCGGTGACTCTGGAATTGGGATCCAGACAGCTGTCCTGTTAACTAGCTCTCCAGTGAGTCTGATGAAGCTGAAGTTCCAGAACCGCTGCCCCAGGATGCTCTTCTCCCCTGATGAGGCCTCATCTTTGAGCCTGAGCTCAAGTGCCGCCTCCTCTGACAAGACCGTGCGCATCCTAACTCCATGTCCAACGTCTGTCCTGGCACTTCAGTACTCAGTCGTCATGGTGATTTTAGGTGTCTGTGTGTCTGCTAGACTCTGGGTTCCCCGGGGGACGGATTTTCTCCTATTCGGCTTTATGCTCAGGGGCCTAAAATAGCACGGAAGCACGGTGGGTGCTTCCTTAAATGTGGCCGAATGGAATTCTGCTATCTTCGTCTTCTCGGCCAGAGGCAGAGGCAGCTCTGGATGCAGGCCCTGCTTGTGGTGTTCGAAGATGCTCTGACTGGCAGCCAGCTCTGGCTCTGGGGCTCACCGCCTCTGGTCCCACTTGCTGCTGGCCCCTCAGTCCTTACTTTGCAGCGTCCTGAATCTCAAAACAGAAGCAGGCTGTGTAGCCTTTGGACGAGAGCACACGCTGGTGCCCTGGAGGCTCAGCTACAGTTCAGGACGTGCTCAGGAGCAGCGCCTGACAGCAGCTTCTAATCCAGCAAAGAGGGAAGGGGGCGTCTCCAGACAGCTGTGGATTTTTAGGACATGGAACTCAATAAAATATCTGTCTGGTTTTCTTTAATTTGTCTTCTGTAGATCACGTGCCTCAAATGGGCATTAAGTCATAATTTGGTTCTTTGTGCTCTAAGCATGAGAATACTGAAAGTCAAACCTGGTTTAGTTTTTTCCTCTTAAACACTGCTGGCTGCTGGACGTTGTCTTGCTGTGCGCCGTGGCTCACCCTTCAGAGTTTACCTGTGTTAGTTAGCCCTGTGCTTCACTGAAACGGATGGCGGTGTCGCAGTGTGAATCTGCTCGGTGTTGGAAAGGAGGCTGGACGGGAACGTGTTTACTGAGCACTCACTGCTCTCAGGTGCTGTTTTAGGTAATTTTGAGTAACTGTGTTATTTGGTCCTCATTCTACCGTTGTCTAAGATAGGCGACATGTTTGCTCTATGCTGAAAAAACTCAGAGTTGGAGGGTCTCAGACACTTGTTCAGGCCAGAGAGGTCCTCCCTGGTAGTTGTGGAGTCAGTGACTGTCTGTCTGGAGTTCGGATCTTCCTCTTCTGCGTTCAGGGCTTTTCCCGTACACTGAGCTTGTCGGAGGTACGTGCAATAAAAATTACCTTAAATTTTCAATTCTGGTTTATTATCACTGGTAAGTCTTTCTGAAAAAAATTTAATAAATTGTTTTCAATAATCTTTAGGATAATAATTATGTGACATGTCCAGATTCAAGTTCAGCTTTGTTTTATATCTATTGGGAAGAAATCCTTGAATTCTGAACACAATGTTTATGCCAAGAAAAATTACTTCTTCATGTTCTGTTTATTTAGGACTTAACTAAGAGCAGAATTTGCCAGATACACCCTATTTGTTTTCTTTAACTAGCAGGGAAAAAATCTCTAACCGAAACCACGTTGTCAGGGTCTGGCCACGATAAAGCAGGGTCGTAAATGCTGCGCCTGACCCTCGGCACCTGGGTCCAGCGCTGGGTCTCAGATGATGGCAGGACCCGCCTGGGCCTTGGAAGCACCTGACATTTCTGCTGTTTGCCTGCTCACGGGGGTGGCTCGAGGTTGGGTGAGGGGCCTCTTACCTGTGTGTAGATAATATTTGGTGGTCCTTGTGTGAACCAGCATTTTTCCTACCCTCCAACTTGCCTTAAATATAAGCTATTAAATAGGAAAAACCCTCAATAAACAAATATTTGTTGAGTGCCTACTCGCTGTCTTGTGAAATTCATTGATATGAGGACTACAATGGAATAAAATGTGCTCCCTGGGACTGTAGCTGACAGCTGAGGCAGAGCGAAGAGATTATTTGGCCCGTTACCCTTATTTTATAGAAGAGTAAATTGAGAAGGAATTAACTAAATTATACAAGGTTATAAAATTATTCATTGTCCAAAGTAAGTAGATTCATCTTCTGGTCTAATATAATTCCACAACACCTTCAAGGGGCTTAAGAGTCCAAACTAAGAAGACTCAATTAAACAAAACAATTAGATAAACAAAACAATTATAAATAATTAAGTGTCTATAAAATGAGCAGGACGTCAGGGGGAAGAATGCACGTAGCCGGATGGGTCTCAGTGAGAGACTCACCCAGCAGGGCCAGGTCGAGTTGGGAGTGGCTAGCAAGGCAGGGACGAGGGCCAGGAGCGTCACGACCGCAGAGCTGGAGGGAGAGCACGTGTGCTCAGAGGAGGGGGAAGACAGCCGTCTGACCACACGGCCCAGAGCAGAGAGCAGCGGACTATATGGTGGGGGTCACAGTGCGGCCGCGTTTCAAAGAGCCCACGAGTCTGGCAGAGGGCTTGGCCTTGATGTCCTCATTTCCTATGCAAAGATGACGTGGAAATTTATTATTTATGAAGTCTTTGATTTTTCCCAAGTTTGTCTCTGTATTTCTATAACAATTTGCATATACTTCTTATGTGATACATCAGATTTCCCAATTAGTTGTTTGTTTTAAAATATGCCTGTCTTTCCCATAACTTTGGGGCTTCTTGAGAACAGAGATTGTGTCTGTCCTGTCTCTGCATGTCCAGTGCCTGGCACAGACTGAGTGCTCAGAGGTCTTCAATGAATGAGGAGGGCAGCTGTGGGAGTCCGAGTGGAGGGTGGCGCGGTAGATAGATGCGCAGCTCAGTCAGCTGGGTGTCTGTGGGATGGGTTGGGTGCGTGGGTGGAGGATCAGGGCACGTAAAAGGAGCAGCCAGCAGACCAGACGAGAGGAGACGCAGTACCCCAGGCGTGTGGTGCTGAGCGCCTGGACTGGAGGGAAAGGAGGCAGTGCCTTTGAGGGGCGCTAAGAAGGAAGCATCTGCAGAACATGGTGAATGGTAGTTTGATGCAATGAGGGAGGCTGTGGTTGTTATCATTGCAGTTATTATTCCAGTGTGTTATTGTTCCATCGCATCTACTCTTCCTCGAGAGAAGAAAGCTGCTGTCAGTCTCATGGTCGTTCCTTGTAGATTATTTGTCTTTTCTCTGTGGTTGCTTTGAAAATCTTAACTTTCTCTTTGGTGTTTTGCAGATCCGCTACAGTATGTCCAGGTATGGGTTAATTTTTATCTACTCGGGACTCAGTATGTGTCTTGAAGTGAGAAGCTGTGCTTTTGAGGAATTCTTCGAAATTCTATGCTATTATCTTTTGAAGTGTTACCTTTCCCTCTTTCTCTCTAGTCACTCCTTTGGAGCTCTTCTGTTGGACATATGTGACATCTTATCACTCTTCTAACCTCTCCTCCTGCTTCCCATCTTTTTATGCTGTGTTATAGGTAATCTCCATAGCCCTATATTCGAGGGCAATAATTTCTTTTTTTGCTGAGGAAGATTTGGCCTGAGCTAATGTCTGTTGCCAATCCTCCTCTTTTTGTTTGGGGAAGATTCACCCTGAGCTAATATCTCTACCAATCTTCCTGTGTTTTGTGTGTGGGTAGCTGCCACAGCATGGCCACCAATGAGTGGTGTAGGTCTGCACCAAGGAACTGGACCTGGGCTGCTGGAGTGGAGCATGCCGAACTTAACCACTTGGCCACTGGGCCGGCCCCTAAATTCCTTTTTGTAACTCATTGGATTTTTAATTTTAATGATTATATTTTTCAGTTTTAGAATTTTCATTTTGTTCTTGATTAAATGTATTCTTTTTTTCCAATTATTTTATTGGTATCATAATGGTTTATAATATTGTGTAATTTCGGGTATATTATTTATCAATTACTGTATAGACTTCATTGTGCTTACCACCAGTAGTCTAATTTTTGTCCGTCACCACACATATGTGGCCCTTTACCACTTTCACCCACTCGCAGCCCCCCTTCCCCTCTGGTAACCGCTAATCTGCTCTCTTCGTCCATGTATTTGTTTATCTTCCACATATGAGTGAAATTGTGCAGTATTTGTCTTTCTCTGGCTTATTTCACTTAATATCATACTCTCAAGGACCATCCATGTTGTTACAAATGGGAAATTTTGTCTTTTTTATGGCTGAGTAGTATTCCATTGTATATGTGTACCACATCTTCTTTATCCATTCATCAGTTGATGGGCACTTGGGTTGCTTCCATGTCTTGGTTATTGTGAATAGTGCTGCAGTGAACATAGGGGTGCATAAATCTCTTTGTATTGTTGATTTCAAGTTCTTTGGATAAATACCCAGTGGTGGGATAGCTGGGTCATAGGGTATTTCTATTTTTAATATTTTGAGAAATCTCCGTACTGTTTTCCATAGTGGCTGCACCAGTTTGCATTCCCACCAGCAGTGCATGAGGGTTCCCTTTTCTCCACATCCTCTCCAACATTTGTTACTTTTTGTCTTGGTAATTACAGCCATTCTGGCAGAGGATCTGAATAGCTAAAGAAAACATGCAAATGGCCAATAGGTACATGAAAAGGTGCTCAACATCACTTATAATCAGGGAAATGCAAATCAAAATCAAAAGGAGTTATCACCTCACACCTATCAGGATGGCTATTATTAAAAAAATAAAAGATGTGTGGTTAGGATGTGGAGGAAAGGGAACCCTTGTGCACCGTGGTGGGAATGTAAACTGGTGCAGCCATTATGGAAAACAGTATGGAGGCTCCTCAAAAAACTAAACATAGGGCTACCATGTGATCCCGCAGTCCCACTTCTGGGTATTTATCCAAAGAAATAGAAATAAAGTTCTCAAAGAAATACCTGAACTCTCCTGTTCATTGCAGCTTTATTCACAATAGCCCAGATATAGAAACAACTTAAATGTCCATCTTTGAATTGACAGTGGATAAAGATGAATGGATAAAGAAAATGTGGTATATACATACAATGAAATATCATTTAACCTTAAAAAGAAGGATGCCCTGCCATTTTCAACAACATGGCTGGACCCAGAGGGCAGGCAGAAAGACAAATCCTCTGTGATTTCACTTATATGTGGAATCTAAAACAGTCAAACTCATAGAAACAGTAGAATGGTGGTTGTCAGGGGCTGGGGGGAGGGGTAGAGGGGAGGTGGTAGTCAGAGGTATGAAGTTTCCCTTATGCAAGATGAATAAGTTTTAGAGCTCTGCGGTGCTGCACGGTGCCTGTAACTAACAAAACTGTGTTGTTCACGTCGAATTTGCTGAGAAGGTAGATCTTAGGTTAAGTGTTCTTATCACACACACACACACACAATAATAATAAAGGTTGGGAGGACACTTTGGGAGGAGATGGATATGTCTGTGGCCCTGGCGGTGGGGATGGTTTCACAGGTGTGTAGTTATCTCCAAACTCATCGACATGTATATATTAAATACGTACAGCTTTTTACATGTCAATCATTCCTCAATAAAGTGGTTTTAAAAAAAGAATATTAGAACCCGAAAAGAAGGCCTCGTGCAAAGAGAATATGCTTTACTGGCAGCATTATGAGGGCCTCACCAAATATAGGAGGACCCTCCCCGTTCCTCCATCTAGGGTTCTCTCCCTGTTGTTCAGCTCTTATTGGTAGTCTTCAATTATCCCACTTATTTCAAATTTATAAATTTGTTTCAGATTTTACGTATAAAGCATGATTTTTTAGTTAGGCAAGTCAGCTAAAAAGAACCATCAGTGAATTTCCTGATAATCTCTGAGCATTTCACATCTATTGGAATTACATGTGAAACCCTTATGAAAACTGGCTTTTTTTTTAGCCAGAAGGACAATAGGATCTGACTACTATGAGTAGGCATGTCAGCCCAAGAAAAACCTCCCCGAAACTCTGCAGTTTTACCAATGTGGGCCAAATTGTGTGGAAGAAATTCTCATGACAATGAATTCATCGTCAATTCAGTACTTATTCCTATAACCCCTAAGTCCTATTCTGTTCATTTGACATTTCGCATTTCAGTTCAGGGTACTGATAAATGTGTGTGTGTGTGTGTGTGAGAGAGAGACAGAGAGAGAGAGGGGGTGATAGGTGAGTGGGTTTGTGAAAGAGAAGTAAACCTCGTTCATTGGTGTAGACAGATGCAAATGGTTTCTCTTCTTTAGTTGGCGCCTCCAGTTAATGCCGGATGAAAGCAATGACAGTTACGTTGTATGTTGTTTGGATGTTGGCTACTCATTAAGTTTAAGTTCAGTATAAAAGTGCACACACACGTTAGCATTTGAACACATTTCATCGAGCACACACTTTAAAAGCGCCGGCCGTGGGCAAGTACTTGAAAGGCGGTTGTTAGGTCCTTTTGCACCTTCCTGCTGTTTCAAAGGCACGATTGGCCGAATAGAGCACAGAGATCATCAATCTTATGAAACCGCCGTGGAGGTGCTGGGAACTGTTTTATGGGAACTATCTTTATGCTGAGATCTAGCTATGGGTGCTTTCTGTGAGAGGGCCCAGCTTTGCCTTAAATATGACTTGGCTGCATTCACTCTGTGAAGTCTCTATGCTTTCATGGACATCTTTCCTAGAACTCCTTTTAAGTCTGGTTTTGGTTTTTTTTGGGAACTTGTAACGCGAAACTATAAGCTATACTTGGATTCTAAGGTTAGTTAAGAAAGCTCATTTAACTAATATTGCAGCAAAAATACTGAACCTTTGCAATAAACAGGATAAGATACTATGACTGCGCCAGTGATAACACCGCTGAATGAGCGACATGTTCTTTTCTGTGAACCCGAATCCTGTGCAGGCTCCCTGACTGCCAGCAGCCTTGGACATGGTGGGCTCCCCGCCCCAGGGCCTCGTCTCTGGGACCCGCCTCCCCCACTGCTCCTTGGCAGCACTCCTGTGAACTTGTTCTCTCTACCCACCTTGTGAATGCTGGCGCTGCTCAGAGCTGGCCCCGTCGGCTGCCTCCGCTCTCTCACCTCCTCCTGAGTAATCCCGTCGACCCCCATGCCGCCACTGCCATCCACCGGATTGGTCTCTCCAGGTCCACCTCCCTGCTGGTCTCCACACCCACCCACTGTCTGCACAGCATCTCCCTTGCATGTCTCACAGTCTCCTAAAGCTGAACTCACGGCCCTCTCTCCTCAACGGGGTTCTTCTAGGGTCCCCAGCTCTGGTATCAGCAGCCCATCCACTCAGTTGCTCACGCCCGACCCCTGGGCATCCTTGACCCCTCTGCCTGTGTGCAGCAGAGGCAGTGACTCAGAGGACCCTGCAGTCTCTGTCTCCCGCATGCGCCTGGCTCCACCCCCGTTCCCTCCACTGCCAGCATCCTGGGTCAGACTCCACGGCGTCTCAGGGGGGCCTCTGCACCTCCCTTCTGATGTGCTTCTGCTTACTTAATTCCAGCCCAAGGAGAAGAAAACTGATTCCTCTGGCGACAGCAAGGCATCAGTAAGAAACAGTGACTCAGCGTTATTGTGCATTTTCCAAGAACAGCCCTCCAGGGAGGGCCGCTGCAGGTGGGAGAGGAGCTCTCCTTAGGAAGTCCCGTCCCCGCCCCACCCCCACCCCCACCCAAGGGCGGATTTGGTCCCAGTCTGTGTCTCCACCCTTGGAGGTGGCAGCGTCGGGTGGGGCGGAGGGCACTCCTGGGACTGTATTTCACTGCAGATAGTGGAGGAGGACTGCAGGAATTTACGCACGCGAGAAGTCTGGCAAACTGAGGCTCGCAGGGCAGCTCCACAGGATAATCTGACCCTCAGGATCCTTCTGTCTTTCTGTTTTGCTGGACGGATGTCCATTCTCACGACTGCTTCGTTGTCTAAAATAGCTTCTGATGCTCCAGCCGTCCTGACAAAACCGGCAGGGAAGGAAAGGAAGAAAGAAACAGGAGGCCCCTTTCCAGCTGAGTTAGGCATCTCAGAGCCCTTCCTCTCGCACCCCCTCGGCCAGAGCAGCGCCCTGCAAACGTCAGGCTCTGTCACCAAAGCCCAGGGAGATGATGGGCAGCAACCAGCCATCCTGGCCACAGTGGGCGTGACTGTGCGGCCTTTTCTGTGTCACATTGATTGGACCAGGCTGTGGGCCCACAGCTGAGGTGGGGGTGCGGAGGGCGGAGACGGAGACTGGAGAGGCAGCCATGCATTCTGCTGGTTCGAAGTCACTTAGTCCAAAGCAGCTTAGGGGAAAAGGCCCCTATGTGTCCAGCCCCATTTACTGGATTGTACACTGGGGCTGGGGGCTGACGGCCAAGGACACAGTGAAGTGCCCCTCGGCCTGATGGCTGTTTGGCTCCTGTGTCTCCCTCAGGGACTCACGGGGGCTGAGCGTGGTGGCGAGGGGCAAGACCCAGGATGCCCGGGTCCCCTCCCCAAAAGTCAGCACATAGGTCCCTGTTGTCCCTTTATTTCCAACAACTAAGATAAACATGTTCTTGCTGTGTGGACCGAGGTAGTTCAGAGCCCACCGTCTGCTATTCATTTAAATCAGCATCACTAGTCCGTCCTGCTTTTGTAAGTAATTTGCTCAAGAATTGGGAACCTTGGCAGGGGAATCAACTTTTTTACGGACAATTTACGCCTCATGTGCTTATTGGTCGTTTGTGTGCCTTCTTTGGAGAAGCGTCTGTTCAAGCCCTTTGCCCATTTTTGAATTGGGTTTGTTGTTGTTGTTGGGTTGTAGGAGTTCCTTGTATATTCTGGATATCAGCCCCTCTGAGAGACGTGATTTGCAAACATCCCCGCTGTTCCGCGGGTTGCCTTTGAACTCTGCTGACGGTCTCCTTTGATACACAAAAGTACCGCTCGTTACCTTGCGGATTTAAACGAATAGGAGGCTTTCTTAGAAACAAGTGCTTTTGTAAAGCAGAATTCCTCACTGGCTTGCTTCGTGATGCTTTAAAAAATAGATATACTTAAAAATCTCCTAATCCACAAATTAGCAATAATGGTGTATAATACTGGGAAAATACCATTCCTGGTGCGCCATGAAAACACACACAAAACATCACTTCCATCTCTAGATGAGGATGTACAATGTTGCACAGATTTTTTTTTTACGTTTCCTGGCTTAATGTGGCCATTTCCTCTGGCGTCCAGTTAAATGCGTAACCCCTTCTGAGACCCAGGGACGCGTCTGGGCTCCCTGCTGTCCCTCTCGCCGCCCACTGAGGAGCTGGTGGGGCTCCACTCGATACAGGAGTTCTGCCAAGTCAGGGCACAGCTTGAGGCCCCATCGGAACTTCATCTTTTAATTACAGAAATGTTAAAGAAATAGTCACGCGGGTAGCAAAGATTGGCTTTTCAGCTGCTATTTTATGGCGCTATTAACTCAGAAACACCATTACTAAAATGTAATTTTTATTATTACAATTAAAGACTGATTTGACTTTATGAGATCATGCATTTTTATTTTATGAAAGTTTTATAGTTAAATTCAATTTAAAAGGTTACTCTGTATTGGAAGTAAAAGATAAGCAAGTACAGTATTAGAATTCTACTGTACTTCTCTCGCGAGTCCGAAGTTAGACATTTCATGCAGCCAATTACTTGGTAGAAACAAACGTTTCCTGATAAAACCACATAATAGCTGAAGAAAAACAAACTTGGCTTGTTCTGTTTGTGAAATAAAATAAACGTGGCTTATTTCTGTGAGATCACAAGCAGCTGTGTGCTTGTTAGATATATTAACTTAAGCTGACTGTCAATTTTCTGCGGAGCATAAAAGTTGCTTTCCTTTCAGCTGAATCTCGGAGGGAGGTGTTTCTTTGGATCAAAGTGAGCGTTCGTTGCTGTTTTATTGTTTGCGCGGTGAGAAGTTGTGCAAATGGACGCCAGCCACTCAGAGCACCAGCTTCTTGTCCTAACGTTTCACAGAGGGAGGAAGTCTGGGGCGCTGACCAGGGTATGTTTGTGTCCCGAAGATGTGCACAGCCATCCCGTGGCTCTGACGGCCGGCTCAGGACTTAGGAGGTTCCCATGCCAGTTTTGAAGGCTTTTATGTTGTTTTGATGGAGGAAAGGAATGTAAAAGAGTATTTGCACCAAATAGATTAAGCTGTTAGTAAACATGTCCCCTTGAAGTTAACTGATGTGGGGACAAAGGAAGTGCTTTGTCGTTGTCAGCTGGGTTTGTCTTAAGTCACAGGGACAAACAAGTGGAGCAGGGGCCCTCTTTAGACCCTCGAATTGGAGAGGCTCCGTGAAATGAGGGAGGATGGAATTGTATTCTTCCCTCATTTACTTCGCTAAAAGCTCGCTCTTCTATCTCTCACTGGTTTTTCCAAGATCAAATTAGCATAGGGACAAATATTACTCAGGAATGTGAGTTCTTTAAGGTCTCAGCACTTGTGATAAATAAGTCTTGCTTGTAAGTGGCTGATGGCAAATCCCTGTGGCCGCCCCAGAGCCACTGGCGATAATTAATCTCACCATCAGCCGTGAAAGAGAGGGAGCTTGCTGGCCGTTCTGGGCTGGGTTGCTGGGCAGGCCAGGCCCTGAGAGAGGCTGTCCTGGAGTTGGCACTCACTTCCTGCCAGCACTAGTCACTGGGCCCTCACCCATTAAAAAAAAAAAAGGAAAGAGAAAGAAAGGACTCTAGGTTCTGGGGGCCTTGGCTGGTGGTCTTTTGGTCCTGGAGGGGCATATAAAGCCCAAAGGAATTCTGAAGGAGGAGAAAGGGCATGAGACCCACGGGAAGTGGGGTGCCCTCCCGGCAGACTTTGGTGAAGCCAACTTTTCAGTTGTTTCAGTTTCAAAAGATGAGTGTTTGGGTTTAAACTGGCCTGTGTCAGAGAGATGCCGGAGAGCCAGGATGGAAATGTAAGATGTGGACGCTGAGTTTCTTCTCCTTGCAATAGTTTTTTTTTTTGTAAGGAATAGTTACTTCCAGTAACTCATGAAGTTAGGGTTATTAGCTGACCAAAACTGGGAGCTCACCAAGAAAAGTTCACAGTAATGACAAGGAGGTGTCCTGGGGCCCAGTTGTCAATCTTGGTGCTAACATTTCTTGTAGGAATTCTCAAAGAAGATGCCTCTATAGGCAATCGTGAACTGAAAAATTCCAGTTGGAGAATCACATGGGTCTTTTAAGTATAAAGGATTGACCAAATAAGAGGATGTCCTCCCCTTTAAAGCTGCCAGGGTCCTGCAGGGGTGTCTGTGGGGAGCGTGTCCCCAGGGAAAGGCATGGATGTGGAGGCCTTGGCACGCTGGAACATGACTTCTGTGCTCATTCCACACGCGTCAGCTGGAGTCCCTAACAGAGTGTCAGGTCCCAGGAACCAGGGACTGTGTCTTCTCCTGCTTCTGTGGGATCCCAGGAACTTCTCTCCTCACAGCCTCAGTCCTAAAATGGATGTACCAGTCCTGAATTCACAGGGCGGTGTGAGTCATAAACCGGATAACAACATGTCACACACACAGCAGATAGCCTAGTGTGTTCCAGGGCTTGGTGAAAACTAGCCCTCCCTTGTCTCGTAATCAGAGCTGGTTCAGAGACTTTTCCGTGGGCTGTGCCCATTCACCCTTGTTCTCGCCTAACCGCCAGGTTTATGGTGGCCAGCCGTGTTTGTCTGATTAGGAGTTTGCAGTGTCCTTACTACTTAACCCTGTGACCCAGACTGACAACGTCAGACTGGTCACCTCTGGAATGACTTTGTGATGCCATCACAGTGACATATGGTTACTAGGTACCGCTCAGAGGAGGGTCTTGTTAGATGCTTCCCCGCAGTCAGAGGGGGTACCTCTTCTGTGTGAGGCTGTGACGGTCATTAAGGAGTGACTAGGGATGAGGGGTGGAACGGCCTAGCGGCCGTGCTGGATTCGTTGCGTCTTTGTCCTGTACACGCAGAAAGCTCCATGTCCTGGCTTCCCTTTCAGTTGGGTGTGGCCGCGTGACTGAGTGTTAACCGATGGAATTTAAGCAGAAGTCGTGTGTCCTACTTGTGGTCTGGCCGTGGAGAGTTCTCACAGGCAAGGCTTTGAACTCTCCCTGTCCGCCACTAATGTTGACACCCCGAGAGACCTCAGCAGCCGTGAACGAAAGATGGGAGAGCCTTCACTAGACTGGTGTTTCGAGGAGAAATACAATTTTATTCTGTTAGGCCGTGGAAATTTGGGGGGTTGTTTGTTACAGATGCCGATGTTCTCTTTGTTAATAACTCTGGGAGCACCATCCCTCAATTCCTGAACTGGAAAACAGGCAACAGCTGTAACGCTTTCTTCGCTCTCATTTCCAGGCCAACTCCAAAGCCTGTGTTTTTGTTTTTCTTAACTGTTTTTGAGATGATTTTAGACTCAAGAAGAGTTGCAAATTATTACAGAGTTGCCATATATCTCTCACCTGGCTTCCTCTAAGCTTAACATATAACTGTCATATAATCAAAACTAACAAAACACCGCAGAAACGAACACTGGCCCAATAGTTACTGGATTTCACTAGTTCAGGGACCTGTGAAGTGTGGCAGGAGCGAAATGTGAGGCTCTTGCATAGTTTCCATTCTGGGAGCAAAGTGTGTCTGCACACAGATGGAAGACAACCAGCTCCCCTCACGTTCCCACCACAGACAGATGCCACGGGCAGCACAGAACCAGACGCGTTCTCATGTTGGATTGATGTGATAATAGAAGTAACTAGAAATGGGAGCCTCACTTGATCCCAGGGATGGGGCACCACCTGACTGTCCTGGAGGAGGTAGTAGGTGGGAACCTTGGTGAAGGCAAGAGAAGAAGGCAAGGAATGAGAACTTGGATATGAAGTTAAGTATTCTTAAACATTTAGGGCTTTGCATAGATGTACAAATACAGGCACGGTGTCCGCAGACTTGTTGGGCCCAGTGGGCCTGTTGCTCCCGCACAGACTGATGAAGGAAAGCACTGGCCGTGAGTCTTGCCGTTGCATATCCGTTTTGCTTGCTTATTCTATTGTGATCGCTGCGCTGGATAAACCATGAACTGGGAAATGGCATGAGTTGGCCTGGCATCAGAACAAGCTGGAATCCATTGCTTGGATGTTGCCCTGTCCTCTTACCATTGCCCAGAAGCGTTAGGTGCCCCAGACTGGGGGTGTGCAGGGGTCATTGATGGAGCTAGCTGCACTCCTGTGTGTGGTGTGTCCTGCTTATAGTGTCCCATTGGATCTTCATGGTGGCAATACTCGTCTTTGTCCCCTCTCCTTTGGCTCCCCATATATCCGCATGGAAGGATGTACACACGGGATAGCTACGTTTTGGGATTGAGGGTGGGGTCCAGCGTAGGGTTCTGCTGGAGAGGACAAGTGTGAGTGGGAAGCGCTGTCCTTCAGAGGTGAGGGGAGAGAGCACATGATGGGCACGGGGAGAGGAAGCAAGGGAGATGCAAGCACATAGGAGATGATTTCGTCTGATAGCTCTGCTTAGGGCCCATGTGTTAGTCCGCTCAGGCTGCATAACGAAATGCCTCAGACTGGGCAGCTGAAACAGCAGAAATTTATTCTTTCATGGTTCTGGAGGCTGGAAGTCTGGGATCAAGGTGTCGGCAGGGGGCGTTTCTCCTGAGGCCTCTCCTTGGCTACGGGCGGTCACCTTCTCTGTGTGTCCTTCCTGGTGTCCCCCCCTTCTCGTGAGGACAGCAGTCATGTTGGATCAGGGCCCTGCCCTTATGGCCACATTTAGCCTCATTGCTTCCTTAAAGGCCCATCTCCAAATACAGTCGGAGTTGGGGTCAGGGCTTTAGCATAGGAATTTTAGGAGGACCGTGGATAACAGCCTCCTGTGACTATCTGATCTGTAGATTGGGGCCCTGTTGCCTAGTTACCATCAGTTTTAAAATAAGAGCAGGAGACTCTCTTGCCAGCCACAATGATCCTTTCCTTCCTGAAGACGTGGATGCTGGGGACAGACACGTAAGTCAATAATGACCTCAGCCCTAGCATGTTCTGTTGTGTGCACACCACACGGTGTCTGACCTGAGTGTCCCCCCAGCTTTTACACCGAAAGAGCAAGTGCGTGAGTTCCTGGCCCGGGATATGCTCCAGGTTTATAACCATGGACGATTCCTACTTAATTGCTATTTTGACCCATAGTTTCCTATAACCTGGTTATTAATTATATCTGCTCTTCCTGCCTCATAGGTTTTCATGAAGATTGAATAAGATCACATAAGATCATGGAGTGAAACCCTTGGTCCTTATTGGACTCAATCATTTGGCTCTTTAGTTCCATAGATATTTATGGAGAGCTTGTTATCTTCTAGCAGGTGTTAGGGATGGAAAACTGAAGAAGACTGACATTGTTCTGAAGACAAAGGAAAGACGAGGAAGGAGAAAATGATCTCACAGACAGATCATTTCAGAAAGATGCATGTGGGCGCGACATGCTGTCCACGCACGCGGGAAGGGCATTTAGCTCAGCCTGGGCTCAAGGGTGGGGCTGTCAGAGAAGAGTTCTAGTTTTTCTAATGTACTGCAATCAAACTGAAGTAAACTGGAACATAATGCCTGAATATTCCTTTAAAAAATAGAGTCCCCAGTGCTCCTGAGAAAATCACTCAGCAAGTAGAAAATAATTCAGCTACTGGATTCAATGTGTTCAGATACTGCATTAAATAGTGTACATAGAAAATCCAAAAGAATCCACAGGTGAACTGTTGGAATTAATAGGTAAAGTTTTCAAGGCCGCAGGATATAAGGTTAATAATAATTGCATTTCTATATGTTGTCACTAGATAATTAGAAATAAAATTTTAATAAATTACCTGTAGCATCACAGACATGAAATATCTAACAGAAAACCTAGTGAAAGATGTGCAAGATGTCTATACTGAAAATTATAAAACATCGCTGAAATAAAGAAGATTCTCATACGTAGAGAGACTTGCCACATCCATAGATTGAGAGACACACTTCTATAAAAATGTCATTATTTTCAAGTACGTCTGTAGATTCAGTGCAATTCCAATAAAAGTCATGCAAATATTTTATGGAAATTGGTAGGCTCTTTTTAAAATTTACATGAAAATAAAGGGCCGAGAATAGCAAAGGGAATTTTGAAGAGGAAAAATGTTGGAGAATGACCTATGTTCTAAACATCCAAAGACACCATAGATGAGAATGGCCGAGAGGTTTGTGAGGCCCCGTGTTGTAAGACGTGTCTAATCTCATTATTCTCCATACCCCTTTTCTGCTCTCACTTATTTCCTTCTGTCTTTGTCAGCTCAGGCTGCCATCACAAAATGCCATCATTGGGTGGGCTTAAACAGACTTTATCTTCTCAGAGTTCTGGAGGCGGCAGGCCCAAGATCAGGGAGCCAGCAGGGTCAGGTTCTGGGAGGACCCTCTCCCATGGGTTGCAGGCGGCTGCCTTCTCCTATGACCTCCCATGGCCTGTCCTTGGTGGGCTCTCTGGTGTCTCTCTCATAAGGACACTAATCCTATTGGATCAGAGTCCCAGCCTTATGACCTCATTTAACCTTCATTACTTCCCCAGAGAGCCCATCTCGGCAGCCACACTGAGGGTCAGGGCCTCGACACATGAACTTGGGGAGGACACAGGCACTCAGTCCATATCACCTTCCCTCTCCTTTTTAAGGATTTACCAGCTTAAGTTGGACTCTTAGCTCATTAATTTTTAATTTTTTTCTCACATGCACATAAGGCGAAGTATTTCTCTTCAGGTACCGTGTCAGCTGTTTCCCCAAATTTTATTTATTTATTTTGCTGAGGAATATTGGCCCTGAGCTAACATCTGTGCCAACCTTCCTCTATTTTGTACGTGGGATGCCTCCACAACATGGCTGATGAGCAGTGTGTAGGTCTGTGCCCAGGATCCGAACCTGTGAATCCTGGGCTGCCGAAATGGGACGCACAAATTAACCACTATGTCACCTGTCCGGCCCATTTCCTCAAATTTTAGATGCATATTACATCGCTTTTCATTTGATTCTAAGTTTGTAATTTCCCTTTAAAATGACATTTGTTGGCCCAGCCATGTATTTTCCTCCTGTCTCATTCAGCTGTGTGAGTGCAACAGTGCAGAGATTAAATGTTGGATTTAAATATTGTTTTTAAAACTGAGTTTTTAAAATTTAAAAAGTGAGCATGTATTGTGAGAGTATGTGTGTGTGAGTGTGGTGTGTATGAGTGTGTGATGTGCATGAGTGTGTGGTGTATGGTGTGTATGATGTGTGTGGTATGTGGGTGTATGCAGCGTGTGTGAGTGTGGAGAGTGTGTGTGTGTTGTGCGTGTGTGAGTGATGTGCGTGCAGAGTGCGCGCGTGTGCGGGTGTGGCGTGTGTGTGAGTGTTGCGCGTGTGCGGGTGTGCAGCGCGCGTCCCCCTCCGCGCTGGCGCAGGGCTCCCCTGGGGCGGGTCCGTCCGCGCTCCATCCCGAGGCCGCGTCCCCGTGGGTGTGAGCGGCGCGCGGGGCCCGCAGGCGGCTGCACAGGGCGCCCCCCGCGCTGCGGCCTCACCTCGCGGCCTCGGAGGGGGGCGCGTCCCCGCCCGCCGGGCCCGGCGCCCCAGAGCTCCCGCTGCAGCCCGGGCTCAGCCCCGCCCCCCTTCGGAACCGGCCGCGGGGTCGGAAGCTGGCGGCCCCGGCGGCCCGGGTGCCGGCCCTGGGCCCCCCGGTCACCCAAGTCTGGGCTGGCTCACTGCCTCCCCCGGCTTCCCTTTTCACTCTCGGCCCCTGGGGCTTTCTGCTCTTTCTCTTGAGCTCAGCTATGGGTTTTTAACTGCTCCTCCCTGACCTCGTTCTCCCTGTGGAGTGCTGGGAGACGCCCTGTTTGCATCAGTCCCGGCCCCCAATTCCTGGAAGCAGGCCACGATATTGTTTCATCAGGGTATGTTCAAGCACAAGCTTTGTTTTATTAAGTGAATGACACCCCCTCACCTGGCCTGGGGTGAGTGAGTCTGGATTAAAAATAATAGTTCATAGCATTCATTTGATCTGTACTTCCCCCCAAATCGTTGGCATTAGCATCTTCCCTCTTCCTTCGTGCCGATGTGCCGCTGATGTGTCGTGTCCACGCAGCAGCTGGTCTTACTTCAGGAGGAGGACGCTGGAAGCCGGCTGTGGAGTGTCCCCCTCAGGGGGCAGGTCTGGCGTCTCATGGCTTGTCCATCGTGACTTTTCACACGTATCGTTTGTCTGATATGCTAACAATTCCACCACCCACGTCTGGGGGCCCATTTCCTTCCGGTGACATTTCGCAATCCCTCTGCTTTTTCCCATCTGTTGATTAGACTGAAAATCCATCAAGGACCAACTCTTTTTGCAGCGTGACTAAATTCTGAAGACATCTAGGGGTTCTTTGGGAGGAAATGGGTGACTAGATAAAAAGATATCTCTAAGTATATTGAGCAATCCTGAGAAGAGTGTTATTGGAGCACCTAAAATTATTTAATTCCCTTCCTTTTCTGCTTTGTTGAATTTCATAAGAAGCTTAAGTTATGAAAACGAAGCAACTATCTTGCACTTTGGCCGGCTGCCTGAAATGGTTTTAAATTGGATCTTATAAATATTCCATAAAGTTCTACGTTAAGGGGACCGCTTTTTCCTGGCAGTTAGCCTGTTGGATGGCATCTTAAACATTTATGCCATTTTTGCAAAACTTGACAAAAACATTTCAGATATTAATAGTTTTGTTAATAAATTACTCAGCACAAAAACTATATATTATTTAAGAAAATCCTTGGAACGAGTCACTCTGCTGTTTTACTTTTGACACTTGGCAAGACGTCACTAGTCTACAAAATATCCGTTTAGCGCTGTACCTCAAAGGGAGCATTTAAAAGATTCCCAGTGCAATGTCACCGTGCTGTCTTCTCGGTCAGGAGAGGCAGCCAACAGACCAAGGTCTCTGGCTGCATGTGAAGAACTCATCACTTCTTCTCAGTTCTGTCGGGCGTTTGGTGTCCCAATCAGGACTGACCCCAGTGATACCAAGGTGGTGTGCATCAGTACAGTGTATATGAATACACATCTTCATATAGAATTGAAACTATTTTTTTAGATAGTGGTAAAAGTGACATCCTCAAATTGCAGTGTATTCCATATTTTAACACACCAAACCATTAAGACATTAATTTATGCTACCAGATTAATTTATTTGGGGAAGACTTTAAAATTAAGAATGTCCTGCCATTTGGGGGGCACTTCTTATAACTCTATCCTTAATTTTAAAAGTTTTAGCTCTTAAATGATTTTTTTTTTTTTTTTTTGGTGAGGAAGATTTTTCCCTGAGCTAACATCTGTTGCCGATCTTCCGTTTTTATTGCCTGAGGAAGATTAGCTCTGAGCTAACATCTGTGCCAATCTTCCTCTATTTCGTATGTGGGATGCTGCCACAGTGTGGCTGGTGAGTGGAGCAGGTCCACGCCCAGGATCCCAACCTGTGAACCCAGGCCGCCAAAGTAGAGTGCATGGAACTTTAACTACTCAGCCACTGGGCCGGCCCGATCTTTTAGTTTTGAATTTGGGTTTGTGATTCCTATTCGCATCAAATTCTATGAAAGATTATGCTTCCCAAGTGTGTGCATATGTTTGTACTGGCTGCTGGCTCAGTGAGGCGTGAGGCAAGCTCGGGAGTGTTTATTTGGGTCTGATCTGGTGATGAGCTGCCTGTCAGGTGTGTAATGACAGGTGGACGTGCATCTCGGCGTTGTGCTCTTGTGTCTCAGGTGAGCGTGGTGTATGTTGTGAGTCTGGCGCTCCGTTTCTTGCTTTTAGAGTTTCCTACTCATCTTCTTTCAGACTTCTGGTGCGGGCTGAGCAGAGAGTGGCCTGAGACCCCAAGGGACAATGTTAAACCCTCGGCTGTTTTCAGCTTTGTAGGGCGCTGTGCAACTGGAACAAAATGCAAGAGTAGGTTGGACACAGAGCTGAAAAAATGGCTCTGTAACCAGCAACTCCTGATTTCGGATGCTCATCAGAACTCATCATTATTTTCATTGGTTTGCTTTATAATAGGATATTAATATATTTATTAATTATTATACACATTATATACGTCCAATATACTATCACAAGTGTCTGTTTTGTATATTGAGGTTCCATGTACATTTTCTTTTTCAGAAAAGGGTTCTGCTACTAAAGATATTTGAAAACTCTGCCAGGCTGGTGAGAGCACGGATGTGAACTCAGGCAGAGCTGAGTCTGAATTTTGGCTCTGAAACTACTAGACTTACCACTCGGGCCCAGTTACCTAAGCTCTGAGGTTCAGTCTCTTTACGGGTTGAGCATGGATTACACCTCCTCCGGGGGTCTGACATGAGGGTTGGGTGAGTGGTGTGTGCACCATCAAGTGTGGTGTGCAGCATGCTGACATAGATGGTGTTTATTCATGTTGGTGTTATTGTGATGGGATAGGCTTCTTCACTTTAAAACAGTACAATCAAGAGTCAGGAATTCACGGGCTGGCCTGGTGGTGTAGTGGTTAAGTTCACGTGCTCTGCCTTGGGGCCCAGGATTCATGGATTTGGATCCCAGGCGCAGACCTAGCACTGCTTGTCGGGCCATGCTGTGGCAGCCTCCCACATGAAACACAGGCAGTTTGGCACAGAGGTTAACTCAGCAACAATCTTCCTCAAGCAAAAAGAGGAAGATTGGCAGCAGATATTAGCTCAAGGCCAATCTTCCTCAAAAAAAAGAAAAAGAAACATGGTGTTAATCAAAATGTAAGTTTAGGAGTGAAGAAAGGTAACAAATGTGTGGAATAGGGCTATTTTTATGTATGTTGTGTTTACATTTGATAAAAAATAATTACCATTTGGCCTTCAAATTATAAAACAACATTAATGAACGCAACAGAACTTATCTTACTGTATTTTGTAGTGTCTCTGTGTGCAGACTCACAGGTAGTTGAGAATTGCACAGTACAGTTGTGTACATTTAATAATTGTTGTATTATTTTCATCAATTTAGAATGATAGAATTGTGAATTTGAAAGGAATACCAGAGATTATCTAGAGGATGTCTCTTCGCTTTACAGATGATGAAACTGAGGCCAGAGAAGTGAGGAAACTTGCATAGACTAGTTGCTAGTTAATTAGCAAGAGATCAGAGCAGGAATCTGGATTTCTTGATGCTCCGGCGGATGCCCATGCCTCCATCTTTGCTTGGTGACCATTTGTTGCTGGGCTTCCAGGATGCTCTGGTTCCAAACATTCAGTCTCGTCCTGAGATGGGGTGTCAGATAAATGCCAGCCTGTGCGTGTCATGACTTTTGGAAGGGATGATAGGATCTCTGTCGATAGGGTAACTTTGAAGACTTATTCCAAGGGCGTATAGTTCTCTGTTAGACAGTGACAACCCACTGTGGAAGCCATGGGGCTGTGTCCTTTATTCATTTCCTATTCTCCATCTGAAAACTGCATAAGCCAGAAGAAGCAGGAGCCCTGTCCTCAGCAGTGTTAGTGAGCGGTGAGCAGTGAAAGATGAAAAGTCCACTGACTGAACTGAGATAATTTCTTCATGGGGAACTTATATTAGGTTAAAGTCTATGCTCTTCCCCTTCCATTTGCAGCTTATATACCCCAGATCTGAAAAGATCTCATGAAAAGTAAGCTGGGCATGGATATCGATGAAGAGAGAATTCAGCATGCTGGAGCTTTCATTGAGTAACTGGTTTATTAACTTATCTGTCCATTCACCAAATTGTCATTAAGGGCTTCCTACATCCTGAGGTCACAATCCTTAACACATGGTAGATGCTTACTCAATGATAGATGTTATTATTATTATTTGTTAGTATCTATCCTTTTGCTGAGATGTGCTGAAACATGTTAGGTTCCACCCTTGCAGAGCTCCAAGCTGAGGCACAGGGCTGTGGGGGGTCAGGGGGTCAGAAAGCACGATGGGTATTTGGAGACCACGTTTAGTGGGTCTTAGTTTTTTTATCTACTCTGACAAGACAGTCTCTGTCTTTTAATTGGTGTATTTAGACCATTCATGTTTAAAATGATTATTGATGTAGTTTGATTGCTATCATGTTCATAATTGTTTCTATCTGTTGCTTGTTCTTTATTTTTTCCCCTCTCTTTTTCTGCCTTCTCTGGTTTTTATGTTACATGGTTAAAATGTTCCATAATCCCATTTCCTCTCCTCTCTTCGCACATCAATTATACTTATTTCTAAAATTGTTTTTAGTGGGTACCCTACAGTTTGCAATATACATTTACAGCTAGTCTGAGTTCATTTTCAAATCACACTACACTGCTTCATGAGGAGGGCAGGGACCTCATAACAAGGTGTTCGCAATCCATCCTGCCATTGCTGGTAACACTGCTGTCCTTCATTGCCCTTATCCATGTGCTATAATCACCCAGGACATTGTTAGATGATTACTTTGAACAGTTATCGATGAGATCAATTAAGAAGAAAAAAATATTTTATTTTCCTTCCTTTATTCCTTCTGTAAGTTGACCTGAGCTCCTGACCTCTGTCATCTTCCCTAGGAGAGGAAGGAAGGCTGGAGGGGGCTGGAGTGGGTAGTGGTCTTCCCCGAGGTGGGATAAAAGTCTTTTCCCTGTAGAGTAAGCTTTGTAGGGGTGAGGGCTCCAGGTGTCTTTCACACTGGCTACTTTCCCCCTCTCCCTGCCAGAAACAGAGGGGGATTTTTCTTGGCTCTTCACCTGAGAATCTGGTGGGGTTCCTGGAGGTACAACTCATGAAAGTGTGGGGTGACCCCCAAGACTATGGCCCTCAGGAATTTCTCACTCTCAAGCCAGTCCACATGCAGCCCCCAGCAATTCCTCAAAATCACTGTTTAAGTGTTCCCACCAGTAACGGCTGCACCCTTCTTTTCCAGTAAGTTGATCTAGCTGACATTCTCTGTATTCTTCTGTGTCTGCAGTTTTTGGGCCATGGTTTGCCCGTGACCACAATTCTGGGATGGCCCTAAGAAAGGTTGTTGATTTTCAGTTTGTTCAGGTTTTTCTTGTTGCGAGGGCAGGAGAGACAGCTTCTAAGCTCTTTGTACATTGAAGCAATTACTGAGTGGCAAGGAATTGTTCCTTATTTTTGTGTATTTTTTCATACGTTTTAATAATTTTTCCATTGAAGTATCTTATAGACACTTAAACCAGGAAGTTTGCTTAGGATATCCCTAATGTTACCATTTTTAAATTAATTTTTTTTACAAAAAACGGCGTTAATGTTATTTTTCTCTAGAATGCTACCAAATCATTCCAATTCTGGGAGGATTGGTTAAGAATGTAATTCTACATAATACGGGCTTGTGCACAGAGATGCACGTTGTAGCAACATTTGTGGAAGGTCTTTGAAAATTATCTAAATCATTTGTCATTTGCCTTACACTGAATCTATTCTGTAAATTATCCTTTGCCTTATCTTTCATGTCTTCTCTACCCAGCTAGGTCTGTAAGCTCCTTGAGGACAGCGAGGCTGTGTTATATTTCTTTAAATGCCACTCATCACGCCCACTGCCATGAACCTTGGCACATTTGTGTTTTTCAGTCACATTCATTAGGGCAATGAAATGATGAACAAGAAAGACATGGTCCCTACCCCAGGGGATTTAGATTACTGTCTAGAAAACAGTTTAGATTGCTTAAAACTGTACTGATTGTTTTTAATTAGGTTGAGATAAGCACTGTGAAGGAAAACGCTATGTGCAAGAACATACAGTACAGAGTGACTTGCACGTTGTAGATCCAGACTCTCTTGGCTTGTCCTGAATAAATGACGTCTGAGGATGCATTTGCTTGTGGAGGAGGTGTGATTTTCAAGTTCGTCCAACCTGACTCGCCTTGTCATCACACGATGCAGGTGACATTTTTCAGAAACAGAGCTGCTGTCTCCTCACCAGTGATGTTTCAGTCAAGGTGCCAGACCTGGGTGTCACTGATGTGTCATGACAGAACTTGATTTTTGCTTTCTAGATTCTATTAGAACTATGCATTGGAGCCCTTGGGTTTTATTAGTGTTATGAGGGGTTGTGAAGCTGCGTTCCATTTCACCTTTCCAAAAAGATGTCCTCCTGGTAAGTCATTCCCACAAGCAGAACCCCGGGCACGTGGCCTTGGTGCTGTCAAGTGTGGTCATGACTTTGTAGTTTGTTACTGTTACTGTTTTCATTTGTGTTACTGTAAATACTCTAGATTGAAGTAGTATGCGTCTGGAAGTTTTGAAAAATCAAAGGAAAAACTGTGACATTTTGCTTGGTTGTACTTCTGATTTCCAAAATTGTGCATAAACTCCTGTAACCACTGCATATTTGGCGATTAACCTTTGAATTTTCTTACACCAATGACAAGCTTTGCTAATAAGAGAAGTTTCAAATGGAACTTCTAATTTTTCCTCTTTCGTATGTGTGTTCTGATCTGTCCTACAGGTATAAGTGGGAGATTTGCTTTTCATATATTATCTATGTGTCCATGATTCCAAAATTGTTATTTCCAGGCACATCTCCTTCCAGGGTTCCGGGGGGGGGGGGTGTATCTGGCTGCTGCTTGTCACTTAGACTCAGTTGTCTCAAGAGCACGTCAAATTTAACATCTCAAACCTAATTATTGATTTTTCTCCGTTTTAACCTGTAATTATATCAGTCTTTCCTCCCTCAGAAAATATGATCACTATCCACTCTATTGTCAAAAGCAGAAACTGAGATGACAGGGTTACAATAAATAGGCAGGAATACTGTCATCCCTCCTTATCCATGGTTTTGCTTTCTGAGGTTTCAGTTACCCACAGTGAACTGCAGTCCAAAAATATAAATGGAAAATTCCAGAAATAAACAATTTATAAGTTTTAAATTATGGCCCGTTCTGAGTAGCATGATGCAATCTTGTGTTGTGCCGCCCAGGACGTGACCCATCCCTCTGTCCAGTGGATCCGTGCTGTATACACTGCCTCCCTGTTAGTCACTCGGTAGCTGTCACGGTGATCAGATCGACCGTCGTGGTATCCCAGTGCTCATGTTCAAGTCACCCTTACTTTACTAAATAATGGCCCCAAAGTGCAAGAGTAGTGATGCTGGCAACTTGGATATGCCAAAGAAGCCATAAAGAGCTTCCTTTAAGTGCAAAGTTGGAAGTTCTTGACTTAATAAGGAAAGAAAAAAACTGCATACTGAGGTTGCTAAGATCTACAGTAACTTGTGTTATAGTATATTGTTATCATTGTTTTATTTTATTATTAGTTATTGTTGTTAATCTCTTACTGTGCCTAGTTTATAAATTAAACTTATCATAGGTCTGTATGGGGAAAAACAGTGTATGTAGGGTTCGGTACTGCCTGTGGTTCCAGGCATTCCCTGGGGATCTTGGAATGTGTCCCCGTGGATAAGTGGGGACTAGTGTGTACCCAACAGGAACAGAGGATGGAGTGTAGAAGGAAAGGGTCTGTGTTATTTTAGGTGTTATCTATGGATCTTCTAGAACATTCCAAGAAAAGAACATAGAGGAAGTTATTATGTCATTGAAAGCTAAAATGTGTATGCTATTGACATTGTTTTCCTTGGATTATTTAGGGGATTGTTATTATGGGAGCGTACAAGGAAAGAGAGAAAATAGTGAAGACTCACCAGAAAGAGGACCAGAGCATGTGGAGACAAAGATGTTACACCGAGAGGTATAAAATGAAACGAAGCTAAAGGAATGGCTCACAGTGACTGAATTTTGTAGATGATTGATGATCGGAAGTTTAAGCCAGCCCCTTGCAGAGGTAAACAGTATGTACTGACAGTTATGTTTAGGGGAAAAAAGGTACATGGGAAGAAGGATTTGCTGGTTCATAGAGGACAAGGCCATAAAGAAGGAAGAACATGGATGAATTAGGATTAAAGGAGGGAGGGTGGGTTTGAGTGAGGGAGGCAGATCGCTTATTGATCCAGAGACAGTGATAGGATCATTTAGCCTGTAGGATTATTTAATATGTTGACGTTGCATGGTCTCCCCAAGTCCAAGGTTTTCCTCCTCTGGGCTCTGATGGCACGTGGACTTCCCTCTCACAGCATTTACCAGGAGGTATTTCCTGTGATCAATTACTTTTTTTCTTTTTTTTTGAGGAAAACTGGCCCTGAGCTAACATCTATTGCCAATCTTCCTCTGTTTTGTATGTGGGACTCTGCCACAACATGGCTTCATGAGTGGTGTGTAGGTTCATGCCCAGGATCCAAATCTGCAAACCCTGGGCCACCAAAGTGGAGCACACAAACTTAACCACTACACCACCAGGCTGTCCCCAATCACTTACTTTTTGACCTACTCATTGCATGGGAACCTCTGAATGGCGGGCATCATGTCTTTCTCACACGTCGTTGTATTTCAGCGCTAAGCCCATTACCAGTGACTTTGTAGGTCTCTGGAAATATTTTGTTGAATGAATAAAGTGGTGTTTAATAGCTATTCATTATCTACTATATGTTTAGCAATATGAATAATAAAAAATAAACTTTAGGCTAACCATTTCATTGGTAGAGACAAAAAAACCCAAAAAAAAATAAAATAGTTACATAACAATACAGGTCTATAGCTAATTAAATACCAAATATAGGAAGGTGACAATAAGTGCAACAAGATTTCAGAGAAGAAGGTGTTTCATGTACATCATCATGGTCAAAGAAAGTTTATTGAAAAGGTGATAACTGGTGAGGAACTTGGAGACTCGGTCGATCGTGAATAGATGAAACAAAGTCCAATAAACGGTGGATAGCCGCGGTGTTGCAACTTCAAACTACATAAAGGGGGCTTTTGGGGGTGTGTATTTACTGGTGGAGTTACATAATCAATGTATTATCTTTAGGAAGGTAAGTCGATTGTGTGCATATATGTGAACAGACTTTTCAGGAACCCCAGCTGGTGAAGCGTTGCAGAGGTGTGAGTGTGAGGGCGTGGGGTAAATGAAATAGAGGGAGGAAGGATGGAGCAGCCTTTTCAAGAACAAAGCAGGAGTCTCAACCAGATTTCACGTGGGCAAAGAGACAATGGAAGGTGCTGAAGATGCTGCTGAGGGTGTGAGCAGGCCACCGAGGGCCCTGTGGACGGGGAGCTGGGACTGAGTGCTGGCGGGAGGTGTGATGGTCGTGGTTTAACATGTCGACTTGGACTGAGGGAGGTGCAAGACAGAAAGATTCAGCGTTGAGTAAATGAAGAGGGGAAGATTTTGGAAGGGGAAATAGGATGTCAGTCAGGTTAAATGCTGCAGAGAGCTCAAGAAGAAGAAAGGCTAAGAAGTGGTGATGGAATTTGACAAGAAGAAGGTATTGACCACTATAAAGAGAGGAGAGTGACAAAAAGTGCAACAAGGAATAAGGTAATGATGCCCTTCATTGCCACATTAACAAGAGATACCTGGTAACAAAACAGATCTTGAATTTAGGGAAATATACACCAAAAAGGAAAAAATCCCATAAGGTGAGTAGGCATAATCAGTGTCTACACAGCTCCTCAATGTTACTAACTTCATGGGGCATCCCTGGTTGTGGGGGCAGCCCGGGTCTCTCCCTCCAGTCGTGCTTTGCTGAATTTCAGAGCCCGCTCTCTTCTGGTAGAGAGTGGGAGGAAGGAAGTCAGAAGCATACAGGGCTGGAGGAAGACGGACTTCGCTGACTGCATCCATCTGACTGGGAGGAGGTCCAGAGGCCCTGCTGGAGGAGCGCCCTGGCCCAGCCGCCCTCAGAGGGAGGTGGGCGTGGCTTCTGCTCCTTGGTCCTTCCATCACCCTGCTGCATCCTAGGAGTTTGCCATCCTGGAGTCTCATTCCCTCTGCCCCACCTCTCCCCTCCCCTCCTTATTTTCAACAGACTCCAGTTAACTCCAGACTCTGTTTTCTCAGTGTTGGTTGACTTTTGAAATTTGAATCTAATTTTTCTGTGACAACAATGCCTTTAGAGTAACAGACGGTAAACAAAGGCTTTCAAGTGGATGGCAAATACACAAAACTTTTGGAATTCAAAGTTGATGAAAACTAGAATAGATGATATCTGCGGGGTTAGGAAAATGAGAATGGAAAGTAATCGGGGAAAAGTGATGAAGAATAGAGAGAAAAGAATTACAACAAAATGGGGTGCACAGAGGCAATCAGTCTGAGCAAATTCATAGATTTTAATTTTTTACTCATCCATTTGGGCATGAATACCAGCAATTGGTCGTAGGTTAGATTTTTGTGAAACTGGTTTGCTCCTGCTTTATGGAAGGATGGAGCCAGGATGAAAAGGACGTGTGATGGGCCCTTATGAAAGACACGCCTATTGAGCCCTGAGCTTCCCTTTGTAAATCATTTAATGAAGAGAGGCTTGTGATAATCCGGTTACCATTGTCCCTAGAGAGGGGAACTGGAAAGTCTTGTCTGCATCCTGAAATTCTGAAAATATTGATGACAATTCTTTCCTAGCAGCCCTCACCTCTTCAGTCGTGTGCTATGCTGCCTTCTCAATTTCAGACTTTTTTAAAATCTGAGATTTTGTTTGTATTTGTTTTTCTTCATGTTCATTTAGTTGTTTTTTTCTGCATTGTGGCCTTTTTTTTCTTTTGGTCTTCTAAATCACCATGAATCGAACCCTAATGAAAAGACTTGTGACCCTATTTGGTGAAAAACCAAACCAAACCAAAACAAAAACACTAAACCTAAAAAACAAAAAACAAATAAAAAACTCTTTATCTTGTTTTTTTTTTTTTTGGTGAGGAAGATTGACCCTGAGCTAACATCTGTTGCCAATCCTCCTCGTTTTACTGAAGAAGATTGGCCCTGAACTAACATCTGTGCCCATCTCCCTCTATCTTGCATGTAGGATGCCTCCACAGCATGGCTTGATGAGCAGTGTGTAGGTCCACGCCCAGGATCTGAACCAGTGAACCCCAGGCCACTGAGGTGGACGGCACGAACTGAACCGCTATGCCGCTGGGCCAGTCCCTCTTCTGTTTTTAATACTCCGTGCTATTGTAGAATCATTTCCTTTTATAAGACATAAGTAGCCATGTGAAATTTTTGGCAATGACAAGGCTGATCATTATAACCACATCCAGTGGTGATTTTATGTTCTGATAGATTACTTAATAATAATTACATCAAACTTGCCATGTAATTAGATGTTTATTTGCCGTGTAACCTTTATATTTCATCAAAATGATGTGATTTACACAGCAAAGATAATTATCCGATAATTATGAGGCTGTGACCTTGAACTGTACCTTAAAATTATAGTTTCTGATGTAATTAAATCGTTGAGCCGGATCTTGCGGGGTGAGTGGGCAAACTGCATGCACATCAGGCTCACTTCCACGGGAGCTGAGGTAAAAGTCCTGCGCACCTCTCTAACGGAGCAGCTGTGAGCGGGGCTGGTTCCTGAGACCCTCTCTCCTGAAGCTACCCAGCCTTGACTGGTGACTGCACTCTTGTGTGCTTCGAGTTCATTTGTATCAGCCCTCATTTGTGCTGTTCCTCAAGGATGTTGCCCGTGGAGTATCCGGGCCACGTTTCAGGAATGGACCTTAGGTGGGGCCCTGACCGAGCCAGGCTTAATTCCATGAGCATCTCCACTGGTTTGGGAATGGGGATGTGGCCCAATTTTGGCCAGTGGGACTTAGGAGAAGTTAGCTGGGGGCTGTCGGGAAAGCTCTCCCTCACTTTTAAGAGGGCGTCCTGGACAATCTCTCCTCCTTTCATGGTGTGCTTACAAAGAGGGAAGCATGGAGCCAAGATCACTGCCCGGATCCATCCTAAAATCACGGAAAACCAACCTGAAGTGAAAACCATGGGTGGCAGCCTGCGGGAGGGAAGGCATACGGGTTTGTGATGTTGTCATTGGACCGTTGGGTTAACCTTCGAAGCCCAGATGACTCTGGACATTGTCCTATTGCAGGTTGAGTTTGTCCGTTATTTGAAGCCAAAGGCATGCTAACTATAAGAATGGCTTTCACCCTGCGCTCAGCCTTGTCCTCCGGCAACTTTTGACGGGTAGAGACACACCCTTTGTTCTTCAGCCTATGATTTCCTCCACCTCCTGCATTAAACTGAACTGTGAATGGAGAGAGATTCCACGCTGTTGAAACTATCAAGTCAAATGACCTTCTGAAGGACGCTTTAAAAGGGGCATTTCAAATAAATTTCAACAGGTGGCCCAAGGTAAAGCAAGTGTGTAGGTGTGTGTGTTGGTGCTTACGTGGGATTATTCATGGTAGCAGCCATTGTTAAATGAAACTTTTATCTCATTAGTCACCAGAATTTTCTGATTTGAAAAAAAAATTCGTGATGCAATCGGTCCAGAAAGCATTGTAAATATCAGAATTTTCCCCAGGAAATTCCTTACTTATCTGCAAGGACCTATCACATTACCTATTTAAAAAGTATTATCTACTAGTTTGGTGTGATGGCTAAGTTTATTTTTTATTAAAAAAATTTGGCTTTTTTTCCGCATTTTTCATATACATTTAAACCTTGATTCAACTAGTGATTTCCCATTTATCTTACGTCTATTTTCTGGTCTTTCTAATTGTTGACCCTGAAAAAACTTGACCCTCCTCTCCCGAATCTGCTTGTTTATAATTACTTAGCTTAAGTTTCCACGTTTGTGAAAACACTTATTGTGGTCCATCTATTTGATTAGGTATATTCTTTTGATTATAATGTTGCTTCAAGTATTAATTTACAAAACATTCCATTTGATGCTTTTGATTAATAACCTGCCGTAGCGGGAAGTTCAGCGATGTCACCTGATGGTCAAGACCTGCAATTTATGAACTATTAGTTACCCATTAACTCATCCACTCGCTTGACCTGTTGCTCCATCAGCTTGATGGAGAGTAGAGACCTAAATGATCCTAAAAGATATTTTACATAACTTTCAAAAAATTTCCAGGAAAAGTTGATCTTTGGGTGAAAAAGAGAGTAGAAAAAAAGTTCATTAATTTCCAAGGCATTTTACTGTCTTCCCCTGCAAAACAGGCAGATGGTCATTTGAACAGCATTACACTTTTCTTAATTATCCCCCTAACAACATCGGTGAAGTGGCGTGACTCACTCTTCTTTTTAATTCTTACAAAAAGGAAGGGGGGGGATCAAAAATGATTTTTGCAGATGCTTGCGATGCATGATATCGAGCATGAATTTTAGCTGGGCTTCATTTACTAAGTGCTGCATGACCTCATCCTTCAGTTTTAGCTATGGATTTCCTATAAATCTTCATCTGGCTAAACATGATAAACTGCTCGACAGATCACAGAACAAGCCAGTGCTTATTAGCACTTGAGAAGTTATTGATTGCTTGTCTTGATTAATCTTTTATGGGTCTCTGTAGGATTAATTCCAGAGCAAAGACCGTGGGCCCTACTGCAGCCGAGCCCATTCACAGTTTCTACTTCACTTACACGAGTTTTGGTGCCTACAGCTATGAGTCTAATTATGACTTTTCTAGCACAGGTTTTTTTTGTCTCTATTTATCAACAATGAGCATTTAAAAATTAAATTTATTTTCAAGACATGCCAGTAAGATGAACAGTGTGGCCAAAAAGTGTGTTTTCTACTTAAGAGTAAAAAGGAATTTTTATTTTATGTTTTAACATAAAGTTTGCTTTTCTTGATTATGAAAAATTTAAAATACATATACGTATGTTTTTTTTTTGTTTTTGGTGAGTGGGTTGTTTTTAACCTGAGAAATCAGGGGTTTCTTAAATGAGCAATTTGCAGTCCTCGGGCGCTGACTTTCACTACGGGTTGTGCTTGAGTGCCTTCTAAACCAGAAGCGTATTCTGTTGTGGGATGATATTATGGGTCAGGAAATTTTAATGGCTTTACAAGTGGCTTCAATGGAGCGGTGGAGGTTGCAGAGGTCCTAGTCCAGAAGGGGTGTGGGGTGTGGGGTGCGGGAGGTGGCCCCCTGCTTTGGGGGGACATGGTCTTGAAGCTACATCTGAAACATACTGAAGACTGGGGGAGGGTGGCGGGGCAGCTGGTGCCCCCCATGTCTGTGTCACCACTGCCTCAGGAGCCGACCGTTGACCTCACAGGAGGTGTGCAGGGTTCTGGCCTGAGACATTAACCATTCAGCCTGGGTCCAGAGTTTCATTCCTCAGAGCAAAGTGTTCTTCACGTTTCCTGGTGCAGCACAAACCTCCTCTGGGTGGGGCTGCGCTTTCAGCTCCTGTCAATTGACTAACACTGAGTCTGCACGTCCCAGCACTTAATACATGTTTATTTAATCCAGCTGAACCAACACCAGCGCCAGGTAGTTAATTAGTTAACACCTTTGGCAGGGACACCTTCGGGTGGAGGTTAACACAGAGTAGAAGGGACCCGAGGAACACTTAATGGGAAGGAAGTGTCCCCCGGCACCACTGACAGAACTTGAAAATGTGCCAGATGGCCCTGGGGGGGCTCTAATGACAGTCTTGCATTTAAGATGTAAAAAGGGATAAGATTTAATATCAATAAACTCATGGGTGGTAGATACTCAGTGTGAGGGTCACAATTCTGTTTGTGACTCCTGCTTCCAAGTTCACTTTTGAAGGGTCGTTTTTAAGGAAACTTTTAAGTAATCATGTTTGCCAATCAATGTGTAGCGTCACGGGTCTGGAACACCTCTGTCTCCATGTTGTCATTTTCTCCATCAGGGAAAGATGAACACTCTGTGCTGCCTTCTCCTGAGGAGCAAGCCAGGAGGTTGAACATATTGATCTCAGATCAGAAAGGCAAGTCATTGCGTATACTCACACTGCGGTTTTAAAGATGTGTGCGTGCATTTTCAGCTAAGTTTTGTTGATCTACTTGAGGTTACATGTTTGGGGACTGGGGTGTCGTGTTTAAATGAATGTTCTGATTAATTGAGAGTTGACCAGTAAAGATCATTTGTTTTTAACTTTCATCTGAAATCAGAAAGATCTGGATTTGAAAACCAGTTCCATCATTTACCAGCTTTTTGAACTCGGGCAAATTTGTCTCTTTTATTTATCCTTCTAATCTGAGCCTCAAGGGTTCTTGCAAGGATTAAATTAGGTAAAATGTGTCCTGACACACAGGAGATGCTCAAAAAATGGTAGCTATTATTTAATCACCTGAAGTTTTAGTGGAAGCTTTGGTATGATGCAATAAAAATAATTAAATCCTTCAATAGTGACTGATGTTGAATTAGCTAATATCTATGTGCCAGGAATTGGGACAATGAAGATGGAAAGTCCCCAGACTCTGGGTGCCCACGATCTACAGGTAAATCTTCTCTTGAGTGGTGATTTCTAGACTAAGTCTGTTTGTTTGGGATGAAAAGTGTAGAATGTACAGCTGAGGGCAGACTCCAGGATGGCCAAGGAGAAGATTATGAGTTTGCTATTTCCATTCTCAGTGAAATGTCATGTCTCTTTCTGACAAAGGTGATGCAGGTGATAAAGGTGAAGACTGGGGAGTTTGCTGAGGTTTAACACATGTGGTGCTGAGAGGCAGGAAAATAGGGTGGAAGGCACTCCAGACAGAGGAAGCCGCGACAGAAAAAGCACAGCGGTATGAAATTTTAGGATGTGTTTCCGGGGACTATGAGGAGGTTTGACAATTAAGAAGTAAATTCAAGTCAGTGAGGTATTGGCTTAGATGATTAACAGGGAAAATAAGCTAAAAGAGAAGAGTGTCACTGTCTTGAGCTGTATCAACAGTGTGCTAAGATGCCGCTCAAAAGCCATCGAGCGATATTGCCAGAACCACGTGCAACGTGGCCAACGATCTGCAGTCCGTGCTGGGAGGTCCCTTTGGTTGGTCTGGAGGATTCAGCTGAAAGAGACTCCCTCCCTCCTCCTCTTCCCCATGCCCCTCCGTCCCTCCTTCCTTTCCCTGGGGGAGTAAAACTTTTTTCCTCAACCTTCTTGTGGTCCCTGGCCGAGTTTGAAAGTTAAACTGATGAAGACAGATTACCAGGGGAAAAGCACACAGATTTATTTAACGTAAGTTTTATGTGACACAGGAGCCTTTGTAAGACCCGAAGAAATGGTTAACCTGTGTGTTTCTGTGTTGGATTTGACGAAGGGCGGGCAGTGGTGGAGTAAGACAGGACGGAGTGTGAGGTGAGCGCGGTAAACGGGGGGCGACTGAGCAAGGCCCCTCTCCAGGGCTTCTCCTCGGGTCCCTCTGTTTAGGAAATGAGGATGCCTCTTTCCTCCGGGTTTAGTGAGGGCATCTCTCGCATGAGGGGCTTACCTGTTTCAGGGGAGAAGGGGGAGGTCAGAAAGACCTCCTAGGTTCTGGCTTTTTCTCTAACTCCTTCAGCTTGAAATATTCAATGTGCCAAGGCGCCATATTTTGGGGTAGCGTGTCCTGAACCCCATCACTTCCTTCCTTCCATGAGCACAGACTGAGTACCTACTGTGGACCAGATGACGCTATTCAATTTCTCATATAGCTCACACTCTAGTGGAAGACAGAGAAATACGTATTTACATGTATCTGTGGTAATAAGTGCAGGGATGAAAACCTGTAATAGAGAGTGACCAGGGCCTACTTACAGTGGCCACTCAGGGGAGATATTTCTGAAGAGGTGACTTTTAAGCTGACATCTAAAGGACAGGAACATTAGCCATGAGGGAAATTGTTCTCTCTTCCATATAACAGATTATTTCCTGCCCCTGAGCGCAGAATCTCATTCTTGTCTCCACAATTTCATTCCTGCTGTTTTTGCTGTCTGAAGAGTCTTCTTTGTTTCTGTGTACTTACTAATTAAATTCTGCCTATAGGAACATGGGTTGTAGGGTTCACCCCAAATCAGCATCTTTAAAGGTTAAATATATCCCAGCTTCTCTTAGTAGCCATTTGTGGTTCGGATATTATCATTTTATCCCAACCATTCTTAAATTCACTTACATTTCGTGTTTCCATTACCCTCTGAGTTTAATCAGTGGGTTGCCTGTTAAGCTTATAGAACTCATTGAAAGGAGGTGGCGCATGCAGTGGGCTGTGGGATTAAGATGAGGGAGAAGGGAGAGCCAGGTAGAAAGAATGCAGCATCGTTTGGGGGCATGTACATCTCCATCCTCCATAGCCCTGAAGAATGTGTGGAATACAATTTTCTAGGACAAACAAGTATGTTTTGATCAACTCGTCAATTCCTTCTTCCCATTTCTGATCAATCGTCTTGCAAACTTCCTGGAATTACTATACTCATGAGGAATCTCCCATGATTATTACAAACGTGATCGTTGCTTTTTAATTATTCACTCCCATTGAACACGAGGGATGATAAGGGCACTGCGGAAGACAGAGCCAGGTGGAGTCCTTGCGCGTGATCCTCGCTGTGTGGAAAGGATGGTTCAGATACACACAAGCTCATCATCACAGTGAAATAGCAAAAATAAATCTCTCCATCTTGTAATAGATGTCAGCGTCAACCATTGGTTCAAAGGTATTTTTTCCTGAATACTTTAGGGGAAATTTGGGGAAAACTACTGAAATAGAGACATTTTGGGGGTATTTACTTGACCCTTGAGGCAGCCTCCTTTCTCTGAGACCCTGACTCGTCACAGTGCTTTGGATACAAGATATGTTTGTTTGATGTGGCCTGATCACCCATGGCCCCCGTGGAGGGGCCCCGGGAGGACACTGACCTGGGCTCAGCCAATCAGAGTCTCTAAGAGATGCGAAATTGGAGCCCCTCACCCCTCAAAAAGTGAGTTGTCTGCTCTGTCTGGAAGTGTAGGAAGACCTCATGAGCTGTAGAATAGCCAAGAACAGGAGACCAAAGAAAGAAAGGAGAGGGAACAAGAGTGAGGAAGGACACGGAGTCGGAAAGCTGTGTGACTCCTGTTGGCCTTCCTTTCCGCCATGGAGCCTGACTTTGGGTTGGGCGGAGTAGAAGACCCCGTGCACAAACACTGCAGAGAAACATGTCGTTTGAATGGAAAGCGCTCTTTTCATAAGAAAGAACTTGTGCTGGGGTACAGTGGTCTTACCTGTGGGTGCATTACATTAATTTTCACCTGAAAGGGCAACTCATAATTCCCACATGCTTTGGTGGGGTTTAATGTTTTCCTGTCTTCTAATGGACAGTAATTGAAATGGATTTATTGTCTGAATTATTCCTTCGTTCAGGATATCATTTAGAAAAATGGGACCATAAAATGAGATATTCATGGTCAGAAAGCAATCTGTGGGAGCATGTGAGCGTTAAGGCAAGACCCTCCAGGCTGGATCTCCCCTGTAGAATGTAAAGTAGTTTTTCAAATTTGGAAAATTTATGACATTATAAATTGGATTTAATATCTTTCTTTACCCCATTTAGAAAAATTGTCAGAAGAAAATATGTCTGATTTTACAGGCAATTTCAGACTTACCTACTTTTACAAATGAACAGACCCCAGGAGCACTCGGCCTGGAGGACCAGCCCTGGAATTTTCTTTCCTTTCCAGGGGTCACACTTGAAGTCTCTCTTCCTTCTCTTGCCCTCGTCGCTGCAGATCCTCTGGGGCCTGGAGTTAGTCTCTTCCCACATCTCCCCTCACACGCCTGCTTGGTCAGCGGATCTGGGGGACTCGGGGCGGCTCTGCCCCTTCCCCCCGCCCGCAGCTCCAGCTTCGGTCCTGCAGGAAGCTCCTTCCATCCTATCCCACCTTCCCCACACTTCATCCTAGTACCGTGAGGAATCCCCAGGAGACCGCTGCGTTGAGATTTCCTCTGAAACGAGGCAAACCTTATTCTAGTTGTTCACTCAGTATTTGATAAACGCCGACAGTGTGTATGCTTAGAAGGCCATAAATCCCAGTGATCTAGAAGTTAAATTATGGATCTCTCATTTCTAGGAGCTTACTTACCATCAAGGAGGAGACAGACAAACCAAATGTTGTAAGAAAATAATTGATGTAGAGGGGACAGGCACCAAGCACAGCGGAGACGCTGAAGAGGGGCTCCCAGTTGGCCGGGGGTGGGCAGCGTTGGCTACAACAAAGAGGAAGTGATGTCACCAAAACCTGAAAGCTGTGTGAACTCATGAGGTGGAGATGGGGGGCTCTCAGGAAGCCAAAGGCACAGAGACACGCTTGTGAATAAGGCTGCGTGTGTGCCCCCAGACACGTGCACGTGCACATGCATACACAGGGTAGGGGTACAAGTAGTTGAGAATTGCTGAAAAGTACAGCGTAAGAAAGATGGGACCTGAAGCTGGGGAGCTGGGCTGGACTAGATGACAAAGACCTTTCATGCCCCATAAAGGAGTATAGATTTTATCCTGGAGAGCTGTGGAAATTCAAAGTGCTCTCAGCCACGTGGCAGTGTTAAGGGGATTGCCAAGGGAGGTCCCATTGGCTGTGTCCCAAGAAGTCGTGCAAGATGGATCGTGACTTCCTGGGGTTCAGGATCTAACTGTAGAGTTTTGGAAATCTCAGGGACAAATTTACCCTAAATAAATTCATGAGACACATGCATAAAACCAGAATGCCCCTTTATTAATTTGTGATGCAAACAACAGCTGGAGGTCTAGGGATACTAGAAATGTCTCTGTGGAGAGCACACTTTCTCCTGCAGGTAGACCCACTGAGTCGTGCTCAGAGAGGCGGTGAGCACAGATCGCAGGGGAGGTCGGTGAGTCCTGTCTTCAGGGGATTCACACGCATCCAACAGAGACGATCGTGTCACTTGGAGGAAGACAGTGGAAGTCCATCTTGTACAACCCCCGTGCCCCACTCACCTTCGGGGGACCTTTACCGACAGGTCTGGATTTCTCAAAGCTTCCTCTGCCCTGGACAGTGCTGGGTCGGGCTGAGCTGAAATGTAGGTGTCACCTTTTACCTGGATTTCACGGCCAACCAAGCTTGCAGATTCCCAAGCTTTTCCTCTGGACACGTCAGTAGGTTCTATGAAGTTATAGAACTGCTTGGAGGCGTTCTCTCTCCTTTAGGTGATGTCCGTCACTTACGAAGGCTGTCATCTGGGTACTGTGGACCGAATATGGCCTAAAGGACAACGTTCCTAGGGCATGCAGATGAGAGATTGACGCAGCTGCCGCTGTTGCTGGGTCTTCATTTTCAGTTGGTCGTAATTCCTGATGGGGAATCAAGTTCGGCCCAAAGAAAGTCATTCGTGATCAAGTGGTGCCAGGCCCTGCCCGGGTCCCCATCTTCTTGCGGGGTGCCCTCCCCTCCCCGCAAGGCCCGCCCTCCAGCTGTTAGCCGCCGCCTGCTCTTGACCCATCCATCTGCCTGGGGCCTGTGACACCCCAAGTGGGGCTTAGCTTTCCCTGCCTCTTTGCCCCAAGATCCAGTCAGAGACATGAGAATCGAATTATTTGACAGCTACTTTATCTCGTGCAACGACCCAAGTTTGAAAATTATACAGATGGTGAAATTCAACACACTTTCTGACTGAGTCATGCTGACTGTACAGTTACCTGTTTGTATTTTAACCCAAACCTTCCTGAATGGACCTGAAACATCAGCGGTATCCCCTTTGGGTCTCTTTTTCAAGGAGGAAAAATCACATTTTATAGGAAACATCCTAATATCCTGGCTGGCACCTGCTTAACTTTATTCCTAAGTTTAGACGATCATAAACAGAACTTTAATGACCCTCGAAACAGTTGCTATAACATGCACTGAAGAATTCTGGAATGCTTTTATGAAAATATCATTGGGGGGGCCCACCACGTGGCATAGTGGTTAAATTTGCGCATTGCACTTCAGCAGCTCAGGGTTCGTGGGTTCAGATCCCAGGTGCAGATCTACACACTGCTCATCAAACCAGGCTTGTGGCAGAGTCCCACATGCAAACTAGAGGAAGATTGGCACAGATGTTAAGCTCGGTGACAATCTTCCTCACCTAAAAAAAAAAAATCATTACTCTTAAATGTTTTTTCCTTCTTCTGTGCTCTTTGTCATTTCTTTCTTTCACTGACTAACGTTGCCTGGTGCCTTCTGCCTGCTTAAGTATGCATCCTCACCAACCATGATGTCACAACTTATTAGTCAGCCAACAGGCCAGCCAGAATGAGATCAGAACGGGGGGAATGCCAGAGTTCCCTGCGTCAGTGTGGTCACAAAAGAATAACCAGGAACAGTCTGTGGTACTTCTGCTAAATTTAACGCCTCTCACAGCACTAATTTTTATAAGCAGTTGATGTTGGAAGAGGTCAGGACTCAAACATAGTCATGCATATCTTTAAATCTATAGCAAAACTGTGGATTAAAAATTAATGTATGATCATTATAAAAAAGTTCAGATAGCAGAGATAGCTTTAAAGAAAAAAGGAAAAATCACTCAGGTCTTACTGTTCATTAATAATCATTATTAGCATTTTAGTAAAAATCCTTTCAGAAAAATTTTTATTTGCCATGGAAACATACAAAGGCACTCACAAAGAAAATGAAACCTGTTTATACCAAATGTACTTTTTTTTTTATAACCTGACCTTTTGATTTGTTATATTTTGAACATAATTTCCAGTTCAATAAACAGAGATCTGTATCATCATTATTGATGACCACCAGTCATTCCATTGTGTGAATGTAATGGATGTATTCTAATTTATTGACTATATTGTTTCAATAGTATTTAATTGTACTGTTTGTCATTCAGTTTACTTCCAGTTTTTGTTTTTGCAAATATGAACAACTTTGTGATGGACGTTCTTGAACGCTCCTACTGTCTAGTTCTGGGGTTGGGGGTATAGACATCGTGCAGAGCACCCAGCCTGTGATGCTGGTGAGAAGTGTGGTCGCTGTCAGAGGTTATGCAAATTAAAAAATGGACGTAAATTGTTAAATTTCCCTCCAGCAAGCTTGTATCCATTGGCACATCTCCCAACAATATAGAGGAATGCCCATTTCTTCAAATTCTTTCCCACATTATGCATTATTACTTAGATCTTTGCCAATCTGGTATACCAAAAAAATTACACTTTGTTGTTGTGATTTGTATCCTTCATGTGTTAATAATGCTGGATGTTGTTTCACATGTGTAGGAATTCTTTGTATCTCTTCTCTTATAAACCACTTATTCATGGATTCGGAACAATTTTTGTCTGTTGATATATTTGCCTTTTCTTTCTTTCTTTTATGTGATCTTTCTTTTTTTTTAAAGATTTTATTTTTTCCTTTTTCTCCCCAAAGCCCCCCATAGTTGTATATTCTTCGTTGTGAGTCCTTCTAGTTGTGGCATGCTGCCTCAGCGTGGTCTGATGAGCAGTGCCATGTCCGCGCCCAGGATTCGAACCAACGAAACACTGGGCCGCCTGCAGCGGAGCGCGCGAACTTAACCACTCGGCCACGGGGCCAGCCCCGTGATCTTTCTTTTTTAAACTTGAAAAAGTAAAGTATTATATCCACTTAGTTAAAATCAAAGCAGATGTAAGGGCTTATGATGGAAGCAGCATGTTTCTGCTCTCATCTCCCCAACTCAAGCTCCACTCCTCAGGGCAACCATTCTCAACTCCTCCAGCTTTGGATCCTGGTAGATGCCTCCCAGTGATGTTATAATTTGCATTTCCCTAAGGGCTAAGGATGTTTATTGAGCAGGGACTGAGCAAAGCAAATCTTTGACATGTGCTGTTAAGGGCCTTCTTTTTCAGATCAGGAAACTGAGGCCCAGAGAGGTTGAAAATCTTTTCCAAAGGCACATAGTTAACAAGCGGAGAGCTGGGGTTCTAACCCAGGGATCTGATCCCAGGGCTGTGCTCTATAGTGGGCTCCTGAACGCTAAATAGTGTGTTTATCCTGCCACTGCCTTCATTTTATAATTATATTGATCAGTTCTACCATTCTGTGAGTAATACGTGTCAAGTACTTGCTTTTTTTTTTTTTTTTAAAACAACGCTGTGTTGAGGTGTAACTTATGTACAGCAAACGCATTCATTTTAAGTGTGCCAATAGTTACCCCTGTGTAACTCCATCATAATTAGAGTGTAGAATATGCTCATCACCCCAAAAGATATCCTTGTGCCTCTTCCCTTTCATCCGCTCCCCGGCCCACTTGGCTCTAGGCAACCACTGATCCTGCTTTCACTATGAATTAGGTTTGTCTTCTCTAGAGTTTCCTAACGATCTGATCATGTAGTGTGTAATCTTTTGTGTCTGGCTTCTTTAGCTCAGCATAATGTTTTCAAAATTCCTCTATGTTGGTGCATGTCTCAATGGCGTGTTGCTTTTTACTGCTGAACACTGTGGATGTACTACAATTTGTTCACCCATCATCTGTTGATGGGCATTTCAGTTGTTTCCGGGTTGGGGCTGTTATGAATGAAACTGCTATGAGCATTCGGGTAGAAGTATTTGTGTAGATATTTTTTTTCTTGTTAGATAAATCTCAAAGAGTAGAATTGCTGGGTCATACAGTAAGAGCATGTTAAAATTTTAAAAAACCCGCAAAACTGCCAAACTGTTTTCCAAAGTGGTTTTACCATTGCACATTCCCACTGGTACGTACGAGAGTTCCATTTGCCCTTGATCCTGACTCACATCTGGTACTGCAAGTCTTTCTCATTTTAGCCATGAAAATGCCCGTGCAATTGTATCTCATTGTAGTTTTAATTTGCATTTCCCTAAGGGCTGAGGATGTTGACCATGTTGTCGTGTGCTCATTGGCCATTCGTATATGATATCTTCTTTGGTAAAATATCTGTTCACATCTTTTTCCCTTTGTTTTTTAGGGTTATTTGTTTCCTTATTATTGAATTGTGTGTGTGTTCTGGATATCAGGTCTTGTCAGATACATGTATTGTGAACAATTTCACCCAATCTGTGGTTTTCTTAACATTGTTTTTTGATAAGCCAAAGTTTTTTGATGAAGTCCAGTTTATCAATTTTTTTTCTTTTAGGATTTAAGCTTTTTATGTCTATTAAGAAATCTTTGCCTAACCTAAGATCCCAATGATTTTCTCCTATGTTTCCTTCTAGAAGAGTTATGGTTTCAGCCATAAGTTTAGGTCCACGATTCATTTTGAATTAATCTTTATGGGGTGAGGTAATTTCAGGTATCCAGTTATTCCAGCACCATTTCTTGAAAAGATTTTTCTTCTCTACTGAATTGGCTTGGCATCTTGGTTGAAAATCCATGACCATAGAAGTGTGGTCTATTTCCAGACTCTAGTGTTTCACTGATTTATATTTCTGTCCCTTTGTTGTATCCATACTGCCCTGATCATTGTAGCTTTATAGTAAGTCTCGAAATCAGGTAGTATAAGTTCTTCTTTTGTAAAATAGGTCCTTTGCATTTCCTTGTAAATTTTGGAGTCAACGTTGCAATTTTGAACAAAAGGTTGTTGGGATTTTGATTGGGGTTGCATTGAATCTGTTCATCAGTTTGGGCAGAATTGCCATCCTAATCCTGAGCCTTCCCATCCATGGGCATGCTATAGCTTCTCACTTATTTTTCTTTTCTCTAATTTTGCTCAGTGGTATCTCTCTGTGGCATAGGAATAGATAGAAAGATAGGTAGATATAGCTATACACATGCATTTTTCTATATATTGCTAGATTTATTTTAAAAAAGTTTGTAACAACTCATATTTCTACCTGCAGTGAATGAGAGCATCTCTTTTCCTCGGATCTCTGATGGGGCTCTCCCTTCCCCAAACCCTTGCGATTACAGTTTACCGCAATTCCTTGACTTAGCAATGTCAACATTGTCTTTTTTGATTTCCTGCTGTGAATGACGAAGATTTCGTTACTTTATAACACCCATACCTTCCCTTTCAATATAGTTATATTACTATTTTCATTTTAATCAATAAATAGTATTTTTATGGGGGATGCAGACATTTTACATTTTTGTGTCTACCAGTATTTGTGATTTCTGCTTTGACGTCGGTCTTGAAAGCCTTTCTCCACTGATAGATTATAGAAATGGTCATATAACTATGCCTATGATCTCTCCAGTCTTGTTTCCCCCCTTTCATCTTGAGTCTTCCTGTAATTAACTTTAACGTAAAATGTGAGATGTGGATCAGACATTTTTCTTCCAAGTAGCAGTGTAGTTGTTCTCAGAACCACCAGTACAATGAGTCCAATGCGCCTTTGTTGTAAGTCTAGTTCCCATACGTACTAGGGTCTACTTTCAGTCTCTATTTGTTCCATTGATGCATTTAACCATTTCTTCCACCTGTTCTGGACTGTCATGATTGCTGTTCATATGTTTTCTTGTCTGGTAGTACAAGTTTCCCTAATTCTTCTTCTTTTGTATAAATAAGGTTCCTTGTGGATTGTAAGATCCAATTTTCAAATTCCTAAAATAATCTCATTAAAAATCAGATGGAAATTATGTTATTAATTTAGAAGAAATGGCATTTTACAATGCCGAATTTTTCCATTCAGGAACAAAACACATGTATTCTCTTATTTAAATCTTCTTTTAAGTTCTCGAGTGACACTTATTATTTATTGTATAATGGAATGCATCAATTGCGGGGTGATGGTGTCATCAGAGCTTAAGTGTGTGTGTGTGTGTGTGGTGCATATATGTGTGTGTGTATATGTATGGTGCATCTGTGTGGTGCATTTATGTATGTGTGCATGTGTGTATGGTGCATGTGTGTGTGTGGTGTATATGTATGTATGTATGTATGTATGGTGCATGTGTGTGTGTGGTGTATATGTGTATATATATGTATGTGTGTGTGGTGCATTTGTGTGTGTCTGTGGTGCGCTTGTGTATGTGTAGAGAAGAAATATTGCTGGTCGCTTCTCTTGATGGGCAGATACAGGAAATAGTTTCCTCTATTACCTTAGAGGAAATCTTTTTTGTTCTACAGGTTGATAGCTCTTAGTCATACCCACGCCTTGGCAGAACTGGCTATCAGGACCTAAGCTTGGCATGTTAATTCAGCTTCTTCCCTTGAAATGCAGAGTTTGGGGAGAGGGTGTACTATTTGCAGAAGGAGTCCAGGGTCTTCTGGGAGGGAAGAAACACCTTGACCTTTTCTTCCCTGGATTTGAAGCTAGAGAGACCTGTCAGGGCTTAACAAGCTGGCACAGAAGTAGATTAAGGGCCAGAAAAGTTAAGTCCTTGGAATCCATTTATCCTGGTGGTGGAAAGAGGTGAGGAGAGTAGCCAGCCTGGCAGCGGGCTGGGAGGAAGATAGGAAGAATGTGCTTGTGAGCCTGTGAAGGAGCTAATACTGCACGTGGTGGGCCCAGCCCAGCTCTCCTTAGGCAAACTTGCCTCCTTGGGAAGGGGTATGATTCGTGGGATCAAAGAATTGGACCTGTGGTGCTCCGAGATGGCCCTGTCAACCTCTGTCCATTCTTGTTGTTTTGGAGAGGTTGGAAAGCTAAAGCTACATTTCTAATGCACTCATGCAAGAGGTGTGGCCACGTGACTAAGTCTGGGCAATGGAAGATGTGCGGAAGAAAGAGCGTCCCCTGCCTTCCACTCTCTCTCTGCCTTCCTGCTGGCTAGGAAATGGAGACAGCTGCAGTCTTGGACCTAGAGATTGTCATACGTTGAGCACGGCAGAGCTGACTGGCTAGCTTGGCTCCTTGAGTGACATCGTGCCCTAGTCATCCACTCATGGACTGTGTCGGGATTGTGACGTAAGAGAAAAATAAGTTTCTATCTTATTTATCACACTGCATTTTGGGGTCTTCTTGGTCAGTCACCTCATCAGAAGTTTGAGCCTGCAAGTGGGGTTCTGCTATAACAAAACCCTAAAACACGTGCATTGGCTTAGTTGTCAGGTGGCAGTGTGAAGAAACAGACATTGTAGGCTATAAATATGGTGACTTTGTTAGGTCATGGGAGGACATTTGGCAAAATTATTGCCCGTGATGACCTAGAACCTGGAAGACGGACCATGGGCTCATGGAGCCTATAACTCCAGGGGAAACAGTCTTAGAAAAAAATAGATGTTTTGGTGGGTGTTGGTCTTTTCTTGCTACTCCCAGCCCAATACTGGGAGAGAAAGCAGAGCTCAGGCAAGAACCACTGATGTGCAGGTGAGTGTGGAAGGAACAAGAGGTCCTCTGGGTCTTCAGTGCAGCAATGTGAGGCCTCTCAGACTTGGAAAAGTAAGTGACCCTCTTGTCTTTTAAAAATTGATGTGTCAACTTTAAAAAAATATAATATGGTTTTTAATCTTTTGTTAGTTTTATGGGTTGCAAAGCCTTCTTTCAGGCTATGACTTTTTTGTTTCTGCAGTCTTTCGTTGTGCCCCAGACTTCGTCCCAGTGAGCACGGCATCTGCTGAGGATGCCCCACTACCATTTATCCTGCCCGGAATTGGCAGAACCTCTTCACTCTGTGGCTTGGTGACGTCTTTCATTAGTTTTAGGAAGTTTTGAGTCCTTATCACTTCAAACAGAGCTTTTCCTGTGTTCTCCCTGCCTTTTCTTTTTGGACCTCCAATTATATACGTGTTGGCTCTTTCCCCTGATGTCCCAGGTGTCTCCTGCCCTCTTCTGCATTCTCTCTCTTTTTTCTTTCTGTGTTTCAGTTTGGATGTTTTCTATTGACCCAGCTTCTAGTTCATGGATTTTTTTCTTCTGTTGAGTATTATCTTTGGAATTCTTAATTTCAATTTCTGTATTTTTTGGTTCTAAAATTTCCATTTGGTTCTTTTTAATGGATTTCAACTCTCTGATGAGATTATCCTTTTTTCACCATCATTTCCTTGAACATATTCATAACTATTTTAAGTTCCTTATCTGATAATTTCAACATTTGCATCAAATGTGAGTCTGTTTCTATTGTCGTATTTTTTCCTTGATTTTTGGTTGAATGGCTCTGTCTTTTTACATTTTCCCCCCAAATGCTGTGCATTTTATATGAACAACTGTAAAATCTCTGATGTTAACTTCCCCCAAAGAGGGTTTATGCTTTCTTTACTGGGGAATCAGTCGAGTGCAATGGCCTGTATCCAGTCCAGGCTGGGCTGAGAATTTCTTGTCTGCTCCTTCTCCGAGGTGTTTCAACTGAAACCCTGTGGTGATCACCTGGGCTGCCTCCATTGCCCATCCTCACCTCTAATCCCTGATTTCTTAGCAACTAGCTGAAATTCACTTTATGGCCTGTTTCTTTCTTTCTTTCTTTCTTTTTTTTCCTGTTTCTTTCTTTCTTTTTTTTTTCTTGAGGAAGCTTAGTCCTGAGCTATCATCCACCACCAATCCTCCTCTTTTTGCTGAGGAAGACTGGCCCTGAGCTGACATCCATGCCCATCTTCCTGTACTTCCTACATGGGATGCCTACCACAGCATGGCTTGATAAGCAATGCCATGTCCACACCCGAGATTTGAACTGGCAAACCCCAGGCCACCAAAGCAGAACATGCGAACTTAACCACTGCACCACTGGGCTGGCCCCTGGCCTGTGTCTTTTTTGCTTAGTACTTCCTGCCCCTCACAGCTTCATAGTCCAGCAAACGTCTGGAGGAAAAACTGGCAGCCTGCAAGGGTCAGTTTTTATCCCTTCCTTTCTCACTGGGATCCTGGTCTCGTGTGTCTAATTTATTTCTCCATCCACGTGAGATGGCCAAAACCTTGGTGAGTTTCTCTGCCTCTTAGCTGTGGCCTTTGGACTGGCCCTTTGTGTAGGTCCACAATCTTGCTTTGTGCTAGAATCAGCAAATGCCTTGCTGGGAAAAGCTGCAGCATGTGGGCTCCCCTGTCCCTTGATTTCCTCCTTCTCCATGGCCTTGCACCCTATATCCCTGTTGCCTCAGTGACTCTCCAATACTTTCCAACAGATTTTTTTTTTAGTATTTTTTCCAAATTTTGTATTTATTTTTGGAAAGAACATTAGCTTGCCACAAGCTCCTTTATCATAGCTGGAAGGGAAGCCTGCTGTGGGTTTTTTTTTGAGGAAGATTAGCCCTGAGCTAACATCTGCCACAAATTCTCCTCTTTTTGCTGAGGAAGACTGGCCCTGAGCTAACATCCTTGTCCGTCTTCCTCTATTTTATATGTGGGTTGCCTGCCACAGCATAGCTTGATCAGTGGTATGTAGGTCCACACCCAGGATCCGAACCAGCAAACCCCAGGCTGTGGAAGCGGAACATGCGAACTTAACCGCTGTGCCACTGGGCCGGCCCCTGTGGGTTTTTGATTATTTTTTTGGGGGGGAAAGAATCATGTTAAGGAAGTTTCTTTCTATTTTCTATAAGGTTTAAACCCATGAATGGTTGTTAATTTTATAAACTGATTTTTCTGAGTCCATTGCGGCGACCATACGGTGTTTCTTCTTTGATTTGACAGGTTAATGTGGCAGGTTACCTGATTAGATATTCTGATGATGAACCATTTTACATTGTTAAGCTAAATCCCACTTTGTCGTGATAACTTATCTTTATCTACCGCTGATCTGCTAATATTTTATTTGGGATTTTGCATTTATGATCATAAGGAGGAATGGTGTATGACTGTTCCTGTAACGTCATCCTCTGGCTTCATCATCGTATCTTGCTGGGCACATGACATGAGTCAGACGCTCTGCTCCCCCCCTGCCCGCGTCGGGCCCTCTCTGCTCCGTTACCTCCGAGATGCCGGATCATTGTTGGTACGGCTGTTTCCAAACCTGACTTCCAGCAAGCCTGTGGCTTCAGTCCTGCTCTCAGCTTTGCATCTGTGTGTCACCTTTGGTTCATAGAGCTATTTGGTTGGTTTTGAGCTTGATCATGTCTTTTTTTGATTTTTACTTAGTAGATTTTATCCGTGATGTTAAATGTTTGAGGCTGAGTGGGTTCCTCAAAAACTGACTCTATTATAACATCTTGACTAGAAGCCTCCAGAGGATATTTATTTATTGTTTAATGTTTTCAATGTTTTGTTTGGGAAAATTTCAAACACAGAAGGAAGTTTGGAGACTGCTGTAAGGGGCACTCAAGGCCTTCTGTGTGGACCAGTTACCTGTGTGCCTTCCACCACCAAAGCTTACCTTGCTCTGGATGCAGACGCAATTTCTTTGCTGAAACATTTGACCGTAAATTTCCGGCTTTATGTCACTTTACTCTTTAATGTTTCAGTATACATCTCCAAGAGGTCTTTTAGAGCTTTGAAATAAACGGACTTCTGACGGATTACAGGTACCATTTTGCATCTCCTCTTCCTCTCCCTTCATCATTATCATCTGTGACTGTTGTCTAACTGCTCACAGGAGGGCCCTTATCACAAAGGGGACGGTCCCCAACCACAGTGAGGGCCACACTCCCTTAGTTCCTTGTCAACAGCAGATGATCGCGGTATTTCTCGATTCCCTTTCCCGGAGAACTTGTGTGTATTTTATTCGTTCCTCTTGAGCTAACACTTAAATAAATATTTTAAATTGTTAAAATGCTTTAATAATGGATTTTCTCAGGCCCATACGCTGACCTTAGTAGACCCTTCAAGTCCACTCAGGAAATGTGCTGGATGTTGAACAACTCGGGCATGTAATTCACAAAAATATACTTGGATAAAAATGCCATAGTGTTGGGAAAGAAAGATTACTTTAGTCCCAACAAATTAAAAATAATTTTACACCCAGATTATTACTAATATATTCACAAGTTTCTCACACTTAGGTTCTTATTCTAAAGTTCTTTATAAACGGGAAATTTTTAACTTTTTGATTCAGATTACAAATCGACTTTGTTATTCCTTTGCATGTTGCAGACGTGTTTTGGAAGTATAGCTGGATGACAGTTGCGTGTCTACTGTGTGTATTTTCTGGTATCCTGTGTGGTGAGAGAGAAGGGTCTTTGTTTACCACGTGTGCTCACGTTGTCCAGGTGAGAATGTTTGTGGACCTGAGCTCCAAGGGGCCAGGGGGATGTTGAGCCAGATCAGGGATGCTGGCCCGACACCAAGACTGGTTCAGAGGTAGTCAAAACAAATACCTATTAAATTAAATTAAGTAAGTGGATTCCAGTAGCTGGGTTGGAGTGTTCACTATACAAGGAAGAATGGCAATGTGGACTGGGACCGCTCCTTCTCCATTCACTTTGTCTCTGGTGTATTGGCGTGATCGATCGCATTCTTGCCCTGTGGCTTCCCCCTTGTCTCTAACGCATGGCTCATCATGCGACTTTGTAGTCTCCCCACTAGAAGCCTACCATACCTGCCTGCCCCTTGACTTTGGGTTCAGACATTAACTTGCTTTGGCCAGTAGACAGAGCAGATGTAAGGGACCCCCGTCACCAGTCCACACTCAAGGCCTGTGTGCTTCACTCCCTCTCTCGCACCTGTCCTTGCCTTGGGAGCCTGCCCAGGACAGCCCACTCTGCTCGGGAGGAGACATGAGGAGCAGAGCTGAGCCACTCTAGCTGGATCCAGCTTACATCAGCTGACCTCTAGCCGACCTTCGGACACATGAGCCAAATACACCCTTATTTTGTGCTGCTGAAGTTTCTGGTCGTTTGTTAGGCAGCATTATCATGGCTGTATGTAACTGTTACCGTTGTCAGTGGTCAAGGAAGGCTTGAGTCTCTGTTTTAACTCAACGTGACACAAAATGTGGTACTTAACAATGACATGCTTTCTATTTTCTTTTGACAATGTTTGTAATAAAAATAATCTAAGAACTGTAAATATGAAAGTGTTCCTGTGGTTGGCTTCAGACTTAAGGCCCTTGTTTTACAGACGAGGAAGTGGCACAATGAGTTAATAATGGCCAAGCGAGGACGGGAGCCCTGGCATCTAGGCTTTGGTCCAATGCTCTTTCTTTTACATCCAGACATTCTTATACAATGAAAAAAGCTGTAAGACCACGCATTTGTGTGCTCTGTATGCTAAGTGAAAAGTTAAGAACAACCTTCTGGGATTGATCCATATACTGAGGTCCTTGCAGCATTTTAAAACAGTTTTAGTACTTAAAGTGTATCAAATTGGCTCCATGCTGATTCATCAGGCCCCGGATTTAACAGAAATGGCAGAGCTGCTGGTAACTCCTGTGTTCATAGGCACAAGATGTCACTCTTGTCCTTACTGTGAAGATAACATTCTTGTTGAAATTTTAATGCCTTTAATGGTTTGCCTTTTTAGCCCAGAGTGAACTAATCGGACAGCCTGTGCTGGGACATAAATCACGGCATATTCCTGGGGAACCTCAGGTGAAATAAATCAAGGAATTTTTTTTTTCAGTCAGCTCTTCAATCATTCTTTTTAGTCACGTAGAAAATATGATCCATGCTGTATTTACAGTTTGATGGTAAGGAGATGTTTAACATCAATGTAGGAGATTAAAAATGACAAGTTATATGGTGAAGAGTGTGAAAAGGTGTTTACACTGACATGTAATATCTACGTTGATCTACAACTCAATAATAGATGTCATAAATCTTATAGCAGGCCCATGAGATTGTGCCCAGGATAAGTTAATATGGCGGGTCAGTGTGTTCAGGTGGCGCACATCCTGTGTGTAGGAAGCGATGTGACTGACCAGCCGTTGGTCGGGCATGCGTGTGGACCGCTGCTGCCCTTCTTTTCCAGCAGCCGGTTCCAGGACGCGTGCCTCTCATCTCTCCCTCCAAATGTAGTCTTCCTCATTTTGTACGTACACGTGTCTGACACCCATTTACCCAGTCAGTCTCTGCGTTCAAGGAATTATAACATGCTTTCCTGATTTATTGAATGATAAATAAACCTAAGAAAATAATATTTTTATTCCACCTCTGGTCCCAAACACCACTGCAGTTCTCATGAGAGAATTGTAGATAGCAGATGTTTTTGGATTTTATTTGAAAAATGAAACTTTTATGTGAAACAATCCATGTAAAAACTTGACAGACAACACGATTATTAAAAGTATCTGCAAAGTAGAAAATGAGTTCACGCTGAGTGAAAGCTTGAAGAATTCTTTTATAAGCTTTCTGCTTTGGACTTGTAGGGCTGTCCTTTCCCCATTTCTCTTCCAAACAAAACCAAAAACAAAAACCCTATGAAACAAAATCAGCTTTTACCTGCGCTTATGCACACACACACACACACACACATACAGGCACACACACCCCGATCACATTGTCTGGTTCTTGGCTATGATACAGGTTGACGCTTTTTCAACTGGGACAGATAACAGGTGTATAACCCTCTATCATCCCCTTTTTTTAGTACTCCATTACACCTGATGCCGGAAGGAAGTATTCATGAGATAATGCCCGGGTTGGCAGTGGGGTCTTTGGCTATCAATAGCTTTTTGCAGTTCTTGTTCATATTCAGTAACTGTTTATTGAATACCTGTCATAGTCATAGCAAAGTGATAGCTGAACGGAGAATATAAAAGAAGGGTAAGCCATTGCTACTATTCTTAAGAAGGTCTTTGTTTGGAAGGGCAATAGAAACATATGATGCTAATTAAATCATGTTATAATCAACTGAGCTCCCTTGACCCCATCTACAAAACAAAAATATTTGACCATGGTAAATTGATGACTATAAAAAAAGAAAGGATTTTGGCCAACAGCATGTTGTAATTCTTTCTTTGGTGAGGAAGATTGACCCTGAGCTAACATCTGTTGCCAATCTTCCTCTTTTTGCTTGAGGAGCCACAGTGTGGCTTGATGAGTGGTATGTAGGTCCACACCCGGGATCTGAACCCGCAAATCCCCGGCTGCCGAAGTGGAGTGCACAAATCTAACCACTATGCTGCCAGGCTGGCTCGCAGGTTGTGATTTTTTTAAACTCAATCTCAAAATAGTATATAATGTAAAGATTTCTGTGGCAGGGTCATTGTTTTCACAGCATGTCATTTTTATCCTTTCCATGCTCTCCTCGACCACAAAATTTTAGTTATGATGACTGGAGATGGTGAAGCCACTGTAACACCAGGGGCTGGCTTTCTGCATCATCTTTCCGGCCTCCCTTCATTGTCGGGGCGTGGTAGGGCACTGCCCAACACCCTTCGTGACCTCCCACCACCACGTCAGGAGGAACCCTCATCCATGCTTTGACTTTCTGCTTCTGGTGCTGCTGTGTGGAACCTGGGGTTTCAGGATAGCCAGTCTCAAAGAGTCAGTGAGCAGGGCATGTTTCCCAGTTCATTTCACCATCTGATCCCACATCTCTTCGTCATCTTACTTCTCATGTTGTCTTCTTGAGGTCTGGCAGTTGCAGCCTGGTCCTCAATGTCTTATCTTGTCCCATGTGTGTTGTATTCACATTATTCATCTACATTTTTAAAACATTTGTGATATCATTTCCTAACTTCCTGCATGGCACTTAATAATGAAACATTAGAAGAAATTTTGTTAAAAACATGAGAAGCCATGAATGCTTCACAATCCCATTATTATTTGATGCTATTCTGAAAATCTTAGCAATTGCAAGAATTACATGATAATAAAAATTTTAAAAATAGAGGACAAAAATCAATCATTATTTTAAGTGTTAGGATTGAAAACTCTAAAAGGAATCAAATTAGAAACAGCTGGATTTGATGTGTAGAGTAAGGTTGCTGGATACATAATAAATACACAAATGTCAAGATGATTGCTATATATAGGGATAACTTGCAGATAGCATAATGAAAAGCAAATCCTGCTTATGTCAGCAAATTTATGCACCATGTCTAGGAGTACTGTTAGATAGGTCTGTCGTTTCCTGACCTACTTACTTATTGCTCTTCTCAAGATCTTGCGTGCTTTGTCCACTGCTCTGCGTGTAGCAGTCCTACAGATTACGGCATGCGGCTCTGCTACTCTCACTGCATCCCCTTGGACCCCAGACATGGCTGATGCGGGAGGGAGATTGGTAACCCAGACCAGCCATTGACTGGCCAACAGGACATCAGATTTCCTCTCTTATGAATTTGAACTAAGAGACACAGAGACTATACTGTTCATTGCTGGAGGGGAGCAGAGGCAAACATTTATGCAGAGGTTGAGGTGGAAAGGGGCCGTGACCAACCAAAGCCATATGCCAACTAAAGTTATGGAGAAGCAGAAACCGTGAATGAGCAGAGAAGTTGGTCTGAAGAGAGAAGCGCAGGAATGGAGCAGATTCATGAAGAGCAGAGCGGAGAACCATGTGGCTCCAAAGAGAGAGGTGCAAAGAAGAGACTTGGTGCCTGACTATCCTGTTTTAGTCCCTGTGTTTTAGTCCCTATATTGTGTTTTCTGTCTTTGAATTCCGTGGGATATATTCTAACAATAAAATCTCTTTCTTTTCTTGCTAGTTTGAATGGTATTTCTGTTTAGTGAAGCCAATGATTCCTGCCTAAAACAACAATATTAAGAGGGAAAGTGTAGAACCTACTTGAGGGAAACTATCATTTATTTTACTGAGAGACAGAAACAGAGAAGCAGTCCATGCTGATCATAGGGAGATGAATACTGCGGAGATGTCAGTTTTTCCGGAATTATTTGTTAGGCCAAAGTAATCAAAAAAAATTGGGTTGAGATCCCTCTTTATTTTTTTGAATTGACAAAATTATTTTAAATTTCTTTGGACAGAATAAACCTATAAAGCAATAATAGTAATAATAACAACTAACATTTATTTACTGATTACTATGTCCCAGCTTCTTTTTAACTGCTTTTCATGAATTCAGAAGAATATGACTATGAATAATTATGAAATTTTTAAAGAGTGATGAGAAGATACTGTTAACTACAAAATATTAAAAATGCTGTAAAGGTACTTAACCAGTTTTGATACCTGTTCAAGAAAATAAGTAACTGAAAATCAGAAAGCTTCAAATGTGTTCATTTTGCATTTATTTATATTTGTGTTTTATATATACCTGAGTATGGCGTATATTCTATATGAGACAGTTGGCTAATCATCTTAATATTGTTTCAAAAAGTCAACTTAGATACTCACTTTATACCCTGAAATGAAGTACATTTGGATGAAGTAAATATGTAAAGAAAAAGAATCGGAGCCATAGAAAATTGACAACGACTCTCAAAGCTTCCCCTGCGTTTTCTCTGAGCCACACGTCCCATTTCAGTTCCTTCAGCTATTTTTCATTAGTTATGATTTCTGGACTCTCTACAATTCTGGCCACATAAAAGGGCCTTTTGGCCCACGTGAGTGATGTTAGACATTCTCTCTTGAACTTTTTTAAATTGGCAAATATCTCTGAAGCATTATCCTATTTGCAAAACAGAAACTGGTCTGGAGGTGGATTGTACTGGAGGCAGAAGGAGCAGCTAGGAAGCTGTCGTTGTAGGTCCAGGAGAGACAATGATGGCTTGAAAGAGATCGCAAACAAACTGAGAAATATTGAAGAGTGTGTGCCTGATGGCACGAGGGGTCTGGAAGAGGGAGGGGACGGGCAACTGGGGTCGTGGCGCTACTCACCAAGACGGAGAGAGTGGAGGAGGGGCAGGCGGCACAGAGGAGCTCATGAGTCCCTTCGAAGACAGGCTGAGTTTGAAGTGCTGTGAAATATGCAGGTGGAGACGTATGGTAGCCAGGTAGACACGTGCGTTTGAGTTTCAGAACTCTAGTCTTGAATGGAAATACAGATTTTGGAGTCATTGGTGTGTAGATAGTAACTGAAGACTGGAGACTGAGTGGCGGTGATTGAGATGAATAGCAGAGTCAGAACCTCCCCGACAGTTGGGTCCATAGCCTGGACAGTTAATTATCCTGGGGGGGTACAGGATAGAGGCGGCTCACGGCCTCAACAGCGGGGACTCCCACTTACCAAGGCTAATTCAGCTACTGTCTGTCTGTGTCTTCAACCAGCCAGCAAATAAAGTCATTGCTCAGTACCCTGATGTGGCACTGGTCCTCAAGGAGACCGTCTGGCCACTTGGTGGCAAATCGACCCCACTGGGCCCCTTCTGTCCAGAAGGGCCAACAGTTTGCCCTCGTCGGAATAATCACCACTTCTGGGTGTTGTTGCTGTTCTCGCTGCAGAGCTTCAGCCAAGGCCAGGATCCGAGGGTCAGGTCTGCAGGCAGAACCTCACGTCATCTCAGGGAAACACAGTGAACGAGGGGCAGGCGCGGGCCTGGGCCGTGGGATTCACCGGTAGCATTACCCACCTCACTGCCTGTGTGCTTCGGGGCTGACGGGGTGTGGGAGTGGTCAGCCGGGGCTGCAGCTGAGGCCCAGCGTGGAGGCAGGACTCTGCAAGGATGCAGTCTGTGTGCTGAATCAGAGCTCTCTCTGTGGCACTGCAGGCCCAGGGGGAGGAATGTGTGGGTCCCGGAGCTAGGGGTGGAGGGAGGAGTCGCTCCATATATCATCCTGCCCAACCACCCCTGGGAGATGGGTGCTTCCTGTCCTCCCCTACACTGGGCTCTGCAGCGTGGAGGTCCTAGGCCCCCAGGAGTGAGAACAGTTGGGGTCCTGTTGCATTATAGGCCCCACTGCTGCCAGGCACTCTGGACTCCTGTGTCGAGGGGCTGCAGACAAGAGTCACAGTGTTGATGGGCATAGTTGACTGTGACCAGTGGAGGAGGCAGAGCTGCTGGTGCACAAAGGGGTCAAGGGGAGTATGTTTGCCTGTCAAGTGGTTCGCTTGGGACCCTTTTGGTGTGCCCTTCATGATTGTGACCTGAGAAGGGATGATAGTCTGGGTTGTGCCACCAATAAGCCACCAAGACCTGCTAAAGTGACAGCTGTGAGGTGGGGATTGAGAATGGATATCAGAGGAGGCACAGGATGACTTCCAGTTACATCCCCAGCCAACAGCAGCGATGGGGCTGTAACGCTTCCCGCTGGTCTCTCTCTCAGGAAGCCATGCCCACGCGGAGAGAAGTCATGAGGAAGCTGTCTGCAAATGCGTGTGGAGAAGCGGGTCTGTGCGGCCCTGAGGGTGGGCCGTGATGGCCATGGATGGACTGCACATGTGGATCTCCCTTCTAGGGACGCAGGCAGCTGATACACGCCCCATGGCCTCTGCACCTCTGAGATGTGTGCGTTTGAATGGGGGCGTGCTCCTTCAGGCAGCTCCCAGCAGGTGCCTGCGGTGCCCGTGTGGATGCTCAGGCCTGGCCTCTTCTGTCCATCACTGGGCCCCTGAACACGCTCGCTGTCTTCTGCTGGAGCTCCCTCTGGGCCAGGAGACTCTCCGAGCTTCACAGCAGCCCAAGGGCCTTCCTACCCAGTGCCACTCCTTCTCCATTTCCTTCTGCAGGTGTCAGGCCTGTGACTCAGCCTGAGGCTGTCCCTGCCTCCTCCCGCTCTCTTTCCCCTTATGAATCTCCTGCACATCTAACTCTGCTCTGGCATCTGCTTCATCAAGGGCCGGAGTGGACCCATCTGGGTAGCTTTGGGGGGGTGCTGAAATCAGGCAGAAGATCTGGGGTCTCTGAGATGTCCTGAATGGAGGAGTTGCTTTGAGTAACACAGAGATAACTAGGTGTACAACAAGTTTGAGGTCACATTTTGGGAAGATTTTGAATGCGCCATTGTGAAAGGCAAATTTTATCTAAAAAGATACAGGGAGCGGAGACCCTATAAAAAGCATAGCACAGGGAATCGCACTGAAGCAGAAAACAGGCTAAAAACTGACGAGTGTCTTAAACAGATGGAAGTGGTGCCGAGCTGGGCTCCACTCTTGGGTTGACTAGAAGTGCACAACAGGGCCGGTTTACATCGTGGAGCATGGCCATAAGCCTTATCCAAAGACTGAACTGACTTTATAGCCAGAAGGAATTTTGGGCGTCCTCTAATCAAAAATACTTTTCTCTCAATGTTGCCTCTTGCTGTGGTCTGAATGTTTGTGTCCCCACCAAAGTGCTGTGTTGAAATCCTAACCCCTGGTGTGATGCTGTCTGGAGGTGGGGCCTTGGGGAGGTGGTGAGGTCATGAGGGTGGAGTCCTCAGGAATGGGATCAATGCCTTAGAAAAGGGACCTCAGAGAGCTCTGTCATCCCTTCCTACGTGTGAGGTCACTGCGAGAAGACGGCAATCTGTGAACCAGGGAGCAGCCCCACCACTCGACAAATGTTCTGACGCCCTGATCCTGGACCGCCAGCCTCCAGAACTGTGAGGAAAAACTTCGGTTGTTTAGAAGCCCCCCAGTGTACGATATTTTGTTATAGCAGCCTGACCAGGCTAAGGCCTCTTTACATGTGGTTTCTTCTCCGGTGAGTTACAAGTGTTCATCCATCTTTTGACTTTGTCTAACTCTTGAGTGTTATTTTGGGGGTAGGGCCAGAACACTATCTTCAGAAAGGGTTTTGATTCTGGGAGGGCAGAACAGAGAAGTGTCTGCATTTGGGGTAGACTGAAGAATGTTCCCAAAGAGTCTCAAAGACCTGCTGAGCTTCCTTCTGTAGCCCTTTAAATTTTAGCATTCGATACATTTTAAGTTTTCTACAATTTCCTATTGAAATGCAAAAAAAAAAAAAAAAAACCCAAAAAACCCAAAACTAAACCCTCAGAGAAATAGCACTGATGTCTGTTAACATCTCAAGGGGACGTAAGTGGACAGAGGTGTGGCACTCTCAGCTACTGGAGGGGAAGGATATAAAAGCCCAAATATACCCATTTCGCACCCTCCCCCTCCACCCAAAGTACAGAGTCAGCCTTAAGATGCTTCTAAACAGCAAGAACTTTTAAAATAGAGACTTGGCTGACCCTACCTGTCCTTTGAGATGTTACGGGTCCTCCTAGATTAGTTGCATTTGTCTCTGTAAATATTTGTGGAGTATGACGAGGCCTCATCCCATTTTATAGCTGAGGAAATGAAGGCAGAAGAAACGAAATGAGCTAATCTTGAATTCTGCTCCGCTGCTCTCCCCACTAGGTGTTGCTGTCTCGTCACGTGTTCACAATCTCGTGCCTCCAAAGAAAACAGGTTAGAAAAAAGAATGAGCTGCCAGGCAAGGGGAAAATCCTGCGGTGCTCCGGGTGCGACGGACACATTTTGGGCCAATGAGGAGGGTTCTCTGCTCGTGGGGGATTTCCAGGCCGCCCAGGGAACACCTTTCACAACCACGTTGATGTTTGGTCTCACGTGAAGCTCTGTTTTTGTCAGATGCCAAATCTAATGAGCTTGGCCGGGGTCTGATTGCTCTGACGGTTGGTGAGTCTTTCTGACGGGAACACGAAGGCAGAGGAACCCAGAAAGCCCTCAGCTCGAATGAGGAAGGTAATGGCCTGTCGTCCCCTAAGTGGCTCACAAGCGTTTGGAGCATAAATATTGTGGTAGGTCTTAACTGATTCAGACAGTTCACAGGAAAATCAGCAACTTGAAACTCCTTGCTTTAAACAAAAGTCTTTTTTCCTGCTAAGTAAACTGCAGCAGAATTATTTTCTCTAGGAGACTGTTTTTAGCCTAGAAGTAGTGACTTCTTTATTCCACCCTGTTACCAGGTTTGCTTGATTTTAAAAAATCCATTTTTTATCAAATCACAACTGACTTATTGTCTCTGAGATTCTGTGGAGAAAGGTCTTCGGATGGGTGCTGTTTTGCACATCCCCGTGAGCAGAGTGCTGGGCTGGGTAAACTGAAGTAGAGGTATGGATGCAGGTGCAGGTTGAGGCCGCACCGCCGGTGCTTTACCCGCCGTTCCTCAAAGGACGCAGTGTCTTTCCAGATAACTATCGGTAGTCACACGGAGGTGCAGAGCTGAGGAGCAGACTCCTGGGGACCGTGGGCCCTTCTGACCCCTCCCGTTTCCCAGGGGTGCAGGACACAGAGCAGGGAGGCCTTGCGCAGACAGCGCCCCGTGAGGTTCTCGAGTTTCGTATAACAGACGCAGCATCATTTTAAGGACATCATAAAAGGAGAGATCATGTCCAAACCGTGGAGGTCTGAGGCGTGCCGTTTGAAGATGTTAGATCCTAGCGTTCGTTGATCTTTTCATTCTTTCATGTTTCAAGTTAACAAGGCCTATGGTGCCTTTTGCTAAATTTTTTCATGTTGAAAACTGGCTTATTTGTAATGAAGTAGCAAGAACACGGTCTGTTGATTGGAACTCACTGTCTGATTACATCTCTTCCTTATTTCTCTTTATTAACACCTTGCCAGCTAGGGTTCTGGCAGAAACACAACACAAATGCAGACTTTAATGAAGGGACTACTTAGACAGCAGGGGATGGGGACGCAAGTTTAGGGAGCAAACCTGCAAGTTGCAGCCCCCAGAGACCTGCAATATTAGGAAGCAGTTAGCCAGGCCACGAGCGGGGGCGCTGGGTCTGCAGGAGCCTGGGGGTCCAGGATGCACCTCCTCTGGGCTGAGTGACAGCATGGAGCAGGGTAGAAGCTGGAGAGCGGGTGGGGAGGGTGGGAGAGAATGTCCAAGGTCACTGAACTGATAGGTAATGGTGAGGTCATGGATGACATGGTGGTCTCCGTAATAGAAAGGCGACGGTGGATATCTATGGATCCTGTGTATCTGCCTCCGTAGATAAACCACCCACATTCTGCCTGAAGAAGTGCGTTCTCAACGTCCAAAGACCGAGCCTGAACTTCAGATCTCCTTCTGCTCTCAAGCTGTGATATTCTGAAACCCAAATCCCAGAGCACTTTGAAACAAGGTCCGTGTTCTGCTGGTCCTACAGCCACGTGTGCACAGCGCTGACTATTCACATGGCCGTCAAGTGAGAACAACGTTGGTATCGCATGCCGCCTGCTGGTTCATTCTTTCAGCACCGCCCGAGACCAAAATGGTGACAAAGGTCATGAAAGAGGGAATTATTCCAGTTTAGAAGACGATCAAGGTACTTTTTTTTTACTTAAGGGCTGAATTACGAGAAATGAAAATTTGAATTATAAGTTATTTTGGAAGTATTGAGATTTTTAGTTTTCTTATTTAATTATGCTCATTTAATTATTTATATTATTCATTTAATTATTCATATATTAATATATAAATAATATAATATAAATAAATATATATTTTTATATAAAACATAATATATATTAATATAATCTATTTATAAATGTATAATATATAAAATAAATGTAATATATAAATATATAAACTATAATATATATTAATATAATCTATTTATAAATGTATAATATATAAAATAAATGTGATATATAAAATACAATATAATATAAATAAAATGTAAATAAATGTATAAATAATTCATATAACATAAATGAATAATTATTCACTTAATTATGAATAATTAAATAGAAAATAACCTCGTTGTTACTTCTAGTCAGAGAGGAGAGTAAATTCAACCTGATAATTTTAAAAACCTAAAAAAATCTATGGTGAGAGCCCCATAGACCAACCGGGAATGGGAAGCTGGGTCATCAAAGCTGGCTTGGCTCCCCCAGCCTTGGCTCACACGGTCCATTGTGTGTAAGTTTGTCCCAGCTGAACACGTGGTGGGGGCCGGCCACCCTCTGCCCAGTTTCCCCACTTAGGTGTCCAGGTGTCTGGAGCCCCCACGTCACTAACCTGGGCTGCTGCTGTTAGCCTTCAAAACATGGAGAGCGTCATTCGGTCGGGAGAGTACAGCTTCAGTTTTCCTATACATCTAGGAAGCAATGGGGCTGAGGATGGGGCACTTGCTTGGGGAATGGAGGACGGAGCGGCTCACCGGGGAGGTGCCATCGTGGTGTAGACAGAAGCGGAGAGATCGCCGCCCGCCGCGGGGATGTGGGCCGGCTCTTCCCGGACCTGCGGAGGATGCTGAAACAGTGGAGAGATGCTAACGCAGGTGTTGCTGATACAATTTCATTTAGAAACACCTTCATTTTCTCAGTGTGACACCCATCTAAACGGTAGCATCTCTCGCTGGCCACCCCTTTACCGGCATGGGTCCCTGTTCTGGGTTGGAGCAGGCGAAGTCCGGTTTGGCCGTGAAGTCCTGGAGGTCTGGGACTTCTACGGGCTTCAGTGGACGCACCTCCCCATCCATCCACTACAGGGCAGGCTGGACTTGCAGAGGAAAATTTTTATAGTTGTGCACTTTTGTCGTTAATCCAATGAATTGTGAACGATTCCTGGACCTGAGGCTCAAACTGGAATCTCCAGAACCTCCCTGGGTCTCGGTTTCCATCTCTGCATGAAGAGAAATCCAACTTGCACATGTCTACCCGTTATGGGCTGACTCGTCTCCCCCCAAATTCGTATGTTGAAGTCCTCGCTCCAGTACTTCAGGACGTGACCATGTTTGGGGACGGGGCTTTTAAAGAGACGTCTCGGTTAGAATGAGGTAGTGCGGGTGGGCCCTGAGCCGGTGTGACTGCTGTCTTATGAGCAGAGGAAGAGACACCTGGGCTGCATGCTCGGAGGGACGGCCATGCGAAGGGGCAGTGACGGGGTGGTCGTCTGCAAGCCAGGGAGAGAGGCCCCCCGAGGAAACCAGCCTAGCCCCCAGAACATCGAGAAAAACATTCCGTGGCTTAAGCCGCTCTCTCTGTGGTGGTCTGTGCTGGCAGCCAGAGCGGGCTGGCACTAACAGGACGAGTGACCTGCCACAGGGACCCTGGCAGCTGGCCGTCCTGGGGAGGCCCCCGTGTCTGTTCATTTAATCATTCATTCAGCAAGTATCTGCTATACGTACAGCACCAGGGATAACAGTGAACGTTATAATTATCGACCTTCACAGAACTGATGTAAGGGAAACACCATTTTAAACTTAGTATTTTCAGTGCGTGTGTCACCTCAGACAGACTTGCTCAAACGCCACCTATACACACACTGCACACACCTGCCGTGTACCCCCCCACAAGCACACGCTTCGTAGAAACACACGTCCACTTGTACATTCTTTTTGTTTTGAGTACTCACTCACGTCGTGTAAAACTGAACCACCGAGCATGTCTGAAATAAACAGCAGGTGTTTTGAAGGTGTCTGTGGGTATCACACACTTTTAACCATCCATGAAACTAATTTTCTGGAGTATATCTGGCTCCTGCAGGCTGTGCTGTATGGAATTTTCACGTTAGTCCTTTTTATGCGGCAGGTAGTAAGGTCGAATTGGTGTGAGCTGGGAGGGAGATGTGAGACCAACCACAAGGGGCGAGGCCTGGCTTGCAGTGCCCCCAGCCAGTCCGTCAGTGGGAGGTGGAGCCGGGGCAGCGTCAGAGAGGGGCCTGCAGTAGAGCGGGAAACCAGCGGAGGCCACGGGCAGGTCTCGGTCAAAAAGAGAAGCCTTGAGCAGAGAGGAGGCAGGAGCTGCAGCCGGAGGGCAAGGCCGGCCCGCGGCCATTCTCACGATGGCACTGTTTGCCTTGGCACGCCTTCTGAGGCTTTCCGAAATGTCTCTCTCAAGGGCATGCCTTTGTCTGGCTCAGAGTTGTTGCTTCCTCAAGGCTGTGGCTGACACAGTTTAGAGCCTGACCAAGCCAGGAGATTCTCTATTTTTCTATCTGGAGTCAAACAGAACTGTTCTGAATTTCTTATGCAACGTATTAGTAATACAGGAATTTAGATGTGTGCATTTTCCTTCTTGCGATTCCAACAATCACTATTAATTTCACTAGATCTCGGATCTACTTCTGTAGTGTGTAGGTAACAGTAGCTGTGGGATGTGTGCTAATTAAGCAGTATTGATGATTTACTTTATCTTATTTTTTCTTCTATTTCTTATGAAAAATTCCGTGTATAAAAAAAGAACAATAGGATAATGGACATGCATATATAGTCACCCCCTTCTCTCAGTGGTTGTTCACATTGCCATAACTTTTCTGCTGAAGCATCGTAAACTAAATTATAGATGTTCTAGACATCTGAGCACTTTATCCTCCAAAGCTTCAGCATATATCCTTCCAAAACAAGGGAATGATCCTAGGTAAACACAATGCCATTAGCACCCCAAACGAAATGAACAATTCCCGTCAAATACCCGGTCCATTTTCCTATTTCGTCAACTGTGCCCTCAATTTGATAGATCACTTTCAGTCTGTCTCTCGCAGTGTGGGCCTCATTTTTTTTTTACGTGATAAATGATGATAATGATACCCCAAATTTTCTATCTTACAGGAACATTGTGAGAATATGAAAAAACTGATAGTCCCTTTGAAAACGGAATGCACTTTAATAACTTCAGGGGGTATTTTTATGTGGAATTGAGATTTCTCAGAGATAAAGAAGGGAGCACTTTCCACATTAATCGTCCCTTCAACAGATATGATACATGTTTAAGAGGTGCCTTTGTGTTTGGGGGACTGTGAAGACAGGCGGCCCACATCACTTAGCAGGAAATGCTCCAAGTGTAGGAAGGGCATGGAAATGGGAGCCAAGCTACCTCTCGGGTTCCGCTCAGGCTGTGGGCTGATGCCTGTTAGCCTCAACGAACCATCTGTGTCTGGAGGTGACATCAGAGCATCTCAACACTTTCGTCCCGTTTTGCTTCCATCAAGAGGGCTTTCTCTTCCCCCCAGCCCACAGTGATCTCTCCAACTTAGCCTCAGTTTCTGTGGTTTAGCTCAGAAGAGTGACATTTGCCGTAAAAATATGCCTCATGAAATCTGACACCTCTTGAATTCTGTATTTTTAAAATGTTCTGGGTGTGTGATCTCTGCGAGTACCTTGTTAGCCCCCGGAGGCTAGGGATGGTATCATATACACTTTTTACGGCACCGAAAGTTACCATAGTGCTCTGAATTTATAGTAGTCACAGATCATAATTATAGCTTAATAACTGAGAAAACCCTCTTCTTCATTTTTGAATAGTAAGTGAAGAATGAGGAGGAATGCCAATTTTATAATTTTGATTAATTTAGCACTTAAAAGAAAAACAGAAGCTTTTTAATGATAAAATTTATGGCATAAGGCACCTAGCTTCTCTTGTCACCATTCTACAGGGAAGTATTTTCATCCTTTACTTCCTTGAAGAATTTGACCTTCCCTTAAAAATCAGAAGCTCTGAGGACAGGCGGACAGCAGTCTTTGTGGAATACCTCCCGTTGGCATGATTTTAGAGGAAGAGGAGCTTGGCTGGGCAGAAATGCAAGATTCAGGACAAAACCAAGGTCTTTTAATGATTAGCTCAGCCCTGAAGTCACTTAAGATGGAGAACCTTGGTCACCCCTTCTCCTTGTTTTCTAACACCTCTTCCTAATGTTTTCATCTGTGTCACTCGTCACCCGCTAACGTTTATTGAGTACTAAACCTGAGAGGCCACCTCCCGTGCGTGGGGTCGTTACGTGCTTGGGTTGGGTTTGAGTCGGTCTGCCATTTTCTTACTGACCTTGGGCAACCTTGAGGCTCTAGCTCCTCATTTGGAAACTGGAGACAATCGCAGTAGCTGTCTCATAGGAAGGTTTAGCATGGCGCCTGACACACAGTAAACGTGAGCTGCTTTCCTTATTGTCATGTGAGGGATTTGCATTGTGCCCCACACTCCAGTCGATGTCTGTGAACTGAAGGAAGCTGTGTGCAGAGCCTGCTCAGACATGTTTAACTCTCTGCAAAGAGCTAATTCTAAGACAGAGGTGGCTTACGCGGAGGCTGCAAGGTGGACCGTTCGGGGAGGACTGGTTGGGGAGCAGGAGACCTGGGATCTAGTCCCGAGACCACCACCTTCTGCCCGCTTCCTAGTTCCTTCGTCTCAGTATAGAGGTGTCCGGCTGATGAGTGGCCCCCAGCTGTTTTCTGTAGAGCGCTGAGCCTGGAAGATGCTCGAGGGAAAAGAGTCTCATGTGCAAATAAGCCCAGGAAACAGTGAAGATTTTACTTCCCACCTGGAGAATCACAGTGTCCTGAAGTGCCCCGAACTGAAGAGGTCTGTTCAGTTTGTTGAAGCTCAGAGTTTCCAAAAATCATTTGTCTGTTGACCCTCCCCGTTCTGAGTTTGTATGACATCCTTTTGCGTTCCGTGAACCTAATGTTTCAGAAAACCTACTTCAGAGAATGTGGGACCAGATGATCCTTCGAGTCCTTTGGAAATCTCCTTCTAGGACTCATACACAAATGTCTCCTCCTTGGTCTCTGGGAGAATTCCTTTTCTGATTTGCTCACACGTGATTTTCTTCTCAGTACTCCTTCTCTGTAACCTCAGATTCAGCTGTGTTTCTAGCAAGCTGAGTTACATGATTCTTCAATTTATTGTTTAGATTTTGCGAAAGTATGCGTACTATCAGGCCCTTTAAATCTAACTTTATATAATAAAATAGAATTATAAGGCTATTATAAAAAGTGGAATTATTAATATTCTGTGAAGGAGATGAAATTAGGACCACAAAATTAGCACCAGTAAACTTAGCCTGTGAATTGAAAATCCACTTGTAAAGCCTGGGACATGGCCATTTAGAGCAACAATGGGGAATGAGCACAATAATACATGTTTTGTTCTTACGAGTCAGAATTTCAAGGGAAAAAAACAACAAATCTAGTTATTAATAACTTCCATTAGCTGAAGACGGTTTTTAATGCTAAGATTTAACTAGTAAGCTCATTTAATCATCTTTAAAAATTCATGGGCCACCAGAGCCTATTGGAGAAAATTAGAATTAGAAAATTAGAATAACTTTCACAAAATGTGAAGAGAGGGAAGCTGACGTGGGTTACAAGGAAGCTTCCCTTGGAGTCCAGTGCTTTGCTGTAAAACCTTGTTTAACTAGAACACAGTGAACATTCCCGTTGATGCATCTGCTAGGAACCTGAGCATTGACCAAGAACCTTATTATTTCTCCCCCTCAGTTGTGAAAGTCCTTGTCAAGGGCTTGTGCTCTGCTCTTATTCTGTTATAAGAACAATAGCCAGTGAACAAGATTCGGTGTTTCTTGTGTGACTGAGAATTTTGCAGTTTGTCTGGGTCATGATTCTGAAAGCAAATTTTGTTTTGTCCATGATGTTGCCATAGAGCTGGACAGTCCGGCCTGTGGGGAGAGAGTCGTTGCTGGGCCATTAAGTGGATGAGCGAGCCAAACCTCTGTCTGCCCGCCTGGAGGACGGAGAGAATAAGAGAGCCTCTCCAGCAGTGTTGCTAAGAGACTCCACCAGACGGGCATGGAAACTCTCGTTCAACGTTGGCACGTGGTACTTGGTAAATCTTAGTTCTTATTATTATGAACTCAGATACTAAAAGGAATTAAAAATGCAATATATAACATAACTTTGCTGAGCAGAGGTAAGCTCTTTTTAATAAAAATGGAGGCCACTGCAATAATGTTTAATTGAGATATTTGCTTAGTTGAATCCTGCCATTCTCCATAAGGAGACACTGACATTGACAGCGACATCCTAGCCTTATTAAAGATGAGTAAAAATGAACATCATATTTTAGCCAAGAAATAGGAACCCAGGAGCGTTTGATGAAGAATATTCTATGGAACTCTAAAAGTACTGCAAGAGTTCTGTCTTTCCCTGTTCACAAGTCTATGACACATGGATCTGTGACGGTCAGAATACAGCTTACTGTTATGGGCTAAATTGTGTCGCTCTGAAATCCCTGTGTTGAAGTCCTAACCCCATGACCTTACTTGGGAATGGAGTCATGGCAGGTGTAACCCAGTTAAGTTGAGGTCATTAGGATGGGCCCTGATCCGGTATGACTGGTTTCCTTATAAACAGGGGAAATTTGGACACAGAGACAGACATGCAGGGAGAATACCACGTGATGGTGAAGATGTTCATCTCCAAGCCAAGGAGAAAGCCTGGAACAGCTCCTCCCTCACGGCCTCAGGAGGAGCCAACCCTGCCTACACCCTGATCGTGGACTTCTGGCCTCCGGAACCGTGAGACAGTCATTTCTGTTGTTTAAGCGACAAAGTTCGTGGCTCTCTGTTAGGGCGGCCCTGGCAAACCAACACGCTTAACTAAAATCCTTTGGCTTTTGACCTTGAATTTTGGTGTCAGTGCTCAGAGGCTCCTGATGGAAATCACTGTCCTTATTTTCCCTGGCACCTGCCGAAGGCCTTTTCACCCTGTGGTTTTTCTCTTGGTCTTTCTTCTGCAGGATCGCCCACCCTTTGCTTCTTTGCCAACTCAAGTTTTATCAGACTCTCTCCCAGTTCTTTGTGCAGCTCTTCACAGTGCTCCCTCATTCCCTCACGTGCCCATTCATTCATTCATTCCCCAGCTCTCTCACTGCCCTCATTCACCCACATGCCCATTCATTCATTCCCCGGCTCCCTCATTTCACAATTCCTACCGTAATGCAGTCCCCCAGTGTGCAGGCTCCGCCCTTCCCTCCCTCTCACTGGTCGTCGTTGGTGCTGTGTGCGACAGAGGGAGCAGGGCTGACTGTGCTGTCCACACATTGCTTTCCATCTCTGTTACATAGTTGGTGATACGCACAGGAAATGCTCGAAGGTAGTAGAGGAGCTCGCTAATGAAAAGAGGGGCATTAATTTTTGGAAGAAAATAAATATTTATTAATTTATCTGTTGTGTGAGTTGACATGTTTTCTGCTTCGTGTGTTGGGTTACCTCTAAAGCAGGCAACACTTTTAATGAGAAGACAGAATGTTTACTATATGTCACCAACATTCCCAACTTCTGATTTTGTACCTACAGTCACGTCTGACACCGGCTTAAAATGCTGAGACCACGTGGTGGGATGGGATTTCTCCGATCTCCCTGCAGGCGTTCCCTGGAGAGACGAGTTGTGGGAAATCCACAGATGACCCCGGGTTTCCCTTTTAAGCCGGGTCTAAGAGGTGTTATTTCGTCAGCTCAGGGTAAACTACTGTTATCATTGCCAATAGCACTCTAAGTGGATCTGATCAGTCCCCTTTTGGGTAATGCTCCTGTGTCCTGGTCCATCTCTTGGAGTTTTTCTCCTTCCCGGATTGGCTCTGAGTATGACACGTCCGCCTCCCTTCCCACCTTTTTTTTTTGAATTTCAGAAAATAGGTCACTGGCTCTTTCTACGTCAAAGGATTTTGCTACTAACACTGCAAGGAAATGGCCAGTAGGACACCACGATGAGTGGGTTTGTGGGAGGCACGCTGGTGTGAAGTCTCCTTGCGTCTGACGTTCCAACCCTCGGGGTGCAGTGCTGTCTCTGGCCCGTGTGCTTTCTTGGGGGCCTTTCTTTGTTCGTCCACTTTTGAGGAGCAAGAGCATTTCCTGTCTCCTCTTTGATCATATTTGCATCATTCTCATTTTTCTCTGCTCTTCCTTTTAATTTGCTGGAGTTAATTGAGGCCCGAGTATAAGCGTGGTGCCAGGCAGTATCCGAGAGTTTTATAAGGTTCTTATGACTATTTGTGATTAAAGCAGAGCAGGACAAATATAAATGAACTAATTAATGAAAAGTACATGACATTATATAGTCAAGTCCTAAAACTGCACAGCGTATCTCCACTGAAACCGGGAAGTTAAAAAATGGTAAGGGTTTTTTGGTAATAGAAGGAATAAAAATGCTTAAATTCAGCTGTGCTCATTTTGGCACTCGAGTATGGACTTGAGGGGGGATGGTTAAAGTTTTAATTTGACATTGTACATCTTGGTGGGGAGGAAAAAAATCCCAGAGAGTTTCGTCTAGGTCTTGCCGAAGCTGTTTGCTCTGTGTCACTGAGGTTGCTTCGTTTACAGAGCTCCCGATCCAGCGGACTCTCAGTCGGAGCCATGGTGACGGGAAGAACCAACAGCCCAGGGCGGGCATGAGGTCCCATGAGCCTCTAGTCAGTGTCTCCTCCGCTCGTAGACGCTTCCCAAGGAGGGCCAGGCGTGTAGCTGTCATGGTCCCCACACAGTGGAACGCAGAGCAGAATTTAACAGCCTGTATTTGCATGATTGTGCTGTATGCATTTTCAGCCTACTCTGTCTCCGTGTTGTTAAGATGCCGTTGTCCTCAAAAGAGGCCTCTCAAATCACCCTGTCGCTCGGAGCCTGTTTTCCACACCTGGGAAAAGCCTTTCTTTGCATTTTCTGCATTATTTTCATAATTATTTGCTTACACACCCATCTTTCCCCCTGGAGTGTGAACTCCTTGAAGGCAGACGAAACAGCCATGCATCTTGATGTCATGTGTGCCTGGCCCAGCACCTCCCACAGAAGAGATGCTGAGAAACTTTGTCAAAAGGATGCATTGCGGTATTTTACCAACCTCAAAGGTATCACCCGAAGGTCAAATGAGATCACATGTGTGAAGACTCTTGAAATTTCAAAGAAATATACAAATAGCTAACATTTATTGAGCGCTTACGATGTGTCATCCACTATTTTGAGCACTGCATGCTATTCATTCATTCATGTTGTATTAATACAAGAGCCCCCTGTTTCCCGTGAAAAAGCACCTTGAAGAGAAAAGCAAACTGATGCACGGAGTAATTTTTATTTCTTGGAAATTCTAACTTTCTACAAATATAATTGTAAGGAGTAAGCAATGGGTTCCTCAAACTCTGTCAGGGTTTAATAATTCTTGAGAGATTTGATGCGATTTTTTAATAGTAATAAATGTTTAGTATATTTATTAACTTCCCTCAATTTACAGTTTCTTGCCCCGGCAGTATTTATTTCTCCTGGAAAGGATTTTTCATTTGAAAGTCTTTCCTAAATAATGGATTTGTTGGTGGACTTCTTCCCATCTTTATTTCTAGAGATTAAAAAAAATACTTAAAAAAATCTTCATGGTGTTGATTTCTATGAAAGTTAGGATAAGGTGTATTGTTGGAGGTTGGGTTGGGGAGGCGTAAATTTAACAACTCCAGGTACAAGGTAAGAGATGTTCCAGGAAGGATCCAACAGGCTTTATCTGAGTCTCTGTCTCTGTTCCGTGAGGAGCTGTCTCGAAGGGACGGAACGATCAACACCACAGAGAATGAAATCGGGCTTCCTCACGTAATGATTTACTGGTGTCAAGATACTTTACAAGGGCACAGAATTACTTTCATTTATAAGCCTATCATTTGGCAGATAATAAACACTGCTGATATATTTCTGCTATTAGATTGGCATTTTTGTTTTTAACTAGGATGAGAAAGAATGAGTTTGTCTAAAGATAGAATTGAATTAGCTGTATAATCTTTGCATTTTCCTCCAATATAATCTGTTTGATATTTAGTAGCTTTGCGTCTGACATCTGGCTTTCTTTAGTGACACCATTTAGCCAATAATCAAAGAAACGTCTGTGATGATTTTTTTTTTAAGGTGAATATAATGAAGACTCTGGTTTTGAACATAAGGTCAGAAAATGTCAAGTACAGATCATCAAATTAAGAGCAACTAAATCAATAGCATTAGGAAGCTAAAAATAATTCTACTCAATATTGGAAAACTAATAGGCCTGTGAAAGCATGAGATTAAAAAAGTATTAACATAATGGAACAAATTTCAAATAACTCAGAGCACAAATGAGAAGAGGAAGGAGAAAAAAGACGCGAATCTTGCCTTTAAGATGGAAGCTAAATAAGAGAAATGTGTGGAAACCTTCTAACGTTTCTTTGTGCTGACCCAGGACGTTTCTCAGGGGAAGTCATTAACGTAGATGAGAAGCATTGGAACCTTCCTCCTGTCGTTCACATTAGGATACTTATTGCCCTCTTTCCCAAAACTGAGTGTAGGTGACGTCCGAGCTCATCTTTCGAGGCCAGCATCCTGGGGCGTTTTCTAGATCCAGATGGAATGGTCACACACAGGTTTTGTGGTGGGAGCATCAGCCCCTCCCTGCTCTTGCCTACGTCCCTCAGGTGGAGGGCTCAGAGGCTGCCAGTGGGGTCGTGAGAGCGCCTCTGGACTAGACCCCGGGTTAACCCTGCTGTCAGTCTTTCTTTCCTCATCTGTAAAATGGGAGTATTACTTCCCCGGGTTGTATTTTTTGTTGTTGTTGAAGTGAAATTCACATAACATAAAAGGACCCATTTTAAACTGCACGATTCAGTGGCATTTAGTACACGCACAGTGTTGCACAACCATCTGTTCTACCTGGCTCCAAAACCTTTCCATCACCCCAAAAGAAATGAATCCATTAAGCCATCAGTCCCTGTTTCCCCTTCCCTAGCCCCTGGCGACCACCCGTCTGCTTTCTGTCTCCATGGAAGTACCTATTCTGCATATTCCAGAATCATATAACATGTGACCTTTGCTGTCTGGCTTCATCCACGCAGCATAACGTTTTCAAGATTCACCCGTGTTGCAGCCTGTGTCAATACTTCATTCCTTTTTCTGGCCGAGTAATACTCCAGTGTATGGATGGAACACGCTTTGTTCATATCGTCTTCAGTTGGTGGACTTTTGGGTCATTTCCACCTGTGGCTGTGGTGAATGGTGCTGGTATGAACATTGCCGTACAAGGATTTCATTTGAGTCCTTGTTTTCAGTTCTTTGGGTGTATACCTAGGAGTGGAATTGCTGAGTCATATGGTGATTTCGTGTTTAACTTTCTGAGAACTTGTTAAATTTCTTTCCACGGCAGTTGAACCATTTTATATCCCCTCCAGCAGTGTACGAGGGTGCTGTCAAAGATCTATGAACGGAGGTTTGAGCTAATTGCATCTGTTTTGGGGGCAGATTCAAAGGAAGAAAGGCTGGAGCAGGGAACATGCTGGCGATTACTGGCTCAGGGTCTTCTGCTTGGAGCTGCCTTGATTTACAGGCTCCCACCACGTCTGTGGAAGGGGAAGAGAAGAAATGCCCGGGAAGACGCTTACTTTTCACCAGATCACCTCCTACTGCACAGGATGGGGAGGCCTCACCTGGCCCTTGTCCTTCCCATCGCTCCCAGCCCCTCTCTTCTCCTGGGGATTTGTTGGCCCTGGTTTTCTCTTTAGCTGCTGCAGCCAGCACACGAACGGCCCCAGTAGTGCTGTCCCCACCCTTTGTCTGCACTTTCTGCTCCTCCATCCTGGGGCCTCTGGGGGTTGATGGCTCAGTGATTGCTGGCCTATTATCCTGACTCTGGGTTCTCTGTGTGTCTTCTGCTCTCAAGAGCAGCTCCTGTTGAGGGTGGGCTGTAGGGGGCTCAGCTGGGGGCTCAGGAGCAAGATGTGTGCATGTCCTCAGCTAAGTCCTGGGAGCAGGGCCTTCGGGGTATGGAGAGCCACAGAAAATGTCTGTTTTTGTTTCTCATTGTCTCTGGGGCACAAAAGGGTAATCACCACGGCCACATGGGGTTCTTTATCCCAGCCCATCACTGCACGGTCTCAGAGAGAGCGCTGACGTCCCCCAGCCGAGAGGGCAAAGTCGGGAGTGGGATGGTACACCGTGCACGCCATGCATCCTCCACGAGGCCCTGCTCTCATGGGGAGGGAGGCCTGGCCCCAGAGGGAGAGCAGATGTTGGATCATTCATAATAATGGATGCTTGGCCTTAGACCATGGTACTGGCCAAGGGTCTTAGTCGACAGCAGTTGAAATTATGACTATTTATTTAAGGTTTTAAAAAAGGGGATTTATCGGAAAGATATTGGGGGTTGCCAAGTTTGACTAGAGGTTGAAAGACTTGGAAGGGGGCCAGGGCTCTGGGGGAGGAGCCACAGCATGGCCCATGCAGGGCCCGTCCCAGCGGTTACACGCAGGACTGGCTGGGCTGGGACACGGCCTCGGGCTCCCCTGTTCACAGATCCCAGAGAGAGCTCTCAACTGGCCAGCCTCGGTCACACACCCAGTTTCTGCCTGGGCTGGGGTGGGGGTCAGGGTCTAGCCCTCCTGCCCACATGCTCATCCGGATGGCAGAGGAGGCGGGGTGAAGAGAGTGGGGGACAGGCAGGGTGCCAGACGGGAAAGATGGCGACTGTTCACGATAGACGTGCCTACAGTTTTCTTACAATGTGTGTGCTTCAGGAGGGTGAGACCGTCAGCCTCTGACGCCTCCCCTTTGATTTCTGAAATGGACACAAACCACCCCCCTTTCACCTAAATGACCACCTTCCTGTCACTCAGATTCCCAATTTGTAAGGACGGAGAAGACAAGTATGTATCTTGGTTTAAAAGTCCTGTGGGCGGGTGTAGATTTGCAAGAAGCAGCAGGTTAGTAAGTAGGAACGTTTTTTTAAAAAGGATGGTGTGATGGAGACTGCTGCATAATGTTGGTGGTGGTATTGATGGCCTGCCCAACGTCAAGTAGAATTACAAACAAATGTGTCAATGACAAAAACATCAAACAGATGAGAATAAGGAGTCAGAGTTCGATTGTTCCGACCCTAAATGACCTAATGTCTTGTACAGAAAATCAGTGCCAAGATAAAGGACTTGTTCAAAGGACGTTCTCTGCGGGGTTCTGCTCATCTGGCGTTTGCTGGGCTGGGCACCAGATCCTAATAGGGAAAGTCATGTAGGGCCTGCCCAGTGCAGACAGTGGTGGCAATGCCCGGGGCAGTGGTAACGTGGCCCTTCATGGACGCAGCATAGGGCGGGGTGAGAGTGAGTGACCCCGGTCAGTCAGTGGGAGGAGGATGGCCCATGTCAATGGAGGCATAAATAACAACGATCGTATTGTTACTAGGTGATGTTTATTGAGTGCTTACTGTGGACCAGGCACTGTTCTAAGCCTTTTACCTGTGTTATAACATATAAGTACTGTTAGTATCCACATGCTTAGAGGGAAACTGAGGCACAGACAGAGTAAGTAAATTCCTGAGGTTACACAGCTGGGAGGTGAAGGAGCTGGGGTTTGAGCCAGACAGTGAGCCCAGTCACTAGACTCCCCAGTCAACAGACGGGAGGGAGTGCCGGCCGGGGTTCTAACGTAAGCTTCTGATCTTGTGGGAATGTCTCTGTGACGTAAGAGAATGCCCTTGGTTGGTCCCGTCTCATTCTTCCCAGTACTGAGTTTCTGTTGGTCGTCTCCTTGTCTGATGCTGCCGCTGACCCTGCAGTGGGTTCTGTGAAGGACCCTTTGTGGCGGCTCACGAAACCCTCAGCTGACACTAACTGCTCATGCCCGTTCTTCACATTGTTCTTGGTGGCTTTTGTGGGGAGTACAAGCTTTCACAGTTGGAAGGCTCCTTATGGCACATAGGCAGTTTGAAGGAATCAAACCCACTTTTCAGTTTTCTAAACCTTACTGTCTCAAGCATTTGCACAAAATTTTTTTTTTCTTCTGTGAGGAAGATGGTCGCTGAGCTAACATCTATGCCAGTCTTCCTCTATTTTGTGTGGGATGCCACCACAGCATGGCTTGACAAGTGATGCTAGAGCTGCACCTGGGGTCCGAACCTGCAAACTCTGGGCCACTGAAGCGGAGCGTGTGAGCTTAGCCACTATGCCACCGGGCCGGCCCCTGCACAATTTTTTTTTCCTCTAAATTATTTCATAAACAAAATATACCTTGGGAAAACAAATATAATGAAAATAAAAATGTTGTTAACTGTGGGAAAACATCCGGCATCCAAACTTAAATGAAACTTACATGAAAGAGACAAAGTGGAGAGATTTGGGAAATACACTTCTGTGTTCTCAAGCTTGCTCATCTGTGCTCATTAAAGTGCTGCCCTCTGCTTCAAGCCGTTTATAATCGTGTTAGGAGTAGAAAATTCTTGCATCTGAAATATTAAAATGTGTGAGAATAGTAGAGACAATAAATGCTCTGGACTTTGGGAGGATGGAGAAACTTCCTAGCGGAGGGAGGTATTGATCTGGACGTTGAAGGATGGGAATGACTTGGGTCATAGTGAGCAGGCAGATGGGTGTTACAGGAAAGGAGAATAGCAGGGGGTACAACGCTGAAAATACCTGGAGAAAACCCTAGTCTCTACTGAGGGAGGGGGCCATGTCCCGCACTGCAGGAAAAGCGCTTCTCAGGCTCAGGGTGCCATGCAGGAGGGATCTAGCGTAGACGGTTTGAATGAGACGCAAGCCTCTAACCAAGGGGACGGCATGTTTACGATAAGCTGTGGCTGTAATTCAAGTGTGAGACAGATCAGAGGGAAGGTGGCCGGGAAGGAAGGAAAGGAAGCTATAAATAGAAGAGACAGTTTAAAGGGACACGTTGCAGAGTTATTGGCTATAGAGATGAAGGTAAGGCATTTTAATTCAAAAATCTCTGTTGATTGCTTGTGGTGTGTGAAGAACTGTCTTAATTATGTGGAGATACGGAAAAATGAATGTGATTGACCTCACATATCTTTGCAGCCACGTAACTAGGGTGAGGTAAACACCCAGTGAGTTAAGTCTGTGAAACCCAGGTTTTGCACGTGGCTGACTCGGGGAGTGTTGGTCCTGCTACAGAAATGGCAACGGTAGTTCAAGAAGCTGGTGTGGGAGGGAAGATGATGTGCACAGTCGTGGCTGTTCTACATGTGGTAGGATAGACGGCAGGTTAGGAAGCGGATGGAGATGAAGGCCGGAGGAGGGATGACAGTTTAGGATTCGAGACCGAGATTTGAAAGCCATCCTCAGGGAGGTGTTTGTGAAACTGTGTGAATGGACAAGATCTTTGATCAAAAATTTATAGGGAGACAAGCCGAGGGCTGAACACTGGGAATGTCCACAGGTCTGGGCCGGGAGGGGAAAGCGGGCCAGAGACAGGGGTGAGGAATTTTGGAGAGGCCGCTGGCGGGAGATGTGTCAGGAAGGAGAGTGGCCATCAGGATCGTAGTGCTCAAGGAGAAGCGTGCTGGGAGAAGCTTGCACTGCTGGCACTTAAGGGGATCAGCTGCAGCCAGCTTGCAGGACCTCTGGGAGGGAAAGCAGATGACAAAGATGCAGATGTGTTCAGCACCTACTTACCAAGTGGAAACCGCTGTGGCGAGTGTTATTTGGAATGTGACAATAGTTAATGTAGCAACCCCTCTGCATGGAGAATGCAAGAGATTTACACAAATAACCACAAGAGATGGTGTGCAGGGAGCAAGGAAGGAGCGAGCAGAGACTGTCGGAGTTTGGAGGAGGGACATGTTGCTTCCAGCTTGGGGAGATCAGCGAGTAGAGGTGGAGGGAGGGTGAAGAGGGTCAGAAATGAACTCTGCAGGGGGTAGAATGAGTTAGGTCTTGACAGATTACTAGGATCTGAACTTTTAGAGAGGGTGGAATAGCATTTCAAGCAACTGGATCAGAAGGGGAAAATAATTTGGGGTCGAAAAGAATAAGATGTACATGATACTAAGGAGCAGGCATGTGAAAGTTAATAATGAGTAAGCAGGCTAAAAAGATGCGATAAGACTGGATCGTGGAGGACCTTGGTTAGCAGCCTGGCCATACTTTACTAAGTAAGCAATGTGGAGTTTACGCACACACACACACACACACACACACTATAGCTTTATTGGTGTATAATCTACATAAACTACAACTTACTTATTTAAAGTGTGCTTTGGTAAGTTAAAGTCACACCGCTACCACCACAACAAAATTTTAGAATACTTTCATCACTCCCCTCCCCCAAATTCCTTGATGCCCCTTTGCAGTCAGTTCCTGGCCCCACTCCAGCCTCTGGTGACGGCTGATCTGTATATAGTTTTGCCTTTCCTGGAACTTCACGTGAACAGACTCTCACAGCATGTAGTCCTTGTGTCTGGCTCATTTCAGGAGGACGACGTCTCTGAGATTCATCCATTTCACTGCATATATTAGTAGTTTATTCATTCTTATTGCTGAGTTATGTTTCGCTGCTTGGAAATACTACATTTTGTTTATCTAGTCCCCAGTTGATGGACATTTGGGTCCTTTCCAACTTTTGGATATGATGAATGCTGCTATTATGCGCATTCACGTGAAAGTTTCCTGTGGACATATTTCTTCTTTTTTCTTGGGTAGATGCCTAGAAGTCGTGTTATGGGTCTTTCGGTAAGTGTATCTTTATTTGAATAAGAAATCGCCAAACTTTTTCCCATTTTCTACACCCAGCAGTAATGTATGTGTATTATTTCATCAGATTAGCTAAAAGTTTATAAATTTTATTGATCTTTCCAAAGAACCATTTCTTAGTTTCATTGATTTTTATCTATCACTTGACTGTTTCCTGTTTCATTTATTTCTGCATGATCTTAATATCTCTTTCCTTCTTACTTTGGATTTAATTTGTTCTGATTTTTCTAGCTTCTTAAAGTGGAGTTTTATGTCACTAATTGTAGGCTTCCTTCTTTTCTAATATAAGCTTTTAGTGATGAATTTCCCTCTAAGCACTCCTTTAGCTGCACCCCACAAATTTTGACATGTTGTGTTTTCATTTTCACTCCGTTCAAGCTATTTTTTCATTATGATTTCTCCTTTGACCTGTTGGTTATTTGTGTCTTGTGTACTTTCCGTGTATTTGAGGATTTACAAGAATATTTCTTTTCTGTTATTAATTTAAAATCTATTCCACTGTGGTCAGAGAACATGCTCTTTATGATCTGAGTCTTGTAAGATTTACTGAGACTTGCTTTATGGCCCAGGATATGGTCTGTCCTGCTGAGTGTTCCATCCATGTTTGAAAAGAATGTGTCTTCTGCTCTTGTTGGGTGGACTATTTGACAGATGTCAACTGTTTGTTAGTGATATTTATCTTCTTTATCCTTACTGATTTTCTGCCTACTTGATCTATGAATTATGGAGGGAAGATAGTACAACCTCCAGCTATAATCTATTTCTTCTTTCAATTTTGTCAGTTTTTGTTTCATGTATTTTGGAGCTCCGTTGTTACATGCATTTATGTCTAAATTATTATATATTTCTGCAATATTGAGCATCTCGTCATTATGAAGTGTACCTCTTTGTCTTGAGCGATATTCCTTAGCTTAAAAACTATCTGTTTGACATTAATAGGGTTGCTCCAGTTCTCTCGTGTATAAATTTTGCACATTTCTGCACTTTTTCCATCTTCATATCTTTGAATTTGTGTGTTTCCTGTAGACAACATACAGTGAGATTTTGCTTTTAGATCTGATCTGACAATCTCTGCTTGTTTGTTGGAGTGATCAGTAAATTTATGTTTAATATAATTATTGATGTGGTTGGATTCATGTCTACCATTTTTCTCTCCTTCTTTTGTGTTAAATATTTAAGTAGAACGCTGTAACATCTCTGTTGGCTTCTTACATCTGTCTATCTATCTATCTACATTTTTTCTTGGTGAGGAAGATTGTGGCTGAGCTAACATCTGTGCCAGTCTTCCTCTATCTTGTATGTGGGACGCCACCACAGCATGGCTTGATGAGTGGTGTGTAAGTCTGTGCCTGGGATCTGAACCCAGGAAACCTGGGCCGCCGGAGTGGAATGCACGAACTTAACCACTATGCCACTGGGCTAGCCCTTTACCTATCTTTTTTTGGTGTACTTTTCTTTTTAAAATTATTTTCTGGTTGCTCTAGAGGTTACATCGGTTTTTAAACTTATTACAGTCTACTTCAAATTAACAATGACTTTCTTCTGGCAAAGTGTAGGTACTTTGCAGTGGTAGAGCATATAGAGTTAAATATATATATATATATACACACACACGTACACATACATAATAACTACACACACAAATTCTATCTGTTAAAAGTCTGTAAACACATGTAATTTTTGCTTTAAATACTATTTTAAGGAAATTATTAGATAAAAGAGAATATATATATATATATTCTTGTATATTTATATACATATTTACCATTTCTTGCTTGCTTCATTCTTTCCCGTGGATCCGAGATACTGTCTGGTGTTATTTTCTTTCATCTCAGAGGACTTCCTTTATCATCACTTGTAGTGCAGTTTCAATAATAACAAATCCAGTTTTTATACATCTAGAAATATCTTTATTTCACTACCAGTTTTGAAACTTAGTTTAACTGGATATAGAATTCTTGATTGAGAGTTTTATTCTTTTTGTACTTTGAATGTGTCATTCTGCTGTCTTCTGGCCACCATTGTTTGTTGTGAGACATCAGCTTTAAGTTGTTTCTTTGTTTTTCTATGTGTGATGTGCCATTTTTCTCTTGTTGCTTTCAAGATTTTCTTTTTAACTTTAGTTCTCAGCAGTCTGACTGTCACATGTCTAGTTGTGGTTTTCTTATTGTTTATCCTACTTGGGTTTGGTGAGCTTCTTGGATCTCTAAGCTAATGTTTTTCACCAAATGTGGGAAGTTTTTACAATATTTTGAGTAAGTTTTCTTCCCTTTCTCTCTCTACGGCTGGGACTCCCATTGCATGTATGTTGGTCCACACACCGTGTTCCAAGGGCTCTGAGGCCCTGCTCATTTTTCTTCGCTCTTTATTCTCTCTGTTTTTGGATTGAATAATTTCCATTGATCTTTATTCAAGTCCACTGAATATTTTCCTCTGCCACCTCGTATCTGCTATTGAGTTCATCTAGTGGAATTTTAATTTCAAATATTATACTTTTCAGCTCTAGCATCTCTGTTTGATTCTATTTTATAGTTTCCAATTTGCTTCTGTTCCTTCTCTATTCACTCATGCTTAGCACATTTTCCTCCAGTTCTTTGAACCTGTTTTACTTTGAATCTTTGAACATTTATCATAGCTTTTAAAAAAATCTTGGCTAAATTCAACGTTTATTCCACTTGGATCACTTTCTATTGATTGCTCTTTTTCCCTTGAGTATAGATTATATTTTTCTATTTTTTGGCATATCTTGAAATTTGTATTTGAATACTAGACATTTTAAATAATCCTTTGAAGTGACTGTGATTCTGGTTTGTTCCTCTTAGGCTATAGGCAATTAACCTGCCTGGGCTCAAACTGCAAAATGACTTCCTTGAATGTACAGCCGTGAATATCTCTAGTTGGTTTGGATGTTTTTTGGCTTGGCTCCCTAGTGGTCTCCCTGTGCCTGTGTAGTTTAGCGAGCCTCAACGGTTTGAGTAGAAGTTACAGTCTGACACTCAAGGCAGTAAGGAGTCAACTCTCTGCCACTTGGGCCATGTGTGGATGGAGGAATGCCTTCAGAGGCATGGAATTTTCACAAGTATCCCACGCTCCCGGGAAATCCTGCCTGCGTGTGCAGGTTAGCAGCCAGCCAGTGGCGTGCAGGCTGTCCCGGCTGTCCTATGGCTTGTTTACTTCACAACATCCCTCTTGCTTTCCCAGCTGCTTTGCTACCCGCCCTGAACCAACTCCACCACTCTGACCATCAAGCTGCAGACCCTCCCCAGCTGATCTGGCGGGGGGCAGGGATGGGGATGCCCCCCGGCAGGAAGGCCACAGGCTCGCCGCTCTTACCTGCTCCGGGTTGGTTTTCTGTGAGTAAACAGCCCTCAGGGCATCGCGTGCTTTGGTTGTTGTCCAGTGCCCCGGTGCTAGGGAGGGTAGTGAGGGCTGGCAGAGGACGGAGCATTAAAGAACAGGCGGGAGTGATGTGTCCGTGGTGTAGCTTACAGGACAAATTGTTGGAACTTGCAAATACTCCAAACTAAGTTGTTAGAAATTAAAAAGGTGAATACAAGAGAGCAATAATAATAGTTATAAAGGGAAATGGGCAATTAGTGTCTTATTTAAGATGAGAGAGACCTGTCCAATATTGTAGCAGAGAGGAAAGTTCAGTGCAGAGGTTAAAGATGAAGGAAAAAGAAAATCTATGTGTGGGAATGCAGTTTTGAAGTCGTGTTCTCTTTATCTGGATGTTAAGTCTGAGGCACGGCAGCTTTTATTCTGATATAAACTGTGGCAACAGAGGAGCATCTTCTGGCTGCTGCCCCACGGTGCACACTGAGCTTCTCGGTTGAGGGAGCCGCTGCCGTTGCGGTGTGTGTAAATGAGCACATCAACACGCCACTTCCCATGAAAGCTCTCTTTTCTTTTTTGAGAAGGAAGAGGATAGAATGGGTATTTCTTTTCTAAGCTGTGACTATAGCCGTGTAGACAGTGGAAAAAGGAAGAATGTAGATGGCCCAAACAGAAATGTTGATCTGGACCAGTAAATAGAATGTTGCCTTAAAGAAGCAGAAAAATGAACGATTATGAGGTCGGCGTTGTTGATGAGACGTGAACTTGATGCTCAGGTGGTGAGATTGTGGGCTGGCGTGGGGAGTGAAGGGAGTGACCAGGAGTTGTGGCACCTGGATTTCTGCCACCAGCTTACCAGTGACCTTGGGTAAGTTGTTTCTCATCTCAGTCCAGCAGTTTCTTCATCGCCCCCAGGGAGATTGGACCTGAAGATAGCTAAAGACCTGAGCAGGCATGTACTTTATGACGATTCTAGTGGTCTAGTTGGGGAATATTTATTTTAACAAACTTCTAGATTCTTGTACTAATAGCCTCCTTGATGTATGTGCAAAGGAAAGGCTGCCTCATAATAAATCGGCAAGATTGTTTGATAATGAGATATTTTTGTTACATTTGTGATCAAAGCTTGAGATTTAGTTAAACCCTTTTGGCAGAGTTCATGATGCCTTCTTCTTGTGCTGACTTCCTGCCTCTGATGAAGGGCATTACGATAACACTAAGGTGCAGTCACGACGAGCTTCACCTGTAGGTGGCTGCAGAGCCAGCAGGCGGGAGGATTTGAGTGACAGAGCTTGGGAGGCTCAGCTACTCACAATTACCTTCCATACCCGTGTGCTCGGGGCCCTGGGAGTCTACCCTTAGGAGCTGCTTCTGCAGGGTTAAGGCGTGATGTTTCCAGGATTCGTTTTTAAAAACTCTAATACTTCTTAGAAATGGTGACGAATTACATCTCTGGCACTGTAGCGGGCGTTGGTGTATGTCACACCTTGTCATCCTATGGGGCAACATTATGTCAGAGGCGTGGAATGAGGAGAAGAAGTGCAGGCAGGACGCCTGCTCATTGCGTCTACTGTCAAGGTCGCACAGCTGGCCCACCTGTGTCCCGTGCCCCTTCCGTCCACTCGGCCCCAGCTACACTGGCCGGCTCAGTCTTCTGGTTATAGTCAGACTTCTTTTAGTTGCAGAAAACAGAAACCCATTCAAACTAGCTTTAGTTAAAATGGGAAGGGCATTTAATTTAAGGAACTGGAGAGCTCATGAAAGTCGAAGACAGGAAATGAAGAATGGTGGGTCTCACGTAAGCTGGAAGTGGGGATCAAATAATCGGGGGTAGAAACAGCCCCTGTTGTTGTCAAGTGTTGGCTACACTCCTCTCGTTTGGCAGACGGGCTTCCTCTGCGTACGCGTAGGTCTGAAATGGGCAGCCCAGCGCTGGTCTGCGAGCTTTCCTGGCTCCAATGCCATCCGCTCACTGCCCGATTCCCTCTGTCTCTCAGCTCACATTCCCGAGAAACACTCTGGCTGACTTGGCTGACCTGGTTTGGGAAGTCTTTGCGGCGGGCAATCCTTTTAGTAGCTGTGCCAGGGAGGTGGGGTCATAGGCTCTGCTGCCCTCTCATCCCCTCTCCCCACTGGGGGGGGGGATTCTCACCATTGCGAGATGGGGTGGCGGGGGGCAGGCACTTGGGGCTGTCTCTAATGCACATTGAGAACTGTTCTGATTATCTCATTCATTTGCACAAAAGACTTCAAAAAAAAAATCCTCATGTTTTACAAGACTCTCTACGATCTGGCCCACTGTGTCCGTCCAGCCTCATTTACTGCTTTTCCCCTTGTGCACTGCACTCTGTCCTGTCACCCTGGCCTTGCTGCTGTTTTCATGCCTGGCCCTTTCCTGCCTCAGGACATTTGCATCTGCTATTTCCCAGGCTGGAAACTCTTCCCTCCCAGTTATCTGCGTGTCTCGCTCCCTCACCTCCTTCAGGTCTTTGCTCAATGTCTATCTTCTCATCTCGGTGGGGCCTCTCCTGAGCATCCTGTCCAGAACGATGTGATGAGGGCACATCACCTCTGGGGCGATCTTCTCTGAAACGCATACCCCCAGCCTGACTATGAGACAAGATCAGACAGCCCCCACTGAGGCACATTTGTTACTTCTCAAAACTGTCAAGGTCATGAAAATCCAGGAGGCCAGGGAGCCACTGCAGACCCAAGGAGGTGATGACAATGCAGCAGGCGTGCTAGGTGGGGTCCTGGAACAGAAAAAGGACGTTAGAGGAAAAACCAGTGAAACTGAACAGAGTCTGGAGTTCCGCTAGTAATATGGCAATGCTGGTTTCCTGATTGTGGCAAATGTGCCATAGTGACGGGAAGCTGAGGGATGGGCTCTCTGACTGTCTGTGCAACTTTCCCGTAAATCTAAAACGATTCGAAACCAAACATTCTATTTAGAAAGAAGTACACGTTCCTTGACATTCCTTTTGCCTCCTCCCGCCTTTATTTTTCTCCGTAGCGTTTCTCGTCATCTGAGCCTGCTGCATTTTACGGATTTGCTCACTGTCTGCCTTTCCCCATCAGAATATGAGTTCCTGAGGTGGAGCTGGACTCCCAGGATGAGAGCTGTGCCTGGTCTAACCAGTGCTCAGGAAATGCAAGTTGAGCGGATGAGTGAAGTCCGCATTTCCCAGTGTGGCGCCAGGCTCTCCGCTCTCTCTCCCGCCGGTGTTCCAGCCGACTCACACATGGCCGAGGACGGTGTGCAGCCCCGGATGCAGGTACTGCCCACCGCGTCTGGGCAGGTGGCTTCTCCTCGCTGCAAAGCCCCCTCCTCACATCTGTGCACTCAATTCTCTCCTTCAACTTCTGGATCAAATGCCGCCTCCTGGACGAAGCTGCCTCTAACCCCCAAACACAGCAATAGTTTCTCGGGAACTCCCCCAGCACCTCGCCTCTGTGCTCCGTGGTACTCGCCAGCATCACCCCATCTGATGCGTGTTTCTGCTTCACGACCCTCCCCTGGAGCTCGAGCTGCTCCGGGTCAGCAATGACTTTCCCTCGTTGTTTTTTTCTCCCAAACCCCAGTACATAGTTGTGTATCCTAGTTGTAGGTCCTTCTAGTTCCTCTCTGTGGGACGCTGCCTCAGCATGGCCTGATGAGCGGTGCCAAGTCCGCACTCAGGATCCGAACCTGGTGAACCACGGCCGCTGATGGAGCATACGAACTTAACCACTGTGCCACCAGGCCGGCCTCTCCCTCGTTTTTATATTTCCCGTGGTGTGGACACATGGCGTGTCCTCAAGGAAACATCTGCTAATGGGTAAAGCTGAAGGTTGACTGACTAAAAATGGAAGGACCGGGAAAGTAGATGAGAGAGGTACCTACACTAGTCAATTTCCATGTGGCTTTGGGGAGAAACAGCCAAGATCAAAGTGGCAAGTCCTCTGTAGGTTGAGCATTAAAATAAACAGTGAATATATGCTGAAGACCTAAGACTCTGGATAAACATTTAAGAAGAGAATGTGTGTAAGCGGTCACTGGATCACCACTGAGGACCAGACGAAGAAAGGCCATGGGGAGGGAGAGCGGCGGGGAAGGGAAGAACCTGAGGGTTATCTGGCTTGCTTTCAAGGGCTGAAAAACGTGTAAAAATCCCCCACAGCAGAGAGCAAGGGGCTAGGCCAGATCTGCAGAAGCCGGCGCGCAGCGCGGAGGGCTGGGCTGGTGCGTAACTGCCTCGTACAAGTCCCTGCAGCGCATCCCAGGCCTGCGCCAGCTCGGAGCCGCCACGCTGCTGGCTGCTTGCTCCTTACCCTTCCAGGTCCGGGAGGCCTGCCAGCAGAGCATGCGAGCAGAAGCGAGGAGAACATTCCTCCTGCCCAACCACGTGGAAAGGTCTATTTTTCCACAGCCTGACACACCGAAAGCAAACTCAGACTGAGTGAGCACACACGAGAGGCTGAAAGGGCCAGATGGACCATCGAGTTGATCTGGTAATGAGTTTGTAAGCGTAGACATGCAAACATCCATGCTGGCCGCTCTTAGGAGCCCAGGCCTCTAGCGAGGTGGCTACAGGAGACCCTCCCTTCGCTGGGTGTGGCTGTTGGTAAACACCCAGGGGAGGGCCAAGCGGCGAGTGCCCAGGGTCGCAAGCCCCGCCTGCAGCGGAATTCAGAGGAACATCCAACTGTTGACGCAGCACAGAATTCTCGAAGAAATGTAGACTTTGGACCAACGGGCCAGGCTGCTGCAAACCGAGCGGATGCAGGGGGGCCAGGCCTGCGCAGCCCCGCCTGCCTTGTTCGCGGCGGGCGCCCTCCCGTGCCTGGCGCAGAGCTGTGACTTGGAGGTGCCCGGTGTCATTTTCTGAATGAAGGGCCCAGAAAGCAGGAAGGAGGGGAGACCGGAACTGGGGGAGGACCTGGTGAGGTGACGTCCAATCACTGAGTATTTCTTAGTTAAGGAGCACCTGCGGCGTCAGTCGCACGGGCTGCAGCAGAGTCATGGATGATCGTTCTCACCCCTTTCCCCTCCAGAGCTCCAGAGACACCCAAGGTCACAGGGTGGGTACTGAAAGAAGGTGCTGAGAGCAGGTTTGATAGGTCAGATTCTGGGGTAGCCAGAATTAGGGCTGCCAGATAAAATCCAAGATGCCCCGGGTTCGGGGGTGTGGCCCAGACTCTGGAGAATCACTGTGGACAGAGGACTGGCGGTTCCGGCCCGTCTTGGGATCTGTAAGTGGTTAACGCTGAAGGGAAACGCAAGGATCGTTGTTGGGGCCGGCTTTTCCACACGTGGGCGTTGCGGCTGAGACACTTAGGTGAGGTTGGGTGCTGGGTTATGGCCTCCTGTCCTCGCCGCTTCCCCTTCGCCCTGTTCTCAGTGAGGAGTCAGTGCTGAAGGACTGGGGCGACGTGAGCACAGCGAGTCTGGCGTTCCCTGTGGTCGGAAGCTGCATTTTAAACGTGCCTGCAGCATAAAATGATCACTTCGACCCTGCACGAGGCAGTGTGAGCCACAGGAGAAAACCAGGCGGCACGGGTAGCTGTAGTCGACTTTTGACAAAAGGATGTGGCTTTTGTTACAATACGAAGTGTTGGTGTTGCCTTGAACAACAGAGGGCAAAAGAAATTAGCTACTTGACAGAGACCAAGTTAACCAAATATGAAGAAATAAAGTAGGCCCTGACTTTTCCACGTCCCCAAATCATAACAAAGTGCCAACTACGCGGAGAGCCTGTGACGTTCCTAAGTTTTGTACAATCTCGTGGTTGACAGGGACCTAAAGGAACGGGCACGCGGTCTAACTTCGTGTCTGAACCCCGGGAGCCTTTGCTTGGGCCCTTCCATGGATGGGAAGTCCATCTTCTGCTTTCCAAAGCGGCTAATATTTTTCCCCAGGCTCCAGGAGAAGTTGTGCTGAATTCCATTCCCGTGCAGCTTCCGCGCTGCTGACAAGCCGGGTGCCCACACACCTGGGGAGAGCACAGCATCGGTTACCTGAGACCTTCCTCGTTTGCACCAAGTTTGAGCTGACAAATCCTACAAGTTCCTTTTTGTCGGGAGTAAAGCACTGATTTCCTGCCTGCGGGAGGCCAAACTGGCACATCTGTGTCATACTGCTTAGCAGCTCACCTGGAAAACCCACTCAGGTGAACTTTTCTTCCATCAATATTCCTTTTTGTATTTTAACACTGTAGTTAGGAATGTAGGAGTGACATGCAGTCACTTGCTGGAATAGAAAACCTATGGCCAGTAAGATGGCATTTGGTTGAAGATATAGAACAGAGTGAGGCTAAATGCTGTGTTATTTTTAATAATGTTGGTTTTACTTGTTTTAAGAAAAAAGCATATTTTATCTGACATGCTGCTGTTTTTGTATTCATTTCACCAACAAGATAACAAAGTTCTGGGGAACACCATTTCTCTGGACTGTTTGATCACTTAGCTTGGAAAGGGTGCGAACCCGCAGGATCTGAACTGCAGATGCAGATCAACCGGAAGCCGAATTCTATTTAACTCGCTCATCTGATTTGGCTCCAGAAGGGTCACTGTTCTGGGGCAGACAGAAAGGTCAGTGGGACCTTGGCCCTGAGAACCTTATCACTGGGAGCCGAGGGGGAGCATAAAACAGGGGCCAGAAATAACAGAAATGCAAAACACGGCTCATAAGTTCTCTGGGAGATGCAAAAACGTTGGAAGGTTATAGCAGTTTTGACTCTGACACTGGGAGTGGGGGCCTTGGGGACCAGCATGAGGCCATGATTTATCCAATAGCCATGATTCTCTGTTCTCCTCATTGATTGTGAGTTTTTTTTTTTTTAATTATTACCTTGCAGAAGATACTTTCCAGAAGCCAAAAAACAGCCATTCTCTTGGTTGGTCTGATGCGTTATTGTCACCATTAGCTTCCAAGCGACAGAAAGCAAGCTCACATTGATTCTTGTTATCAATTTACAAAGATGAGAGCAGTCAGAATGCACCTGGAACTTTAGAAGCTTCCGAGCAATTCTGACACAAAGACGGAATATGCTTCCTCAATCTTCTTCCCAAATGATGTTTGGAAGAAAATTATGAATTTTGAGCTTCATATCATACGAGAAGTCAGCCTTATCAACTTCTCATGTATTCATTTTGATGAAAGTAGGGTTTCTTTTTGAAATCAAAGTTTATTTGGGGTGTCTCATTGGCACCACACCAGTGTGAAGCCTGCATCCTCCGGTTAAGTTTCCTTTTTACAGTGAACTCTTGTAAAGCCAACACTCATGCCCTTTGTGCGCTGTCTGGTGGGTGAATGAAGTCATGTGGCCTGCTCTGTGTCCGTCCGTCTCTGGGAAGGCACGGGGAAGGCGGTGGACTGGGGCAGTGCCTGCAACTTACGGCAGAACACACTTTGTCCGGAAGGCGGACGCCAGGCGCTTTCAGACAATGGGACTTTTCTAATAGAAGTTGAAAAATGACAATATTGTGCTATCACATAGTGCTGAAATGTCTTTTTATTAGATTCACCGTGCTCTTTCAGAATGAAGAGAGCTTAACTGTGGAAAGTTTGTTATTGGGAAAGGGGTTATGTCTGGAAATTTTGGGGTAAACACTCCTCTACTTTGTGAAAAGACCTTAATAACTGTAGTTATTGGAATGTCGGTGGAGAGAAAGTGAAACAAAGACCTTTATATGTGTTTATTTACTTATTTAGCAGATTGTTTCTTGCATTTGATATATGTGTATATTGTGAAATGATCACCTCAATAAGTCTAGGTAACATCCATCACCTCACATAGTTACAAATGTTTTTCCTTGTGATGAGAACTTCTAAGATCTAGTCTCTTAGCAACTTTCAAATATACAATACACTGTTGTTAACTAGAGTCTCAAAAGACGTCTCTCTTTAGATGCAAAATGAAGTCTCCTGCAGACTTGTGTTGTTTGAGACAGTGTTTCCAAAAGAATGGCAGGCAGTTCAAAAATGCATTTAAAGAATCGCAGGTAAGGTACAGACTGCGTGCGTGCGTGCGTGCGTGTGTGTGTGTGTATGTGTGTGTGTGTGTGTGTCCTGAGTGGCGCAAACTGCACTCCGCCGCTGAGCAATCTGTGGTTCACAGCAGGAAATCCCAGCGAATGCTCATTCTTTGGGGAGAGTCAGCAGACACCGCAGCAATCCGCAGCAAGCGTCCACCTGCTCTGGGGATGTCTTTTTCAAGCGAGTTCAGCTTACCTCTTCTCCTCTTAGTTTTCCTTTGCTTAATTGCAGGTGATGATTCAAAAAAACCCTCCACCTGTTTTCGCCCGGCTTTCATCTTTCGCAGACAAAGCAGGCTGGGGCTTGGGCCTTGATCTGTGGCATGCTCAGGGCCTGGGTATTAAAGGGGCTGGATCACCCTCAGGCTTTTAAGGGTTTTTTTGGGTTAAATTGATGAGCATGTATAATAAATTGAAGCTTTGTTGTTTGGCAGATTTTTTTTTTTTGTATTTGTTATTCTTTTATCAGTTAAGAGACTGGGGGCGGGGGGCACATCGTCTTCCCTCCCACGTCTCAGATTTGCCTTGAGATTTGTAATTGACTGGGATGAGCTTTGATATTACAAATATTTTTGTATGTTTCTGTTTCTGAAGTAATAACCCTAAATCCTAGCATCCGAGTACCTAGATAGCTAGTGTTTCCGGTCAGAGCAGAGTCTGTGCTGGGCCCGTGGATGGCCGTCTTCTCTGCATCTCTCTGCAGAGCTTCAGAACTGAAGTGAGCGTCTGACCTCCCCGGCTGGTCCCCTCGGCACCCTCCTGGCACGTGGGACATGCGCCACACGTTCTCTTTGCTGGATATTGGGAGTTCATTTCTTCCAGTCTGTAGTTTCCTTCAGTTTGTTTGTTTCTTTGGGATTTCATTTTGTTCAAAGCAGAAGTGAATGAATTTAGTGAGTGTATCTATTAGGACCGCTTGCCTTTGAGAAGCACCACAGATCAGAAAGGCAAAACATACACATAGCTCAACTATTCAATCTAGGAACAGTCCACTTCAGCAGGCTTGTCTGGGGTTGTAAACATGCTGTGTAAACACACTAAACATCAGGTTGGGTAGATCCTGTGTTCCACGTAGAGAGGGGGTCATTTAAAGGATGCTGTTAGATTTATCTCTGATGCTTCTCTGACACCAGAATACAAAAGAACGTGTGTGTGTATAATGTGTATGTATGTGCGTAGTGTGTATTTATGTGTCGATACATTCATTTTGGGGTGGGAGGAGGGGACATTTATCAAGTACCTTCTTTTCTCCTTTGATTCCTGTAGGCGCCATGCGCGGGGGCGGAGTGAGGGAAAGTGAGAATGCACAGGAAGGCTGTGTTGACTTTGTTTTCAGTCTGCGCTGTTTTCCTTGGGCTGAGGTGATTGAACTCTGCCTGTACTTGCTAAAATGCTCGACTCCCTCCGCTTAATTCTTTGTAAATAAAACAGAGCTCCCTCTCCCCGAGCCGTGGCTTATTTCTAGTTTCATTCACTACCACGGTGCAGTCTAATCGTATCTCTTGGAAATAATATGAGAAAGTTATGCTGTTTTACTCCATCAGATTTAATAAGTTTGGATGCTTTCCAAGTACTAGGCATTAATCACACTTAAACCCAGGCCTTGATAGTTCATCCACCCGGAGTATTCATGTCAGAGACATAAAACAATCTGCTTTAATGCCCCAGTCCTCTTCAAATGGAGCACTCGCCTTGTGTTAATAAAACTTGCTTTGTATGGAGGGGCTGGGGTGAGGACTGGGGGCGGGGATTTTTATATCATGTAAAGCGTTTCATGGGCTGAATTCTCCTTTCTCATTTTAAAGCTTTGCAGAATTATATGGAAAAAAATGGAATAAGCTAAGCTCGGAATAAGAA